>NC_054742.1:23850298-24500530 GCF_018143015.1 Lytechinus variegatus | reverse complement strand
CGAAGCTTCGGAATTACGAATGTATGCGACATTCTACAAGGGCGCGCTTCCCACCTGTCTTAGTTCCATGACATTGCTTTCTATTACAATTAGGTTTATTTTATACGGAGCTTTTAAAGGGATGGTCCGGGCTGAAAGTATGTATAGCTTATTGAATAGAGTAGAATTCACTGAGTAAAATACGGAAAATTTCATCAAACTCGGATAACAAAGTTATTGAATTGTACAATTTAGCAATGATTTGTGAAAACAGTCGTCATGAATATTCATTAGGTTGGCTGATGATGTCACATCTCCACTTGTTCTTTTGTATTTTAGTATGTGAAATTAGGTTAATTCAAATTTTTTCATCCAAGAACTAGAAAAATTGGATTAGCAACTGATTTAGTGCATCAAATATTTATTGCTGCAACTTATTTCATTATAAGGGAGACATATGCCTATTATTCGCACAAGTATGAAATAATGTAAAAATTAATATGATTATATTTAATAACATAGGAAAACGGAAAGTGGAGATGTGACAATATCACCCAACCAAATGAATATTCAAGACGACTGTTTTCACAATATATTGCTAAACTTTAAATTTCAATAACTTAATATTACTTGTTATCCGATTTTGATAAAAATTTTCGGCACATTGCTCAGTGAATTCTACTCTATGTATTAAAATATAAATATTTTCAGCCCGGACCATCCCTTTTACATCCCGTTTTAAGTGCCATCGACTTCGTGAGAAACTTAGTCATGCCATGTCCACATCCGGGGGGGGGGGGCACTAAGTATATAATGCATAGTGGGTATGTGCCGCGGAGGGGACCCCCATTTTTACACTCGAATTTCCGTTCCAAGGCATAGCATTTTCGTCTTATTAAGAAAAAATATCAAAGAAAGCCGCTCCAAGGCACAGTTTTTTGCCTCGCCCGCGGCACACCCAGTTTTGGTCGAGTGCCCCCCCCCCCGGGGGTCCACATAAGCTATTATGACCTTTTATAATATGTCGACTTGGCGAGATATCGTATCTAGTCATGGCAACAAGTTTTTATAAGTCGACTTGAAGAAAACGAAGTACAATTGCACGAAAACGTGTCCGTATATATAGCACGCTATGAGTGGTAATTAGCTTGACAAAAATCCCCGGTCTTCAGTCTTCGTTTTCCAGACACCCAACAACAGGTTTGGAAAACGAAGATCGAAGACCGGGGACATGCGTTATGTCAATGGTAGTAAAATTTTCATGCCAGCTGAGCTGAGCGCGATATATTGCTCAATCAATTATCATTCACATCACGATATCCATACAATTAATCATTAACTTATCAACCAATTATAACTGATTGCATATCCAATATCAGAATATTCCTGAATTTGATCTGAATATAATAATGGTTTATTTTAGCTAGACGGATGCGATCCCCGGTCTTCTGTCTTCGTTTTCCAGACACCCAACAACAGGTTTGGAAAACGAAGATCGAAGACCGGGGACATGCGTTATGTCAATGGTAGTAAAATTTTCATGCCAGCTGAGCTGAGCGCGATATATTGCTCAATCAATTATCATTCACATCACGATATCCATACAATTAATCATCAACTTATCAACCAATCATAACTGATTACATATCCAATATCAGAATATTCCTGAATTTGATTTGAATATAATAATGGTTTATTTTAGCTAGACGGATGCGATCCCCGGTCTTCTGTCTTCGTTTTCCAGACACCCAACAACAGGTCTGGAAAACGAAGACCGAAGACCGGGGACACGCGTAATGGCAATGGTAGTAAAATAGTTGCAAACGGCAGTTACGTTGAGACTGCTTGTACGTAATTGTTCTCAGGCAGGGGTAATTGTCCGGGGGATAATTGTCCTCGAGGTAATTGTCCAGTGGGTACTTGTCCTCGAGGATAATTGTCCGGGGGGTAAGTGTCCTCGGGGGGCTTATTGTCCGGGGTAGTTGTTCGGGGTGTAGTTGTCCGGGGTGATTGTCCGGGGGGTAATTTTCCTCGGGGGGTAATTGTCCGGGGGGTAGTTGTCCGGGGGGGTAATTGTCCGGGGGGTAATTGTCCTAGAACCATTCACACAAATAACCATAACTTATCTGCAGCCAATCATAGCAGATGACGTATCAAAGATCAAAATATTCTTGAACTGGTGCTGAATATTATAGGCCTATCTTAGCTAGACAAAATTATACGCGATCGATCCCCGGTCTTCTGTCTTCGTTTTCCAGACACCCAACAACAGGTCTGGAAAACGAAGATCGAAGACCGGGGACATGCGTTATGTCAATGGTAGTAAAATTTTCATGCCAGCTGAGCTGAGCGTGATATATTGCTCAATCAATTATCATTCACATCACGATATCTATACAATTAATCATTAACTTATCAACCAATCATAACTGATTACATATCCAATATCAGAATATTCCTGAATTTGATTTGAATATAATTTTAGCTAGACGGATGCGATCCCCGGTCTTCTGTCTTCGTTTTCCAGACACCCAACAACAGGTCTGGAAAACGAAGATCGAAGACCGGGGACACGCGTAGTGTCAATGGTAGTTCCAAACGGCAGTTAAGTTGAGACTGCTTGTACGTGATTGTGCAGTATGAGGTGTATTGTACGTTATAATTGTTATGTATTAATTATGCCCTAGCTGATATCCTTACAATTAATCATTAACTTATCAACCAATCATAACTGATCAGTTACATATCCAATATCAGAATATTCCTGAATTTGATCTGAATATAATAATGGTTTATTTTAGCTAGACGGATGCGATCCCCGGTCTTCTGTCTTCGTTTTCCAGACACCCAACAACAGGTCTGGAAAACGAAGATCGAAGACCGGGGACATGCGTTATGTCAATGGGAGAACATGTGTAGGGGGCAAGGTCCAAAGTCCATTCTAACCCGCGCACGTGTTTTGTACACACTTTGCACTGCTTTGTACACACTTCGTGCGTGAACTACAAACGCTTTCACACGAGTGTGATACGTGTCCCCGGTCTTCGGTCTTCGTTTTCCAGACACCCATATAAAGTGTATACTTTGCGAAAACTATGTTTTACGTTAAACACCCCTTTACTAAATACTCTTTACAAAACAACTATTCAACCTAGTATTGACTATGCATGCTCAGCGTGGGGTAATTGTTCAGCTAAAAACCGTGAATTTATTCATCGTATTCAGAGAAGGGCTTCCCGTATTGTAACAAAACATTTTGGTGCACGCGACATAAACGTTTCCAAACTTTTTAAAGAACTGAAATGCCGACGAACTGTTCAATACAGTTAGAGCAAGGGTAGTAAACAAAATCCAGCAGTCATATCACATGTATCACATTTTTAAGTATATAAATTGTTTCTTCCATTACAAAATATTTTTGCAAGCAGGTCTTTTTATTTTGTTCAGTAGTACCACATAAAATACTCCTGGCATTGCATGTCATCGTTAGATTTGCGATAGTATATTCAATTAGTTAATGCTAGAGTTCCATGTAATTATCTCCCAAAGAATTTAAATGGTGGGTGATCCGTTCCACAGCATCATCCCCCACTTTACCGTATTGCATATATGGAGATTTTGGAACCACATGAATGTTAATATTTTCTCCATGATCCCTTTAGATATGAACAAAAATATTAATATTATAGAGGGCTAGAGGATTAAAAAATTAATAAAAAAAAATTTAAAGAAATCTTTTATATACATGCACATCTGACATTGCACCATTCTTGGTGTCCTCATACTCTGTGACTGAAGTACATGTATGAATACAGAGTTTCAAAGATGATGTTCAACTATGTGATTGTTTGGCAGAAGTGCATGACCACAGGAAAGATGCAATAGTATTATTATAAAGTCCTGATATTTGAAATCATATGCCAAGATATGATTTTGAGACGAATGAAAGAGAGCAGGCACCAAAAGTCAATATATATATTTTGAAAACCTGCTCAAAGTGGCATTGTATTGTGTGCAGGTGCTAAAAATTGCTAAAAAATGTTTGATATTGCACAGAGTTTCAAAAACTTTCTCATAGATGCACCAAGTTTCTCTAAATTACATTAAGTTGTGCAAAGTTCCCTTAAGTTGTGCAAACTTTTCCAAAGTTTCCTGAAAATGTGCTAAGTTGCACAAAATTGCTGGAAATAATGGCGCAAAGTTGTACAAAATTGCCTGAAATGGTGCAAAATTGCGCAAAATTGCCCGAAATGGCGCAAAATTGCACAAAAATGCCGGAAAATGGCGCGAAGTTGCGTAAAATTGCTGGACATGGCGCAAAGTTGCGCAAAATTGCCGGAAGTTGCGGAAAATTGTCAGAAATGGGCACAAAATTGCCGGAAGTTGCGGAAAATTGCCAGAAATGGGCGCAAATTTGCCGGAAATGGCGCAAAGATGCCCAAGCAAATGCAAAGTTGCCTAAACTTGCATGTCAACTTTGCATAATGTTGCGCAATCTTTGTCAATTTTGTCAATTTAAGGCAACTTCTGTCAATTTCCATTGTGACATGGGGCCTCTATTTATTGATATGCACACCTTGATACTTTTGTTTTTCTCTAGCTATTTATTATTAATATCATTATTACTATTATCATTATTATTGATACTATCATTATATCATCATCATTATTAGGCATATACTATTACTATCATTATTATTATCATCATCATTATTTTTATTTGGCAGTTAAGAACTTCTCTCTATATCTCTCTTTTCTTTCTTTCTTTCTTTTTTTCTGTCTCAACTTTCTTTTTAAAAAGGAAAGTCTATAGGGCCTACCCCAAAATAACTTTTTTTTCAACAGGACAAGAAAAATCAGATTGACAGAATGAGTCACTGTGAGGGAAATCGGACAACTAATAAGAATGTAATGAATTTTTAATGAAATTAATATCACTGTATAGGCAATTGCCAACTTGCCGACATCATATAGGTGCACGACTATCTATTTTATACTACAAAATTTAACTTTTTTCCGAAATTTTGATTTCCTCAAAACTTTTTCCAGCTAGGATATCTAGATAATAGATATTTTTCATGTTTCCTTTATTACAGACTTTATAGTTCTAGGTCCTATTTAAAAACCTTGAAAATATGAATTTATGATTCAATATTTATGATTATTGAGTGATTAAAGGTATAAAAATATAGCAAAGCTCAATATTTTGAGTTCATTCGATAGTTTAAGGCCTACAACAAAGCAATGAAACTTGATTCGAGTCATGTTTGCAAAAGTGATTTATGAATTTTTGCAGTATAACTTATACATTTGTAAACAAAATAAATGGTTAGTGGTGCATCCATCGGACTTCATAAAATTGGCAATTTATCTTGTGATTTCCCCATTTTTTCATAATTTTTATTATGATTAAAATTTAACAATTTCAGTCTTTTCTGAGCCGTCCAATTAACTTTCCTCAAATGTTTTTTTAAAGTTTGTTAATCTGATTTTTCTGCTTGGCATGGGTAGACGGCTCGATCTTCTTTTATTCTCCCTCTTGCTTAAGGACCATTTTTTATTTATTTTTTCTTCACAATATAATGTTTTGTTTCCAAATCAATCTCATTGTATCTCATCTCACCCTTTCTCTATATTCCTTCAAACTCTCCATGCCCTTCCCCTCTCTTTTCGGGCTCTTTTCATTTTTCTCGGTCATTTATCACAGCTACTACTGAACTTTGTCTAAAAGGTGCACTGCCAAGCGTTGCTGCAAATGTATACTCTGTGATTTTGAAAGTATTTCAGGTTGGGGAAACCTCAGAACAAGACAATACATACTGTAGGCAAAACTTACCCGCACACTTTCTCTCAGCACTTGGCTCAACATCAATTCGCATAGACGATATCTTTTACATATTCATTTTCAATACAAAATCACGTATTAGCTTTGTAACAAACTCATGTGGTTTTATAACCCTTTTCCGTAATATTAACAATAACCCTAAGAAAATAATGTGGTAACGAGATGACTTCAGGTGGTTTTGGATCGGGTTTGGATATCATTCAACTTCATCATACAATTCTAACACGAGAATTCCGAGAGCTTTGCTTGAGCGCACAGATTAGACTTGCCCGCGAGCCGTTTCTTTCGTATTTCTGGGAACTTTGGCGGAGCAGTGGTGTAAATAAAAAATACGCGTCCAGGGTAGTCCAGCGACAGATCGCAGATCACGTGACAATTTGCGTGTATGCCACATTCTCATTTCAAGTCAGACGCTTATAATTATTGTGCATGATATGACCGAGAGCTGTTAGTGTTCCTTTACAAGTTGTCAGAAAATGGCAGGCGCAGATACTTATCTGTTTCTTTTGCTTAAATATTACATTTACATATGCGAATTTCAAGGTAAAGTGCCATCTTTTGAAGGCTACAAAGAATACATTATCAATCATGGACCTGAGCCCCGGGACCTGAGATTTTCCCAGAGGGTGCTGCGTGTATTATTTTCCATAGGCGGCACCCCCTGGAATTCTGGTTGGTGTGTCACATAGGAGAAATGTATGGAAAATGACCAACATCTTGTGTTGAAACCCCTTTTTTGGCTTATCAAATTTCTTCGCACCAAAACGACCTTCATGAGTGAAACCTTGTTTTGCTTAATTGTCAAATTTACCGTCAGGCGGATAGGGGGCCCAATTAAGGGGCCGGCGGGACTCTGTATTGGCGGAGCAAAAAAAAAGGCAGGGGAAGGCATTTAAAAAAAGAAACTAAAGGGAAAAGAGAAGAGAAAATAAGAGGATGAAGAAGAGTGAACAAAATAAGGTGAGGGGATGACTTGATAAGCCAACGAGGATAACGAAGACATCTGAAATACTTATTGATGTTATATATTCCTCAAAATCATTACAAAATCACTTTTTGTGATGTCATTCCACTATGCATTAGCGATCATTATATGGCGACCTGCTCATTAGGAAAGAACAAATCTCCACCTGTGTGTCACAATGCATTCAAGGAATTTAAAGAAATTGAATATAAGCGAATTTAAAAACGATTGAGCGATGTGTGATGGCAAGATGCTCTTTTTGAAACAGACGTTAGAATTGCCTATGAAATATGGTCCAAGTTTTGAATAAAACATGCACCTCTTAGGAAAAAAAGAGTGCGAAAAAAAGAAATTCCATGGATAAATATAGTGACATATTGACCAAGATAAAGGAAAGGAATGAAATATATATATAAAAAAAACGTGCTATACCAGTGACTATAGATCTTATACATAAAACTTAGAAATACTGTTACAGATATGAAACGAAATGCAAAAATTACATTTCAGAGATAATCTTGAACATTCTTCTGCTTTCAAATCGATGTATTCCTCCTAATTAAAAACACAAGAAGATAATCCCAAAAATTGTCTTTTAATGGTAAAGATATTTTCGGACTTGAAGGACAAGTCCACCCCAACAAAAAGTTGATGCGAATAACCCCCCCGGGGGGGGGGTATTCGCATCATGCACTCAGTATATAATGCATAGTGGGTATGTGCCGAGGAGCTAGGGGACCCCCATTTTTACACTCAAATTTCCGTTCCAAGGCATAGCGTTGTGGAGCGTTGTGGCCCAGTGGATTAGTCTTCGGACTTTGAAACAGAGGGTCGTGGGTTCGAATCCCAGCCATGGCGTAATTTCCTTCAGCAAGAAACTGATCCACATGTGCTGCACTCAACCCAGGTGAGGTAATTGGGTACCGGTAGGAAGTAATTCCTTGAAAAGCTGTGTGCGCTAGCTTAGCCGGGTAATATAGGAGTAACAAGGTGGATATGTGCGCAATATAAATACCCTATATTATTATTATTATTATAGCATTTTTGTCTTATTGAGAAAAAAACAAAGATGTCGCTCCCAACTTCCCAAGCATAGCATTTTCTTCTTATCGAGAAAAAAGAAGAAAGAAATGCGTTCCAAAGCTTCGCAAATTTTTCGTTACGCCGTTCCGGTCGCATTGATCCGCTACAATGAGCTGCAATTTTGGTGAAAAGCGGCCGCAGAGCACTGTCCGACCATCGCCTCTGCGCGAGCGCACCCGGCGGCCGTGCCGCTGGGCTAGCTGTATACACGCATACCCGTTTCATATAGGGATGCATACGCACTCACGCCGGCGATCCGTTCCAAGGACCCCCGTTTTCACAAAAAATAGTAGTTCCAAATCCCGTTCCGAGGACCCTCCTTTTTACAATAAGCCCGCTCCAAGGCTAGTCTGCTATGCAGACTCTGAATGGCTTGTGAGGTGGGATCTGCTGGTAGCCTGCCGCAAGGGCGAGCGAGCTACTTCTGCAGCCTCAGTACAGACCTAGTCTGCTATGCAGACTCGTTGAATCAGCTGAGGTACACACACTGCAAATGTAGGTCTACATTTGTAGTCTACTCCAGCAAGGCCCTCGTTTTTTGTCTTGCCCGCGGCACACCCCCACCACTTTTTTGGTCGAGTGTCCCCCCCCCCCTGGATAAATACAGAAAAATCCACCAATCATAACACTGAAAATCTCATCAAAATCGGAAGTAAAATAAGAAAGTTATGACATTTTAAAGTTTCGCTTAATATTGTTTATCACATCCTTTTGTATTTTATTATATGAAATGTTCAAATTTTCTCCCTGTTCGTGTGAAACAACGGTTGATATCTCCCTGAACATGTGCAATTATATAGCATTGTTTAATACTAGGCCTATATATGTTTCAATCAGGTTGGTCCTTATTGTCAAATCTTTAAAAAAATGAATATTGTATAATTCAAACAATAAAAAAGAAATAGTGAGTGATAGACATCATTAACTGCCCATTAGCATGTCACTGAGTTGTGCATATCACTGTTTTGTGAAAAATTAGCGAAATTTCAAAATGTCATAACTTTCTTATTTTACATCCGATTTTGATGAAATTTTCAGCATAATGATTGCTTGATTTTTTTCCATTTATTCAAATCAACATTTTTCTGGGATAGACTTGACCTTTAAGGAAATTGCCACACGATTAAATTATCAATTTGTTGACCTGGCAGCTAAACGCAAAGAAAGGTTTACCTTTGACGACAATATGGATCAATACTATCAATCACTTTCAGTTTTTAGCCGATCTCACTGGCCGATCTCATATAGATGTTAAAAAACATATTAATGAAATCGCAAGTAATAAGGCCACTAGCCTGGATCAAATTCCAGCGCATGTAATTTAAGAAGTCATTGACTACATGTGGCACATATTGAAAACTGTCCACATGCAGGGAAGATTCCTGATGCATAGAAAAGGGCTCGTGTAACGCCAAACTTCAAAAGTGGTGACAATACTAATCCGTCAAACTATAGACCAATCTCAGTACTCCCGGTTTTGTCTAGTCTTAAAAACTACCTGTCAAACAATAGATTGCTTGATCCATGCCAGTATTGTTTTCGTGCAGGCCACTCAACAACCACTGCCTTGTATTACTGATGATTTTGCTAACAAAGTTGATCAAGGTATGGTCACTATAGACATGGAGAAGGCATTAGATTTAATATCGTCTGGATTTGACCAGGATGCAGTAAATTGGTTTCGCAATTATTTCTATGGTAGGCAGCAATCAACGGTTGTCAATGTCAGTACATGTTTTTTCGTACTGTTGAAAGCGGAGTGCCTCATAGTCTAGTCAATCGCGAGAATAGGGGGTAACACACCACTAATTGCAACACGGGATATCCCACGGAAATGCTTTCCAAGAAGGTCCCCTAAACAACATACTAAAAGTAAAAAAAAATCCAAGCAGTGGAAATTTCTTATCAAATTTGCATATCATGCAAATTAGCCATAAAATGTTAGAAAAAGAAGGGGAATAGTTCAAAGATTACAAATTAAGTGCTCAAAACAATTTAATTTGAATGAGAGTTCATGATAATTAACTGAATTCAATGTTTTTAATCAAAAGTGCAAAAAATCCTCATTTGCATATTATGCAAATAAGCATCCTTATATGGAAAAATGCCCCCCCCCCCCCACACACACACAAACACCTTGATTAAAAAAAATGACTCATTATACCCCCTGTGCTGCTAGTACTGTATAAACCCGCGATTTGATTAAAACAGCGGCAATCTGTAAGGTTTAAAAATGGCTTTGATATCAAGCGGATCCCACCCGCAAAGCATTGGTGTACAACCAAGAACGAAAATTAAAAGGAGGAAAGAAAAGCAAAGGAAATATGCAAAAAAAAAATCAGTGGCGGACCGTGACCCCGAGGAGACAAAGCATGGGGGGCACGGCATTGTTCACAAACAATGCAGTGCCCCCAATGCTTTGTCTCCTCCGGGTCACGGTCCGCTACTGTAAGAAATGATGTTATTTACTGAATATAGTGTCAAAAACTCGATTCTCATAAAAAGATATTTTTCTTTCACGCTTTGCTCGATCGGGACTTTATATTAAGCAGCTTTTTGGCACATGCAACATACTACATGTGCCCTTCTTTTTTACCCTTCACGCTACTGCCCATAGAGCTCGCGCACTTGAATAAACAGAATGTTGTTCACTCACAGTGGTGTACAACCCCCCCGGAACTTAGGGGCACCATGCAAATTCTTTTACAACCGGGGGCCCCGATTGTAAAAGAATTTGCATGGTGCCCCTAAGTTTCAGGTCAATTTGGCGTCCTTGGTTGAACATGACTTTGGCGCCCCCATGTGAAATATGAGTTTGCCACCCTCCCTCTGAAACATTAATTTGTCGTCCCCGGTCGAACATCAAATTAAATGTCGAACATCAATTCAGCGCCCCCAAGTTCGAACATCAATTTGGTGCCCCCTATTTCGAACATACATTTATTTGGCACCTTCCTGGTTCGAATAACGATTCAGCGTCCCTCTACAGTGCGTATCAAAAAAAAAATTACAATTAAAAAAAATCCTGTAAATTTATATATTTGTAATATTCTGAAGATTTTTCCACATTTTAACATTGGTACAGATCCATTTAATGACATATAGCTGTCGAAAAATATTTCCTCTTGAGTGAGCACCACTTACTTTTGAAAAGTTGGTGAAAAATGATTTGCGCAGAACTTTGAAATAGTTATGCGAATAAAAGTAGACCTTCATCATGAAGAACACGTGGAATTTAGCTAGTAAAATTGATTTGATGATATCTTTTACCTTCTGTAACTTGTTTCCTTGCCCAAAACACTTCGAAGAGTGCATTGCACCCCACTACACACCGAGGCCATCGTGACGATATTTGCTTTACACTGAGTTGTGATTTACATGAAATGGCTTAGGCTTGATTTTCATTTTGATTCAAGCTTATGAAAAGTTTGGAGAAATAAGTATTAAATGAAAATGAACTGTAAACCAACTTTAAAAGATACAAACTCAGTAAAAATGCTGGAGATGTCTCAAATAAACTTTTTTTTCTGATTCAGTTATGTCATCAGATCCAGCTGGCACAAAAAAGGGTAAAGGTTGTGCTTACTAAGCGTTGAAATTTCAATTTGGGTGGCAAAATTGTTACAAAATGCTTGAATGTATCCGTTTAACTTCAATTGACTAAAAGTGCAAGGGAAATGTTTGAGAAATGTTTTGCAGGGTAAGTTTGATTTCGCCCTTTCCCCTTTACACAGCGTGAAAACGAGCATTTCTGCGCAAACAAATTTCTGCGAGCTTTACAAAAACGGACAGTGCTCACTCAAGCGTAACCTTCTGTCAAAACTTTTACTTTCATTGGATAGATGAGACCCAAACCCAAGATTGTATGTGAAAAGTTACCCACATGTTGTATATTTTTTAATTCCCAGGGCTTTTTCAAAGTGTAAACTTTTTTGATACGCACTATAGTTCGAAAATCAATTCAGCACCCCTGGTTCAAACATCAATTTCGGCGCTCCCCTATATTTCGAGCATCAATCTGACGCCCCCTATATAGTTTGAACATCAATTTGGCGCCCCTACTGGCAACTGCCCAAGTTCGAACATCAATTTTGGCGCTCCCCGAGTTCGGGTATCAATTCGGTGCCCTCCTATTTCAAACATTAATTTGGCGCCCTTTAGATCGAACATCAATTTGGTGCCCCCTAATTCGATCATCAACATTGGCGCCCCCTAGTTTGAACATCAATTTGGTGTCCATAGTTCCAACATTAATTAGGCGCCCCTTATATAGTTCCAACATCGATTCGGCGCCCCCTAGATAGAACATCAATTTGGCACCCTGGGCTGTCCCTCTCTTCTTTTTCCCTTTTCCTCTCTCTCACTCTCTTTTCTTCTCTTCCTTTCCCCATTTTCCTCTCTCTTTTTTCTTCTCTTTCTTTCCCCTCTTCCTCTTTTTGTTTTCTCTTTTCTTCCCCCTTTCCTCTCTCTCTTTTTCTTCCTTGCTTTTTCAGGGGGGGGGGGCGCATCGGCGCGAAGCGCGAACAAATTTTTCTGTCATTCCGACCTGAAAATTGGTCATTCTAATTTTTGTATTAATAAATGGGATAGGTATGTAACTAAACAATTGATGCGAGCGCGAAGCGCGAGAGGAAGAAAATTGAGATTTTAGACCTAAAAGCGGGACACTCTATTCATATTATGTAAATCATAAATAGGATATAGTCAATTGGGTATCATTAATAATGGGATCGTGAAGCATGAGCAGTTATTGTTGATATTCTGATGTGAAACTGTATAATTTAAGTACATTTTAAATAAAGAACACGCAGGCTATCGCGCATGTTTTAGATTTAGACCTAGAATCTAAGCATTCTGAATACATTTGTTTAATGGAATATTATAGAATACATGTAGACAATATGAACTTGGCAAATCAAACAATGTGACCACGCAGCGTGAGCTTAAAATGCTGATATGTAGACCATAAAACGGACATTTTACCGACCACTTAAATTTGTAAATGAAAAAAAAATAATGAAAGCTCGATGTCCGACCTAAAATATGTTTTGTATATTGACTTCAAAACTTGCTCCATATCAGCCTATTGAGCAAGATATGAATCTCATCGAACAGCCAATTCTGGCGCGAAGCGCAAGCAAACATTTTATATAGTAGCAAGAAAGATTTGCTTTTTAATTGCAAGTCTTCCCCTCACATTATTTCATTAACTCGTCTTCCTCCTCTTATTTTCCTCTTTTTTTTCTTCGGTCTTTCTTCTTCTTTTCCTTTTTTCTTTTCTTCCTTCTCCCTTTTCTTTTTTTTTGCTCTGCCAATTTTTTTTTCGGGGGGGGGGGCACCTGGGGGGCACACCAAATCTCAAGGGGGGGTACGTGCCCCCAGGCCCCTGTAGCTACGCCACTGAAGAGGGCATCAATATAAATACAATATGGCGTACAATATAGAGTAAACAAACAAGTAACACAAATTACACAACATATTTGGATGGATCATGTTGGAAATGGAGAGGTGACCCCTCGAATGAAAGTATTTAATTAGGCCCTAGACTTTGGGGGCACTGTTTGGGGGCACTTTTGATAATACCATCAAAGAATCACCAATTAAACTCTATAGTTTAAGTTAAAGAAGTTTCCCCTAGATAATAATCAATTGATTTACTCTTTATCACGCAAACATCGTTTTATAAAGAAAACAAAAATCACATAGCATCCCAGTGCAGGAATATGGAGACTTTTAATATCATTTATTTTTTTCATTTTCATTTTCTTTCTTCTTTTAAAAGTATGCATTTAACTGGATTTATGCCAAAGCCAGTGGCGTAACTACGGGGGGGGGGCATGGGGGGCACGTGCCCCCCCAATCGGCTGGCAAAAAAAAAAAAAAAACGGGAAAAAGGAGAAAAAGAGGGAAAAAGGAAAAGAAACGTAGTGGGGAAAGGAAGAAGATGTTGTTTATTATAGTGTTATATTATGTTATATAACACAAGAAGCATTTTTTCATAACTTTAAGAAACATTATTTGCTTAATTGTGTCTTCATTGTTCCTGGTGCTCGCATAGACTGTTTAACGAGATATATAAACCTGCTGTACTAAAGCCTCCCGTTTTCAAATCAATATACAACAAAATAATATATTTCCTCGCAATTAGAGTTATTATTGTTTTAAGTAGTGATATATTCTTTTTCATGACTACTGAAAGTTGTTGCCCTATTTTAAGGTCTTAAAATAAAACAGTCCTGTCCGTGCTAACGTTCGCATTAGTGGATTGGTGAGATTTCTGCTCTTCATGAACTCCTAGAATCAATCCTTAAAATGTCAATTTTTCTGATCTGAATATCAAAAAAAATTTAGCTCGCGCTTCGCGCTCGCATCATTTGGTTAGTGAAATACGTGGGTTCTTAGTGAATTCCTACAAATAACCCTTAGAATGCTCCTCTTCATGTCTGAATTTCCTAGATTTTCAGCTCGCGCTTCGCGCTCGCAGTATTTCATTTGTGAGATGCGTATGATAATCATGATTACAATGACTTCAAAAAGTGCTCCATGTGTTTAAATGTAATTCTAACAAACTCAGCAAGCGCTTGGCACTCGCATTAGATGGCTATGGTGAGATATATATACTCTTAATGGATTCTAAAATATAATCCTTAATATTTCCTTGTTTAGGGTCAGTATATACATAAATTTTAGCTCGCGCTTCGCGCTCGCATTGTTTGTTTAGCGAGACAATTAAGTATCATGATTACAAAACAATTTGCTTATAATGTCCATTTTAGCCCTCAATATCAAAAATTTTCAGCTCGCGCTTCGCGCTCGCATTATTTAATAAGTGAGATACATATTCATTTAATGGCACTGCATGTCCTTAAAATACCTCTATTAGGTCAGAATACCTGACAACTGAGCGCGCTTTGCGCGCTCCCTAAGTGACCCGAAATTTTTGCTGGTGCCCCCCCCCCCCCAATGCCGTGACCCACGGTACGCCACTGGCCAAAGCTGTCATTCTGCATTGGTTTACACTATGTATGAGAATAATTCAATAGAAGGCTGCCCTCTACAAGGTCCGCTTTTATCTTGATTATGATTTTCTTTGTGTCATTGCTTATTGAATAAAATAATCACAATTGGTTAAATAAAATGCCCAAGAAATAAAATCGTAAATTAGTTTTAAAAATGTTGAAATATATGTATCAAGATGTATGGCACAAAACTGATATTGTACATGTGGAGTAAAAATGGAAACAAACGAAATATGAAATAAAATAAAATGGATAGAGAATATTTACAAAAATGAAGTGACATTCAATAGAGTGGTAAAATAAACGGGGCACTTTCAATGCGTGAGCTATTTTGTGGGGAGGGGTAATTCTAAAGAAAGGTCAAACATAAACATGAACATGTATATTGGGGATATTCTACTAGCTAGTTCATCATGTGATTCTTTCTTTCTTTGCTCATCTGTTTCTAAGTTATGATTACACTAATTTTCTCAGAATATTAAATCTTTAGGTTAAACTACATTATATGATGTCCAAAATTTACGCTCGCGTAAGTTAATCACGTATATATGCAAATAATGCGAGATTTTATGAGATAGGGCCGATATACATAGAGATACTGTATATCATTTACTATACTGTAGAAGGCTGGGCCTAACTCCCGTTTGTTTATAGATAGGCCCCCGTGATATACCCACTGATGTGCATAGATGTTACGCTTCATTTGATTTTTCTCTTTTTTATTCAAATCAACCAAGTGCTGAGGTGTAGGCCTATACAGATCAGTAGCCCACAGTGGCGTAGCTAGGATTTTTTCCTGGTGGGCATTGGGGGGGTCCTTGCTTTTTCAGGGGGGGGGGCACCGACCAATTTTCCGGTGTGTGTGTGTGTCACAAGGGCGGGTCCGACTTTCGCCAATAGGGGACGGAGCCCGAAATTATCTTCACCTATATTTTCCCCAATTAGTCACTTCTTAGTTTTATTCTTATTAAACAACATAAACATGAAATAATCTTATAAGCCTTATAAAACGTGCGAGCGTGAAGCGCGAGCAATTTTTTTTTTTTTACTTTCATGTATTTTTTCCTGAAAATTTAATTTTCTGGGCAATGTTATGTGTGATCCTGAACAAGATTCGTATGTAACTAGATGGTTACTTTGAACGCCAATACATTTCAATAATGCAAGCGCGAAGCGCGAGCAATTTTTTTGACATTCCGACCTAAAAATTGGTCATTCTAATTTTTGTATTAATAAATGGGATATTACGTATGTAACAAAACAATTGATGCGAGCGCGAAGCGCGAGAGGAAGAAAATTGAGATTTTAGACTTAAAAGCGGGACACTCTATTCATATTTTGTAAATCATAAATAAGATATAGTCAATTTGGTATCATTGATAATGTGATCGTGAAGCGTGAGCAGACAATTATTGATATTCTGATGTGAAATTGGATAATTTAAGTACATTTTAAATAAAGAGCATGCAGGCTATCGCGTATATTTTAGATTTAGACCTAGAATCTGGGCATTCTGAATACATCTGTTTAATGGAACATTATGGAATACACGTAGACAATATGAACTTGGCAAATCAAACAATGTGACCACGCAGCATGACCTTAAAATGCTGATATGTAGACCATAAAACGGACATTTTACAGACCACTTAAATTTGTAAATGAAAAAAAATAATGAAAGCTCGATGTCCGACCTAAAATATGTTTTGTATATTGAATTCAAATCTTGCTCCATATCAGCCTGTTGAGCAAGATATGAATCTCATCGAACAGGCAATTCTGGCGCGAAGCGCAAGAATTTTTTAATATAGTAACATGAAAGATTTGTTTTTTAATTTCAAGTCTTCCCCTCTCATTATTTCATTCACTCGTCTTCCTCTTATTTTCCTCTTCTTTTTTTCTGTCTTTCTTCTTCTTTTCCTTTTTTCTTTTCTTTCTCCCTTTTTCTTTCTTTTTTTTTGCTCCGCCAATTTTTTCTGGGTGGGGGCACCTGGGGGGGCACACCAAATCTCAGGGGGGGGGCACGTACGTCCCCCCTGCCCCCCCGTAAATACGCCACTGGTAGCCCATGGAGATATTTACTAATTTGCGTTAGTTTATATCCGAATCCCTTTACTCCGCTCTGGGTAAATGTGCATCAAAATATAATTCCGCCCACCCCCTATCTGTGAAAGTTGGATCGGAGCTGGATCTGCCCCTGACTAGTTTCCGATGGTTACCCTGATATCGTTTGGGTAACACAGAGTTTGTCGCAGGATAAAACCTCCGACAAATCCTTCACGAAACGCTCCCCTGTTCCCGCTAAAATTGATGAAATGAAACTAGTTTGAAAAAAAAATCACCTCAAGAGGTCAGGTCAACTTCAATAAGCAGTTGATTTGAATAAAAAGAGAATAAATCAAACAAGCATAACACTCAACATTTCATAACATTCGGAAGTAAAAAAAAATCAGATCTATATTTCTCACTTTTTTTCTTTTTCAAAATTTAATTATTACTGTTCGGATTCTAGATTTATGCCCCGTTTATGCTTCCCAAAATATTGCAACAAGATCCAAAATGAAATAATATTCAGAAAAGGGGGATAAGTTCCTTTTGCGACAGCCACCCAAAGTGAAAAATATATTTATCAGGGTTAGGGTGGCTCTCTCGAAGGAACTCTTTCCAGAAAAATTCCCAATTCCAGAAAACCCAGTGAAAGCTCCAAATCGATTATGCAGTTGTGGAAAAGGTGCCACGCCCATTATTCCTGGGAATAAGACTAGGCCGTTTTATTTTGTAAACAATAATCGCGGAGTCAGCTCAGGCTCAGCACAGAGTTCGGAACGGGGTTCGGAAGGTCCAAAATCATCATCTTTTTTCTGTTTTACTTCCAATAGCTAATAGTGGCATGCCCCAATAGTTAATTTGGCTCCAAGTGTTTCGTAAGTACTAGAATACTTTTCATCTCCCATTCGTAACTTTTATTTTTAACGACTCTACCGTCTCTAGCGGTAGATACAGTGGCGGTACGGTACCTCGGCTCAGTCGATGGTTCGTATCGGCTCGCTCCACTAGAACGCTACGGTACTCTCCGCTCCATGGTGGAGCGGCTCCACCTGTCGTTACGTATAGGTGCAGCGGAGAGTAGTGGTAGCACCCCCTGAGTAAATTTTGAAGCAGTCGTCAAACATTCAATTCAATTCAACATTTATTTCCAAAGATAGAAACATAAGGCCTAATACAATTTCAAATTCAGAGGAGGTAGCAACTCTGTAAGTTAGTGCAAGCAAGGTTTCCACTTTGGCGAGTTGGAGTTGCGAGTCATACGCGAGCTGCGCGAGCTCTAACTCGCCATAGCTCGCACAAGCTCACGTGAAATTTACATTTTTTCCTGGAATTTGCTTCAGTGACAAAAGACTCAACATCGAGTTTACTACGCTCGCTGTACGAGTGAACTGAGCGCGAAACGAGTCAGGCCGAGCTTAGTATGAGTTGCGGCGACCTTTATACGACTTAAAGCGAGCTATGAACGAGTTATCAAGATTTTGTTACGAGTGATAAGAGTTTCATACGACCAAGGGTCGAAATATGCACATTTTTTGGCACTCAAAGATGGATTCCGGCGGCGGTGGCGTCAACACCAAATCTTAACCGAAGGTTAAGTTTTTGAAATTAAATGGCATCATAACTTAGAAAGTATACAGACCTAGTTCATAAAACTAGACCATAAGGTTTATCAAGCATTACTGAACATCCTTCTTGAGTTTCAGGTCACAAGACCAAGGTCAGAGGTCATTTGCAGTCAATGAACTTAGACCATGTTTACTGAGGGAATCAATATCAAAATCTTAACTTACGGTTCAATTTTTGAAATGTCATCATAAGATAACTTAGAAAATATATGAACCTAGTTCATGAAACGTGGACATAAGGTTATTAAAGAATATAAACATCCTGTTTGAGTTTCAAGTCACATGACTAAGGTCAAAGGTCATTTAGGGTCAATGGACTTTGGCTAATTGGGGTATTTGTTAAATTAACATTATAACTTTGAACGTTTATGAATCTGATTCATGAAACTTGAACATAAGAGTAATCAGGTATCACTAAACATCCTGTGCGAATTTCAGGTCACATGTCCAAGGTTAAAGGTCAATGAACTTTAGTGATGTTTGGGTGATCTGTTGAATTACCATCATAACTTAGAAAGTTTATAGATCTGATTCATAAAACTTGGATATAAGATTAATCAAGTATTACTGAACATCCTGTGAGAGTTTCAGGTCACACGACAAAGGTCAAAGGTCATTTAAGGTCAACGAACTTTGGCCATGTTGGGGGTATTTGTGGAAATACCATCATAACTTTGAAAGCTTATGGATATGATTCATCCAATTGGATATTAGAGTAGTCAAGTATCACCGAACATCTCATGCCAATTTCAGGTCACATGACCAAAGTCAAAGGTCATTTAAGGTTACTGAACTTTGGCCATTTTGGAGATTAATACTATATTGCTGTCATAACTTTCAAAGTTTAGATACAGTTTATAAAATGTGGATATAGGGTTATCAAGTATCACTGACAACTGAAGTCTTAGGTCACATGATAAAGGTCAAATGTCATTTATTGTCAATGAACGTAGTATTGTATCATTGTATGAATGGTGTTTTGTGAATAATTATTTTATAGTAGTTTTCAAAGTCAGCACTGCTACTATATTGGATAGCGTGATGCAAGTTAGACTGCCAGAGGCGCTCCACTTGGACCTTGTCTAGTTTGATGTCTTGTTCTTTTACCTTGGCTCTGCTTGTCATTGAACTTTTCTTCCGTTTCAATTGTCTCTTCCTGCACTTCTTCTACCCTTGTTTGAATGTCATCGTCATTCGCTGTTTCCCTACCTGAATGGCTACAACTCTTGGGTCTTTTAGATCGAGGCATATTTCTTTCCTTATTTTGTTGAAAGTTGTAATAATGCAGCCTTTTTAAAAGTAATTGTACATTGCGTGGGTCAGTTAAAATGTTCACTTTAAAATAAACTCCCTCCTCGGTTTTAATAAATATCAATTGTTATTAATATCAATGATAAGATCATCTAATTTTCTTTAAAATGATACCCTACATGATTATGGTTCACATGGAGGTGCAGTGCCTTGAAATGTGGGGCAAGGTCAAAATTCAAAATTAAGTTGTGAAGTGACACAATAATGAAAGTCACTGTTCCTTTTTCCGTGGTGATGAGTGAGTTTTTAAGCGGTTTCTTTTGAGTTTGATCGGTAATCCCGCCTCGGTTTTAGTTAATATCAATGTTAAATATCAATGAATAGTTCATTTAATTTTCTTTAAAATGATACTTTCCATGATGTGATTTTGGCTCACATGGAGGTGCAGTGCCTTGAAATGTTGGGCAAGGTCAAAATTCAAAATTTGCAAAATGACATAATATTGAAAGTCACTGTTCTTTTCATCCATGATGATGAGTGAGATTCTCAGCAATTGTTTTCATGCACCTTAACATCAACATTCAAATGGAATCAAACATACCTCTGCGCAAGCAAACACACAACAAACAAACATAAACCACAAGAAAACATTATGAAATGAAAAAGCAGGGCCAATGGATTTTCATCTTTATTGACACAGACAAAAGAATCATGTTCTGTACTGACCCTCCATGATTATTTCTGCTCGTTTTGCAGCTTTTTACTTCAGACCTCATCCAACACTTTTCAATTTCGCTCTTTTTTTGATGACATGATCATAACAAGCATGGGATCATTTTAAAGGGAATCAAATGATCTTTTGAAAGATATCAAATATGCATTGTGTAAAATTTGGAGTCGGGAGAAATTAATGGCCAAACTCAGATTTCCAAACTTTTTTGCTCGTTTTGCAGCTTTTCAATTCAAACTTCATCCAACACTTTTGAATCCTGCTCTTTTCGTGATGACATGATCATAACAAGCATGGTATCATTGTAAAGAAAATCAAATGACCTTTTAAATGATGTTAAATATGCAATGTGTAAATTTTGGAGTTGGGAGAAATTAATGGCCAAACTCAGATTTCCAAACTTTTTTTTTAGGGGGTTATATGTGGGGAAAATATAGATCACTGGACATTTATCATTCAGTCGGCATGCCTCTGAGCCCTTGCCACGCACTCGGAATAAACTCATTTGAAACTCGCTGTAACTCGGGGTGCTCGATTTAAAGCCGGGCTAATCTCGTGGGCACCTCCACTTGACTCGTAAAACGATCGCAATTCTCGTATCTCGCTCTTGAAAACTCGGAATGCACTCGCGTATACTCAGATGTGGCGAGTTATTACGAGTTATTGTGAGGTTATCTCGAGCTTCTTACGAGTTATTACGAGTACTGCGAGTATACAACGAGTTTAGGTGAGTTCAGCACGAGTTACAGCGAGTTGGCAAAATTTTTGAACATGTTCAAAAATTTTGAAACTGCTCACGACTTCAAGGAGAGTTGTCCCGATCTTGAACGAGCTCCGCCGAGTCATGCCGAGTTGTCGCGAGTTATCCCGAGTTTCATGGTGAGCTTTATGCGAGTTATCGCGAGTGCCTCATTTTGGCAACTCGCTATAACTCGCCATAACTCGCGATGTTAACTCGCCAAAGTGGAAACCTTGCTTAAGTTAGTGCAAGCATAGACCCACTTGTTCACTGCTACCATCTGGCCTGTGGAGAATCTACAGGTAGGTCTATGGTATGCCAATGCTGTAGAGCACACACTTTAAAAAATCATTAAAATATCACTTTTGTGACCAAAATTACTAATTTCCATACAGTTTTAATTTATTTATCATTAGTAATGTGGGAATAATTTTTGTATTCACCAGAGCGCTCAAAAACTTGAATTTTGGGCATATTTTTGTGTACGCCCTCTATTGGTGGAAAGTAATATGGCAAGAAAATTTTCATTTTTTTATCTCTATTTTTAATTAAGAAAAAATGATATAAAGAATCAAATTTAAATAAGAGCCAAGCAGTATGAATTAACAGGTCTAATGAAAACTGTCAGTGTAAAAAAATCAAGCATTTGCCCCAAAGAAAAAGAGAAAATAAGCCAAACATTGCCACCCTTATTTTGTCACACATGGAGATATAAGTGAGAACAAGGTTATATTATAACCTTGTTCATTGAATGAGTGCATAGACCAAAAGCTTCGGTCTCTGTTATGTTGGTTGTTCAGCTGAACTTCGTTGGCTTCACTCACCAAATACATAGACCGAAGTTAAACCGTCGTCTGTACGGGGGCTCAATGGCCACGGCTAATTTCTTGTTTTTCTCCTCAATACCGTGATATTTTACACAAACTTTGCATTCATATGCACCTTTAGGTGATAATGTTTAAGTAACGACAGTTTCTTACCCTAAATTCCCGCTTTGAAACTGGCATTCAGAGGATTGTCTCTAAAAGTTGACACTTGCGACTCGGAGAGTGGGCAGCCATCTTGGTAATGAATCATTCATGAAAAAGTGGCCGGCGAAAGTTAGACTCCGCCCTATGACCTTTACGTCACACATATACAGTGCTCGGCCGGGCGATCGAGCAAACGTTGAAAAGGAAAAGAAAATTAATATTCATAAGCCTGACGTAAAAGAGATGATCTGATTGGCCAACGGTTTCGATAAGCAGTTGACCCGGAAGTTCATCCCACCTCATATGTTTGTGTACATTATCGACTTCGGAGGAACGAGTGAATTGGGAGCTACACGACAGCCGAGGAAAGTCACTGTTTTTGTTCCTTTTCAATTGAGTTTTCACCACTTAAATGCCAATCAAAGCCAAGAGGAAATAACAAGCTGCATTTTGGTAAGCTTCTTTTTATATATAATAATGCATTAATGAAAAAAATCGATGAGCCCCGCCGGGGGGATTTTGCATTGTACCTCCCCTAATGGCGGGGACACGCTAGCGAGCCATCTGTCGACGAGGAGAAATTAAAAAAAAAAAAATGTTAAAAAACTCCTCGAAACAGACGGCTGCCAGCTGTCTAGTGCAAGCATAGATGATTAGATCTACCTCGAGCGAAGTTCGTGCAGGCTCCACTCCAGTTTCCTACCGCTACACTACACTCCACCTACCCGAACTTTAAGACGGTGAACTCGATCGGATATTCCAAGTGACAAAGGTGGGATCAAAATGTTATTTATTGTAAAAATCAAAGAAAAAAATATAACAAGAAAGAAAAATAGCTTATTTTCTTAATTTAGACAGCTGGCAGCCGTCTGTTTCGAGGAGTTTTTTAACATTTTTTTTTATTTCTCCTCGTACACAGACGGCTCGCTATCGTGCAGCCACCATTATGGGACTTGCAATGCAAAATCCCCCCATCGGGGCTTTCCAATTTTTGTCTTTAATGAATAAAAAAAATTGACAATTATTGCGACCAAAATGCAAATTAATATTCCCTCTTGGCATTAATTGCCAAAAAACAGAGAAAAATCAAGTTAAAAGGAACAAAAATAGTGACTTACCTCGGCTGTCACGCAAATTCACTTCCCCGTTTTGTCCGATCTTAAGTACATAAACATATGGCCATTGAGTCCCCTGTACAGATCGCGCTAGAACTTCGGTCTCTGTATTTGGTGAGTGAAGCCAACAGAGTTCAGCTGAACAACCAACATAACAGAGACCGAAGCTTTTGGTCTAATTTTCTTACTCTACACCCGTATTTAACTCTGTGTCCATCCTCCGGTTATCCTCGAAATTGGTGATTTTGGGCCAGTTTCTAATTCCTCATATGTATTCTTCATGGCTGATTTCAAAACATAGCATGCAATCGGTCCCAGGTCAAACAGCATAAATATTTGTATTACATTCAGGGTGCTGCATAACTTTTTAAAAGCACCTGCCGAGTCGGGCAAGTAAATTTTTAAATTGTAAGATACTTGCCCGAAAATCTATTTCACTTGCCCGAAAAAATCCTGAAAAAAGTTTTACCTCTTCAAAAGAAAGTCCATGTATTGCGGTTAAAACCATTGACCTTTTTCTCTCTAAAGTTTTGACATGAACTGATCTACCTTGTTATTGCATTTCTTTTTCCAAAGTGATTTTATCTTGCCTGCCATGACCGAAATTAGGGTCAATATCATATCGACCCCAATTTTGGTCATTTCACTGTGAGAATTTTGCTTGCCCAATTCGGGCAAGGAGTTTTGGTCTTTACTTCAAAACACTTGCCCTACTCTAACTTTTACTTGCCCCGGGCAATCGGGCAAGTGCTGTAGCACCCTGATATTGGTTGGCTCAGAAAATACCAAAAATATTCTTAGAGTTTGGAAAATATTCCATGAATCAGTGAAATATTTTCCCAAGCTGTTAGAATATTTTTGTCCGTGAAAAAGAACAAAATGAAGCTCCTCTATGGCACACAGAAAACGCGAATAAAATAATCCACAGGTATGCCCACAGATGTAAAATTGAAGTAGAAATGCAGAACTAAATAATCCAAGTGTATAAATCCAAGTATGGGGTGTATGTAAATCCAAGAATGGTTTAGTTAAAAAACTACAAGGTTGAGCGACTTTCTTCATTAACTAACGCGTGACCACGAAGTTGACTCCTCGAGATCACAAGAAGAAGCCAGGTAAAAACGTTTCCACAGAAAAAAAAGCCACCCCTTGAATAGGAATGATTGGTTGAACAAAAGTTTGTTGACTATAAACAAAAGCTGTCATTCGTTGATAAATTGTCAATAAAACTTGATTGGCTGTTCAGAAGCCTATAAGACGTGGAGCTTTGGAGTGCGCGTACATGTTGTCAAAAAGTACTTCAAAACAAGAAATATTTGTATGCTTATAAATATGTTAAAACATGTGATTTACAAAGGTGAATGGACTTTATAGAAAATGCAGTTCTGTATGATTTGAAGATAATGTGAAGTTGCTACAGTACCTTCAAAAAAGTACTTGTAGATTATTATTGCTGATGATGTAGCATTAGATCTATTTGAAATCATTTTTGAGTGACGACAAAAAAAAAGAAGAAAAGTCTCTGTGCCTTGATTCTTGAACAAATCCAGCAGCAGAGCCTATGACTTTGTTCGTTTGTTAACAAACGATATACCAAAGTCTGTACATGTACAATGAAAAGACTGGATACTTTGCTTGAAAAAGTTTTAAGTGCCTAGATCTAGTCTTTCCCTTGTAGTGTCTTTGATATGAATATAAATTACACGCCCTCTTAAGGCGAATAGTTGCTGTCCCGCAAGTGCAACAGGACCATCGTCAACATCAACATTTTGTAAAAAAAAAACCCAAGTAGAATTAATAGCAGCTTCTGTCGACAAAAGATACCCGGTACATCATATACATGTAGGCCTCCATCTTTGAAGACTAGAGCTTTGAATTACTATAAAAACTAAGTTTGGAAAATTGATTTCATGCCCTCATAGCTTGGATGTTTGTATAAATTTAGCTCCTGAGAAAATGTCATTTTCATTGCAAACAACAACAAGTAGCAGTAAAGTAGTAAACATCTAGATATTAAAAACCAAAATGACTTAGCTTTTGTCTTATATAAAGCCTGATCATTGTGAATATGATGCGGTTTTAAAGTGATAACTCGAGGCTGAATTTTTTTTATCTAAATGAATAGAGTAAAACTAAAATTCACTCCTGAAAATTTTATAATAAAGATATTGACTAGCTCTTCTTTCGGGGAACATCAAATATATTGCCCTTAAATGACCCATATTGCCCTCGTCTAAAGACTCGGGCCAATATGATTCATTTGCTGGCAATATATTTGATGTTCCCCTCAAGGCTAGTCAATATTATATAAATACTAGTGTCCATAGATTTCAAACTTCTCGTGTGGGCTTATATTTCAACTCGGCCTGCGGCCTTATTGAAATATAAATGTACAAGAGAAAGTCAGAATTTAGGTATAACCATGCAAATGATTGAACGAAAATTAGCATGTTTGACATAAGATGGGAACATTTCCGACTTGGAATTGAAAATATATCTGAACTTACCTGAACTATAAAATCCTCTCTCAATGCATAGATACCTTGTTGTACGCAAGCAAATGAGAGTCTGAAGTGCGACATTCCAAACCGTCCAAAATGTACTGTTGCATGGCTGTAGGAGGTGACATCGCAATACGATTCAATTCATTGTGCTCAGTAAAAATTGAATGTGTAATATGCGTGTGGCCTGCTGGCTGTGCACGCTTTTGGGATTTTACTTTTTGCTTTTAATATTTATGCTCCTTTTTCATGTACAAAATTGCAGGGAAAAACTCAATTTTTTCATATTATCACTAAATTCCAAGGTGTTGCACAGCACAAATAGTGAATATTTATTTTAAAAAAATTTATTGTAATGGACAAATATCGCAGAATTGTTTTCTTCACGTTATTTATCTATGAGGTTTCATACACAAGCTACCATGCAGAAATTGCTCGTAAGTATGCCATAATACGGCCATATATAGGATTATGTAATTGCAAGAAGAGGGTAATTGACCGATCAGAAGCCTTCTCTAATACAACCCATCTTATATATATATTAAAAAATATTTTCACACTCACTTCCTTATAGCATCAACATAAAAATCTTAGATTGGGTAACATTTCAAAAGTGCAACTACCTTGATCATGTATATCATCTGCACTTGATTGTATTA
The DNA here is from genome assembly GCF_018143015.1 of Lytechinus variegatus. Classification (NCBI taxonomy): domain Eukaryota; kingdom Metazoa; phylum Echinodermata; class Echinoidea; order Temnopleuroida; family Toxopneustidae; genus Lytechinus; species Lytechinus variegatus. Next base: position 24,474,000 of record NC_054742.1, on the reverse strand, counting down.
CCATCTGTTTTCTGTTTGAAACATGGACTTGGTCCAAACACTTTGATCATGTTTGTGATCATTATCATGAACATGAACAAGCTAGGGAAACTTAGGTTGTAGTAATGTTTTTTTTTTTAATTTACACTGTTAACATACAGGAACCTTTCTTTTGAAACCTTTTTTTTTCAGATGTCAATAAAGCAAAGATGGATCATGATCGTAAGGCTTTTATGCGTAGCTGCAGATTAGGTGATTTACAAAGAGTCTCGTAAGTTAGACATCAGATTTCTTTCTTTTGATTTTTTTTGTGGGTGAGAAATATTTTTTGTAGATTGATGAGTGTTTGGGTTAATGGTCACTTTAAACCATTGTGATCAATCATGCTTTAACATGATATCAAATATTAGCAGAGGTGGGGATAAAATTTAGAGATAAACCTGATTTGAAAAAAGAAGGACATCCCGATGGGTGTTTCATAAAGCTGTTCGTAAGATACGAATGACTTTAAGCATGACTGGTGATCCTTTGTTGTTCTATGTGATCTCCCTATGTAATTGAGTTATGACCTAAGAACATGTTCCAGTCGTGCGTAAAGTCATTTGTAACTTTACGAACAGCTTTATGAAACATCCTGAAGTGAAGGCATTGCTCCAGAGTACTTCATCAATATGTTAAAATTAGTACTAAATTAAAAGGTTTCTTATGATTTAAGTTGATTAACAATGTTGGCATTTACACAATTATTGGGGAAAAAAAGACTTATGCCTTGGTTTTGAAATGAAATTAACTCTCTTGTGAAGGTCCCCACAACATTAACCCCCCTCCTATCAAAAGACAGAAGGATATTTTGCATAATGATATATATGGATGGCTGAACTCTGAAGGTCTTTCCTATTGAATGGCACCAAAATGTTATACTAGTTTTATATGATAAGCATGCATAATTCTTAAAGGAGACTGACTGAACTAAAACAAGGGGCAAAACGACTTGGTGATCTACGCTGGCATAGTGCAGAATCATTGACCTACTATTGAAGTGTCACATTGGCTGCAGTCTTAACTTACATATATTTTTTTTACTTTATTGATTCACATTTATTTTTACCCAATGGATTATTAATTCCATTCATTGATTCCTTATTTTTTTGAATGCCTATCAAAATCAATCGACCCCCATAGGGCAAATATTTGAAGAAGAGGTAAATCATTTAGGGCCTTTAATAATCAAACAAGATATGTGAAAGCTGGGAGAAAGATGTAAAAAGTGTAGCTAAAGTAAGTAATGGGTGTGAGCTTAGCCTTTAGGAGACCATTCCAAATTAGGTGCCCCTTAATTTCCTTCAAAATTACAATTTTTATTTGTTATAATGTTTAGACCTTAATATCAGGCAAAGTCAGATGAAAATATATCAATATTTTCATAACTTTAATTTTGCTGTAATTTGGACAATTGCTGGTAAGTTTAATGATTTAATCACAGTTGATTTGCATTTCCTGAAGAAAATACACTCAGGGCACTTTTAGGAACTTCCCCTACAAGCTACTTAATTTATTCTATAAATCTGGAAAATTGATATTATTTATGAATCATAAGTACCTAGTAGTATGTAGATATGATTTATTGGAATTTATTGGAATTTCATCACTTAAAATAGCCTCTGTCCATCCATAAGATGTCACCTGTTTGTAGACACTGTTTAAAAAGTTCTAACTTCTTATAATATGGCTTATATACTGCCTTAAAGCATCAGAAATTGCTTGCAATGTAAATTTATGGTAATTAAGCATTATAAATGTATATGGACCCATGAGGGGTCACCTACCACCTTCCTATCTGAAATCCTTGGATTGATAGGGTTTTGGAAATTTGGACAGTATAAAGAAAGCATTGTTCACATAATTGTGTTTTTCTTTAACTTTTAATAATCATTTCGATATAAAAAGACCACCCCTCATAGACATAACCAGTGTAACAGTGAGTCACCTTGTTGTCACCTTTATAGTTCAGTTTCTGAATTAGAAATACGCATGGTTTGGCCTTGCGGTTTTCCTGAACATTGCACATGAAATGTATAGTGTAAAACAGTGAAAAATCTGATACTCTGCCATAGAGTCATGTATCGTACATGTTACACATCTGTGCTTTTGCCCTTTAAGATGGCGGCTGTGCGTTTCTATACATAACAGCGTTTTTTGAAAACTACGCCCTTGAGTGTCGGTGAAATACATCTCTATGATCATGATGCACGCATGCATGCAACCTATTGATTGGATTGCTACACATAGCAATACATGATTATTTGTATGATGCACAGTAGGGGATAGTACATTCATGTAGCTGTACAATAAGAATGCAGGTATTGTGTATTATATTCAGTTATGATTCATCAAGTTCATATTCAGACCTTCCAAAATTTCAATGTGAATTACAGGTTTTCACCATAGTTGGGGAAGTAGTTGCCTTATGATGAAGTAGAAAAAAATCTCTCGAAAAGTATGGTATATGAGAAAACGATACCTTTAATAGCCCATGATATGCAGATACAATAATAGCCAGTGATAAGCATATAAAATAAACTCTTGTGGGTTTGATTTTTAGGATCTTTCCGGCCTTAAATCTTTTCATTTTTAGGGCAAGGCCAGTACCTCATATTTTTCAGGGCACCAAAGCCAAAATCTTTTTTAAAAAAGGCATCAAAGGCCAATTTTTTTTGGTATCCTTTTTTTATATTTCAAATGTACTTCATTATTAGGCCCTATCTTGTAATTGTGCATGCTGCAGGCCTTAAATTTCGTCAAAGCATTTTACCACGTCAAAAGATAGTAGTTCGATTTTATATACCGTTGTCCATTGCCTTTCCTATCTTTTACATGAATTGATGTACCTTATATTTGTAATTTTTTTTTTCAAAGTGATTTTTTGTTGCCTGCCATGACCAAAATTAGTGTCAATATGCCATTTGATTAATTTCCTCTCTCATATATTTTCATGTACTTTTGTAAATGATAATGGCACAAAATGATAAAGGGACTCACTGAAAATAAAAAAAGAATGAAAGAAAAAAGAAAAGGAAAGGAAGTGAGGGTGGACGAATGGGTGAAAGAAATAAAAGAAAAGAGATGAATGGAGAAGAAAGAAATAAATAAATGAAGTAACAAGATGGTTCATGAATCATGAGTCTTGCCTGATAAAATATGCAATATGATCTTTTGACCCCTAGATGACCTTTGACCTTATCATTCTCAAGAAAACGCTTATGGCAATATCCACAGATCATTTTGTACCAAGTGTGAATATAATGTAGAAATAAAGAAAAATGAGAGCAAGTTGACCTTTTGACTACTTCATGTAGATGACCTCTACCCTGACCACATTGTCCTCATGACACATATGAGATATTGCCCAAGGATTAAGTTGAACACTTGACCCCACCTTCCTCAACAACACACATGTGGTATTACCCAAGGCTCATTTTAACCAAGTGTGATCAAAATTGATGCAAAAATAAAGAAATGAGAGCAAGTTAAACACAAACTTCAAGAAAGGATGAATTGAACTTGACCTCATATCATTTGACCTTTTGACCCCTAGATGACCTTTGCTTTGAACCATTAGTTTTTACCCATCATTCTCATGGATTCACATGAGGTATTACCCAAGGATCTTATGTACCAAGTATGAACATAATTGATGCAAAATAAAGAAATAAGAGCAAGCTGAAAAAAAAACCTTTAACATATTTTAACAGACCAACAGACTATCAGACTAAACAGGAAAAGTGATTATTAGGTCTCTACCAAACTTTGTTCAGGCAAGATAAAAAATGAAGGAAAAAATAAAAGAAAGAGAGAATAAAAGAATGAAAGAAAGAAAAAAAGGAAAGAAAAAAGGTTTCCTTCATTCTTTGAAATAGATGTAGAAAAAAAAGAAAGATAAAGAAAGGAAGGGAAGATGAATGACTGTGAAAGAAATAATGAAGGAGAGAAAGAAAAAAAGGAAAAAAGTAAGAAAAAAGGAGGATGAAAGAAAGAATGAAGGAACAAAAAAGGTTTCCTTCATTCTTTGAAAGAAAGATGAAAACAGGAAGGGAGGAAAGAAGAGAAAGAAGGAAAGAAAGGATGAAAGAAAGGTAGGAAAGAATGAAGGGAAGAAAATGAAAAAAAAAGAAAATAATGGAGGAAGGACCTAGAGAACGAAAAGAGAAAGGGAGAAGAAAGCAAAGAAAAATTAAGGAAAGAAAGAATAAAGGAAATCAAAAAGTAGGAAAATAAGAAAAAGAAGTAATCAGGGACATACAAAGGAAATAATAAGGAAAATAAATGAACACAGAAAGGAAGGAAGGAAAGCTAGGAAATGATAGGAAATAAAGGTAGATGGAATGGAAAGAGGAATTCAGGAAGGATAGAAGAAAGAATGATGAAAGAAGGAATGGAAAGAAAGAAAGAAATGAGAAAAAGTGAGAAAAATAAAAATCAGGAAGGAAGGAATTAACGAAGGAAAGAAAGAATTAAGAGAAAAAGAAAGAAAAGAATGGAAGAAGCAAAGAAGAAAGAATGTCTGAAAGAATGAATAAAAAGAAAAAGGAGAGGAAGGGAGAAGGGAGCAAAAAAAATTAAGGAAATAAAGAAAAAAGGAAAGTAAGAAAAGTAAGGAAAGATAGAAAATAAAGATAGATGGAACAAAACAGACAAGCAGGAAGGATAGAAGAAAGATGAAGAAAGAAAGAAGGAAATAAAGAAAGAAAGAAAGAAAGGAAGGAATGAAGTTAAAAACGGGACACTATTCATGTTTTGTAAATCATGAAAAGGATGAGTAATTTGGGATCTTCTTACATTGGTAATGTGAGGGCAAGGCTCGAGCTGAAAATTTTTGATATTCTGATCTGAAACTGGATAATGATTTTGATAGAAAACAAACTGTGTATCTGAATAAACATGCGTGCGCATGCTTCAGATTTAGACCTAGAATCTGGGCGTTCTGAATACATTTTTATCATCAAAATCAAAGCGAGCTTAAAATATTTGGTATTCCTATCTAATAAAAGGGTCAGTTTAAGCTCTATGTTTCAAGCACTTTGTGGGAAAAATGTGAGGTGGATATGGTTCGCATAGAGAGCCAATATCTTTCATAATTATTACTTTGAGTTTTGACATAGTAGGACTGGGATATTCTAAGAAAATTCTGAAAAAGGGACAATTTAATTATTAAATTAATATCTTATTTATTGATCCAATAAGCCTGACGAGAGCAGAAAATCTGATTATGGCCTGAAAACTGGACATTTCAAGCACCTTTGTAATTATGAATAGGATGCATGAGTTAATTTCTATTTTTAACAATTAACAAACTGCGAATAGCGAGCCAAAGTTTGATAATCTGTCATGAAATGGGGATTTTAAGTAGTTTGTTATAGAATTGATACAGAGATACAAAACTCACCAATCAAAATGCGAGCATGCAGCGCTAGCAGATCTACGTTTTGACAATTAGACCTGAATAGGGATATTTTGAGAACCTTATGGAATACAAGAAAACAATAGACCTGTACCTGACAAATCAAACTGTGCGAGCTCGCATTGCACGCAGAAAACATTAATATTCAGACCATAACACTGATATTTTTCCAGAGCACTTTTTCAAAATAAATTGTAAATCAAACTGTGACAAAATAAAGAAAATTCAGTCTCCAAGCTGAAATACTAAGTATGTTGTTTTGACTTCTAAAATCTATATTTTAAGCTCCATATTGAGCAAGATATGAAAATCACCTGACAGGCAATGCGAGCGCGAAACTAGAGCGAATTTTTTTTATAGGGACATGAAAGATATTTATTTTCCAAGTCTTCGCCTCGTCTTATTTTACTCACTTGTCTTCCTTTTTTTTCCATCTCTTTTCCCTCCTTTTTTTCTTTCTTTTCCCTTTTAAAAAAACTTTTTTTTTTGCTCTGCCAATGGGGGGGGGGTTCATGTCTGCCACACATGGTCGGTAGGCCCGTCCACATGCTCCAGCTAGTACATGTCTGTATGCTGACTTTGCGTGTGTGTGTGTGTGTGAAATATGGAAAAACTTTGAAAAATTTTATTTCACAGTGAGAATTAAATAGCTTGCCGGCTTACACAAAAGAGCATGTTGGCCAGTTTGAAAAAAAAGGCACAGCTTTTTTGGCCATGACTTGATAATTTTTCTTAGGGCATCACTGCCAGTTAAAGAGGCATCGATGGCCCTCAATTGATTTAAGCCTTGTCATTCTATATTCACTCATGCAATTATTTGTTTTTTCAGATACCTGTTGGAGGTAAAAGAAGTAGATCCTAATCTGAAGGATGAATGGGACAGTACTCCATTGTAAGTCATTTCAGGGAATCATAGCCACTATCTATGTGACAAACAAATGTATGGGCCCATGCACAAGCATAACTAGAGTGACTATTGTCCCCAGACAAATGGGCTCATGAAATGCTTTGTAGCTTGATACCTGCGTGTTATCCCTCATTACAGAAAGGCCTGGTCACACCGCCCAAGCGTTTTTGGAACGGTCGTGGAGCGGAGATAAAAAAATCATCACCGCTCGCTACCGCTCACCACCATTTAACCAAAGTTGGCCTCCGTTAAGGCAACGCCGAGTACGCTCGGCCACCGCTGATAGTCCCTCCTACCGCTCAGAAAGTTTTGAGCTGCTCAAAATATTGCGAGCGGTGAGGAGCGGAAAATTTTTCCGCTCCAGCAAAGTTGACTATCGCTCTAACAACGCCCAGTCAAATTTTTGCACTGCTAGACGAAAGTTCGTGAACGCTTGGGTCCGCTAGGCCAACACAGAAATCTTTAACACTGGACAACCGCTGCTTTGCCAGCGTTGCCCGGCCGCTGATTAAATGGTTCACAAACTTTGGTGGAGCGGTTGTAAGCGTTTTCCGAGCAGACACGGGATTGCTTGAACGGTGACTTCATCCATTCATTGTTGTCTCGCCCACCAGAGGTGAAGGCGAGACTTAGGGATCCAAATGTCGTCTGGCGTCCGTCAGACTGTCGTCCGTCCGTCACAAACCTGTAATGACACATAATTCCATAACCGTAAGTTGCTTTTCAACCAAACTTGGATGGTAGTTGGACTTGGGGGACCTGCATGTTATGCTGCAGTCTGAGGTCACATGGTAAGGCCAAAGGTCATTTTCAGGTCAATGTTAAAGTTTACGTGCAAGACTCTCTTATGACACCTGACTCCACAACCGTAAGTCGCTTTTCAACCGAACTTGGATGGTAGATGGACGTGGGGGACCTGCATGTTATGCTGCAGTCTGAGGTCATATGGTAAGGTCAAAGGTTATTTTCAGGTCAACGTTAAAGTTTACATGCAACAACTCTCTTATGACACCTAACTCCGCAACCATATGTCGCTTTTCAACCAAACTTGGATGGTAGATGGACTTGGGGGACCTGCATGTTATGCTGCAGTCTGAGGTCACATGGTAAGGTCAAAGGTCATTTTCAGGTCAACATTAAAGTTTAAGTGCAAGGCTCTTATGACAAGTGTTATCCCATCCCAGTCATTTCACAATGAAGTTTCGATATAATTCTCTTGCGTGCCGTCGCAAATCACGATATTTCTGGTTATTTTCATAAGTGGGCGAGACACAAAATTGCTTTTGCCTTGTTAAATAATAGCAATGAAGGGATGTACTTTTGTCTACCAGAGTAATTGTGGCAAGTACAATGAGTAGCTGCATAAATAGTACACTCTCTTTGTCATCATGATCATAGTTTTAAACCCCGTCGAGCTGACGCCCGCATGCGCAGAACTACGCTCGAGTCACCGCTAAACCAACGCTCACGACCGCTCGCCACCATTAAACCAACGCTAAAGCTACGCTGGCTTCAGCGGTGCACCGCTAAGGCAACGCCCATGTTTTCGATTTTTCCCCCAATTTTGTGAGCGGTGACGAGCGTTGTCGAAATTTGACCCTCTCTCCCTACCGCTCCATGACTGCTCCAACAACGCTTGGGCGGTGTGACCAGGCCTGAAGGAAGGAGGAGGGTGGGGGTGGTGGTGATCCAGATTCAGAACCTGAAGCTTGGGAAAATGAGGTATCATGTGATTCATGATTTTAACATGACTTTGCACACGTCTCTGAATATGTGATATTTAAGTTCTGTCATCCACATTCAACTGAAAGTGCATTCAAATTTTCATAAAATAATTTACAATGTTCAATACTCTGTACAAAGAAAATCATTATTCACTTTATTTGTAATGATATATCAATAAAAGTGTTTTCGTCTGATACTATTGAGGTTGTTGGTGCATATATGTTTCCATCTATTTCACAGTAATGTCCATACCATTGCCAAGTTTTATCATTGCCATAGATTTCCCTACTTATATTATAGGCTTATTCAAAATATCAATGATCCATGGCCTTTTTATTTAATGGGCCTTTTTATTTAATGGCCCTTTTAAAGATAGTGGAACCCCATCAAAATAATAATTATGACTTTTTTTTAAATTTATATTCAAAACAATGTTTGAATGATATGATAAAACCTGAGATAAAACAATTAAAAAAACAAAAAAATAATAAGTTTGAAAGAATAAAATAAGAAAATATTGAAAGGGGATCAAAATTGTCAAATTAAATTAAAAACTTGCACATATTTCTTTAGTCATGCAGTTATTTTCCTTTGTAGCTATTGAAACAAATTTATTCCTGTTTTTACATTACCTCATCCAGATACTATGCTTGCCTGTGTGGCCACAAAGATATAGTCACTTATCTGCTAGAAAATGGTAAGTTATTAATTGAAAACAATATTACATTGGATGGCTCAGAATACCAGAAATAATTTGTGAGTTAAGGAATATTGTATAAATCACAGAGGAGTGCAATATTCATATTGTCATGTGAAGTAAATCTATCCACTATGATGATTATTCCCCATTGATCATTATTTTTCATTAGACTGTGCAATACAGCGCAATATTGCACAGCAATTTTGTACTAAAGCCTATGTTAAATTTTTCAGCACTTGTGCAATATGCTCTGATATTGCTTAGGCAGAATCATCTTGATCAAAATACAAGTTTCTAATGCATGGCTAAGATGTTCTATATCTATTTAGATACTAATGTAATACCCCTTTCATAAACCCAATTACTATGAATTAGGCGGCTAATAGCAGCATAATTTGGTCGTAAAATTGGAGGAGGACAAGAGTTATCCGCATTACTCTGATGCTGCTATTATCCGCATAATAGCGGCATCGGGATAAGATTTTGAGTTTATGAACGCATTTCCAAATAATGCGGATAATTGCCATGGTGCGGTCACAAGGTCACCCTTTTCCAACACAACCGCATCGGAGGGGGCGTGTCCAGTTGTCATGGCGATTATCCGCCTTTTTCAGGACGGGCGCTCGTAAAAATAATGCGGCTTATTTTCGGAGTTTATGAACGCAATTTTTATTGAATTATCCGCATTACTCTTAGGCGGCTAATTGGAGGATAGGTTTATGAAAAGGGTATAAGATATTAATCCAGAATAAGTGGGGTACATGGTAGGGTGTAAGCCACTGTGTGCCTAGCATTTTAGCTTTGAAACTCTTGCTAGAAGAAAAAAGATATCATAGGTTTACATGATTTTTTAACAATTATTTATGATTACCTCAAAAGAAAGGTCAGTTTTTTTATCCATATTACAATAGAATTAGCTAAAGTTGATACTGAAATATCACAAAAACATATGGATTGACAAAATTATGATTTTGAATACGGGATTAATCCCAACTACTAATAATGTAAACCCACATTAGCAGCCAAAGTGATTTCACTAAATTCACTCTTTATTGTTATGTGCACTTCTTCAGTTTAAAATGCCAACTTCCTATTGTTTCTTTATTTGGTTTGATGCAATTCAGAAGAAAAGATTGTTACTTTCCTACCAATGTACTTATTCCCCCGCCAAACAAAGTTTGAAAGGGATATAGGAATCAGTAGCCTACACAGTCGGTCGTTTGCAAATCTTGTGCTTTAAACTACTTCCTCAATTGTTAATTAATTCTCCTGAAAGTTGGCACACACATGGTCTTCAGGTAATGATGTGCAAGACATTTTTGGCATGTGTTGGAAATCATGTTGCCCTGGTAACATGGTATTATGTGGAAACAATTGGGTAAACATTTTGCGGTTCTAATTAACTTCAGTTTTTAACCAATTCCCATTAAATTTGGCTCCAGCATTGTAGATCCAAATAATTTCTCAGGTTTTGACTAGTTCTCATAAATTGGCACCAACATTGGTCTTAGCAAAAAAAACCCCATGTTATTCCCTTTTTCTAAATGTGTGTGGTTTGCATCATAGGAGCTAAATGTGAAGCCAAAACATTTGACGGTGAACGTTGTCTATATGGCGCCCTCAGTGATGAGATTCGGGACATTCTGAAATCATACAAAGCTGTGGTCACAGGTCATGCAAGAAGGAATTTCTTTCAGGATTTCATGAGAAGGTTAGAACATCAACCTGTTTATAGATTCTACCTCCTTGTCATTTTTCAAATATATCTTGCACAATTCTGACTTTGTTGGTTTCCTAATTTCACATTTTATGAGCAGTTAGTCCATTTTTGTGTCAGTCAAAAGCATGCACCTCGAAAATTATATTTCTTTAACCCATTCCCTGGAAATATTGAATGTTAATATGTGTTATTATTATTTTAATTTGTTCGGCATAATCAAATATATAGACAACATAATGTACAAACAATAGGATAAGGAGAGTCACATGGATGCCTGGAAAGGAAAGAGATTAAATACCTAACAATAACCCAAAGGTCTTCATTTCCAATCCATGTGACTTAAATAACATACATGCATTTCCAGAATAGTAAAATATCTTGCACAATTCTGACTTTGTTGGTTTCCTAATTTCATATTTTATGAGCAGTTAGTCCATTTTTGTGTCAGTTAAGCATGCACCTCAAAAATTATATTTCTTTAACCCATTCCCTGGAAATATTGAATGTTAATATGTGTTATTATTATTTTAATTTGTTCGGCATAATCAAATATATAGACAACATAATATACAAACAATAGGATAAGGAGAGTCACATGGATGCCTGGAAACGAAAGAGATTAAACGATAACCCAAAGGTCTTCATTTCCAAACCATGTGACAAAAATAACATACATGTATTTACAGAATAGTAAACTACAACTATATAGTTGTTGAAGATCACAACATATTAGAATCAAACATACCATCAAAACTTAAGAAAAGGGGGAGGGGGAGAAAGATAGAAAGTGTCACCTTGGGTACAAAAGTATGGGAGCTCTTTCTATTTCAGACTTTTTCAATACTCTTCAGCTCTTTTCAGATCTTTTTATTTGTGACTACTCACACGCCTGATAATGCAAATTAACGAAGAAAAAAAAAACGATAGCAAAATACATAATTACCCAGAACAAAATATCATGTTTTTATTATAACAGTGATATGTATTGTGTAGATATAATGGTATAGTTAGTGAAAAGTTACAAACTATGATATAAATCTGTTGATCCATTAGATGAAAGGCAATATGACAAAATGTAAATGCAATTCCTGTCCCAGATTACTTGAGAGCAGCTGCTACAGTGATATCAAGTTTGACATACACAATGAGACGTTTGATGCCCATCGCTGTATCCTCCTAGCCCGCAGTGATTACTTTGCAGAGATGCTGGAGACAAGATGGAAAAATAAAAGTACCATTCACATCAAATCAAGCTTGGTTTGTATTCCATAGGTCATTTGCATTCAATATTGGGTGGTTCTAAAATATGTTAACAGTTTATATGAAACTTATCATAGGGATACAATGTGAATGAAATAAGTCTTATGATCACATTGGAGGGTGGAGGGAATCTTTAAAGAGCTATTGCTTTGACATGTTGATCATCCCATTATTGCAAATATTAATTCCTGTTTTGTAATGGAAGGTGGCATATCCTGAACAACCTTAAAGGACAAGTCCCAACTAAAGGTTTATGTGGATAAAAAGAGAAATATCCAACAAGCCTAACATTGAAAATTTCATAAAATCAGATGTAAAATTAGCTATGACATTTTAAAGTTTCGCTTAATTTCACAAAACAGTTATATGCACGTCCTGATCGGTATGCAAATGAGCAGGCTAATGACATCACCCACTCACTATTTCTTTTGGATTTTATTATATAAAATATGAAAAATTATATATTTTTTTCCTCATTGTCATGTGAAACAAAATTGTATTCCTCCCTGAACATGTGGAATTGACATTGTTTTAATCCTACATTGTTCAGACAAGTTGGTCTTTATTGTCAAATCTGTAAAAAATGAAAGATTGTATAATTCAATCAATAAAAAAACAAAAGAAATAGTGAGTGAGGGACATCATCGACTCTCTCATTTGCATATCACTGAATTGTGCATATAACTGTTTTGTGAAAAATAAACGAAACTTAAAACTGTCATAACTTTTTTTTATTTTACATCAGATTTTGATGAAATTTTCAGCATTATGCTTGTTTGATTTTTCTCTATTGATTCAAATCAATAATTTTCTGGGGTGGACTTGACCTTTAATTACTGAAGTTGAATGATCTTTTTCTTTTCAAATTTTGTGTAAATGTTCAATAAAAGTTAATATATAAATATCTTTATGAGTCATTTTATTCCTAATTTAGGTGAGACCGCAAGCCTTTAAAGGAGTACTGGAATATATCTACACAGGTGAATATTTATATTATATCAGATGACACAGATTGGAATACCAGATATATTCTAGGAATCATGTAGCTCATTATGATGTCATTGCGCTCTATGCTAGGCATGGAATTGATTGTTGTATGCATTGTGTTTTTCTCGCATGAGCATTAGACTGTTCAAAACAGTCTCATATGGAACAGCAAGTTTTGTACAGTATCCTATGAGATATTTGATGAATTTTGGTTCTTTTGTTCAATATTCTTTGTACTGAATGGGCAAATGACGCAAACCAAGATACACATTTTTGATGCATTTCTAAAATACTCTATATAGATGATAATACTTGTCTGGTTATTGATCCAACCTGAAGTGGTCAAATAGTTCCACCAGAAATGTTCATTTAATTGGCTTGCTTCAGTAAAATTGTATTGATACCTATATTTGGATCTATTTTCTTCTGCTCTTCAAAATGATAGAAAAAAGCTAGATATGAATATTACAGAAGAAGAAAGAGATATTTAAATAGTAATGAAGCATTAGGTTATAAGATGTATCATGTATTGTTTGATTGATTTCCCTAATACTTACGGTGTATTGATGAAGACCATAACAAGTATTTTCTTTTTTACAGGATACTTGAAGGTAAACATTGGTGTAGTTGACGATTGTCTGAGGTTTGCAAAACAGTGCGGCATGACATCACTCATAGAGAAAATCAACCTCAGATTAAAAGAGATAGAAAACTTTGGTAATTATTTGTAGATTTTCTTTTTTACCTTTAAATTCACTATCTTTACTTCTTGCTTCTTCACATATTGGTTTGGTTATTGATAATCTTGATTTGGAAAGGCAAATGGGCAATACAATATTTAAAATAGTTTTATTCTTAGTTGGAGATGTACATTCATATCAATCTCTTTGATTTCGGAGCTTTTTTTAATTTAAAAAATTATGGATGCCGAGTTTGTAACATATTAAGACAATACTTGACATCATAGTAGACATGGCATAGTTGAGTAGTTAAAGCATCTTACCAATAGTTAGAGTGGTTTATTTTCAATTGGTCTAATGCCAATTTGTCCAATTACCAACTTGTCTACTATCATTTGATGTACCATCAGTTTGTCTTCTATCCACATGGTCTTATTACCATTTACTCCTCTCACCATTTTGTCTTATAACCAGTTGGTCCAAAAGATTGTGTCAATTGGACTAAGTGTTACTAGTACTTGGGCGAAATGAGTGAAAAGAAAATGGATATTAGACCAAATGGTTATGAGACGAAATAGTCATAGAAGAACGGGTGATTAGACAAAGTGATGATTAGACCAAATGGTTGTTAGACGAAATGTTGGTGGAAGGAATGTCATTGGGGTTAGGGTCAGTCTACCTATGGAGGTAGACTGATGTGGTGAGTGGACAAGTTACCATGAGAGCTGTGTCCCTTGCACAGGTATCCCACAAGCATCTTTTATCACTTATCCTTACATTCGTCATATACAAAACAATGCGGTGTGTGGGAAAGTCGCCGTGAAAGATGAGTAGTACCTTTACAGCTGGATTGAAGAGTGTTATGCATCTTTATTAGGCGTTTTACCACAACCCCTTTTATTGACGTGTGCTTAGTAAAGATTATTGAAGCTAGCCTGTATCAAAATTTTGTTCATTTTGACTGAGTGGAATTTGTGTAGTGTGCTTGTGAAGTTTGATAAGTTTCTTTTGGAACCCAGTTTATGTATGGGAGTGTATATTATATATATATAAATATATATATACATTTTTTTGGCTTTCCACAATATATAAAGATGAGAAGAACCCTTCTTATGGCAATTGGTATTTGTATACATCTGTACATATATCTCTGCGTGTACATGTATACCAATACAAAAATCATTTTTATAGGTAGTGTGCATTTGTTTTCAGGTTTTACTTTCTGATAATCATTAATATTCACGTTAAATCTTGACAGTTCCAAACAAACCTGGTACCCATATTAACATTGTGAGTGTTGAACCTTCACCTCATGACATTACGGTACAAGATGATCTAAACCAGCTGGCTCAGATGGCATTCCCTGTTGAGAAGAGGGATCCAGTGAGTAGTTTTGTTTATTGATATAGTGTACTTCCATATAATGTTACTATAGTTACCTTGAGCTTTATTTCTTCAAACTAGTGCTGTTATCGATAATCTTTTTATCGCTAGTCTTGTCGATAATCACTTGTTTCTTTGCCACATAGCGAAATTGATAACCTTTTTCTCGTTGTCAATAATACCCGCTAGTATGTAGGGACATGACAATGATTTTTCGTGCTTTCAAGGAATTCATGGAAACTGCCTCTTGAAAGTGGCTGTTCAACAGAAAATCACAGAAAACATATTTTTCCTCAAAATGCACGGAACAGCAACAGAAATTACTCCAATATCTCAACAAAATACAAATACTTACTAGCCACAAAACACGATCTCACCCACACTTTGCTATAATCATGACAATCCAAACATCGTGACTGCACTCGACTCCATTCGATCGACTCAAAAACATTCATACGCGCAAGCTCAAGTTTAGCAAAGTACCAAATAACGTAGAAGGCACTGCCCTCTACATTTGAAGATGTACAGCACGATAACAAACTTGCGAATAGGCGAAAGACGTTGACTGCTCAAAGCGATGTCTAAAAAGCCCCAAAATTATTGATAAATCTTCAATCCTAAAATAATGCTAAACGTGAAAGGTGAGGATGTATTTATGCTAAATATGTTTGTTAAAAGATGTTATGTAATGGTTTACTTACGATGAATACAGATTTTAAATCATTCTTGGTACAGTGGCAGATACAATTTTGATCAGTGTGAGTGTGGAAGCGTCGTGGTGTAGCGGTTCTGACTCTCGCCTTGTAATCAGAGGGTCGTGTGTTCGAATCCCACCATGGCCTAGCGTCCTTTGGCAAGGCATTAATCCACACTTTGCCACTCTCCACCCAGGTGTTAAATGTGTACCCGGGAGGATGTGAAAGCTATATGTAGTATGCCTAGCAATTGAGTCTTGGAACTCTTGTTGGAATGCTCCCCAGGGAGTGGAGAAGGTGCATACATTGTATGCGGGCATGCAAGGATCCGATGACCGGGGTAATAATATATCTGTAAAGCGCCTAGAGACGTCGTTCCGATGTATTAAGCGCTATATAAATGCGGAATGTTATTATTATGTGACATAGCTATAATGCATTAAAAAATGTGTATTGATTATGTACTTTTGTCGATAGTTATCTATATTGGTAAGATATTTTTAGCGATATATCAACAGAGAATTTTCTTAACGATAGCAGCACTACTTCAAACTGATTTAATTATATCTTTGGTCAAAGGATGGTTCTTGACATAGGGATGATGAGATATTAGCAATCAGACTATTATTTGTTACTTCTTGTATGATTTTGATTAAATATTCAGTGCTTTTCCCATCTTTACCACATTTATTCAATTCATATTAATGTAGCCTATTGTAAACTACAGAAAACAATCTTAGGTAAGGAATGCATTAGACCATGAAACATTCGTCTACAAAGGTGTTATACTGACAATAAAAGAAAATACTGAACTTTCTTTGTTCTGCCTGAATGTGCTTTATTTGGGTGTGTTTCTTTTGATTTTCCATTTTGTTCATTGTCAAATGATTCATGGTTATAAATGAGTTTCCAGTTCACTGATTAAGGCAGATGTGAAGTGTGTGCCTGAATAGAACATTACTTGGTTTGTGCAGACATCCAGCGATGTGCTGGTATTATAAGTGCACCGAAGATAAATTAATTTAATTACTCATAATGAGACTGTCTGTGTTCACATCAAGCAAGTTTTATACCTTGTTATGTTTTAGCTGATCTGCTTTGTCGCACCAAATTTAAATTAAAAATATTGACATTTGTAATAAAGTTTCTTTATTTAATTTGTTTAATGTAAAAGATAAATGATGACTGTGATGATTATTATGATTTATTTATCTTTAGCTTGCACAAGGAGTGTTTCCTTTCTGTGGAGGTTTATCACCTGCTCCTCCATACACTGATGTTTGCTTCGAAGTAGAAGGAGACAAATTCTTTTGCCATAAAGTAAGCTAATATTCCTTACATTTGTGTAATGACTCAACTTGGATCAAACTGAGCCCCCTTTCAAGACTCGACTCATCTTTTAGTTTGCTTGATGTGACCTACTCAACTTGACTTGATCCACTCATGGTTCAACTGCTTAATGAAGGACCTACATGTAGCAGAGGAAAGTGACCATCTTTGCATATTGAAGGTCAAGTCCACCCCAGGAAATGTTGAATTGAATCAATAGAGAAAAATAAAACATTTCATCAAAATCGGATGTAAAATGAGAAAGTTACGACAATTTTAAAGTTTCGCTTATTTTTCACAAAACAGCCATGCAAATGAGAGGGTCGATGATGTCCCTCTCTCACTATTTCTTTTGTATTTTAATTGTTTTAATTATACAATATTTCAAGTTTTATAGATTTGGCAATAAGGACCAATTTGACTGAACCATAGTGTTTAAACAATGGTGATTCCAATTTTCATATGTTCATAGGGAGGAATTAATCTTTGTTTCACTTGACAATGAGGGGAAAATAAGAATATTTCATATTTTATGAATAAAATACAAATGAAAAGTGAAAGTTTGATGTCATCAGTCTTCTCATTTGCATACTGACCAGGATGTGCATATATCTGTTTTGTGAAATCAAGCGAAACTTCAAAATGTCATAACTTTCCTATTTTACATCCGATTTTGATAAAAATTGTAATGCTATGGTTGTTGGATTTTTCTCTTTTTATTCAAATCAACTTTTTGTTGGGGTGGACTTGCCCTTTAAGAACCCACAGCACTATTCATACAAGATTAAAGGGAAACCCTGGATGTTTTGTCGAATCAATGATTTCTTAAATCTACACCAACATTCAATCAATTCAAACAAAACTTGCAGACTACCATTTTGTCTCGCCTGTATAGCAGAGTGAGACTATACATGTATAGGCGCTGCTTTTCTGACGGCGGTGGCGTCGTCAACATTGACATTTTAACCAAGGTTAAGTTTTATTTGAAATGTCATCATAACTTAGAAAGTAAATGGATCTAGTTCATGAAACTTGGACATAAGGTAATCAAGTATTACTGAGCATTCTGTCTGAGTTTCAGTTCACATGACCAAGGTCAAAGGTCACTTAAGGTCAATGAACTTTGGCTATTTGTGGGGGGTATTTGCAGAATTGTCATCATAACTTTCAATTTTTATAGATATAGTTAAAGAAATTTCGACATGAAAGCAGTCAAGTATCCCTGAACATCCTGTGCGATAATCAGGTCAAATGACCAAGGTCAAAGGTCATTTAGGGTCAACAAACTTTGGCAACGTTGGGGGTATTTGTGGAATTGTCATTATAACTTATAAAGTGTATGAATCTAGTTCATGAAACTTGGACATAAGAACAGCCATGTATCCCTGAATATCCTGTGTTTTAGGTCGCAAAATCAAAGGTCATTTAAGGTCAATGAACTTAAGCTTTGTTGAGGGTATTTGTTGAATTTGTTTCATATAACAAATTTAATTAATGGATATGTTCATAAAACATAGACGTAAGGGTAACCAAGTATGAATGTTTTGCACACGTCTTGGGTCACATAATCATGGTCAAAAGTCATTTTGGATCAATGGACATAGTATTTTATTATCATATATGAATCTGTTGTTTTTGTGAATAATTATTCAGTAGCCATTTTCATAGTCAGCACTGCTGCTAAATTGAATCGCGTTATGCAGGCTAGACTGCCAGAGGCATTCCACTTGTTTAGTATTACTATCATGTACATATATACACTGGACTTAAACAATACTGTCACTACTTGGTAATTTGCAAATATTTTATTTCTATGGTGATTAGGGATGGTGATTAGGGATGGCATCTCAAAGCCCTTGTATCTCATTGGAAAGGCACAATAGAAAATATCAACGATTATTTCTTCGTAAAGTGGTCCACCTGCACAACCCCAATCACTTCTATTGTGAGGAATATTTATAAAGATAAATAATACAAATAAATGAAAATTAATTTTCAATTAGAAAAAAGAAACATAATGTTGCTTTTCGATTTGTCTAGATCTTTCCTATTTTCGAGCACACAATGATTCACACAAGCATAAAAGATTGGAGGCCTCACTATTACATGTTTTCAATTTGCAAGCACTCTTTGTAAAATTTGATATTTCTGAACAGAATGTTGTCTATAATTCTGAAATCACTTACAGGATGTTTTCTGTTAGATAAGATGACACTTGTGCCATTTTTTTTCTCTCTACAGGATAGTACTTTGAGCTTGCCGTTTCAGATTTAGAAATAGTATTATTATCTATTGGTAACTTATATAAACTTAATGAAACAGAACTTATGATTTAACGAAACAGATCCAATGATTTAATGAAGGAAAGCGACCATACCAGTTACATTTTGACTAATAAAAAAGTATTTTATTAGTGTACCTCTCTCTGTTTTTATTCATATTCGAGATGTTTTTCACAGAAAGGAGTGACTACTTCAAAGCTTTGTTTGCTGATCATTTTAGCGAGGTATCGCTAGATGAAGACTCTATTCCTGTCATCAAACTCAGTGAGATATCATCAGAAGTCTTCATGCAAGTCATCAACTATCTCTACTCACACAGTGTCAATGTAAATATAACAATAATAACAACTTATATTTAATATTTAGTAGTTATTTTTTCAGAAGCCTTGTATGCCCATGCAACATTATCATATGTAGTGTTAGCATACCAGGGGGGTATTCTGAAAAGTCTCGTAAGTTTCCACTTAAATATCCTTTTAAGTTACCCATTTAATGGAGCGCTAATGTACCTCCAAATTCGTATTCTGAAAACTCTATTAGCGCTCAATTAAGTCCCTTTAGGCCACTCCCCTACTGAGCCGAATTAACCAATCAAATGCGCTCTTACAACGTAAATTTTTCTCCTAGCGCGCAGTGTCTCTTCACTTTGCTGCCTTGCAGCGCCCGGCTGCTGCAGGTGCACTGCACCACGATCTTGATACAAAGAATTTTTGCTGAAAAATAATGCTTAAGCATATTTGCATCGGAGATTAGAGGTTCGTTATGTTGTTGAAATTAACTGTTGTCTTTTCCCTTTCTCTCTCATTTATTGTACCTTTGTGCTTTTCTCTTTTTTTCGAACGCGTTCTGATTTTCACAACCCCCTATCCATTGAATCCATTTGTAGCTTTCTTTCTTTTTCTTTTTTTTTTACAATATTTTATTTGCCTCTGTCTCGGGGCCATGATAGGGGGGGGGTGGGTCTTCTTTAACTTAATTCCTTCTTATTCTAAAAACTACATAGGCCCTACTTTTCATTTATATGAGAAATCTTCTCCAACAAAATATGAATAAACATATTTTAAAAATCAAACAAACATAATTTTAAAAAAGCCGAAATTTTATTGAAATTTGATGTACAAACGTTATGACATAGGTTTTTATAGGTGGAGAAAACGATGGCATCACTTCACTATTTTTTCTTTTGTATTTTATTCTATATTCGTTTAAATACTAAAGGGGTCTATGCTTACTTTTTCATTGTCAGAAACAAGGTTTAATTCACTCCTGCACATTGCTGCATCTGCCGTGATTTGGCAATTTCATTATTGTCAAAAAAAAGTGTGCAAAAACAAAATAGTTTATGATGCTAATAATAAAAGAAAATATAGAAAAATAATAGTCATGTTTTCCCTATAAGTACACAAATATTTCTGTCTCCCTTTTCCCCCTTTTCTAATTTATTTATTACCAAATATAGTCCCTAGGCCCTATTCCTTATTTTACTTGTTTTTATACACCACCTTTTCCCCTTTATTCTATTCCCTTTTTAGCTCTCTCCTTTATTCTCTTCCTTCCTCCTAGTATTAAACCGATTTGATGATATTTATACAAAATGAAAGCAACATTTAGCAAGATATGGTGAGACTTAATGGACCTCTTATCACCATTATCTTTCCCCACTGGAAAGTCCGCTAATTGAGCGCTATGAGACTTTTCAGAATACCAAAAGTCTCGTAACTACTCAATTAAGTCTTCGCGCGGTCATAACGCGTAGTATTGCAAGTGCGCGCAACGCAACCCTGCCAAATAAGGAAAGGGGCACTTAAGTGACTTTTCAGAATACCAAAATGCTAATTGAGCGCTAATTGAGCTTTCAGAATACCGCCCCTGGGGTGGTATTCTGGAACACTATCATAACTTTTGTTATAAATTTTGACATTTCTCTCCGAGATGTGACACTGCTATGATTGTCACAAATCGGTATTCTGAACATTGTCTTTTCCCTGTCATATCTTTCTAAGTTCCTGCCCATCTTTTCAGAAGCAAACCAATCAAAATCATGGTTAGATCCCAGTGATGGCCCTTCTAGCCAATAGGAAGGCCCCTGTGGCAGGTAGGGCTTATCCCCAATAAAGTTGCTGGCATCGCGCAACTATGCGTATATTGATGTGCTTAATTACAAAGAGAGACAGGGAGCTATGAAGGATTTAGAAGAGAAATAGAGAAAGAAAGGAGGAATTAATATGTAGGGCCTAACTAATTGTATCATGAAAATATAATTTTGAAAATTGTCATGGATGATGAGTGAAAGTAATACCACAATCTAATCTAAATAATATCATTATTTGCTTGATATTTAGTCGGCAGGGTATTGGGATATTTGGTACTAAAAGATATGACAAAATTTATGACTGCTACCCCCTGTCATAACTTTTGTCATATCTTTTGCTTGTATAGAAGGATTACGCGCATTTAAAGCCGCATATTTTTGTTGCGTGCTAAAGAGAAGAGACAAAATTTATGACAATTTTTGTGACAAAATTTATGACATTCACCAGATTACCGATTTTGTCATATCTCTGAGAAAAGATAAAATATGGAGAAAAGACTGTTCAGAATACCGCACTAGAATGTTGATGATGATATCTACTATGTGTAGTGGTCAATGCTTGAAGATGTGGTGTTGTGCATGAAACATCTATAAATTCCAGCAGAGTGGACATTTAAGTACTATATATATATATAATTTCATTTAACAGCATTAATGACTTTTACAATGGAGGACCAAAATGGGACATTATTAATTTTCTTTTTGTGCATTTCATTCATCATTTTATGACCATATTTCAGTATAAACCTCCACGCACCAATTTTTGTCTCACCTGCATAGCAGAGTGAGACTATAGGCGCCGCCAACATCAAATCCTAAGGTTAAGTTTTTGAAATGACATCATAACTTAGAAAGTATATGGACCTAGTTCATGAAACTTGGCCATAAACTTAATCAAGTATTACTCCTGCCTGAGTTTCATGTCACATGACCAAGGTCAAAGGTCATTTAGGGTCAATAAACTTTGGCCGAGTAGGGGGTATCTGTTGAATTACCATCATAACTTTGAAAGTTTATTGATCTGACTCATGAAACTTGGACATAAGAGTAATCAAATATCACTGAATATCCTGTGTGAGTTTCAGGTCACATGATCAAGGTCAAAGGTCATGTAAGGTCAGTGAACTTTGGCCACGTTGAGGGTATTTGTTGAATTACCATCATATCTCTGTAAGTGTATTGGTCTAGTTCATAAAACATGGAAATAAGAGTAACCAAGTATCACTGAACATCTTGTGCGAGTTATAGTAGTTTTCGAAGTCAGCACTGCTGCTATATTGAATCGCGTGATGCAGGTGAGACTGCCAGAGGCATTCCACTTGTTATATGAATTGGTCCTCTGCGTAAATCTATAACGTCACCCTACCTGATAGACCACCCCCCCCCCTTGATGAATAGGGTGACATCACAGCTTGACAACAGTGAATTGATTTGTAATGGACCAAGGTACGGCCAAATGAAGACCAATTATAATTAGTGTAAATTAGACTTTAATAGTCATAAGTGTTTAGACCCAGGTCAATTTACACTGATTTCAATGTATTCATACAGCTACATCTTCGGTCCCCATGAACTGGTTCCCACCTTATTTGGGTTGTAGCAAAAAAACTGAAAGGCAATACCAAAAAGGATTTTGAAAAATAGTAACATCAACCCTTTGGTACACTTGTTACATTTATTCAATTTAATAATCATTAATGTTTGTTCCATTTGCAGCTAACTGAAGATCTATGTTATGAGATACTAGTGGTTGCTGACCTTTACCTATTGCCAGGCCTTAAAACGTTATGTGCCAATAAGATTGCATCTCAACTGACAGAGGAGAATGTCTTTCAAGTTCTAAGGGTTTCGAGGATGTTTAATCTAGTCAAGCTAGAGGATCAGTGTGTAGAGTTCATCAGTAGAATATTTGATGAGGTAATACAACTGAAAGATAAAAGAATTGTTCTGGTTCTTCATTAATGCGGTTTCATAATTAGTATCATTTTTCTTCGATTTTCAAATTAATTTTCAAGTCAAGTTGACTTACAAGATAGAAAAAGAGGTAGAAAATTTTGTTTTCAGGCATTTTGCATGCCTAATATTTGTTCATTTACCAATATTTTTTAATGAATTGGATGGACCTATATAAAAGTGAAAACTATACATTTTCAATAGTGCAGTTACATTGAATTTTATATGAGGAAAAAGTGGTTAAATTATTTAAGAAAGAAGAGAGCCTTGTGATTAATGAAGGATTACAAATAGGCAACAAGATTATTTTGAGGAATCCTGCAGTTTATAAGATCAGGGATGGGGATACACTTTGGGGGATTACAAAATACTTTTTTATTTACTTATTTTTTATTCCAGTTATTTGACAGATCTGTATTGCTTGGTTCTACAATTGAATATTTAAAGGGGTGCAATTTAAGGGCTTGTCCCAGGTGCCATTTTCCTTTGATACTTCACTTAATAAAGTACATGTATTATGTTTGGCCATGTATCAGTCTGAATGATGGTCAGTTTGAGGTATCATTAACAATTCTAACCATAATCATGAAATAAGAGTAGATTTAGGGATATAAATATTTGTGGGTCCATGATTAAAGTAGTAAGTTTGAAATTTATTTTAGTAATCAAATTAATCAGATCTTTAATAATCACCAAATACATTTTTTGAATGTTTTGTTCATTTTACCTTCGTCCATCCATGATTCTGTAGATATCTGACTATGCAGAGTTTATTGAGCTTGTCAAAGAGGATGCTGCTAGTGTTGAGGATCGTGAGGAGATTGACAGCATTCCCATCGTAGATGATCTTCGCTTCCACCTTACCAATAACCTTCAGACTTACAGCGAACTTCAAGAGGCCCAGATGAAGCTTAGTTGTTTAGATCATCTTCTTCAAGAACTGGGGCTAGAGAGTTAGGTTAGACAAACATTACTGTTGTCATGAAAACAGTGCCTATGCTTTTAATTTTTAATATTTATTGTAATATCTTTTCAAGGAGCTGAATTTTCTAGAATTGAGTTTTCTAGAATGTGGATTAAACTTTAATTAATTTTCATTAATTTAAACCCTCCTGTTTTTTTACAAATCAATTCAATAAAATTGAACAGTCTAGATTTTTTCTTTGCAGAAAAAAGCTTGTGGTTGATATTATATCTATTAGTGATAAGTATCAGATACTTATCTATAAAAATATATATCTATTTATTATATAAAAAACAAAGGAACTTTATCCCCCCCCCCTTTCACCATGGCCAGATATTTCACGAGATTAACTTGCAGTAGATTACTGTGAATGGGCAGAAGTTAAGTTATCTGTAGAATTGTAGTAGATTTAGATCTACATTTTTGTGCAGCTGCTTGCGTAAATTTTGCTGCTCTACCAGTATATGGTAATAGGGCTGCTGTGTAAAGTATATGGGTGAGTGATATGCAATGAGGAAGCTTACCTACTTAGTATTTGAAATATATTGCAAGAGTACTTGGTGCTCTTTGAATAAATATCTCAAGATAATGAACTTGAAACTTATCTCTGAAAATACTTTCTCTCTCTCTCTCTTCATTTTTCAGCATTGTGGTTATTTGTTTTGCAATTATTTTTTTATTACTTGCCATTTTGAAAATGTATCATTTTTTCATGATCTGTTGATTTCCTATCCAGAATTTTGACTTCTTAAGTGGTATTTGGTGAGTCAGTCTCATCACCATACACAATGTATGGTATGGACAGTCATAACAAAAACCCAGTGTTTTCATGTCTTATTTTATCATGTCTTATTTTTATCTATGAATTTTTCATATGGGCAATTTGAAAACTGAACAGAGGATTGGAATCACTAAAAGCTTACTTTTTGTAGATGATATCAGTAATATATTTTATTGATATAACATCTATGATTATTGATTACTGAAATATTTATTGCACTTTTAACATAATATATTTATTTGAAAATATAATACCATTATAGTGCTAATGTGATGACCCAAAGGGATAGTAATTTCAAAAATATATAAGCCATATTGCATTGAAAGTTATCTGGATGCTGGTAATGATGATGATGTTGATGATGATGTTTGTGATAACAATAATAGTAGTGGTAATAATGCAAATAATATTACCCATCAATTTATTTGTATGGCACCACATGTACTGACTGCAGTGTTATATTTTCTCAGTTTCATAATTGGTGGTTGTATTTATTCATTGGAATTTTTATTTCATTTCAAGTCTTTATTTTTTTTAAATTTTGAATATCATTATAAAACACTAACATCAACATGTATTTATTTTTTCAAATTAAACCTCCACAAGTTACCAAATTATTTTATTACAATGCTGTTACAGATTCACTATAGAAGTATCCATCACTTTAAGAGATGTGACAATTCATCTTATTTCAGCCCATTTGTAACATCTTTTAATACAGTCTTAAGTACTGTTTTTCTAAAATGTAAATTCTGTGTTTCTTGGTGACATGCTCAAAACACAGACAATTACCGGCTCAAGTGCTGACATTTCCATTGTGAAACTGAAGTATTGTGAAAATTTTCAACAACAAACAAGTTTAATCCAGATTTTTCTGTGAAATGACTTTATAAAATATGTTTGGCACTTATGCCCCTGAGCAAGTCATTTTATGTCCATTGCCTTTTCTTTCAAATGGTTATGCATATACATGTATATATATTCAAATTTGCTTGGGGTAGAGCGGTATTAACATCCCACTACATTGAACAAATTTATATGCCATAGAATTATTTCAGATTATTAATTTTCATGAGGCTCCCGATTGTGCATGTAGTTTTACTTTCCATTGATGTTGACGACTCAATTATTTCCTTTCAGTTCTCTTAGCTGAATAGTTTTAGAAGATCAAGATCATTCCTTTTTTTCTTATTGATAATTCATTTGTTTATTTTGGAAAATTTTAAGATCCATTGTAGTTTTCTGTTGATCAGTTAAAAGTGTCTTTTATTTCATTCAGCTTTTCTGTCTCCAAAGTGAATACCTCAATCTTAGACATTCCCATTGCAAAGTTTAAACGTGGTTTAACATGAAAAGTTTTTGCTAAGATTCCTTATTAGTTTCTTTGATGTCACAGACAATTCATAAGCAGTCATCCTCCACAATGAATATTGCAGATTTTTAAAAAAAATTTATGATATCTATTCTGATATAGGTCAGACCATGTACCTTGAGGGGGTTAAAATCTTTATAAAAAATGGATACTGCTTTATATCATTTTAAAAAAATTGGTGGAATGAATTTGAGTAGGTTTTCCATATCTAGATATTTAGGAAATCGGTCATTGATTTTCACCAACGGTAATATGATAAATTGATTTTCCCTCATGAAAGATAGTCAGGCAATGCGTGAGACAGTTTGCACTGAAGGAGAAAAAGTTGGTTGAAATGTTCATGTCCTTTTTCTTGGACCTTGGTGAGTTTGGTTTGAGGTGTTTACTACCTGCAGTCACCCATTTATTACAATGTATAGCTTGTTTTTATTGATTGAAACATTAATCCCCATTGATTTTATGTCTTAATATGTGATACAGATACTTGTATATCATCTTTTATTTGATTGGTTGATATGTGCTTGTGGGCCATCTATGATTATTTTCATGGAGACTTGCCATTGATAGGCAACCTTTATGGAATGAGGTCCAAGGATACAATTTCTCACTTTTCATTAATGACCATTTATAATTGATTGCAATTTTCAAATATGATATAGTAAATGTATATTAGAAATAAATGAATACTTATTAAAAAGCGAGTGCTTTATAGCTATTAAAGACATTGAAGAGAGAACTATTAATGAAAAGGAATAGAATGATTGTATCCATTAAACTGTAGTAAAAGGGTTTCCTGAGTGAATGTGAAGAATGTAAATACATTTTCATCAACATATCAGAAAATTCATACTATTCATGCAAGTTTTGCCTGTTGGTGTTTATTGAGTTAACATAAAAAGTTGTTCCATTCTTTATTATTGATGATAAAACTTTGTAGTAAAGGTACACTTAAATACGTATGCACAGAGATGGGGAAAGGCACATCTGCATCCTCACTTGGTGCACTTTCAATATAATCTGTCAATCACTCTCAGACTGTAATTAAAATATTCCCCAAGGGTTTATGATCCATGTTGTTTCACTATCTTTTCAAATAATATTTAATATACTATGTACTTCTCAGTTAGCTACACATCCCTTGCCCTAATCCCAATGGTATATTCTGTGGCTAATGGGTTGAAACAATACAAGGAATATTTATGAAAAGGAATCATTAACAAATACTGTACATGTCATTTTCATTTTGGAAAAGTAATCTCAATTTTTAATCATACACGCATGTTTATATAAATTTCTACTTCAGTTGATGTACCAAGTACTACCAAGTCCATTTTATGTTATTGTATATCGGATATCCTATGTTATTGTATATCGGATATCATGTAAATATAGGCCTATATTTTTTTCATTTTAGGGAGTGAGTTCTATGCAGTCTATTTTGATAAAAAAATTCTCTTGGATAGTTAAGGATTGACCGTGTCTTTTAAAAGCTCTAATAGGCAAATTTTTTATATGAAAAAATAATTGCATTCTGTATATTACTGTAATCTCCCGAATCATTTTGTGAAAGCAAAGTATAACATTTAATGTTTATTATGAAATGGTTGTAGGGATCCTATTAAAATGATTGGCTTCATCATTTCCACTGTTACATATGGAAGATGCATTTTTTTCCAAGCAAGCATTTATTAGGAAAGTTGATTTTGCATGCTGCTACGCATCTTGGTTTCAGAATTGCTGTTGCGATATACCAACCAATTGCAAATGTGAGTAATATTGTGATAAAATTTATAATACGAGTTCATGTATGATATTGAGGATTTTTAAGATATATGGTGTATTATCCTATTTGATTTGATCTAAGAAGAAGCACTTCCATATTGATTAATTCAGAAAAACATCCTGAAATACAAATCTGATAGATTTGTGAGTGATTTGGTGTCCAAGTGAAAGAGATATAACATGTTCATCTATCCCTTTGGAACAAGGACTAGAGACATCCAAAGCTTCAGCATGAAAATTGTTGAATGCAATAATTTTTTATGTTTGAAGTTCAGTGTGAATAAATCTTGAGCAGAGGTTAATCTTAAATTCTGGATGTCCCTAAATATGAGATACAGTATATCATTAATGGTTCTTGTTTCATATTCAGTAAGGAATCTCTACATGACAGAGCTGAAAATCTTACTACTTGGGGAGTTTCATAAAGCTGTTCGAAAGTTAAGAGTGACATTGAGAACGAATGGTGTTAATTATTTATGGTACATGATATTCACCATTAAATGTTCGTTGGTGATTATTTAATGCATAAGGGTTACCATTCTTACCTAAATTCACTCTTAAATTACGAACAGCTTTATGAAACACGTACCAGTTGAGATCCACAGGATTAGTAGAAACCAGAAATTTGCGATCGTTAGCTTTTGCATAATGCAATCTTATGCCCACCTACAAGTTCCAGTCCACTGTGCACCATATCTTTGTTCATCAGAGTACATAAAATATGACCATGATTATGTTTGGCAATGCCGTTTCATGAAGTACCTTTACTTTAACAAATGGGAATGTAATGATTTTTGTAGTTGCTTTGTACTTTGATTTGCTGACTTTTAGACTTACAGAACTCAGAACCTATCCTTTTTCAGCATCTGTGTGAATAGAGATATGGGAGCCATGGGGTCTTCATGTGTTCTTGAATAGATAATTGGTGCTCTTTAAATGCTGTTTCATATTACATTATCTTCAAGTTATTTAGCCTAACACATCAAATAATGCTGCATACATTTGTTTCCTGCATGAAGTGCTGCACCCCCCCCCCATTCTTCAGCTTAGTTTGCTCAGTAGTTTTATGGGCTACTTGTTTGAATCTTGTGTTTTAATTTATGATACCCGATTCAATAATCATAATCTTTTCACTACATTATATGGCTACATCTTCACATGAAATGCATAATATGGCCATATCTTCTCATAAAGAGCATTTTGACTATTTTCTAAAAAACCTCTTTTAACAACCCTTGAATGGACTGTAAACATGTTTGTGTGCTAGAATTGATGGGCTTTTTGCTGCTAAAGCAGGAAACTGAAAGAGGGATCATTGACACTCCCAACTCTCATAAAACTATCCTTTTGTTCGAGGTAAATGTGTATTAAAGTTAATATGTATTGTTGGAGATGCATTGTATGAATACGACAGCGTGTGTCGTTTTTTTTCTTCAAAAATTCAATCAAGGTCCATGTTGCAACAAAGAGCAATTGTTTTTTACGACATTTAATGCAGTTTTGGAATATGTATAAATGTTTAAAGCAGTTACGTACTGAAAAACTTTTTAGTAAACCATTACATGTATTTATATGAAAACCAGTCATTTTTTTTTTACTTAGTCTCATCAACTTCCATGTAGTTTTAGACACAATATTTTTGTATATTTCTTGTAAATTCATAGGGCAAGTACATGGAGCAATAAATCAATATTTGTGTTTATGAATTTGAAAGAAAAACTGACACTTGTTTTGAATGAAATTAAAATATATATATATTGATGTATATGTGTAGCACAAAACAGAAAACTGTGAGAAGGGAAATAATAATTTTACAATTAAAACGAGTTTATTATTCAAAACATGTATTGTGATAAAACTGGCATTAGAAGTGCAACATTTATAGTAATATTATTAAGGATAAAGCATTTTAATGAGATGGTAATATCAATTCAAATCTCACTTAAATATTGTGGTGGAAAGCATCAACTCTCCTTATTGCATAGAGCTCTCAGAGATATCAACTATTGATATTAACATTTAGGGTCATTTTGTTGGGGCATATAATTCAGGTAGCACAGCAGTTCAACAGTGGTACCTTTTACAGCTACTTTATAGCTGATTGTGAAAGTGTGATTTTCATTGTTTCTCAAATTTTTTGTTTCCATATTCATGAATTAATTTCACCGGTTCCCAATTGAACTACTGAAAGAATTTTAAATAGGTGTTCCTAATACTGGAAAATAACCCCTCATAGCACATCCAGGTACTTGGAAATGAATTTCTGCTATCTATATTTATTGATCACCGAGTATCAGCTTTATGCAATAGGGAAAATAAACGTTACTATCGTCAAAGTTGTATTTGGTTAATATCAATGTGGTAGTTGTATTCCAATTTCTTTTTTGATGATCCCCCATATGCATTTTTATTTGAGTAATTTGAGTACTGTCAATTTTAATGTGAGAAACGCATGTTTCAATGATTCAATTTGCCTCTGCCCCAAAGGTGACTGAAGAGATATAATTTTTGTCGGAGTTTGTGTACTATCTATTCTAAATCTTTACTATATCAAGGTGTTTCTGCGTGTATAAATGTATATAATTGGAAACTAATGTAAACTTTTGTTATTGTCAATACAGATCTATTTCTTTCTCAGATTCTGCTATGTGTTTGTATGGCACTTTTTTTAGCACGTAAGTAGAATGGGAGGGAGTGGAAGTGAGGGGAGTGGAAATGAGAGTAGTGAAAGGGAGAGATTTCTGAGTATAGGAAATAAAGACAAACTTAATAATTACTATTATGACCACAATATGTATAATAATGCTTATAAATTTAATGCTCCCGAATAACACCCAACATGTTTACATACATTATTACTACTCATTTAGATGAACAAATAGGAATCGCATATTCTTATCATATTGGAAACAATGTAAATTACAAGTGCTAATAACACATAGGTACCCAATGACTTGATGTGAATTTCGCAATGTAAATTTAAAATATAATAATCAAAATTGGCACTTAATCACAATAGCTCACAAGCTATTTATGTGATAATAAAGTAATATTGACTGGCCTCGGGGCAATACGACATATATAAAGCCCAAACTAGATTTATATCGCCCAAGTCGTAGACGAGGGTGATACCAATTTAGTGAGGGCGATATATGTCCTTCTGCCCCCAGGCTAGTCAATATTATTAACCAAATCAGATATCTAGAGCAAAAATTGTTAAATTTAGAAATTTTAGTGTTTAAAAATGGGAATCTATTTTGTCATGTTGAGCAGACTGAGCCTCTGAACCATTGTGACATAAATGAAATGACATGTCCCTGGCCTGGGGAGGCAGTATCCAGCGTTGTCTCAACTTGATTAACATTGTGACGTACAGCACTGCGCGGTTTAAGGACGCATGCAGAAACGCAAAGAATACCCGCAGGTTAGCTCTGTCTTATTCCCCGGTACATTTCCATGCAATTTCTCATAGACTTTCCTTAGAGGGCAATAAAATTGTCCGTGGTTAAACAAGTGCAAACTTATTGACCGACCACTGATCCCAGTCTTAAGCAGACAATAATGTATTGAAGTTGCCCTGCTCAGATGTCTGATACGGTTAATAATAATTAATCTCATATTTACACCACACACTTATTTTTTTAAAGATATTTGAGTTTCACCTTTCATTCAACAAGGATATCAAATTTAGAATTCATCCTCAGGTACACCAATTCTGTCAAAGTTTGAATACAATTTCCACTTCTTCAAATAGAATTTTTTTTCATCCAGAGATTTCTGATATTTTACAGAGTTTTACAGAGTCCATTTTCAAGAATCAGTATAAATAAAGGTTATCCATTCTAATTACATGATAAGCTATGGGGTTTAAATCATTTCTCTGGAGAATGAACAAGATTTTGCTTAGGTATATAATTTTTTGGCAACTATACAATTTACTGTAAAATTTGTAAAAATTCCTGATCACCGAAACAATAAAACAAGTCTAGAAGCAGATTTATGAAATATTTTGTGTAAGCAAGATGTGTAATTTCTCAATTTGTATAATCCATTAAATTTACATAAAAATTTTGAGTCAATAGTTATTAACAAAACGGACCAACACACAAGCAACCAAGGCTTAACCATTTCATTATCAGTTGAACATATTTTATGAATAAGGCATAACATGCTGTTGTAAACTTATATTGGCATAATAAAAGTCCAAGTTAGTTTTGAAAAATGATAATTTGTCTCTGACAACATATACTTAATCATGCATCTTGAATGATTATATGTTATCAAGTCATCCTGCAAATGAATGGAGAAACACTCAAGCCAAACTATTTTGTTCAAACTTGTTATGTTAAAAGGTAATGGAATTAAAAAAAAAGGAAAATTACTACTTCTGTTTACAAAAATTCATAAAATCGATTGTGAGGCATTTAAATTGCTTTTACATTAAGAAACATGGAAAACTCAACAAGAAAATGACTTCACTGTATATTAAAGAATAACAATACAAACAAATTCACATTAAGAAGAATATTAAACTGCTGAAAAGTGCTCAGTGGCATGGTAAATGCACCATAAAATTATCAAATTAAAAAGAGTTTTTTAACTTAAAACTTACTGATATACTGCAACGTAATGGAGTTATTCCCAAAAGCAAATTAATATGCACACTTATAAATCTCTTAAAAGAGAATGATACGTACAGGGTTCACAGCTTTTCAAGAAAACAAAATTCCCTGATTTTTCCCTGATGAGGTTTAAAAATTCCCTTATAATTTATTCAAACCCTTACCCAGTTTTGCATGTTTTGTAAGTTGTTGCAGTGAATTACATGTATTTTTGGTATAAAAACAATAATGAAAAACTAATTAGTACCACCATAACCAGTCATTCGATGGATGTTGTTATGATAATCCAGACTCTGAGGAGCGTTGAGAGACCCTTTTCCAATGTTTTAGGTATAATACAAAAAAAAAGAATATGATTATTCTTATTAAAAAGTTAGTTAGTAGTATCTAAAAAGACATTCAATATTACACCATAATCTGTTCCTAAAATACCTTGATACATGATACTATAGAGAAGTTAAAACCAATAATATAAACCAGTATATATATATAAATGAATTATCCACAAGGTGTTAAACAAGGAAATAATATTTTAACAAGTTCACATTCATCATTATCAATAGGGAGTTTTCGATTTGTAAGTCGACTAGTGGACTGCGACGAAAGTACGTCATAATAGTCCGCTTTGTGTTGATGGTATACAAAATCAGTAGAGCACATAATTGGAAGGCACTGAGCATGTGCAAGCCATTCCTGACACGTCAACTTCATGACGAGCGTGGATTTCACTCAGATTACGCTCGTTCGAAATGTAGTAAACGAGCAATCAAATCCTTGATTGAAGCCACGTGGTGATTTACTCCAGCGATTCTGTATACTATAAACACAAAGCAGACTATTATGACGCACTTTTGTCGCAGTCCATTAGTCGACGTGCAAATCGAAAACTCACTATTATCAGATGACTTCAACCTCAATGTATGCAATTGAAATATTCTTTAAAATGCAACTGGAAAATATTACATGTATTTTCAAGCCTCTGAGAAAAAAAAACTCCACAAGATTTACATAATGCTCTTTCCCAATTTCCCACAAGAACCCAAGGGGAGCATTTCATGAAAGGATTTGTCAGATTTTATTATCCGACAAGTCCCATTTTATCCTACAGATACAATAGCAACATTATTTCTCAGCCAATCAACATCAAGGAAGGTTGTCAGATCTAGATGTTGATGAAACGCTCCCCAGACCTACATGCATGGCATGATGAAATCTACTATTAATGGTAACTACCATGGTATGAAAGCTCATTAGCCAATCAAAATCAGGCCATGGCAATTGCAATTATTGACAGTCTAATGTAACATGACTAGAATACACCATTCCTCACTGCATGAAGTTATATTACATAGTAAAAATTAGACCAAAAGCTTCAGTCTCTGTATTTTGGTTGTTCCGCTGAACTGCGTTGGCTCACTCACCAATACAATGGGGATTGTAGTAAAATGTCAGAAATTGTTGAATAAATCCCCAGAAACGACGGTTATTCCTGTCTAAGTAAAAATATGAAAAGAGGGTGTTCAAAGAGTATGTGTGCCAAGATAAGCACTTAATAAACAATTACAATGTTAAAACAATATATTTTTAAAAATTTTCTGATTTTTTTATCAGAACAAACTGTGGCACAGCAAAAATAAGCAATTGAGCTTGGCAATAAATATTCAATATTCAAAATGAATGGAATACATTATAAGAAGCAACAAAAAAACAAAACAACTTGGTAACATATTATTCATGATGTTGGTGTTGATCGAATACTTTTGAAAATACTTATTTTTTCTTCATCTGAACTGACCTTTCATCTTTGTCCAGTGACATGAAATTCCACTTTTATAATCGTTAACACTTAAAAAACATATATCAAACTTTTGAAAATTGTGTTATCTTGAAAATCAAATTCTTACTTGTGTTAAGTTTTTGATAATACTACAACATAGACAATTTCATTGACCAAAAATTATCTTTGACCTTGATTTTTGGAGCTGGAATTCCCACCAAATGATCAGTGACATGTGATTACCCTGACTTTTTAATAATTTCAACCCAACAGCTTCCAATAAACACCACTTCTTTGATGAGTTATCAAGAAGCTTTCACTTTGAGACATCCTCTATTCAATCTTACAAACATAAATGCTGCTGAGCTGTCCTGCACCAAATCTGAACAATAACAAGTGAGTTGCTCATTTTACCTCCCATTGTCTAAAATTCTGATCCATTGATTCTTCAATGGGTAATGGGATTAAACACAAAGATGAACAAATTGACGTACAGACAGTTAAAAAACAATATTATATACAGCATAATTAATGAGATATGCCTAACATTCTCTTTAAACAGAAAATTTGAGGTAGATTCATGTGTATTATTAAAATCATTCTCCAATCACACAGAATATACTTTGAAATATGACATAAGAAATGAATTGAGTAAATTTCAACAGGTACGGAAAACACTCAGCTGACAAGAAAACTGAATACAAAATGTTGCAAAGCATACATGTACAAAGCATAAATATTTGTTACACTCATATATAAATATTTAAAAATCTATTGGATTAGTGAAATTTTGATAATTCAAATGAATTCTAGAGTGAAATAAAGTATTAATAGTTAGGCCCAATACATAAATGAAGATCAATTAAAATAAATCTAAAATTTTGAATAAAATTTTTAACCTGATATGATTTGAATTTGTTTTTGTTATACAAAACATTAAAAATACATATAATTCAATAAATGTAGAACAGTTGTATTTACCCTAAAAAGACTGGAAGGGAAGCCCTCATAAAAAAAATAAACATCTTGGCTGTTCACTGCAATTATCACAAGGAGAACTGACACACATGTTGCCTGAGATCTAATCTCCATTTTTAATTCTTTCTTTTTTTTACAAAACATTGTTTTTGTTGTTTTGTGAAAAAAAATATTGATGATATCATGACCACTAAAAAAATTTTTGATCCATAATAAAAAAAATCAATCATACATTTGTGAATTTTACCTTAAAATGGCCTGAAATTGTGTTTTTTAACAACTTTTAGTCCATTATACAGGTATAAAATCATATATAACTTTGGAACCACATACAAAGGTGTAGCATAGTAAAAATATATGAAAGGATGTAAACAAAATCATCTCATGTTCCAAATCCATCATGAAAAATGACTGAGGGCTGTATCACCCTCATCCTCCAGTCTTTTTATGGTTCATAGTCTATAACAGCAACATTATTGAAAGTCAAATGTAAAAGGTGGATGTAATACAAGTAGTCCTTATATATATATATATATAAATTATAGTACTCCCACTAAAATAAAAAGGAAAGACAAAGGCAAATAAATATTTTGAAAGAATAAGTTTGTTTTGCTCTCTTGAAACAATTGCTGTTATCTCTTAAAATGTAAAAAAAAAAAAGCAAAATCATGGGGATTCATGTGTATTGTATAATGCCAAATAGTAGCTTTGTTTGAAACAGTAATCAGACAGTGGGGAGAAGGGTCTTTTTAATGGATTTCACTGATAAATTGATTTCAGCCCATAAGATGCATAGGTTTCAGTGTCTTAATATGGCCACCCCACACCTTATGACTGGTCAACAATCTGATTTTGGAACAAATCGTATTTAGCTTATTTTCTGAAAATGCGACAGAAAAGTATATTTTTATTTGATGTTCAAATTATCTGCAAGAATACTAATTTTAAAATATTGGATGATTGCAAGACTACATTTTGGAGTAAAGTTCAAATAAGTTTCAAATTGTAGTCAATCTTATGATTGCTGACAACATTGCGACTAGATTTTTTATTCATTCTAATAAGGATTAGAGAATAGTCACAGATTTGAACATAGGTATTCATACAATGATTTATATTATAAGATGGCTAAATAATTTGCAGCTTGCTGATTGGTCAAAGCGTACCACGTGATCATTCGCGAAAAGTGTCTATCCCTGCACGCCCGTGGGACTTTCGCGCACCCAAATTGTCTAACCCACGGTTTTGGCGCATGCGCAGTGTCTAAAAAAAAATCGAGATTTCGATTACGTACCAGCTTTATGCTCAATGAGGTCACGTACGTAGAATGAAAGATGAACTTTTTATAAACTAATTAGTGCTAGATCCACCAGCATATGTTGAAAAAGAAAATAAATTTATGCACAAATTCATCGATCGCCTGGGACGTATCGACGATTTGTCAGTTGACACTGAGTAAAAATAACATTTTACAGTGAAATTCTTCATTTAACCAGATTTTCAAGGCCACCACTCATGTTATTTCATAGGATCTAAAACTTGTGCCATCAAAAAATTAACTCCTGCTGAAACAAGAGTTTTTATGGCTCCTCGTTTACTGATTTTGATCTAGGTCTATATGATCTACGATCTCGATTACGGTACTGATTGGCTGTAAGTTTCGTCGCTGTGTAGGCTGTGTATCCTGCCTTTGTTGTGTGTCTGTTTCGAAATCACAACTCATTCGGAAACCTTGAGATATGGCGTGGGTGAATCAACCAAAGGAGGACTTATCTGTCTCCTTCCAAGTTATGACAGATGAAGAAATTGACCAATTGGTAAACGACATGGACAGCAAAGGGACAAAAAAGTGCTGAAATTTGCTAAATGTAAACTCATGAGTCATGGACTTTGCCAAATTCACTGGAACTGATTTGGAAGAAATCACCAAGGATACCAAAGATTTGGACAAGTTTTTGACCAAATTCTCGGCTCCGGAAGAAGGAAGGACAATGGAGAATCGTACAAAACGAGGTCGCTACAAAACATTAGGTTCAATGCTCAGAGATACTTAGATGAGAACTGTCTATGGATTAGATCTAGATATCGGTGATAGCAGCAAGTTTCCTCAAGCCAAGTAAATCTGCTGTACCGGTAAATAAATAGAGTCTAGCTGTAAATGTGTTGAATTCTTGAGAGTTGAAACATTTTCGAGTTCATGTGTTGGATTTGAAACTTTGTAAACTGAACTCTGAACTTTTTTGTGGTGATCGCAAAACATCATTGAAATTTAACTCCCGAAACTCGAAAGAAATTTGGAATAAAGGACCTAACACGGATTCAGCACAAATTGGAATCAAGTAATCTCGGAGAAATCCTACTCTGGACCATTTTCAAACGGTAAGTGCAATTTCAAAATTTTTGATATTTGATTTAGATCTATTTCATTATTTCTTTCTCATATAAGGTGCTTAATTGCGTTCGAAATTACTTAGCCATCTTATAAAAGGAATAACGCATTTTCCCGTCGTTGTTCAGCGATATGCAGTGCACTCAAGGTTTCTTCTTCGCATGCACACTCCACACGAGCCGAAGGCTCTCGTGCACTGCATACTTGCTAACAACTCCGCGGAATGCGTTATTCCTATATCATTACAGAGTGACATATTCCATGTCTCAATATTAGCATCAAATTCTACTACGTCTTATTCCAAAATCTGGTCACAGACCAATTGTAAGGTGGGCGATGGCCTTTACAACAGTTCTCATGAAAATATCTGACAAGTCACTTCTTGAAACAACCGCCATATCTGTAGGTCAAGCAATTTATCCCCTTGACATAAGCCCATCATGTTTTCAAGTCTACATCATCTGGATCGACCTTTCTGGTTGGATCATCAACATTTGATCCCTCTAATCTCTCAAGGAAATTACTGGTCCACTCCTCTAAATCCTTGAAGACGACTTCTCTCTCTCCCTCTGGTTCCTTGTCCAATTCATGGAAGTAGCCTTCATATATCTGGATAAACAACAAAAATGAAGAATCAACGCATACATAGAACAGATCAAGGTCACTGGATCATAACTTTGGATATTTTAATGCATTGTATTTTATCACTCTGCTGGCCTTGCATACCAATCCAGCTAGCAAGTCCAAGATCTGCTAAGTGGGTTGATCTAGGAGTAGGGGACATCCAGGTAGGCGTAGGGTCGATGTTAGGGCCCTCTGCACCAGCCTGAGTTTTCAAATTCCAGTTTTTCAGTTTCCAGTATTTCTGATCTGGCAACCTGAACCGAGCAATCTCAAGATTATTTGTAATGGAGACGCAATCATCGGGATAGTTCGCTGGATTAAACTCGAGATTGCAATCCCATGTCAACTTAGGATTATTTGCAAAATAGCGCACTATTTACGAATTATCCCGCTAATTCATAGGTGCAGACGCACTTGGGATTATTTATTCATGGCGTCACACCATAATGCATCGATGCCTCGCTCAAGCAAGAATTGCTCTTCTTGCTGGAGACGGGGTTTCCTGAATTTCGAGATTAGTCATGAAGAGGGCTGATCGGGCTAACATTTCGAGATTGAGCAATCTCGGGCTGGTGCAGAACCGCCTTTTGTCATTACAGCATTAAATTTTATGATTGAAGACACTTGACTTATGTTATATAAAAAATAGACGTATGAGGAATAAGAAAGGATAAAACTTCAGAAACCAGTAACAGAATACAAGAACGCCTCTGGTCTTGCCTGCATTACGCGATATATAGCAGCAGTGCTGACTTGAAAACAGCTTTTGAATAATTACTCACAAAAGAAGACATTCATATGATAATAAAATACTATGTCCATTGACCCAAAATGGCCTTTGGCCATGATCATGTGACCAAAGACATGTGAAAACAATCATTCATACTTGATTACCCTTATGTCTCTGTTTCATGAACTAGATCCATAAAATTTCTAAGTTATGATGCCAATTCAACAAATACCCCTAACAAGGCCAAAGCTCATTGACCTTAAATGACCTTTGACCTTGGTCATGTAACCTGAAATGTGCACAAGATTTCCAGGGATACTTGATTGCTCTTATGTCCAAGTTTTATGAACTAGGTCCATATACTTTCTAAGTTGTGACAACATTTCAAAAACTAAACCTTGGTTAAGAATTCAATATTGATTCCCCCACATGGTCTAAGTTCATTGACCCTAAATGACCTTGGTTATGTGACCTGAAATGTGCACAGGATATTCAGGGTTACATGGTTGATCTTATGTCTATGTTTCATGTCACCAGGTCCATAGACTTTCTAAGTTATGATGCCAATTCAACAAAAAAATAAATGACCTTTGACCTTAGTACTGTGACCTGAAACTTGCACAGGATTTTCAGGGATACTTGATTGCTCTTATGTCCAAGTTTTATGAAATAGACCCATAAAATTTCAAAGTTATGACAATTCCATAAATACCCCAACATGGCCAAAGTTCATTGACGCTAACTGACCTCTGACCTTGGTCATGTGGCCTGAAATTAAGGCAAGATGTCAATACTTGATTACTCTCAAGTACAAATTTCATGAACTAGGTCCATATACATGTACTTTCTAAGTTGATCTTGGTTAAGATTTCAATGTTGACGACGCTGCTGCCGTCGGAAATGGTGCATATAATCTCACTCTGCTATGCAAGCAAGACAAAAATTGTGAGAATCTCTCTTTGAGAACCTTGTATGTGTGCATCTGCATATGGGTACATCCAGCAAAACCGACATGTAAACCTCTGGGTACTGTAGCCGACTGGAATCTTGCTGTACATACTGGCATGCTGTACCTGGACTGGCTGCTGCTCTAGTATTGAATCTAGAGCTGTCAGTTACTTGAACCACCTCCCAAATGTGCACAGATGAAATACATTTAAATAAAAGCTAGCTGGAATAAACCAGCGTCTTATTACAGAATATTTTCAAGAATGGTAACTTGCTACATGTATGTAAAGACAAGTTTGCTCAGAAGGTTAAGCATATACTGTACATGTAAGCATGTAGAATAAAAGGTCATGGGTTCAAACATAATCCAGACTGAACCTAATAATGGGTGAGTTTTAATGCACCTCTTCTGTTTATGCAGAATATGATACAGTAGAATACATTCTGAATCAAATATCCCTCTTTCCATTTCCAGAACCAACCACTGCCATATCAGTGAAAGTTCTAGTATAGTAGTCCACATACTGTACAGATCCACAGTCATGCAAACCAGAGAATTATAATTCTCTTATCCCATCCTAGGAACAGGTGGTTACAAATAAACAATAATATCTAATGCTAAATTTCACATAAATTTTTACTCTGACTTTTAAATGATGTCTTGGCAGTGGATAGTAGTAAATTTCACACACACAAATGACTCAATTTAAGCTCATTTTACTAACTTTTAATAAAAGTAAAACCAAGAATGTATACACAATAATGCCACATATAACCACAGATTTGCTTCAGAATTAGTCAAATATGTGATTGAATGAGTCTTAAGAAGCATAGACATATCATCAGCTCATTAACAAGTGTGAAGGACTCACCTTGTAGACTTTATTCTGACTTTTGGACCTCTCAAAGAAAAGATCTGATCCTTTGATATCACAGATAATATCCTTGGAGCCATGTTGTAGAAGGAATGGATAGTTAGCTTTCTCTCCACATTCAGCCTGTATCTTCATGCATGCACCATACATATTGACTGCCCATCGTGCCTTGACCCCACCATGCCACACCAATGGATCTTTCACATAGTCTTCAACCTACAATATGAAGTGTTTGGTCAATTGCTTAATCTATGATATTATGCTTTGAATCAAGGTACACATGGATAAGTCAGTTTTCTGTTTCTGTCATGAGGAAGAAAAAACAAAAAATTTCATTTCATTTTTTAAAACAAAATTGAAACAACATGGTTTCCTCTCTGTGATTTTGTTTTTGCATAGCAAAAACCACAAGGTGGTTCATGAACCATGAGTCTCGCCTGATTTCGCGATCAATGAAATATGCAATATGACATTTTTGCCCCTAGATGACCTTTGACCTTATCATCCTCATGAACACATGTGTGGTATTGATTATTTGTACCAAGTGTAAGCTCAATTTATGCAGAAATAAAGGAATAAGAGCAAGTTGAACAAAAACTTTAAAAAAGGATAAACAAGACCTCATATCATTTGACCTTTGACCCTATAATTCTTCTTAGGTAACATGTGGTATTACCCAAGGATCATATGTACCAAGTATGAACATAATTAATGCAAAAATAAAGGAATGAGAGCAAGTTGAAAAAAAAAATATTGTAACAGACCAAAAGGAAAAGTGATTACTAGGTCTCTGCTGAACTTTGTTTAGGCGAGACAAAAATTGATGTT
Organism: Lytechinus variegatus; assembly: GCF_018143015.1. Taxonomy (NCBI): domain Eukaryota; kingdom Metazoa; phylum Echinodermata; class Echinoidea; order Temnopleuroida; family Toxopneustidae; genus Lytechinus; species Lytechinus variegatus. Next base: position 24,432,180 of record NC_054742.1, on the reverse strand, counting down.
AAATTGATGAAAACATATTCTTTTGTGAATATTGAAGAGTGCCCTCAACTACAAGAAAATGTTTACTAATTGGCTGATGATTAGCCTTAGCTGGATGGAAAAAAAACGGCTGATGAAAGCACCTTTCACACTAGTTTATCAGTTCCCAGCTATTCGAGGAGCAGTTATATAAATTCAGCTTTTGTATCAACCATACCATGCCAAAACTTTACACGGTAATTCAATCACCAGACATGAACGAACGAGTTTAAATTCTTTAAGAAAGTTTAAAACAAAACAAAATAATAAGAAAAAGGAAAAATAAGAAGAGAGGTGGAATGTTTATTTAATAAAAATATATACATAGAAGTTTGTAAAATAAACATAAAAATTGTTTTCTTTTCCATGAACAACCACTTATCACACACGTTATTTACAAATATGTATTTTCATATATTGCATTGGCATTTGGCGGAGATTTTATGAAAATCTATAGAGGAACGTTTCATATATATAATCTAACCATTTGGTTAACTTGCATGCCTTTTTCCACGAACAATAATATGATCATTTTCCATGCGCGTTATTCACTATGTTATATGTATTCATTTGCTATTCGGCAAAGATAAGTAAGTTTGTTGCACCTAGCTACTAATATAATAGGTGGATGGCTAACTAATCTATATTAATATTTCATATATAGTTGTCACTATGGTTTGACGTCATAGCCTTTCCTTTGCCAATGACGTCCTACTTATGAAAGCGACTGGCGCGTATAATCTGGAGAGATTGAAGAGTGCCATCATATTCAACAATATACAAATAGCGAATAGGCATGAGTGCGATGGTACGAGATTTCGCATGAGGTGAAAGAAAGATCCTCTATTCATTGAGTTGTACAACGCCTCGGAATTTAGCGAAAATGTGAAAAAATAAGAGTTTATCCCTGCAGTTATCTATGAAAAGGGAGCAAAAAATTGAAAGCGAAAAGCAAAATCCCACAAGTGCATATGACCTTGGGCAGCATAGCGTATTTAGCCAGCAGGCTTATTGCACCTTCATTTTACTGAGCACAATGAATTTAAAGGTCAAGTCCACCCCAGAAAAATGTTGATTTGAATCAATAGAGAAAAATCAGGCAAGCATAATGCTGAAAATTTCATCAAAATCGGATGTAAAATAAGAAAGTAATGACATTTTAAAGTTTCACTAATTTTTCACAAAATAGTTATATGAACGAGTCAGTTACATGCAAATGAGAGAGTCGATGATGTTGCTCACTCACTATTTCTTTCCTTTTTTATTGTTTGAATTATACAATATTTCAATTTTTACAGATTTGACAATAAGGACAAACTTGACTGAACCATAAAATGTTAAACAATAGTAATTCCACATGTTCAGGGAGAAATCAAACTTTGTTCCACAGGACAATGGGGAGAAAATTAGAATATTTCATATTATAAAATACAAAAGAAATAGTGAGTGATGTCATCAGTTCCCTCAATTGCATACCAACTGAGATGTTCATAGAACTGTTTTGTGAAATGAAGCGAAACTTTAAAATGTCATAACTTTCTTATTTTAAATCCGATTTTGATGAAATTTTCAGCGTTATGCTTGTTGGATTTTTCTCTTTTAATTCAAATCAAGTTTTTGTTTGTGTGGACTGGTCTTTTAATCGTATTGTGACGTCACCTCCTAAAGCCGTGCAATGGTACTATTTTGGATGGTACATCTTGTTTGCAACGGTATGATTGTTTGGCATTCAGCCTCTCATTTGCTCGCATACAACAAGCTAAGTAGGCGTTGTACAACAACATATATTGCTACAGCACATCCTGGCTTGTGCTCATCTTGTTCTGGTGTCACTCTTATGTACCAATCACACACCTAAAGGGATTATAGAGACTGTGCCTTTTCATCTATTGCTCCTCGCCTCTGGAACTCCCTCCCTTCTTCGCTCCAAGAAATTGACAACATTGAACTCTTTAAATTGTTCCTCAAATCTTACTAATTTCAGATGTGTAATAATTAGATGAATTGGATGAGCCTGCGCCTGCTGTGGATCATCATCATCTGCACGTGTGTGTAATATAATACCAGCAATAAAACTTTACGTATAATACACATCCAGCCAGACTCCGACAGTAATGTGCACTCACATTTCCATTGTTATACATTCCATCCCGATCGTTTATTTTTTAAAATGGTAAATTATGGAACTTAATTTTGTTTTTGTGTTTTCAAATATGAAATTGACAAAGGAAAATTCAATTTTACCTTCTTAATGATAGAAACAGAAAAACAACTTATCCATGTGTACCTTGACTGCTTGACAGTCAGATTCAATATTCATTTTACAATTTCATATTCATTTTACAATTTCCTTGATCAACCCAAAAAATCTATGTACAGTTCATATGTATATACAGTATGTCAAGTGTATGAATGAATGAATGAATGAATGAATTTATTATCCAATGCAATGATAATACAAATTTTACAAGTTTACACACAATACTTTATGAATACATAGAAAAGCAAGGATAATAGGAACCAGAAAATAGCATGGATGCTAGTCAAGTCTGGCCCCTTCTAGTCTAGATAGATAGAAACATGTTTTTAAGAATGAAAATCGTGAGTCTACTAGTACACGCTAGCAATGACTACATAACAATTTAACAAAATTAGTTAACAGTATTTACATATGAAGAATATCTAGATGATAAAAAATATAGATGGTATCAAAATTCATTTTTCAAACAGATGTTCGACAATAGCTTTACGAAAACTTGATCTTGATGGTTTCTTTCTAATTTTGGTTGGTAGCTCATTCCAAGAAGTTGTGCCTACATAGGATAAACACTCTTTTCCCAAGCTTGTCCTAACTTTTGGTACATACAGGTTATCGTCTTCCTTTTGCCTTGTATTATATCTATGTTTAATCAGTGAACAATATTGCAGCAGTGAATGTGGCAAATTTGTATTAATTAGATCGTACATAAAACTACAGATAGATAATCTATACAGTTGGTAAATGTCAAGTATCTTAAGAACCCTGAATAATGGTGCTGATCTTGTCATATATGTACTGAATGTTATCGCACGCACTGCCATTTTTTGAATTAATAATATAGAATCTAGATAATTTTTTCTAGCTCCACCCCAGACTTCAATACCATATGTGATGTGGGGCTGTATGAATGTCTTGTACAGCAGAATCAAAATACTTCGTGGTACGAAGTGTCTCAGTCGATATAGAATACCAACCTTCTTGCGTATGCATAATTTAATTTTTGCAATATGATTTTTCCATGTCAAATGTTTATCAATGTCTACTCCAATAAATGTTGTAACATCTACTTCATGCACCTCTGTGTCCATGAGATGAATTTTCTCTCTTACCTTAATTGCCTGTCTCTTCCCTCTAATTAGCATATAATTTGTCTTTGACAAATTTATAGTAACTCTATTGACATTACACCAATTCAGAACTTTCTTTAGTTCTAGGGTCACTTCTCCCAGATCTATATCAAATTTTCCAGCTTGAAATGTATGAAACAAATTGGAATCATCAGCAAACAATCTAAAAGTGAAATAATTACTTGACCTTGGTAAATCATTAATATACAAGAGAAACAGAGTTGGTCCAAGAACAGACCCCTGAGGTATGCCGCAAGTTATTGGACTGTACTCAGAGAGTGCCCCATTATAAGTTACAAACTGAAATCTATCAGATAAGTAATCCATAAACCATTGAAGGGGCATACCTTCCAACCCATAGTGTTCTAATTTCTTGAACAAAATAGTATGATCTATCGTATCAAAAGCCTTTTTAAAATCAATGAAAATTCCAATTGTAACCATTCTATTGTCTATCGACTTGATAACATCATTAATCAGGTTAATTAAGGAAAGTTTTGTACTAAACTTTTTCCTAAAACCATACTGATGCTTATACAATGTTTCATTCATTTCCAAGAAGACAAGTAATCTATCATTTACTATTCTTTCTAAAATCTTTGCAAATAATGGAAGGACAGATATTGGACGATAATTACCAGGGTTATCCCTTTCACCCTTTTTGTAGATAGGTGTGACTTTGGCCACTTTCATTGAATTTGGAACTATTCCTGTATGAAGTGAGTGATTAAAAATATGAGACAATGGTCTAGCAATAAAATCTGCTGCATCCCTTATTAATCTAGCTGGGATATTATCATGACCACATGCTTTATTTACATTCAGAGACAATAATTGACATTGGACCTCATATTCTGTAACTGGTTTAAAAGCCATTTTACCTTTATTTTATCACAAAGATAATCCCTGAAGCTACGACCAGCAGTGTCTTCCTGTATGTTACTTGCTAATTTCGGACCCACATTTACAAAAAAGTTATTAAAAACCTGTCCGATTTCCTCTGCAGAAGAAACGTGAGTCCTCCCTCCATTGGTATCTGATTCTGAGCACAACTTTTCAACCTGTGTGACCTTTGATCTACTGTTACCACTATGGAGGAGGTCATTTATCACTTTCCAGGTCTGACCTGTGTCATTTTTATGAGTCATGAATAGGCAGCTGTAATATTCCCTTTTCACTTTTCTTAAAACATTTGTCAAGATGTTCCGAAACTTCTTATATTTTTCAACATGCTGTGGCTGGTGGTTAGATGAAATCATTTTAGAATAAAGCTTATGTTTTGTTTTGATTGATTTCAATATAGCTTTTGTTATCCATGGGTTCCTTGCCCTTTTCTTTACAACAGAACACTTCAAAATTGGGGCGTGTTTGTTACAAATGGCTCCAAAAGTTTGTAAGAATACATCATAAGCATCATTTACATTTGTCTTATTTTCAATATCACTCCAGTCTTGAGCAGAGAGCTCTTCACAAAAACTGACCTTATTATAATACCCATAATTCCTCTTAAATATCTTCTGTTTGACCTTTTGCATCTTTAATTCATTTTCAAATATAACATAAATGGGAAAATGATCAGAAATATCGGTATTTATTGTACCTGAATAAACACATTTTGAAATGAAGTTTGAATACACATGATCAATCAAAGAACTTGACAAATTATTCACCCTTGTCGGAACCTTAATAAGTTGTTGAAATTGCATACATTGTAAAGCTGAAATAAAATCCTCTTCTGTATTTCCAGGGTTATTCATATTGATGTTAAAATCACCCATTAAAATGCACTTTGTTTTATCCACTTTTAAGGTTTCAAGTGCATCAAGTAAACTTTCCTGAAATTCTAATACATCTGTGTTTGGTTTTCTATAAACTATGCCAATAAGATATGTCTGCTTTTCAAATGATGCTTCAATCCAAATGGATTCAGTATGTTTTACTTCAAAGCTGGGACTTAATACTTTGTATGGTACAGATGAATGAATATATGCGCCAACACCTCCCCCTCTTTGAGGCGCTTTTCGACACTGAACTTCTAATGAATATCCTTGTAAACCTAACATCTGTGGAAAAGATACATTCCAAACTTCAGATAACCCAATCACATGAAATTTTGTTTGCAACGAACATTCATATAGTAATCGTAAACTATCAATATTTTTTTGTAAGGATCTTATGTTTACATGTGAAACATTTAAAGCATTTTCAGTAATCTTGTTTACCTTAACATCAAATGAACTTGGACATAAATTTGCAGAGATTATCTCTATATCATCAGTTACATTACTATTAATCATTATTTATGGAAGTAACATGATGCAGTGCCTGCATGGTTCTAGAGATCAAGAAAGTCAAGCCAAAATGTGGAGGCCAAAATTGTCGTATGCGACATCGTCCACTCCAATGTCAAAGAGGTCATCTGGTGACCGAAGAGTCTTGTGTCATCGTTCATTTTACATATAATGTTGCCATCCTTTGTGGACACACCCTTTACAGTGGTCGCCTTCTTCGCTGCCATGAGGATGGAGTACCTGACTGTTGTAAGGTCCTCGTTTATAAAGACACCTTTGCAGGCATCTTTCCCTTTCAATTTAAATCTGCTGTCATACAATTCGTTTCTTTTTTTCATTGTTGTGAACCTCATGATGACTTGTCTTGGTTTGCCTTTGCTTTTGGTTGGGGATCCCAGGCGATGACAGGTAGAGATGTCGCTTTCTGAAATCTTAACACCTGCTTTATCTGCCACCTTGACGATCTTTCTTGTAAGGTCATCTACATTCTCATCATCAGACTCCTGGATTCCCATGAAACGGAGATTCTCTCGGCGAGTATACTGCTCAAGAGCATCCACTTTGAATTGAGATCGGAGGATGTGAGGATTCATTTCCTCCTTTGAGATGCAGGTATCCTTCACTGCTTTAATCACTGCTGGTATTGCTGCCTGGACAGCAGCTTGCACAGCTTTCATAGTGATTTGAGCTAGTTTTTCACGGTCCTGATCATCTTCAAAGTTCTCCATGACATCAGTCAAACTGATGAACACACCTTCCTCTTTTTTCCCTTCACTTTCACTCAATGCTGCAAATGTGTTTTTTCCAGCTTTACTGCTTCCACTGGCAGTCCCTTTTTCCGCACCTGCCTGATTTAGGAATCTCCCAGGTACTCCTTTGCTGCTTCTTTTACGACCCATGATGGTCTTCTGGGGTTAATAAACAGCAAGGTCAGTCACTTCACAAAGATCCTAAGTTAGTTTCACTTTCTCTTGTAGAGACACACTCACTGCAACACACAGAGCTGAATATATGGGACTGGCTGTATTATTTTTTCCAAACTGAAGGAATGAAACAGCAGCAAAAACACGCTTCTTGATCCAAATTGTGACAGGTTCATTTACCAGAGTGGGGTCCCAGTAATTAAGAACCAATAGTTACAAAGTCCCACTAACAGATGGATGGCAAATTCACAAATTTAAAGAGAAATTCCAGAACTTGCAGCAAACACTTATTTCACTGATTTCATGATGTATGAAGGACAGCATGCATTTCAATGCATTTTTTTTTCTCTGAAATTTTTTTTCTTTTGAGAAGTGCCTGCTGGATGGCCATCCCAAAGCATCCCTTTGGGGAGAATATTAGGGGTGATTTGGGCTGTCATGAGGGCGGAATGCCCATCGCACTCATCTATTTCCTACATTGGACTCATTTGTCATTGCTGTTATCATGGGTCATTTACTAACTAAAGGAGTAAAGGGGAGTGGAAGGTTTACAGAGAACTACATATAATAAAAGATAATAATAGCTGTATTTTTAAAGCACAAGAGGATACAAAGCATATCATTATTTTCTTTTTAATAGGAGACTGGCATTCCAATAACCTGTTTGCTTTCCTATATTCTTACATGAAACTAACACAATTCTAAACTAGGCATAGTCATTACAAACATGTTTGATTTTTACTGGAGCTTGCCATTGTTTTCCTGACAGAAAACAGTGAAATAAGGAAAAAAAGAAGAACTTCAGTGTTGCCAGAGACTATGAAAATAAACAAGTTTAAGAACTTCCTTTTCATATCAAAACTTTCATATGATAATAAATTTCAAACCTTTAATCAACCAAGTTGTATTTTATATGAAAATAAAATTAATGAAAAAAATTCTCAATATTTTTAATTGAATAAATCACTCTCTAACATTATCTTATTATTACACTATGTATTGGCACATCAAATTATTTATGTTTTTCAGCAGCTTGTAATTACTCTGTCTGAATTATAATGCTATTTGGTGGGAAGGGGGAAAGAATTATAGTAGTTTTGAACAAATAAAGCAGTGTGGCAGAGCTAGAATGCAACAAAAAAGATCGTAACTTTACTGGATAATAAAATCAAGCAATAAAATTGAGAAGTCCTACTCAGTAGTTTAATTTTCTTACTGCCACTTGGTTGGATGATACCTTATATCAAATGAAACTGTTGAGAAATTTAGTTCTTAAACTAGTTAATTTTCAAAATCTTTGGCACTATGAATGTCTTATGTACTTCTTCAATTCATCAGTCCAAAGGTCAACAGGAAATTGCAGCCTCTGCCAGGCACTGATGATTCAACCGGTTCAACGCAGCCCTTTTTTAAACCAAATATTAAAAAACTCAATTATGCAGCCTGTCACTAAACAAAGCACAACATAAATGTTAACCCAAATTTAAATGAGCAACGTCAACACAAAGGTTAGCAAATAATTGTACGCTTGATTTTTACAATTGTAGCCAATGTAGCCAATCAAATAAATTGTAGAAAAATGTTCTATGATCATTGCTAAGCTTTGTGTTACGGTCCCCAGGATATACCGGGGGGGGGGGGGGTTAATTTCATGTGGATTTTTTTATGCCTTTAACTCACTTTTCTATAGCTAGCAGAGAGCTAATTTTTAGTGAAAATATCAATTTTTGACAAATGTCTGCAAAAAAATTGCCAAAACAATATCTCATTTCTATGTATTTCAGTTTTCTTTACAATTTAAATTATTTTTCTTTTTTTCAGACCTGTTTTTATTGTTTTATTTTTGAAGAACTGTGTCAGGGACACTTTTGCAATCATAAATGCCATAAAATAAATCTATTTGAACCTACAAAAGTAAAAATAATCATACAATTATAATATTTTGTTGAAAATGCGATTTGAATTGACTTTGTACATATTGATGCCACCCCCCCCCCAAAAAAAAGAAGAAAGTTAAATAAGGGTTAATAGTGTTCTCACATTAGATACAATAAATCTTGACTGTTGATTGCAAGGTTTCAACTATGCAGTTTGCCATAAAACTATGATTGACATCATTTCACAAAAATGAATGGTAATAGGACCAAGGTTTCATGAGTTATAATTCATCTTACCACAGCTGGATCTCTGCTGATGTCTGTTACAACTAATTTACCAATTGACATTTGGGGGCATAGGGCAGCAACTCCCCTTGCCATAAACATCTGAAAATACAGAAAAGAAAATTTCAATGACATACAGCAATACCTGACATGATCTAACAAAAAGATAAATAAAAATATGAACCCCATTTTAGGGAGGTTCAAGCCACATCCCATTCTCCTAAATATGCCTTAGTGTGATCTTTCACTTTGTCACAGACCAAATGCATCATAAAGTGTGATTAAAGAGTGAATACATTAAATATAATACAGTGCGTCCCACAAAAAACAAAACTGAGATTTATCGACAATTTATCATAATTTAATCACAAATACAATAGGCAAATTACCTACCATTGTAAATCTTAGAATCTCCTCTTTCATCTGAAATTACTTAGATTATTTCTCATTCATGCATGAGTGAGCAAAAACAATTTGAAGAGGGGATACCAAAAAGTCATTTGGCGGGCTGTATCTGGGTTTCAAAAAAGAAAACCACATTTTTAAAAAGTTCAATATCTGCTCTTTAATTTGATACCTCAATTACAGAAAATGGTCAAGAAATTACAAAGTTATGGTTATTTGAAAGAAGGCTTGAATTTCAATGATTTCATAAAATGAAGAGGTTTTACAGGCTACCGTTCAAACTCACTCGACACTCCGTTTTGTTGATGATCAGCCATGCATTAGGTCTTTTGTTAACCATGCAATAGCTTCTGTGGGAAACCAGTGAAAACATGTTTATTTAATGAAACTATGGAAATACAAGCATTGTTTTGAGAGAACATAACTTTTTTCACTTCTTGACCATTTTTGTGATTAAGGTATCAAATAAAAGAGCAGTTATTGAACTTTTTAGGCATGTGATTTTCTTTTCAAAATTCAGATACCCCGCCAAATGAGTTTTTGGTATTTTCAAATTGTTTTTGCTCACTCATGCATGAATGAGGAATAATCTAAGAAATATCAGACGAAAGAGGAGATTCTAAGCTTTACATTGGTAGGTAATTTGTCTATTGTATTTGTGATTAAGTTATGATAAATCATCGCTTAATCTCGGTTTCGTTTTTCTGGGATGCACTGTATAATTTCCTCATTCAATTTCAATCAAGGATATATAGACATTCAGTTTGTTCATTCACATAAGTAAATGATAAAGAACCTTACCAAGAAGGGTGTAGCTTGTGATGGTGCTATGCCAGGGGATCCAAATATAGCTCCAGCAAATCGACTTGAGTGTGAGTTCATCATCAAAATTGCAATTGTACCTCCCTAAAAGACAATGAGATTGTTTAAAAATCTTCTTAATAAAACTATGAATAAATTCAGGAAGCACTGGTACATAATGGTTACAAAACTGTCAGGTGCAACAGGCTTCAAATCACATGTGACATAAATTCACTTTTTGGAGCATATATCCATGGATGCATTTCAAAATGCATTTTCAAAGATACATGTACTTTAGTTACCCTCCTCTCCTTATTGGAAAGTAATGATGATATATTCGTAAGTGATTTTACAAACCTAATTTTTCTGTCAAATTTTTGAAATTTATTTTTTTGCATATTCTAAAAGCCCATGATTCACTATTTTGATTTGCCAAATTTCAGATAAAAATTTCTACTATTTAAAGAATAAGAGCATATTTAATTTTTTTACGAACCGGCTCAACCCATCCTTTGATTTTACAAACTGGCTCAACCCCTCCTTTGATTTTACAAACTGGCTCAAACCATACTTTGTGTACTATAAAGTCTCTGGAAGGGCGTGCTCAGGTCAAAGCCCGACCTAGATCTAGATGCTGCGTGTATGTGCTTCGGGCAGGGTTTGTGCCTCTAAACAATCATGCGCATGAATGATTTTACGATCTGGCTCAGACCATGGTTTGTGAAACTAAAAGTCGGCGCCCATGGTGCGCATGATTTTACGAACTGGCTCAAACCCTCTCTGTTGGGTAAAAATTAGCAGCTTCTGAAATGCATACCAGCTTTTCATTTCAAATATTGAAAAAATGAATACAAATCGCCGACAAAATTCAGCATATTATAAAAGAATAGAATGTACAGTGTATGCTTTAAATCGGTATTAATAATTGATCTGGTTTCTATCAAAGCAAGAAGTTATGAGAGTCTGAAAAACATTCAAACTTTGAATGCGATTATCTAAAAATCATGTTTTGGAGACCAGCCAATATTTGAGCCAGTTCATAAAATCACTGACGGAATGCCTAGCAATATCTACATTGCAGTTAACTCCAAAATGGGAAGTGCTGGCTACATTTTTTTTTATAAGGAACTTCCTCATTATACTGTAAAATATATGTCACAATTAAAATAAACTATAGTTCCATATTATATGAGAGGGTTTTATTGCTTGATGTGATGTTCTTGATAATACATAACATTAGGATTGACATGTCTCATAAAATTCAAGAAAATATAACCACAGCTGGAATTCATCATTTCACAATATGTGCTTACAAGCTTTCATTATTATTAGAGGGTTGAAGGTCAATCGATTTTTCCTAAGATGTACAAGATAACATCTGCCACAAATGAGAATTGAAGAAATATTTTAGTAAATGATGAACCCCAAGCACATAGAAGAATAATGATTAATCTGTACAACTACAAGTGAGATTACAGGAGAAATGTAGTGTGGAGTTAATTATTGCTTTGAATGAAAAGGAAAAACTGTGATATTTTATGGTATCGAGTACACTGTACTTGACCAATTTCTCAGGATTGACAAAAGAGAAGCATCACAGTAAGGGTGTAATTTGCGTATACAGGTGTATCATTATGAAATGCACAAACTAACAATCAAATTGGTATAACCAGTCACTGGCACTGGAATATTCGAACAGGCACTGATTTGGAGGATTGAGACATTGTTCATACACAATAGCTCATCCCTCCAAACCACTGTCTGACTAGAATATTTGGGTGCCTCAGTATCAGGGTATGACAAGTACTGATTATTAGCTGTTCTTACATACCATAGAATGACCAAAAACTATTACAGGAAGGTTGGGGTATTTTTCTGTCATTATGTCTGTGTGTTGGAGACAGTCTCTGATATATTGATCAAAATCTTCCACATCAACTCTCACCCCATCACTGCGTCCATGGCCAACTAAAATGGGAAAGGTTGAAAAGGAGCAATTATTTCTCATATGTACACATATCAGTTTCTCTCTGGAAAGCACAATTTGGAATGTCAGATTGTAAATAATATGTAAACCCAAATGGAACTTAATAGATAGCATGGCTTCACTAACTTAATACTATTTTCATGAAATGCATGTTACCACCCATTCCTCCTGAACAGACAAATTCTATTCTGCAATAAATAGTGTAATGGATCAATTTTATCACAAAATGGACAAAATGGAGAATCCCAAAATCTCGATATCCTCAAGTCAATTTTATCCAATCCGCTTTCTCGTATACATGTACTATATCTTAAGCAAAATTTGAAACCTCTGCAGTTAATTATATTTGAAAATATTCTGTTGATTCATATTCACCCCCAAAGTATTAATGATAGTAGATTTTTTATGCTTTTTGTATTTTTATAATTCTATTTTGATACTGTTATGTTTAATGCTGTTTTTTATGTAAAAGTTCTGTACAATTCAGCTCTTGCTGCAAACAGTCTTTGAATAAAATAAAAATACCATTATTATATTATTATTATTATTATAATCCCCCCCAAAGAATATGTATGAACAAAAATTCTATTAATATCTTATAAACAATACTAAATATAAGTCCCCCCCCAAAAAAAAATCAAATCTTGCAGTAAACCAAGTTTAATTCAATAGCTACATAGAGGGTTGTTAGGAAGCAGGTTTTGGAAAATAAGCAACATCCATGACTAACTGGCTGAATTAGAACAACATGGATTTTAAAAAATGAATAAAACAAAGAATTAAGAAACTAAATACATGTATAACATTTTGAAAATGTAAATGAAGTCTAACCATATGGTTATTCTGTAATTGTTTACAGTCAGCCTATAAATAAACAATATTCCTACTGTGTTATAAAATCCTTGCAATATTACCAGTATAATGCTTATATTTTCTGACCTGAATATCCAAGTAATGCCTGTTGTGACTTCAATGTAATTAATATAATGCAATTCAAAAGAAGTAAAAACACAATAAGAAAACTGAACAATTTATGACCGACTATTGGAAATTCATTCTCCACATACAGCATGTAAGCCGCCTTGCTAAGAATATTCCATACTGAAGAGTGAAGAGTATTTTCAATGTGATTGCAAGTTTGTTCCCTAGCTTCTTTGAATTTATGCAACTGCATCAAGGTGGATAACATATACACCTATCCATTACAATTTCTGTTTTGTAGGGTCTATACTACCTTCTTCCTGGAATGTAATTTATACTTTCATTCTGAATATTATAGGCCTAATCATAGAATTTCTAATGACAGAAACTATATGTTTCTTTCAACTTGAATTTCAATTCAATCTACAGATCAATCACAAAAGAAAACAATAATCCTCTGAAACTGAATTACTGACCATTATCATGTGCATAGACTGCACATCCCAGCTTGGTGAAAGATGATGCAATAGCATTATAACGTCCAATGTGTTCACCTAATCCATGAATAATATGCACAAGGGCTCTAATTCCAAAAAGAAGAAAGAGGAAAGGTAGGGGGAAAAATGCAAGTGGGTTAATATAGTTAACATACATTCAACAAACAATTTTGGCAGAAAAATCATGTCTGCACAGGGTTGTAATAAAAAACGTTTTTTATTAAAAAAAACAAATAAAACGTTTTTTATTGTTTTAAAACATTTTAAATCGTTTTTAAACATTTTTTTCCACGAATGATGAAATTTTTCATAAATCAATTAAACTATACAGTCTGATTTAAGCTCATGATGTTTTAAATACACTTTTTAGAATAAGTAAGAGAAGACTAAAATTTTTGTTACTGAATTTCCAAAAGAAAAATTCACATTTCCCGCCCAAAAAATTACTAAATCATTACTAAATCACTAAAATGTTGCCAGCTTTGAACCAACAGACGGAGAAACTTGTCGAAGCTAGGGTCTAAAACTCGAGCTAATTGGCTTATTATGAGGATTATCAAAATATCAAGAGTAGGAAGCGCAGTCCCAACACTATGATCACAGTTCAGTCATCAGTCCACTAGACACTTCCCAAATCCCTCATATTACTTTTGTATAAACATTTCTAACCTTGTTTCCCATTTTATTCCATCAGCTAAACGTCAATAATGTTTGCGATGATATTGATATACATAGAAATATCCATTGCATAATATTTCTTCCATAGGCCTGTTCTTCCTCTGAATAAAGTAAAAATCAACCACGCTTCCAGGGAAAAATATAGGCTCAGCTGTTGGGAGAGTATGTGGGTTTGTACTGTGCTTGTACACAACTCAGAAACACAATACCACCGCGTGACGTCACATGAACAGACCCCTTTTCCGTGAGTGAAATTGTCTTTCCAGCTCTCAGATTTGGGTGGCGTTTCATTGGTTAAGGTTGGTATTTTCTTTTTATTTTGTTACCTGGATGGAGTTGGATGCTATTCTCGGGTTGAAATCTTTCTGTTGATGTGAAAATCTCAGTTTTTGTGATTGTCTTCTTATGTCTACTTTAATGGTGGGAAAATGGACGGTGCATGTAGTGCAAAGCAATGGCATCCCATCCCAACCTTATTTTGCCACACATGGAGAAGAACTAACACTAACAGAGAGCACGGTTACAACTTACAACTAATTTACTAACATTGTTAAGTCAAATTCATAACCTTGTTCATTGAATGAGTGGTGTGTAGCCGTATAGGTCTACGTTAGGCCGCTATGTATGGTGGTATGACCATGGTGACCTGGTAGCTAATTTTGCGCAGGGTCAAATATTTAATCATCTAATTAATATCTTGAAAAACTGATATCACCAACAGAAAAAGCGACCAGCAATTACTTAGTATGGTCATTTTCTTGAAGGCGAGGTCCTGGGGGGGGGGGGCATTTCCATTGATGAGTGGATACCATGCGTGACCATGGGGTCTCTAAAAGCAACCTAAACACGTATTTCCCATTTTCTGAAAATGCACCTCTTAACAAGTATTGCAGAGATGCCAAGTTAAAAAAAATGTTATGCGTGAGATATTCATGACTCGGCGTCTCTGCGCGCGCGCGGCCAGTACTTTCACTCGTACGTTGCCAAAAGGGGTGCGCGCATGAGATATGGGCTTCATCATGATATATATCGATCCATAAAATACTACAAAACCCAGAGTTGAAACCATGCGATGCACGCACGCGATTCATCGTATCACGTACTAGCTGTGCGCTGACTGCACTCTCGATTCGTCTCGCGTGCCGGGCTAGACGCAAAGGCGGTCGGCCAGTCGTATAATCTAGCGAATAATGCTACTTTTTCTCTATTTTTTCTGTCGGGTTCCGATGCGTGAGAAATATGGGTGCCATGCGTGAGATATTGAGACGGACCCTGAATGCGTGAGTCTCACGCACAATGCGTGAGACTTGGTAGCTCTGGTATTGGCGTGTGAAACCCTACCCTTATTGGAAACAAAATGATACTCTTGGCAGTATCCCCTGAATTGAACCCCTACACAAGTTCAGCGATATTTTTATTGTTACATGTATGTCACAGACGTCATTTGTTTTACCTTTACCTATCCTTGGGTTTTGTAGTTAGTACTGCCCCACCTCCCATACCTCTTGCAAATCGTTTTCTAAACACGTAGTGTTGACTGTTGGGGCAAAAAGTACATCCTTTATAAAACATTTTAGTATTAATTTTTTATACCTTCGCAAATTTGACCCAAAACATGTAGCTTTCCTAGCAAAAATAGATTCCCTTTTTTCATTATTTTAGTGTTTTTGACACCCTTATTATGTTACGTACATAACATGCAAAGGTAAGATATCAGATTCTAAAGCTTCGCAAAACGATCGTGCACAAATTACGGCCATGGAATTTTGAGATCACGATACAAGCGAAACCCTTGACCTACTTATAGTTCCGCCAAGAGAATTTGACTTTGGGATCTTGCCTTCTGTCTGGTATTTATGATTTTGATTAATTTTGTGAGAAATCTGGAAATGTAAGAAATTTTTTGAGTCTTTGAGATTCAACTTCATAATAATTTTTTAAATATGCACAAATTATGGTCACCCCATCATACCTCTCTCCTCAGGCGATGGTTCGTGTAGGCTTAAAGTTAGGGCCTAACTGTAGTGCCTTTTTCATTTCAACACATTGGCACAGCACATTGCACAAATAGCATAGACTCAGTTTCAAGCTTATCCAAGCTAGGAAGACAACAAGATAGACCTGGAAACTTGACTTATCCAAGCTAGGAAGACAACAAGATAGACTGGAAACTTGACTTATCCAAGCTAGGAAGACAACAAGATAGACTGGAAACTTGACTGCAGGAACAAATGTATTTTTCCAGTAGATGCGGTGTAAGATTTAGAAAGTATATTTTTTCTTTGAAATAATTAACACGACGTCAGAGACGTTTATTGAGATTTAGCATAATTTATCTGAGTCGATAGAGGGAGCTGGAAATTTGCCTTGCCAAGATCGACAAAGATTTAAAGTTCAGCCCATTGTGACTTTACAGTAGAATTCAAGATAATCGGTACAAGTCCAATGTTGTAAGTAAAAAGACCTTTATATTTCCTTAATATAATGCATAACTGAATATATGAGACCAAAATTAACTCTAGACGATAATTAATTTGTTGTTAATTTAGCTCATAAGTTTGGAGAAAGTGTTTGGAGTTTACGTATAGAATACACGTGTGATAAACGTATATTGACATTGTACATTGATAGGTAATTGGACATGCACATGAAGGGTGTTGCGTAATAGTATATCGGTATGGTACTGTGTGGTAATCTCGCACACAGTGCATAGTAGGCTATTCATGTTCAGAGTTGTTAACGAAATGGAATGTCAAACAAGTGCTCTTTGTTAGCTGCATTTGGTTCTAAGTTGTTAAAATAGATCAAGTACATTTATAAGTTTGGAAATAAGGCATTAAAGCCAGTTTTGGTGCATTTGAAAGCCCTGATAATTGCAAATAACACATAGGTGAAATGAAAGCCTAGTTATCATTTTGGATAAAGCTATTGCTATTTATTAATGCCTCAGAGTATGAAAATGGTTTAGAGGCAAGGTTATATTGATTTAAGTAATTTAGATTTAAGTATCGTAGTTGATATAAAGAACAAATGAGACAAAGTCAAGGTTTTGTTTAATCACATATAGCAAAGTTTATTCAAGGTTCTTTGAACACATTGACAAAACATAAAAGGTAAATTTGTTACAGAAAACCAGAATATTTATTTATGGAAGATTCAAACGTCACAATTAATTTGTGCAATACTTAGACTATTCATTTATCTTATGTAAGTACATAATTGTAAAATGTAATTGCATATATACAGATGCTTATTATTGTTTGTTTATATTTTTATGCTACAGATTGAACATGCTCGTTGGTATGCTTGATGGTATACTTGATGGTGTGCTTGACGGTATACTTGATGCATTGTATGGTATCTGGAAATTCTGCGTCACCGAGTTTGAGTACTGTCAACTGTCTAGTCACTCGTAGTTATACGTCACATGCGGTATAAAGGTACCGGTACTAATTAGTGAGTGATTGTATTACCGACCTGCCTCGTATTACCGAACAGGCGCATTGTATGCGTCAGAAAATAATTTCATACGCTCAAAACTTTGCAACATCCTTCCAAAAGGAACTTAAATAGAAAGATGATGAAAAATGGTCAAAAACACATTTTCAAAGTCTTAATATTCTAAAAATAATAAAATATGGTCAAAATAGCTCATCGGTGATTTTGTTGTTTTCTCAATTTTTCCCATAGAAAACACACGTTCGGTAATACGATCCCTTTTTCAAGTGACCAAAATATTTCACATGCGAAGAGGGGTCCCATTGGAAGCAAATATTGTAAAAAAGAACAGATTTCGGCAAAATTGTGTATTTATGGTGAAAGTTTGATGAATTTTATGAGAATGTGTTTGATATGATTGAATTCATGAAAAGTGTTCGGTAATACGATCCACTACCATATTAAGCCAAGGTAGTGTTACTGTTAGTCTCAATTACACTTCACTATCGCTACGCTAGACACTTTGAAGTGGTAGTGAAGCGTAACTTTAAATAGTTTAGTGGAGCCTACACGAATCTTCGCCTGAGGTATGGTTGGAACTACCCCTTATCGACCACCTAATCTTCTAAGCATCGTATCTACGAAAATATTCATCAATTTACTAGTTTTCGTCTCATTTGTGCAGAAAATTGAGCAGATCAGATTCTCATGTTTCGCTCGGCGACTCCGATTCAATGCGCGTATATCGACGAACAACGAATGCGACGATTTTCCATTTGCTCATTTGCACCCGTCTTTTGAAACCGACCACCCGCGGTACACTCAGTTTACGGCCGATTCTTGTCGCCGTGGCGAAATATTTTTACTCCTTCAAATCAGTTCTATGGCGTCAACATGCTAAATGATCGCCTCACTACTTCCACTGCGAGCTCCGGCGCATGATCCGACGATTGACGAAGGATATTTGTTCTAAAGCCGTTTCCTATCGGATTTCTTGGTTTTTCAGCGGGATTTGGGTAAGGTCAATACAATTTTGATTTATTCTACTAATTTTTACTTTTTGTTGCTTCTTTTTTTTTCTCGTAAAATTGAATCTTACCGTTTCTATGGACACTGCGCCTACTCTCCCGCGCATATCGTTTGTAATACGCAATAATTTTAACGCGCACAAGGTGGTCGGTTTCAAAAGAGGTGGTCGATATGTGGTAGTCTCATCATACTACCCGGCCCGGGGGGGGGGGGCACTCTACCAAAAAAGTGGAAGGGGTGTGCCGCGGGCGAGACAAAAAACGGGGGCCTTGGAGCGGGCTAAATTGTAAAAAGGAGGGTCCTCGGAATGGGCTTCGGAACTACAATTTTGTGAAAACGGGGGTCCTTGGAACGGATCGCCAGCGTGTGAGTACGTGCGTATGCACCCCTATGGAACGGGCATGCGTGCATGATGCAGCTAGCGCGGCCTCTGCCAGGTGCGCTCACGCAGAGACGATGGTCAGACAGCGCTCGCCAGCCACTTTTCACCAAAATTGCAGCAGATCAATGCGACCGGAACGGCGTAACGAAAAATATGCGAAGCTTTGCAGCGGATTTCTTTCTTCTTTTTTTCTCGATAAGAACAAAATGCTATGCCTTGGAATGGAAATTTGGGTGTAAAAATGGGGGTCCCCTCCAATGCCCTCCGCGGCACATACCCACTATGCATTATATACCGATAGTCCAGGGGTACTACCGTAGCCGCAGGCCTAGCCAGGAGGCTCCTAGTCCTACTCCTCTACATCCACCCGAGGCGAGGGGGAAAGCTGAAACTGAAAGTACGGTACGGTACGGCACCGGTACCCGGCCTAGGCGGCAAGGGAGAACAGCCCAGCACTCGATCAGATTAATTGTGATTTGTGTTTTCTTTTATTTTAATTCACTAACCTCACGTCTTGATTTTCTGGATACCAGTACCTACAGTGCAAATTCAATCCCTGAGAATTTTTGAAGGCGCCCTCGTTCGGTCTTTCCGCCATGTTTTATCTTACAGGACTGAACTAAGTTGTAGTGGGCCTACAACCGTAGTCCCTGTCATTGACATCATATCACCGCCCGGTACCGGAACTTTCGCTATACGGTGAATCCCCTATATACGATACGGTACCGTACACCGGTACCGCGCCCGGTATCCGTTAATGGTATACTAGTTATTACCCGGGGACCGTACTCTACGAAGAATGAGATAGTAGTATGGGCTTCTGAGGGTAAGAGTCTTGCAATAAATTAAATAATTTTGTTGATTCTAAGATAAATTACAGCGACAACGGAAGGAAGATCAACGTTTGGGGGGGGGGAATTGGTAAGTCAAACTCTTTTACTTTCACATTCATAAACATGAATGATAAATGAGAATTAACTGTGCAGTGCAGCATGTGCAGTGAGTAGAATGGGGGGGGGGGGGGGTCGGGTGTCCGGACACTTTATCTTTTTGAAGCCTTCTTTTTTGTCTGTGGATTACACTAAAAATATAAATTCATTACTTGTAATCATTATCTATTTTGTTCTTTATAATATTTCCTAACATTTTGTACTAATAATTGATGAAACTTCGCTTGTAAAATTTCCAAATGACATTCTAAAATTGATCGTCCGGACACACAACCCGTCCGGATACACAACAACTGCCTGGGTATACCGTACCGGTAGATCTACGTCTCACATGGCAGCTGGCTCAATCATTTCTTTTTAAAAGAGTGCTTGGTTTGCCAAGGAGTGCGGCTGATGAAATTGTTTATTTATTGCTAGATATCCTTCCAATGGATAAGCAAATCGACTATGAAATTCTTCTCTTGGGCAATATGCAAGCCTTTCAGAAGAGCGCACTGAAAGAAGAATCCTGTTGAATGGTATAGCAAACAATACACTTGGCATTGGTAAGACGCTGGATAAAAATTCTCAATAGTTATGAGCTTCCAAGTCTCACTGACATCCTTAGAGAGCGCATTCCATATAAAGTATGGAAGAAGCTAGCAATGGGAAAAATTTATAAACAACACTATGCTGCCCTTGAAATTGCAGTTGCTAAAAAATCTTCTCTAAGTCTATGGTCGGGCATGACCCAACGTAATAAAAAGAATTATTACCCAAAGCAAGTCTCCAGCCCTCCTGAGGGAAGCTATATCCATCAGAGCTCAATTATCCTGCAGTACATACCCAACGAATAGAAGGTTATTCTCTCTGAATCAAAGTACCACATAGTCCTGCAAGTTCTGCCACTCCAAACTGGAAAGTGTTGTAAATTTTGTTGGAGAATGCCCAGCGTTTAGCACACACAGGAAAACACTTCTAAACTTAATAAAAGAAGACGAGGAACTGCAGTATTTTTCTGTGCATTTCAATGATCAAGAACGTACCTCAACAATTTACCGCTTCTGTCCTGTTTCTACCTGACGTCGAATTAGCAGATTCCTCCAGAAACGACCTTAACCTACTTGTCTTAAATTTCTTGCATAAGATTCACCTCTCTCGGTCTACCTTACTCTCACGTCAAAATATGTAACGCTAACATTAATGCAGTATCTAACTGCGGATCTCCGATACAGCGGAGGAAAGATACAGAAGGAGAAGAAGACTACAGTCCCATTCCTTACTTTTCGCTGTATGGCAAATGGTCAGGGCCAGGGCCACTCATCCTACGAACGAGCCAGGGCTTATACACTCTGGGCGACACCCCCATTTTTACCTGTGTTAAGAAACTTGGACTCCTCTCACGTGCATTTGGGCCGCCCTAGCTTAAAACTAAGCTTTATATCACAAAAAAGCAAGTACCGGTACCATAGGTCTACTCTAACAGGTAAATATATGTTACTTAAAGGGGAATGAAACCTTTGGAACTAATAGGCTTGTGTAGAAACAGAAAAATCAAAGAATAAGAATAAAGAAAGTTTGAGAAAAATCAGACAAATAATGAGAAAGTTATGAGTATTTGAATATTGCAATCACTAATGCTATGGAGATCCTACCATTGGCAATGCGACAAAAATGTGTGATGTCACTGATGAACAACTGTCCCTTTGGTGGACTATAAAATACCCTAAAAATCTCTCTTTTTGCTTTTTCTTATGATGGTACAAACTCTATCCATGATGTATTCTAAAAAAATATGTATTACATGCCCTCATGTAGAAAGAACACATGATCTATGGATAGATGTGATAAAAGAGGCAATTCAAGTGAAATATATACTAAAGTAATGGGGAGAGTTGTTCACAAGTGACATCACACATCTTTGTCACATTGCCAATTTGCTATCTCCATAGCATTAGTGATCGCAATATTCAAATGCTCATAACTTTCTCATTATTTGTCCGATTTTTCTCAAACTTTTGTTGATCTGTTTCTTTGATTTTTCTGTTTTCACACAAGCTATCTTGTTCAAATGGTTTCATTCTCCTTTAATACAATACAGTAGATCTAGATCCTAGTAGTGTTTAATCGGTATTCACCGGTTCTTTTCTTGAATTTTCTGGAAAATTCTCACGCTTCTGGCTCCAATCTTGTCGCGGTAGACAGCTACACATGCAACTTTATTTATAAATGGAGCGCCCCTTACGAGAGTTGTTAATGCCGCGGAGAAATTGTGAGGCATTTTGGCCTGAGTTCAAGGCGTTCTTCTGTTCTATTTTTTTTATAGGTATGAGATCGAAATCACAGCGAGTATTTACACTCTTCCATAATGATTCCGAAAGGGAGGCGCAACACTCCCCACCCACATGCAGAGCTACCAAGTCTCACGCATTATGCGTGAGACTCAAGCATTTTGGACTCTTGTTCATCCCCTCAAATCTCTGTCTCACGCAACTATCACAGCCTATCCCCATATACGTTGTACACAATGTCTGTGATCTCACTCAGATTCACAGAAAATCTCACGCATAGCTGGTCTTTGAACTTGGCATCTCTGCACATGGGCGCAAATCAAAATAAAAGATGTATTTTGGACGAGACGACCTTCTTTGGGGGTGATAATCCTTCTTTTTTGTTTGTTTTTGTGTTTTTCTCTTTTTTGCTTGTTTTCCAGCCCCTGGTCCCCCTACTTTAGATTTCCGCTCTTGCCTCCCACTACTCTTGATATTGTTTGCGAATCTGTTTTGTAAATTAAAGGGGAATTTCACCCTGATAAAAAGATGGTGAAAATATGAGAAAAATCATTTCAAAATATCGGTGAAGGTGTTATTTGAAGAAAAAAATGGAGTTAATAGTGTAGTGTGGCCGAATGTTCACAGATACACCTCACAAAATCAGTCGTAAAACAAGCAAACTCAAATCATATCAAAGAGCCAGAAGCACCAAATAAGAAGAGCCTACATGTAAAATGTAATTGAAGCTGAACTAAACTCAAAATAAAGATGTCAACAAAATGAAGTCCAGTGATGCTCTGATTTATTGGTCTGCAATCCAGACCTCACAAGGCATTGCCTTTACAAATTATATATTCAAATGTATTCAAAAATAGTGTCACATGATAAATTCAACTAGTAGAGAAACAGAGAATGGAGAACCAAGGGTGAAACGTGAACCAATGAGGATGAGATAGGGTGATATGAATGAAGAAGAATGTTCTGAATGTAAATGAGAAAAGGACAATAGAAACATGTGGAGATGCATGGAGTTGGAATGGCAATGGAATGATGTGATGTAGAAACTAGGGAATGAGAGAAACAGATGTGTGACAATGGCATAGAAATGGGAAGTGAAGAGAAGTATGGAAAGCAAAGCAAAGTGTGAAATAAACAATTATATTAAATGAGGCAAAATTCAACCCTTACATAAGCTTCCTTCTTCGCTAAAAATGTCCTCATTTTTATAAGTTTTCAATTCATACATTTTATTGTTAAAATTGTTAAAAGTAAATTTTCTGAAAACTTTTGGATTTACAAAATGAGGATGAGTACTAATTTGATGAAGGAAACCCATAAATATTTATATTTTTAAGCATTATCTGCAACTTTTGCAACTGCCAGTAAAACAGATTTCTTTTTTTCTTTTTTTTTTACATAATTTTGATAATTTGAAATTTGCCAAAATGAAATTATCCAGAAAGAATGTTAATAATTTTTTTTCTTTTACAAATAAAAACATTTTCTTGTTAATTTGTAAAAGGTATAAGATTAATAAATGCTGTTCTTCTGTCAGTTGCAATATACATAAACATTAATTACATCTGTATTTCTTTCATATCAATAAATGCATATTTTTTTAGCATAACTATACATGGAAAAGTTGTTTAGTCACTTTTTCCATATGGTGCTGACACAGCGAGAAATATGACACTTAAAAAAATGGATTTTGAAACAAAGTTTAAGTTTGTGTCCATTTTTAGTTGACAAATAAAAATATCAGAACAAGTGACACTTTCCTGATTGCATGACTTCGAGATTATTTTTTTTGTATTTAACAAGATTTTACAAGTTTTTGGCTTTTGACACTTTTTTAAAAAGAAAATTATGTCATCTCATGGTTTTATCTTACCCTGCACACCTACTGGTCTCAAATGTATTGGAATATCAACTCTGGCGTAACTAGTTAACGTTTATATTTACATTATTTGGAAAATTGCTAAACCACAACTTGCGTACATAAAGGTTACATACATATTTACCATATAATCAATGAAATGAAAAGCGAAACTACTGGGTTTATGGAATGTAAATTAAAACAATAATTAAAAAAAAATACAAGTTACCATTGACAATGCATTTATAATTAAATATTGGCGTTAATTATTGTAATTATATCTTATATAACTTTAACTTATTCATTATATAAGATGTTTCCATTGCTTGATGACTTTATATACATGTAATACTTCTCGCTCCCCCTCTCTCTTCCCCCCCCTCTCTCTCTCTCTTCGTGCAATATCTCACATAAATAAGCCTAGTCACTGGTGTAACTAATTTTAAGTGCAATTAGGGTCCATATATTTTGATATTCTGTTTTATAAATATAAATGCTAGTTTTCCCTATTTTATTAGTAGTAAAGTCCTAATGGTTTCCTCTGTACAATTTTGATAGTTTTAACTTTTACTTTACTCATGATTTTTTATGAATCGAATCTATTTTAATTTATGCCTTGTTATACCGAAGTAAGAACTTAGTATTTTTATATCTATATATATTTTTTCATGTCAAGTATTTACAGGGTCATTTTCGTGGTGCACTTTGGATGATTGTATTCAAAGTTAATTTTCTACAGGTACCCCATTTGGGGTGCCTGGATATGTATTCCTCCAGACCTTGCCGAAATTAAGTGCACTGCGAAAGTGACCCCTTAATTTTAATTTAAATTCCTATGTTAATACTTTATATTGCTTTTTTTTCTTGTAATTGTTTTAATCTGTAATTCATGTTCATTTCAGTTTTTACTACGAGTCATGATGTTTTTAATAAAATCCATTTATCTATCTATCCATCAGAACTTCGCGTTTTTGTGTTGTTTTTTTTGTTAAAATAAATCTTGTAGTAGAATTGTGTGCATTTCAGATAAACACGAAAAATGTATTTGGTATTCCATTTGAATAATGAAAAACATAATTTTTCTCCGTGCAAACTGAATAGACTATTGCTTGATGAAAATAGATTGCTTTGGCAACAATTTTTTTTCAGTTCTTTTCTGAATAAATTTCTTTTTCATCTTATTTTCAAGGTATAACAAAATTTAGTACCTATTTCCAGAAAAGATTTTGCATTTTGATTTTCAGCAGTGTAAACAGCATTGCTCTTCAACAGCAAGTACCAAAACACAGAAAATTTATAAAAATTTGAGCAAATTGTCCCTAATCAAAACTAGAATAAGGGACAGGAAGAAAACACGATTTCTTGTTTGCATAAACAAACTTTACAATATTTCATTGATATGAATATTAATTGTCCATATTTTTTTTTTCCTATTGGACATAACATCACGTTTACATTCAAAGCTGATGATAACATTTAAACATGAAATTCTTTATACTTCAAATTAGTATTGATTTTTTTTTTTGGGGGGTGATAAAATATGAATAAAGATAACTAAACTGTTGTTTTTTTAACAATCCATTTTGGTTTGAATTACAAGATGGAATCAATCAAAATAGTTTACATCTTACATAATTTTTTTTTGGGGGGTGGTTGTTCAAAAATAATCTGATCATAGGAAAAAGTATTTGGTTGAAGCAACTATTAAACTAACAATGTTTAATATAAAACATAATTCCTTTTGAATTTGGAATACTTGTACATCTATTTTCCATATTTCTTTTAGATATAAAGACAATTCCAGTTAAAGTATAACTTTTGGAAAAGAATCTGGAAGGTTAACATGTTGAAAAATACATACTTATTGTATATATTTGAAAATGTGAAACAATTCAGTCAAAGCTTTTTCTTGTTTTAAATCTTTTGAATTTTATTTTTGTTTTAAATCAGTATTATGTAATATTGTTGCTTTTCCTGTTTTCACTTTGGATTTGTTTAGTCTGCCAAAAGTTATTTAAATAGTATTTTATCACATAAGAAAATAATTTGGACTATTTTCTTTCTTTTCACAAAAAAAATCATTCTGACTAAAATGTGAGACTGAAAAGTTTCAATACGTTCTTACAAAACATTGCATCTTCTTTTCTTGTTTTGTCTAGTCTTCTGCCCATCATTTGAGAATATAGTGATTGGTAGTTGACATCTGTGGCCATACTTCAGATCTTGGAAGAAGTCCATGTAGTTCGTAATGACTGTCAGCTTGGGTTGGTACCGAGTGTGTATGAAGACGTACAGGTTTGGAGGTGAGCGCCAGGGTTGATGGTACCCTGACCTCCCTTCCAAGAAGAAGGATGATACTCTGATTTGGAGATCTCAGAGAGAATGAAACGAGTATGAAGTTATCTATTGATATACTAAATGTACAATAAAAGTCATTATCATGTATTTCTTGACACTTCATTTACTTTTTTACCATAGTTATATTCGATATAGCTGCTCGCAAAGGCCTAAACTAAATTTTAAAAAAAATCTTACCTTTTGAAAAAAAAATGGGTGGGGGATGGATTTTCCTCGAATACATACCAATTTTTTAAATTGTTTTTTTTTCTGCTATTTTCATAATAAAGTTTAAATGAATTCAACTGTGCACTACTTAATTTTTTCAAAGACAAAATAACAAAATTACATCTCATCATCATCATTACCACTACCACCATTATTATCATCATCACCGCAACCATCACCACAACCATCATCATCACCAAGATAATTTTCATCATCAATCATCATCATTGCCATCGTCATCTATCTTTTTCCTTATTTTTTCCCCATCCCTTCTTTTTTTCTTCCAATTTTCTCCCTTTTTTAGAGGGGCACACCCCCACGCCCCCTCACTGAATATCCGCCTCTATATATGTTTGTTATTGTATAAATTGGCGGATACCTCATGAAATGAAATAAAAGAGAAAATAAGGAAAGGGAAAAAGTAAGAGGAAAAAGAAGATGAGGACAAGAAAAATAAGAAAGCCAAACAAACAAGACAAAACAATATCAAAATTTCGTAATAAAGTCTTCTACGTCAGTTTATGTTTTCATTGAAATGAGAACATAAAAGAATTGAAACAATTATTAAGTAAAAGGACTAAATTATAGTTTAAAGAAATATAGGGAAGCTCCGAGACAATAAAAAGGGTGAAAAAGAAAAAATAAGAACACAACACGAGCATAATAAAAAATTGGGAATAAGCGAGGACAAGTAGCTGAGGGACCCCCCACTCTCCCTCTCTCTCTCTCTAGTTATCTATCTATCAAACTCGCATATATACAAGAGAAGAATCTTACAATCAAAATATTACGAGCAAAAAGCACAAGCTGACATTTTTTTTTATAAATATTCAAAACTGATAGACACATTTTTAACAATATTCATGAAACTTATTAATCATTCATTAGCTTACCAATCGAATCATTCGATTGTGACAAATGATCTTGAGAATTTAGTGTTTTTAGGAATTCATTAAAAGCATAAAGTTGTATCTGAACATTAAAATAAGGCAGGCGCAACGCATCAGCTAAAGCTTTATACACTGATATAAAATTTGGACATTTTAAGTATTTTCGGTAATCATGGAAAAGATTGATATTTCATGAAAGCTCAAATCCCGGGAGGAATATTTTTATTTATTGACTTAAAAAAAAACTGTTCTAAGCCTCATTTAATATTTGATTATAAGTCGAATAAAACGGTAAAAGCTGAAAAAATAAAGTATTTTGTGTTCCTCTATCATAATTCTCTTTCTCTTTAACCCTGGTTCCTTTTTTTTTGGGGGGGGAGTATTTTGGTTAAAAAAAAGAGAGAAAAAAAGATAATTGCTGGCTTGTGGTTGTAGTGGTAGGGACACCTTGATGAATCTGCAGTAAAGGCCTCTCTCCACTATGCTAGTGAGGGAATGCTGTAAAAGCTTTTTAAAATTGAGTTATGTGCTGATAGTTATTTAAACTGTGTAGGCTTCAGACCATAGGCTTTTTATTTTCTGACTAAATAAACCGATGTCTATGGACAAATAAAGTCATATTTTGGTATGTATTCCACTTTTCCATCATATATGTTCTAGACATGTGCTGGATGTATTATTTTAAACCTCCGTGGATATTTTTCCCCCAATTTTAGCAGTGGGTACATATGGAACTCTTTACTTAAATGTGGAAAAAATAACATCATATTATATTCAGACTCGCTGAAAAGAAGAAACTGAAAATAATGGATTTGTAAGTAATTTGTATGAGTTCTTACATTCTAACAATTCTTTGAGAATGAGGACTTTACATGGTTATAGGTTTGAATGTAATTTATTTCCACATTTGTCTACAGGCTCAACATGGCATGTGCACCAGACAGCTACAAGGATAATGTGATAGAAACACTTCAGTTCCCTGATGTAGACAAGAGAATTCCACCCTTCTTTAATGCTGGAGACTGGTCAATATCTCCCACAGACTTTTCTTTTGAAGGACCCATAACATGTTTATTATGTCAAAAGGAATATGAACTATCATCCAATCTGGATGTATTCCATCTTCATCTTTTAGAAGTTCACCAATTCCTTATTCGTGATTCCCATCTCATCTGTGATCTCAAAAGGTATTGGAATTTAATTTCTCTGAAAAGTTACTTTTTTTAACCTCAAATCCAAATGATAAGCCATTGATTTTTCACATTTTCAGATTATTCTTAAAATATAGCGGAGTAGGAGACACAATATAGTGAGGTCAAAGAGGTCATGTGTAATAAAGAATGAAGATAACTAAAGAACCATTTGACTGCTTAACTTCAAATCATGCATAAACATCTGAAAGTGTTTTCTTTTAATCACGGTCAAGATCAATATACGTAAAGAGAACCATTGAGGTATAGACTTTAAACTGGATAATCGGTGATGTTGGAAGGACTATAATCTCATGGGAGTCACTATATAAAAGTTCAGTGGTCACAGAGATAATTATACCCCCAAATGATAATTTTTGCAATAACTAATTAACCACTGGAGGTATTGTCTTCAATTTTGATTACCGGTAATATGTATTAGAGAAATTTTGATTTGATTGTATGGGAATATTGAGTTCACATCATCACATATCACAATGGTCCCCAATACCTATAACTGAAGAATGGTTTGAGGGATTAATTACAAACCGTGTTCATGTATGCATATGTGAGTGAGAATGATTTGATTTTTTTTTGGTTATATTAAGCTGCCAAAGTTCACAGTTTATAATTGGAACATTTTAGAAGATGTGTGTAATATATTTTGGTCTGACAGTGGCAGATGCATAAATTTTGAATGCATGCAATCAGCCAAGAATCATTCTAGTTGCAGTGTAGCTTAAAATTATCTTCAAACTTTGCCTATGTATGTTTCAAGAGTATATATGATTTGATACAGTTCACAAGGTCTAAAGTCAAAAGTACTTTTTGTCTCGCCCACCAGAGGTGAAGGCGAGACTTAGGGATCCAAATGTCGTCCGTCCGTCACAAACCTGTAATGACACATTACTCCACAACCGTAAGTCGCTTTTCAACCAAACTTGGATGGTAGATGGACTTAGGGGACCTGCATCATATGCTTCAGTCGGAGGTCACATGGTAAGGTCAAAGGTCATTTTCAGGTCAACATAGTTTACATGCAAGACTCTCTTATGACACCTCACTCCGCAACCGTAAGTTGCTTTTCAACCAAACTTGGATGGTAGATGGACTTGGGGGACTTGCATGTAATGCTGCAGTCGGAGGTTACATGGTAAGGTCAAAGGTCATTTTCAGGTCAGCGTTAAATTTTACATGCAAGACTCTCTTATGACACCTAACTCCACAACCGTAAGTCGCTTTTCAACCAAACTTGGATGGTAGATGGACTTGGGGACCTGCATGTTATGCTGCAGTCTGAGGTCATATGGTAAGGTCAAAGGTCATTGTTAGGTCAACGTTAAGTTTACATGCAAGACTCTCTTATGACACCTAACTCCGCAACCGTATGTCGCTTTTCAACCAAACTTGGATGAGAGATGTACTGAGGCGATCTGCATGTTACGCTGCATTCGGAGGTCACATGGTAAGGTCATTTTCAGGTCAACATTAAAGTTTGTGTGCAAGGCTCTTATGACAAGTGTTATTCCATCCCAGTCATTTCACAATGAAGTTTCGATATAATTCTCTTGCGTGCCCTTGCAAATCACAATATTTCTGGTTAGTTTCATAAGTGGGCGAGACGCAAAATTGCTTTTGCCTTGTGATGAATAAAAAAAATTTATGTGAGCTTAAAAGTGACACCCAGATGTTCAGGTAATCATCTCATCATGTCTACATCTCTTGGGAAAAGTGATGAGATGACGATATCTCGGATCTCATCATGCCTGCATCTCGTAAAGTGATGATCAGATGACGTGATCTTAGATCTCGTCCTGTCTACATCCTGTGGGCGAGATGATCGGATTACAAAATCTTGGATCTTGTCATGTCTACATCCTCTACATGTAGAAGAGATGATGAGACAACAAGATCTTTGATTTCATCATATGTACATCCCATGGGAGAGATGATCAGATGACAAGATTTTGGATTAAAGATCATATTATATGATAATCTCTTCCATTGGATGTAGACATGACAAGATCCAAGATCTTGTCATGTGATATGTCATTTGATTTGAATAACTTTTGTTCATAAATGCATATGAAAGTGACGATCCGATTAAAAGTTCAAATAAATGATTGGTATACTTCAGATCTGGCTCTGGCAGAGTTGTAGCATTTGAATGTTCACAGTCCAGTATTCATGTGGTAAAATGTTAATATTAACTAATAATTTCCTCCTCTATGATTCGAAATTTATATGCATCCCACATTATTTTATTGTTCTCCAGGTATATTGAATACTGGAGGGAGAGGTTCTCAAGAGAAGATTACAGGCATATTTGTACTGTTCATCAAGAATCAGGTAAGTTGAATGTGACAGTCAGTAGCAGAATTTAAATCAGATGTATGTACTTAATTCTATCAACCTCTGTATCAGTTGTAACTAATATGCAGTGTAGAGTACTGATGCTTGGCATAATGCTCAGTTGTGGTATTCACCTCAATATCGCCTGATGACTGTCAAGGATGTGTACATTAAGTTAGTTAGACATACATAAAGTTAACTAGAATTTCACTTTTGTTTCTTCTCAAACAAAACAAGGGCCCAAGTTTTATCTCTTTATTCATTTTCTAGTACATAAATGTCAACATTCTTTCACTGACTGACTTTCAATTGTATTTTCCTTGAAACAATTTTGGTGTTTTTTTGTGTTCACAAATGTAGCTTTGTGCATATCATTTAGTTGGCAATTTTGAGGTGTAAGATTCTGTTAACACATTTTAATACTGAATTCAACTTATTGAAAAAAGGGAAACCAGTGAAACAGAAATTCATACTAACATAAGATTACCTTTACATTTCAATTTGTGATACAAGTTTTTTTTTTTTTTGATTGGCCAAATCTCCCAAACATTGAAATTCAGGCTATGGTTTTCAAACATGTCGACCAGGGTCCCGTAACACAAAGGTTAGCGATTGATCGTACGCTCGATTTTCACGACTGATTGTGCATTGTAGTCAATGGAATCAATCGTAGGAAAATGTGCTACGATCATTGCTAAGTTTTGTGTTACGGGCCCCAGATTTTGTCTCGCCCACCAGAGGTGAAGGCGAGACTTAGGGATCCAAATGTCATCCGTCCGTCACAAACCTGTAATGACACATAACTCCACAACTGTAAGTCAGTTTTCAACCAAACTTGGATGGTAGATGGACTTGGGGAACCTGCATGTTATGCTGCAGTCGGAGGTCACATGGTAAGGTCAAAGGTCATTTTCAGGTCAACATTAAAGTTTACATGCAAGACTCTCTTATGACACCTAACTCCACAACCGTAAGTCGCATTTCAACCAAACTTGGATGGTAGATGGACTTAGAGGACCTGCATGTTATGCTGCAGTTTGAGGTCATATGGTATAAAGGTCAAAGGTCATTTTCAGGTCAACATTAAAGTTTACATGCAAGACTCTCTTATGACACCTAACTCCGCAACCGTAAGTCGCTTTTCAACTAAACTTGGACGGTAGATGGACTTGGGGGACCTGCATTTAATGCTGGAGTGGGAGGTCACATGATAAGGTCAAAGGTCATTTTCAGGTCAACTTTAAAGTTTACATGCAAGACACTCTTATGACACTTAACTCCGCAACCGTAAGTTACTTTTCAACAAAACTTGGATGGTAGATGTACGTTGGCGACCTGCCTGTTATGCTGCAGTCGGAGGTCACATGTAAGGTCGAAGGTCATTTTCAGGTTGACATTGAAGTTTATGTGTAAGGCTCTTATGACAAGTGTTATTCCATCCCAGTCATTTCACAATGAAGTTTTAATATAATTCTCTTGCGTGCCTTCGCAAATCACGATATTTCTGGTTATTTTTCATAAGTGGGTGAGACACAAAATTGCTTTTGCCTTGTTATATGGATATACTTAAGTTTAAGAACCTGCATGTTTTAATGAACAATTTTAAGCACATAAAAGGAACTATTTCCCTTTGTATTTCTTTTGTAGAAGAAAATGTGTGTCAACAATTGCAAATTTAACATCTCAAGATAATGTTGAGAGCCCTGTCATACTCAAGAAATTATAGCATATACAGAAAGTTTGAAAATTGCCTCAGCTGTAGGCTTGCCCAAGATGATTCGTAAAGAGTGTTGGTGTATGTTGTGTTTATTATTTTTTCAGAAAATGATGTTCAATACAGACTTGATTCATCAGTGGATGAAGATTGTCAGATTCGTGAATACTTGCAGCGCAAGCGTCTAGATGCGGTTTTGGCATTCCAGCAGGCAGAACGTGATGATACTTCACTCTCCAGATCTTGTCTCTTTTGCCGTGAATCCTTCACCGGAAACAGAGCCGACCTATTTAATCACATGGCTTTCAGTCACAGCTTTAATATAGGCCAGCCAGATAATATAGGTTTGTTGTTAGTTGTTTCAACAAATGACTTTATTTAAAATGCTAGTCTATATTTCTTTTCACTTATACTTATTCGCATGTTGAATTTAAAACCTTAAATGAATGAGATCGAATTATGAAAAAACTATTTGTGCACAGGATTTATATGATATTTTGCCTCAATTTGTCACTTTTAATCCGATTGTTGGGCAATCATATTTGAAGTTACATCTTTGCCCCTTTCCCCTAAGAATAGATGGTGCTATAAATAAGTGCCATCTAGGGGCAAGGGGCAAAGTTGTGTACTACTATGGCATACACTGTATGGACAATATCTTTCTTGTAACCTTACAGGTTTAATAGATGAAGCAAGAAATTGAGAAATCTTGTATTCTTGTATTTCCATAATGATTGATTTGTTCATCAAAGTATTGAAATTAAATATATATGAATGCCGTGTATGAATAATGAAATTTATTGGATCTAAACCAGTTTAAAATTTTCATTTATTATTTAATTGGTGCACAATTACAGAAAACAATTGTGATGATAGGGAGATAGGATTTAAAGGTTTCACAAGAGTTAACTAGAATTAATCACACTAGAATCATGTCAGCTTCTAAACAGAATCATTAAAGCATTATAGGTATTAAAGCAGAAGTTCATTGACTTGTCCAAGCCTTGATCATTAAGCTGGTGCACTGTTGTACATGTATTTAACAAGACCGAGTCTTGAAAAAAAACCCAGAAAGCATAAAGAAGTTTGAAATCAATGTTTCTATACCAGTAACTCATTCTTGGATTATCCATTGGCTTAAAATATATATGTATGCTTATAAGAATGACACATTATGGTTGGCCTTGCCAGAATCTGGTCCTGTATTGTCACATTCAAGTCTGACTTGCACACATTGGTGTATATTTAGAAGTCTAACAACTGAAATTTATAGAAATCTTTCAGAGACAAAAGAATTTTCCTAATGCTCTTGATAGTTTTCTATCAGAATACTCTCAAGCAAATTTATTTCATGTATTTTAAAATGTGAAATTTCAGAATCTTTTGGGGTAAATATAGCTCTGGTCTTGAGCTTAATTAATGACATCTTTTGTTAAGTCTTTGGGTAAAGAAAGGATACTGAGAATTGGATAAAAGTGGCATTATCCCTCCCCAAAACAGAAACAAAGAAATTAAGTTTTCATCACACTCTTAAAAATAATTTGTTCCCATTGATCTTGCATTGATCTTTTCATTCTTTAGCCATCCTGTTATAATTCAAAACCCCTTTGAACTTGAAATGACATTGTGACATGTCAGGTGATCTTGCTGCTGGACATAGGTGTATATTCTACAGTAGTTCCTCATGTCACACGGATGCCAATTTTCTTGCAGAAGGCTGATTTCAGGTCCTACATGTCAAAACTATTTGCTGCATATACAAAATGAGCATTTATTTGGTGTCCAACATGATTCTTGCTAATCAATTTCCATACCATTGGACAATTTGATACTCCTGATATCAATGTGTCTTTGTAAATCATTGTCTGCTTTGAGTAATCATTTATTCACGTATTTTGTTTTGATTATAAATAAATTTGTATTCCATCTAATTTCAGTGTTTGCCAATGATTTCCTTGATCTCCTGGAAAGAACACTCCAAAAGTGAGTACACATGACACTTTTTCATCATTGATTAGAACAAATTTTTACATTCCTGTTCATGGTTTCAGTGGGAGGTTTTCAGTTGCATAATGAAAATATTTACAATTGCAGTTATTCATAAGAATAACGATTGGTGTGTTAGCTCAGTTGGTAGAGCATCTGTCTCACAACCGGTTGGTCAGGAGTTCAAACCCCGGCCGTGTCGGACCAAAAGACTTAAAAGATGGGAGCTGCTGCTACCCTGTTTGATGTTCAATATTTAATGCACAGTGGCTACTGGGCCCATGATCAATTGGGCTAAATGAATTTTCGGATTATTTCTGCTCTCACATTCAACAATAAAATATGGATTTTCATTCTTTTTTTTAATATTTGAAGTACAGTATTTCATTAAGAACTGTGATTATTTACATCTTGTAATTTGTATTGTCCCATGCTCTTTTTATTGTTGCTGCTCAATGGCAAGCTAACATACTAAGTAATTGACAAATTAATAATTACTCTTCACTCTGCATGGGATATGATTTTATATTACATAGGTTATGTAGATTCGAATCAGTGATAGGTCAATGCGCCATCACGTGACCATAGCTGCGAGGATCGCATTTGTTATATTCTAGGTTTTTACGTCACCTCAGTGAATATAACTGCGTTGTATTGTCAGTTGCGGCGTTATATTCACGAAGGTGACGTCACTCGCTGCTTCAAGTTGCGCAATCAGGTAGTTTATTTGATGTGCGCACTAGTGTTAACGCATCGATTGCATGAAGAACGCATTTGAGGTATTTTCCAAAATTTTTTTATTATGACGTAGATGGATCAGAGCTAAAGCAAGAACTTTGGGTTAATCAGAGAGCAAAAATGATGATGAATGCAATCTCTGATGGCGAATCCACATAGACTATATAATATAATAGATATTGCCTGGTCTATCTTTCTAATAAACAACATTTCAACTCCCCTCTGAAGCTATATTTTTCCCTTGGGAGAATATTTTCCCTCAGCGCTGCACGCTTCGGGCAAAATATAATCCCTTGGGAAAAATTTTACTCAATAGGGGAGTGGAATTTATATTCAAACTCTACGTAGGCAATATCTGTATAATATTAGTATATTATTTTGAAGACTTCAGCCCGTTGTAGTAATTAGTAGAAGTCCAGTCATTTAATGACTTTCATGACTCATGTACTTAGTAATTACCCTCAGATTTCAATGTACTGTTTTTCCTCATTTGTGTGAATGAAAATTTTTATTCCACAATCATACCTGCAGCCTCCAATGTCTTTATTGTGAGAAGATCTTCAGAGACAAAATGGCACTTAAGGATCACATGCGTAAGAAGCAGCATCGGCGTCTCAACCCTAACAACAAGGCGTATGATAGATTCTATATCATCAACTACCTTGAGGCAGGAAAAGATTGGCAGACAGTTCAAGCTGAGAAAGATGTGTTGATCACTTCAACAGACTCTGGAGATGAAGAGTAAGTTGATGTATTAATCATGTAAACAGGCTCTGTTTATTATAATTTAGGAGCAAGCTGATGCGCCCAATCTGCACCATTGATGTGGATAATGTCATGGGCCAGGGTACATTCGTTTAGCTGAGTGGCTTCTATGTCTCCTGGGAGCAATAGCGAGTTGGAAACTATGGTTTACATAAGAAATCCAAATCAATCCCTTCAATCCCTTCTGACACTCAATCAAGCCCTTCGGTATCTGTTTTTAAAAGGAAATACAAAATATTTTTATTGTCTAGGTCTTAGATTTATTTTTGGTTCCCCCCCCCCATTCTCATTCGGTTAAGGTTTAGTGAGGTGTTTGTTTGTTATGTTTCATTTCACATGACAATGACGAGAAAATCAAAATATTTCATATTTTATATAATAAAATACAAAAGAAATAGTGAGTGAGTGATGTCATCAGTTCCCTCATTTGCATACCAACCGAGATGTGCATATAACTGTTTTGTGAAATGAAGCGAAGTTTTAAAATGTCATAACTTATTTTACATCCGATTTTGATGAAATTTTCAGCGTTATGCTTGTTGAATTTTTCTCTTTTTATTCAAATCTAGTTTTTGTTGTCCTTTAACAGAGTAGGATGTTAGGCATTACGATATTCTCTATATAAACTGTCAAATATGATCTACAATATGATATGATTAAATATCAAATAATTAAGGGAAAGTTTCATGAAATGGGGGAGAATTGTGGGTTTAAGGTTGATGTCACCTCAATATGATGTCTGTGCTTATGCTTTTCAAGATCCTTTCAAACATTCAGCAGTCACCCAAAACAACAATAGTGGTCTACAAAGTGCCTTGATATTGTTTTTATTTAAATTACACAACTTCATATTTAGAAATATGATAGAAGAATCCCTCTTTCAGATAAGTAGTCAAAATTTTAAATATTTTAAGTCCTGTTGACTATTTGTCTTGTTTGAATTGGGCAGTCACATACATGTACAGAGCTCATATCTGGTCAATATAAAGATTGATCTTCAAAAATGGATTCTCTTTGAGTGTAAGATTATCTGTCTTGATTAGATAGATAAAAGTACAAGATTATCTGATATTTAACTCTTGATCTTCAGAAGATTTCATTTTATTCGTTAAATTACTAATAAATTGATTGAAGGGAAAGCCATAATAAAATTAGATTGAATATATGGCTAAATTTCATACCAGCAAGACTCCAAACCTCAATCAAATGTCATGAAGTCAAGCCAGTGAGGTTTACTACTTGAAAGTCACAATATCACCTTTTATATTGGTCAGTGGGAAGCATGAAAATAATATTGGTTTGCCATTGACAGTAATGATCTTTATTCTTGAGATTTTATGAACAATAAGCTGTCAACTCGGGTTTAATCAATGGCATGGTTATAGCACTCTCTAGTGGTCAATAAAAGAGAGGCTAGGTGT
This sequence comes from Lytechinus variegatus, assembly GCF_018143015.1. Classification (NCBI taxonomy): domain Eukaryota; kingdom Metazoa; phylum Echinodermata; class Echinoidea; order Temnopleuroida; family Toxopneustidae; genus Lytechinus; species Lytechinus variegatus. The sequence continues at coordinate 24,394,562 of NC_054742.1, read as the reverse complement.
ATAACTGCCATCCATCCAAATGTATCTCCATGCATCAGGCATGATAGTCTACCAGAGCTGTCAATTGGAATGATTTTATCTTATTTAGTAGGACTTTTAAGGGGAAAATGACACTGGGTAGGATATTTTCCCATTGAAATAGGAGTTTTTGAACTTGTAAGAGTTGTGTTTTTGGTACATTTTTTTAACTTTGTAACAAAAAATAGGATCTTAGCATTGAAAATAGGATAGAAAGAAATAAAAGGATTTTTTCCAATTGGAGTTGGCAGCTCTGTATCGGCCGCACAGAAACGTTGTGAGCGTAACATTGCACTAACAAAGGGCCCTGTTACAACCGGTAATGTCGCCGTGATGAACTTAAATCTCACTGTTTGTCCACATAAGTGCCTTTTAGAATGCGACCCTCACACCAAACTTGATGTTTATTTCTTTTATGTTCTTTCTAATTGACAGTAGGCCTACATGCATTGTATTCAACTATGTCATTCTGGATGCCTTCTTTTATGATATTAAGAAAATAATAAATCCTGTTCAATTTTCTGACAAGAATAGAAATGATCACATGATACCATTATTACACAGGTCTTATGATAGTGCTTCAGTGGTAATATAGCAACCTAAAGATTAATTTTATTGCCATATTATTGTGTCTGTTTTGACATGTAGGGCTTCTTAAGGCTGCATGTTATTCAGGGAAAAATTGATCATCTCAAGACTTCATTTATACATTTGTAGTAAAATTGGATTAGTAGAATACTGTTTGTACCAATGCGTAAAGGGTATCTGTATTCCTGCTATTAGGATTGATATTTTATAATGAAATCATCGTAAAAATCAGCCTACGATCAATCACTAAACTTTATCACAGGGCCCTGATGTAATTTATTTTGTAATGAAATTGTGTTTTTGTCTGCTAGGAGCTGGGATGATTGGGAAGATGACTTGCATACTAACCTTGTATGTCTCTTCTGTAAGCATAATGCATCTATGGTGGATGATCTCTTTACACACATGGTACAGTCACATCACTTTGATCTTCAGAAGTTCAAGGAAGACAATGGTAATTGCTATCTCTTCTCTTTGTTTCCTTCTTTCTTTATGTGCTTCTCTCTCTCTCATTCTTTATTTTCTTTTTATCTGTTTTACTTTCATTTATTCTTCTTTTTCTTTCTCTCTTCCTTTCTTTCCTTCTCCCTTTCCCCCCTTATGTTCACTCTGCCATTCTCCCTTTCTTTCTGTCATTTTCCCCCCATTCTTTCATAGTCTTCCCCCTTCATTCTACCTGTACTCTTTTTCTTGATTCTCTGTTTATCTCTATATTTATCTCTTTTATTCATACTTTTTGTGCTCAGCCAAATCCTTTATTTTCCTCCACTCTATAATTATCATCATCACTTCTTCTTCACACTGGCGTAATCCAAGCGATGAACCTATTGTTCAGGGAGCGATATAATCTAATGTTTCGTCCTCCATAACAGATTTTTTAATACACCAATGCTTTTTCACCTCCTCCCCCCCCCCTTGCAAACGATGTAGAAAAAAATAATCTTTTCAGTTTACTTCACCTTGTAATTCAAAATTCAGTGTCAGTCTTTAATTTGGGTATTTATTAGGGCAAGGCTGCTTTTCCAGAGGGCACATTTCTAATTTACTGCACAAATGCAAAAGTTCACAAATCATCTCAATCATGTCAATTATAGGGGCATGTGCCATTGAAGCCTGTTAAAAGGGCATCCAAGTCCATGACTTTCGATGACCATGGATTAACTGGAGCCATCCAATTTTGTAGGCCTACCTTTCCAATTCTAAGTGATTATAAATTATTTCTACATTATTAAATCTGATATTAAAAAGAGATGTTTTATTATTCAATGGAATGTAAATCAAGTCTAGGTCCTTTTTGGCCTTTGATTCCTTTATGCCTCCCATAAACTCATTTTTTACAGCTACAACCATTTTTTTTTATTCTCTTAGTTTAGAGGCTCCTAAATTTAAATTTAAAGGTCAAGTCCACTTCAGAAAAATTAAAGAGAGAAAAATCAAACTAGCATAAATGCTGAAAATTTTATTAAAATCATCAAAAAGACATTTTAACGTTTCACTTATTTTTCACATAACAGTGACGTGCACATTTCACTGAAATGCAAATAACAAAGTCGATGATGTTACTATTTCTTTTTTTTTTGGTATGAAATGTTTTACAGATTTTACAATAATGACCAACTTGACTGAACCATATAGTATTGAACAATACTAATTCCACATATTTAGAGAGGAAATGAATATTGTTTCACTTGACAGTGAGGAGAAAATTAGAATATTTGGTATTTCATGTAATAAAAAAACAAAAGAAATAGTGGATGACGTCATCAGTCAGCTCATTTGCATACAGACCAGGATGTGCATATGACTGTTTTGTGAAATTAAATGAAAATTTAAAATGTCATAACTTTCTTATTTTATATCCAATTTTGATGACATTTTCTGTGTTATCCTTGTTTGATTTTTCTCTTTTTATTCAAGTAAACTTTTTGTTGGGGTAGACTTGTCCTTTAAGCAGGCTTATCGTCTCATCTTGTTTAAAAATCTTTTTTTTTAATCATTTTTTTTTGTTAGAAGTTATAATCCAGTAGAACTCACTGCTGATGGCGTGGTACACTGCTTGCAGGGATACTGCTTGAGGTTGAGACAAAAACCAAATATTACAGAGATTAGATTAGATATTGCATGGTCACTGCACAATCTCATTGCAGCCTGCAGAGTCCACACAATCTTTTTACTTTTGAGGTGACCACAATGCAACTGATTTCCATACAATCTCTGCACAGTCTCTGCTTGGAACTCAGTGAAAACTGCAACAGAATAAAATGTGACTTGATAAATTACCATTTTAACATTGTCTTTATTATTATATAGTGTAATTTTCTATTTTGATTGCCCAGAAGTTCACTTTAAAAATATATCTTTAAATAGTATTTTTGAAGCAGGTACAGAATTGTCTCATTCCAGGATTTTTTGGTCACAATGTGTTTTATACATGTATCACCTAGTATAGTTGCATAATGGTAGTTTTACCTGCTTTGTATTGAGCAAAACAGAGACCAAATACATTTTTCCATTGGTATTTATCATTCGTGTTTGACTACAATCTGTTCTTAGCAACCATGATTAATTTCTTCATTTTTAGTCATTTCCTTGGAGGTGTGAGCCCCTTGAGATTTCTCCCACAGATTAAAGTCTGTCTTAAATCACTCTTAAATTCCCATTTTTTTGTGGTTTATGACTCACCACCCTATTGGTCAGATCATGCTTAGATGACATATGCTACTGCATATGCATTGACAAGATTACCTATTATATAACGTGTGTGTTAGCACCTAAGCATGACTTAAGTCATACCTAGCCCTCCATCATACATGCTGGATGTAATTATCTGGCATTAGTGAGCTGGGTCTTCATCAATTATCCTTTTATTTGGGTGTGTTGATGCTTGACTTTTAACTTGAAATCCCAAATGAGAATTATTAAACATATGGAAAGCTGTGATAATACAAAAATGCTGGTTTTAGGTATCCTTTTTGTACTTAACACAGGCTCCATAGAGTACCAGTCTACCAGGCAAAGAGGTGGATAAATTCACATACATGTATTCGTAGAAGGCATCGGATAACTTACAGTATTTGTTCATAATTTTTTTCCCCAAGAAACCATGTTTTGGGAGAAAAATTGAACACAAGGGCACATTTTTGCGATTACACTGTCACTGTTAACAAAGTTGTACACTGAACATATTTCAAAATTTATTTTTCGAGCACAAAACAAGTTGAGTATAAAGTTAACACATTCAATAGAGTTCAGTGGTTTCCTTGTACAAGCTATGAGAGTGCTGATTTACCAGGCAAGGAAGTTTAGAGAGCCCAGATATCTACTGAAGGTTTAAAGAAATTGTCAAATCAGCACTGTCTAAATATAGAGAGGAGGAAGAACACAAATGTGCTGAAAAAGAAACACATTTCTGAGCACACAACGGTTGGGCAGAAAATAAATACATCCAAGATTACTGGGAAATGTTCTGGAGTGTAAATTCTCCCCAGATTTTCCTCATGTCATAAGATCTTATGGAGTTGGTGTAACCAAATTACTTTTCACATTTTATTAGAAGAGAGATTTTATTAAAAGATTTTCAAAAGATTTTTTTTAATAGATTTTTACACAAAGGAAGTTTTTGTTGCAACATTTGTTCAGTTAATTTTTTAAAATGTAAATCAAGTAATTTGATTAATTTTCAAATTAGCTTGGAACATAAATTGATATAAACAATTTCATGTGATCAGTTGGCAGTCACAACCATCATTTTCTTAATGCAATTCATGTGTATCACGAGACATGATTGACCAGGTACACTAGAGATGAATCTCTATCGAAGCATCAGGTTGTCTTGTATTAAAAGTATATTTCTCAATTCCACAGAATGTAGTTATTAGAAAATGCAGTTTAAAATTTGCTACCTATTGAAGCACCTTTTTGAACAAGGTAAAGTTGGCAAAAGTAGAACAAAGGTGAATTAACGCGCAATATAAATTTGAATGAAGGGATTATTTAAATATCCTGAACCTAGTGAGCAAACTAATTAAAGCACATCCTGTTCATAATTATCAAATTTCTTTTCAGTTTTGAACTTACAGGAGATCACTAATTGAGGCAAGGATTTTGGGTTGTATAAAAGTAGTCAAGGATAACTAACACCTTGAGTGTTTGGCACCTTGAAACGTTGAAGTTGCTTATGAGAATATAAAATTTGGCCAACACATTGTTCTTGAGGTAAAGATGTGCAAGACACATTTTTGCATGTGTCAGAAGTTTTGTTGCTATGGTAAAGCATATTATGGCCCCAAACCCAGGAAAGCTCTTTGCGGATCATACTTTTTCATTGTTTTTTGACCAGTGCTTGTGCATTTTGGCACAAACATTGGTCAAAGGGTGGAGTGATGCAAGACCCATTTTCCAATTTGTTTTAGACTTTGTTGCCATGGCTATGAAGGGGGAAAGGGGTATTATTTCTAGTTTCTTTAATCTATTGAATTCATTCCTCCTTTTTATGCAAATTGCATTTTATTTTAATTGATACAACATACCACTGTACGTTTATTGATAAATCTTACAATTACGTTAGTGGTTTGAGAATGATACGTCACAATTCTAATAAGCCTTGTTTTGTTTATTTCAGCTTTGAATTTTTATGATCAAATCAAACTGGTCAATTTCATCCGTCGCTCTGTTCATCAGTCTGTATGTGTTTGCTGCCATCAGAGGTTTAAAGATGGAGAATGTCTTACTGACCATCTATCAACTCATTCTGATCACATGACTCAAAGTCTAGATCGCAAGAAGTGGGACCAATCTCAGTAAGTTTTGCCATATGTTTGTTGGACCTTTCCCAATTCCCCTACCCTTTATGTAAAGAAAAAGCACTTGCAAAACTGAATTCATTCAGGAAGGAGGCAATCTGCCTAGTAGGTACATTTTTGGGGGGGTCGCAGTGGGTTGTTTCAACCGTTGAATTTGAAATATTGTAGATCAGAATAACTCTGTTCCCTTTTTAGGATATATTATGCTATATTACTGCCAAGCACCATCTCGCGTATTGCTCCACCTTGGCACCTGATTGACCCATGTAAAAGCTGCCAAAATTTGTCTTAATTCCAATTTGACTTGAAGATAATTTTAATAATGTGCCAATTGACCTTATTTTCATCATTTTTTTCATTAAAAAAGGTTAATAAAGACCGGCTAATAGTAAATGTAGAGCATGTATGACTGTCCTGCAATCTCAATTTTGGCTCTCTGATGTGAGACAAGTCCTAACTATATGTACAGTACAAACAAAAAATATGTTGGAGCATTCACATTATACAGAAAAAAAGTTGACTGTTAATTTTTTGTTTTCCTCAGACAATAACATCCTACCATTTGTACCCATCTTTTGTGTAACACTAAGAAAGATGACGCTTGGCACTCATTCAGCAGACCATATCAATACTACTTAAATACTACAATGGGCCCAGCCAATAAAATACTTGGTCAATATCAATGATGACATTTTGTCCCGGGGGGGGGCCACTTCCATTCACGAGTGGATACCATGCGCGACCATGGGGTCTCGAAAAGCACCCTAAACACGTAATTTCCATATTCTGAAAATGCACCACTTAACAAGTATTGGCGTATATGAAACCCTACCCTTAACAAGTTTTGGAAACAAAACGATACTCTTGGCAAATATTCCCTGAAATGAACCTCTAAACAAGTACAGGAATGTTTTATTGTTACGGGTCCTTCGGTCGTCGGCTTTACCTTATTTGGTTTAGTACGACCCCACTTCGCAATCGGACTCTAAACAGGTAGTGTTGGGGCAAAAAGGACATCCTATATAAAACATTTAATTTTGTTTCATCATCCCCGCAAATTCGACCTTAAACACGTAATTTTCCTAGCGAAATAGATACCCTTTTTTCATTATTTTTGTGTTTTTGACACCCTTATCACGTTACGTACGTAACGTGTCCTATCGTGAAAAAGACATCCTTTTTACGTGTTTTTTTGGTCGCGCATGGTATACACTCGTCAATGTAAGTGGCCCCCCCGGGCATTTTGTCTTTTCTTTTGTAGACTTGCATGTAATTTGCTACAAAAGTTGATTCTGTGGTAAAGATCTAGAGTTTAAACAGATAAATGTCCACCCAAGTGTTTGAAAAAAATTGTAAAAGAAATTAAGAAGAATTGAATAAAAATGGTTTAAGGTAATGTTTGAAAGTTTCAGAGGTCAAGCACTGTTTGATGTTTTCAGGGAGGCTATTCCATAACTTAGAGGATGAGTAAACAAATGATCTTTCACCCCAGGTTTTGGAAACTTTGGAGGTAACACAAGAATTGGAAAAGGAGGAACGTATGGATCTTGAAGGGGTATAACTTTTGATCAGTGAAATGAGGTACTGGGGAGAAGAGCCATGGACACAGTGGAAAGTTAACTACAAAATCTTGAACATAATACATTGTTTTACAGGAAGCCAATGTAAGGATCTTAAAATAGGAGTATTGTGAGTGCGCCAGGTGGATAGAGAAACGGTGCGAGCGGCAGCATTTTGAAGTTTCTGAACTTTGACAGTACTTTATTGAATTTAGAGATATCTTATTAGAAGCAAATTGTAGGTAGCATCTTTAGATACTTATTTTTTTTTAAAGCTGATAATTCAAGATTGTACGATTTTGTGCTTGGTTTGAATAGGTTCCTCTTCCCAACATTTGAGAACGATGCTCTTCTATGTTCACTAGAGGATCTAACTGACGACGAGGACACATCCATATCCCACCATGACTCCACGTTAGGGGTACCCATCCTTGCTGAAGATCAACAAAACCTCCAAGACAGCTTCCTCATTCAAGAAAAAGACATCCTACGGACACTTATAGGCAGTAGATGATTTTTGTAACTTGTTTTAAAGAATCTGTCAAGAACTAATAAGACAGCACATTATATGTTATCACAATAACATCTTATGACGATGGAACACGTAAAAGTCATCCTGAAGACTCCGGGATTTGAGACACATTCTACGTTAAATTGCAGTAATATATCAATGGCATTGGCGTCAGCAGAGAGGATGATCTTTTGGATGCCGATGATCATTGGTGACCATGGATTTTATACAATGAGCCAATACTCCAAACATGGAATATTTTGTGGTATGGAAATGTTTATATCTGTACAATTCTTGTTCAACTCTATGTATGACAGGATCGTCCTATCAATATTTATAACAGGAGCAGAGCCATGGTATTTAGATAGGAGGCAGAAGGACTTGACACTAATAGTCCTGTGGCATCTTTTCAATACTTTTCTTTCTTTCTTCCATTCTCTCCCGTTTTTCTTCATTACTTGAATAGTGGCACCGCCTTTGATTTCAGATTTAACAATCAATAGATTTGTTTCATTAAGATAACAGGCATGTCAGTGAATGCACATTTTATCAACCCTCAATAAATTGCTCAGGGTTGCAGAGATACACTCAAATTTAAAAATTTCAAGTCACCAGACATGTTAAGATGTCACTCCTCTAACAGGAGCACCCACCATAAGTGATTGCAAGAAGTTTTAGAGACGTCCATTTTGTTCTTGCCATAACCAAAGCACTGTTATAAGGATCTAGTTCTAACTTAACTAGCACATCAATGATGTGGAGCTCATCCGGCATCTCGCAACAAAATTAAACACAATTTTAATTTCAGCCCAGTTGACACTGTAGTGAATTATATTGGTGACATAAATTGAGGATATAGAATTGAAATTGATGAAGAAATGACATAGAAGCATTTTTTGTGATCTATGAATAAATTTCATATCAATTAAGCATAAATAACTTTCTAGTCAAAGTTTCTTAACTCTGTGTAGAACCTTGGTGAACCTCATGTAGCTCTCAGATGGAACAAAAATAATCAAAATCAATCAACTAATAAGTATTTTTTGTGAGTTTTGAAAATATATGAATGAATAAGCATATTTAATGAATTTCAAAATTCTATGTTGAAATTTTGTATCGCCACCTCGAGCTATCATATTAAGCAAACAAAATTGAAATTGATCAACAAATGAAGATTTTTTTTTTTCGTGTGATATATGAATAAATTTTGCATAAATTAGCATAAATAATTTTCTACTGAAAATTTCAAAATTTTGTGTACAAATTTGGTGAACCTCATGCAGCTCTACCAGATGGAAGAAAAAAATCAAATCTGTTAACAAATAAAGAGGCATTTTCTGTGATTTACGCATAAATTAGCATAGATAATTTTCTACTGAAAATTTCAAAATTCTGTGTAGAATTTTTGTGAACCTCATGCAGCTCTACCAGATGGAAGAAAAAAAATCAAAATCGGTCAACTACTAAAGAAGAAGAGGCATTTTCTGTGATTTCTGAATAAATTTCGCATAAATTAGCATAAAAGTTGTTCTAGTCAAAATTTCGAAATTCTGTGTAGAAGTTTGGTGAACCTCATGAAGCTCTAACAGATGGAAGAAAAAAAAAATCAAAATCGGTCAACAAATAAAGAAGCATTTCATGTGAATTTTCAAAAATTTCCATAAATTAGCATGAAAATTGTTCTGGTCAAAATTTCAAAATTCTGTGTAGAAATTTGGTGAACCTCATGAATCTCTAACCAGATGGAAGCAAAAAATTCAAAATCGGTCAACAAATGAAGAAGCATTCTTTTGTGAATTTTGAAAAATGCACAATAAATTAGCATATTTAATGAATTTCAAAATTCTATGTAGAAGTTTTGAATCCCCCACCTACTGCTATCATATAAAGCAAACAGAATTGAAATCGAACTTGAAATGGCGAAAAAGTAGCATTTTGAAATTGTGGACGGATGACAGACGATGGACGTCTGATAAGATTTAGGGCTATCAAGATATGGATATCATTCCATTTGCAATGAGAGTCTGCAACAAGAGATGTTTAATATTACTTGTGCATATCTCCCCTTTGGATGAAGGTACCCCCAAAATGTCTCTTTTGCTCATTCTTATGATAATACTAAGTAACTTTGTTCATACATGTATATTGTAAAAACCTGTATTGCGGGGTCTTCCATGAAGAAAACACCTAATTTACCAATTAACCAATGAATAGATTCAATAATTTTAAGAGATAATTTAAGTGAACTATATACAAAACTAATGAGGAAGTTGTTGATTTCACGAAACTGGAAGGAGAGGGGCAAACAAGTTTTGTAGGTAAAACTTTAGACCTACAAAAAGGTGTGTGTGACATTACACACATGGGTCTCAGTGCTGATGGGAAGATATCCATAGCATTAGAACTTTCAACACTTAAATGCTCATGCATTTCTTTTTGTATACTGGTATCCATTTTCCCTCAAATTTCATGGATCTGTTACTTTTATTTTCTCTAATAAACGTCAAGTGGTTTCAAGTCCTTTCAATAGCCAAAAACCTTAGCTGTGATATATTACTCTGTAGAAATTAAATTCCTAGTACCAAGACAGCTCTTCAAAATTTGGAAAGATGATATGTTACTTTATCAGTGTTGAACTTTTATTGTTCGGTCAATTTTTACATGAAGTCAACATCAAGCATGAAATGAAGACGTTCTTGAAAAGTCAAACACTAGGAGTCGGTTGTCAATATTGTGATCTGGATTATGTAAACTCAGATTTGGAGCTAGGAAATGTAATCCATATTGTGCTCCCAACACCAACACTAGATTTGAAATGCCCAATGTCTTTCCTTCATTTTGTCTCACCCACCAGAGGTGATGGCAAGACTTAGGGATCCAAATGTCTTCCATCAGTCACAAACCTAATGACACCTAACTCTGCAACCGTAAGTCGCTTTTCAATCAAACCTGGATGGTAGATGGACTTGGGGGACCTGCATGTTATGCTGCAGTCGGAGGTAACATGGTAAGGTCAAAGGCCATTTTCAGGTCAATGTTAAAGTTTACATGCAAGACTCTCTTATGACACCCAACTCCGCAACCGTAAGTCGCTTTGCAACCGAACTTGGATGGTACATGTAGATGGACTTGGGGGACCTGCATGTTATGCTGCAGTCAGAGGTCACATGGTAAGGTCAAAGGTCATTTTCAGGTCAACATCAAAGTTTACGTGCATGGCTCTTATGACAAGTATTATTCCATCCCAGTCATTTCACAATGAAGTTTTGATACAATTCTGTTGCATGCCCTAGAAAATCACAATATTTCTGGTTATTTTCATAAGTGGGCGAGACACAAAATCGCTTTTGCCTCGTTTGTGTTGGTTCACTATTTTTTAGTAAATACCATCTTCTTCACTTTCTCAAACATTACTTTAAAGATAAATTCCAGTATTGGTAACGATCTCAAAATGACTTTTTACAGATTCAAACATAATGACCACCCAAGTGTCTATTTATATGAATAAAAAATATGTGCCAAAGGATTTGGAAGAAATTGTGTGATTGCTGAGAAATAGGCAAAATAAGCGCGGATTCGGCCACTTCCGTCGGGTCTTTATTCCAGCAATAATTATACTGTCCCACGTGTGCCTTTCTGTGTTGGTTATCTTCAGTGTGAACATTTTTCAGCGTAGATTTCAAGATTTCACAAAGTTCAGTTTATGTAACTGTGCCCGATCAAGATCCTCGATGATACACTGGCAATTAAGCCTGGTTTTACAGACTTTCTCATGAAATCAGTATTTACTGCAACTACTGGCATTTCTCTTTAAAAGTAATTGCAAATCATACACTGTATAAATACATGGTGAAGTTGTCAAAATGCAATAGTACTGTGGTCTGGTCACCCTTCTTGCAAGTAAAGTAAGCAGATTCTAAAAATTGTATGGGAATACTGCAATGCAGTTTGTAAGTTTATGTGGTAAATTTACATCTGAACAAATTATTTGTCAATTTAATTCCATGTGAATTTGTGAAAGGAATGTATTTTTGTCCTTCAATAAATGATTATGTGGTCACTGTAAGTACAATGACTGATCTCTATTAAAACAATCATTTCTGTGACAAGGACATGTACTATTCTCTTGTTATAATATGGAATAAAAGTTTGTTGACCAGCTTTTGTGGAGAAAATGCCACTTTCTACCACACACCAATTAAAACAATGGGGGTAATAGAAATTAGAGGCTCAGTCACACCTGAATCAATGTAATTCAATTCATTTTCATCATTTTATCCAGCATGATTTTTGCATGAGAACAGGACAGAATGATTTCTCAATAAAACATTTTTTTTTCTGAATTTCAACTATGTGGTTATGTATGCTTTTTTTAGTAAAATACAATCTTTTTTTTTCAGTTCAATTCTTTTATTTCATTTCCATTTGTAATATAAAACAATACAAATGAAATACAATTTTACAGAAGGGCATTCTTACTTCGTAAAATCTGCTGTCTTTATCAGCAGACCATCTAAATGAAATTTTAAAAGTCAGGTTTCCTAATAGCAAAATCGCTAAGGAATTTGCATCAAAAGGGATGCAAAATAAATTGAAGAATCAGCAGCCAGAACAGGGAAAATACTTGTTTAGGGTGCTTTTCGGAACCCCATGGTCACGCATAGTATCCACTTGCCAGTGGAAGTGCCCCCCCCCCCTCCCCGGGTTTCTATTACATGTGCATTTACAAGTATTTGAGCTTGTTTTAAATTAAATCGAATCTTTTGGGACCACAGAAATCTGTTTGACTAAGAAACGCATAATCAGTAACACAAATTTTTCAATAAGAATTGCTTCGACTTGGCGATTATTTGACTTATGGAAGGTTGACTTGGCCATATTTACCTGTGGAGTTTCTCTTCCTGTACAAAAAAGTGAGCACAACATTCAGACATGTTAATGTAATCGGAACATTCTTATGGATTGATGTGCACAACTGAAATAAACATGACAGAGAAATGGAGCAGGGGAGAATAAAAAGAAAGATGGGAACAAGAGGGGCATGGACAAAGATTTTTAGTTAGAAGAAAAATATGCTAGAAATTATAATATAAAATATCATTATCATCCATGCAAATTTACATCCCACATAGCTATGAGGTGTTTGAAAACTTTTTACACATGTATAAAAATAAAGTTTAAAAATAAAGTGTTCAAAATGTGCCAATCCTGGACTGTTGAGCCCTGATTATATTATAACAGACCAGTTCGTAGTTACTTCAGGACAATTTTGGTCAAATGACCTTTCATTTATACTAAATAGGTTCATTATTGCGGATTGAAATAATCGCTAGAGGGTATTCATTTGTCTCGCAATCTACTATGGTCAACAAGGAAATTTGTGATCACTCTCGCAAAAAGTGTTCACTGGCTTTCTAGGAAATGCGTGATCACTCTCGCAAAAAGTGTTCACTAGCTTACAAGTTCACGAGCTATCGAGTGCCGCTGCAATTTTTTATCAAGTGACGAAAATTATCTGATGACGTACTCTATACTAATCTCCAGGACCGTACGCACGAACCCGAGAACAATAGGTGGGCACTGATCCGTTGTGTGATCGGTCAAGCGTTTAAACGTCTGACCGATCACTCGCGTTCGTGCGTACGGTCCTGGAGATTAGTATAAATAGAGTACGTCATCAGATAATTTTCGTCATTTGATAAAAAATTGCAGCGGCACTCGAAAGCTTGTGAACTTGTAAGCTAGTGAACACTTTTTGTGAGAGTGATCACGAATTTCCTAGAAAGCCAGTGAACACTTTTTGCGTGAGTGATCACAAATTTCCTTGTTGACCATGGTAGATTGCGAGACAAATGAATACCCACTAGCGACCTTTCATTTCTTTCATTATGATAGGCAGATTTCAGAATGATATTTCGTATGCATGCCTTACATAGCAGGATGAAGAAATTGAATAGACCAGGTGACTAGAATAGCACACCCATGAACACTTTATGAAGATATTTGGTGCATTCCTACTTTGAATGCATATCATAGCATGTTGCACAATGTACTTGGCAAACTGTGGAATACCAGTCGTTCGTGGCCCCTTTGTTTTTTGGTGGATGTAAATGAAAACCACTATTCAAAAGAATATATAAATAATCAAGACAGCAAAGTTGGTGCTTATCTCATTAGATTTTAAACCACCATGTCACTTTAGTACAAGTGACCTTCCTCTGATCATGCATAGAATATTTTGATCATGCGCAGAAAGGAACTACGGACTGGCTCATTATGACCCACAGGGAAAAGGTGCTTCGACGAAAACCTCTATAATCATAATGGGAGGGTTGTCCACAGCAAACATTTCCTTTAATTTTCACTGCTTTTTTTCTTTTCTTTCACTCTCACAGACACCAGCCTATAATCTAGGTGTGGGCTGCACCTTTTGTCTTTACTACGAGCCTGATGCTGTAATGTGGCAGTACTCCTCAGTTCTTGTTTTCTTTTATCATTTAGGATTCAGTGCAAGATTCTGATAGTGCAAGACCAGAGTGTAGTCTTCTGCATCAGATTACTGATGTTTCATTTAACAGCATCAAACTCGTATAGGCCATGATGTAAGCCGCAGCCTCCGCCCGTCTAGATTATAGGCTACACTCAGACACGCACAAATCAATTTAATAAGCCAGTTCGTAGTTCCTTTCTGCGCATGATGAAAAGATTCTACGCATGATCAGAAGGTCATTTGTACTAAAGTGACATGGTGCCTTAAAATCTAATGAGATAAGCACCAACTTTGATGTCTTGATTATTCATATATTCTTTTGAATTGTCGTTTTCATTTACATCCACAAAAAACAACAATGCTTCCACGAACGACTGGTATTTCAGTTTGTAAAGTACATTGTGCAACATGCTAAGATATGCATTCAAAGTAGGAATGCAACAAATACCTTCATTAAATGTTCATTGGTGTGCTATTCTAGTTACCTGGTCTATTCAATTTCTTCATCCTGCTATGTAAGGCAAGCTTACGTAATATCTTGCTTTGAAATCTACCTATCATGATGAAAGAAATGAAAGGTCATTTGACCAAAATTGCCCATGAAGTAACTACGAACTGGTCTATTACTATTATGCTAGATTCCCCATGAGCAGAATTCTGTGTATATTTTCTAACAAGTGGAATGCCTCTGGCCGTCTCACCTGCATCACGCGATTCAACATAGCAGCAGTGCTGACTTTGAAAACAACTATAACTCGCACAAGATGTTCAGTGATACTTGGTTACTCTCCACCTTTTATGGACTAGACCAATACACTTTACAGAGATAGGATGGTAATTCAACAAATATCCCCAATGTGGCCAAAGTTCATTGACCTCACATGACCTTTGACCTTGATCATGTGACCTGAAACTTGCACAGGATATTCAATGATACTTGATTACTTTTATGTCCAAGTTTCAAAAGTCAGATCAATAAACTTGCGAAGTTATGATGGTAATTCAACAGATACCCCCATTATGGCCAAAGTTCATTGACCTTTGATCTTGGTCATGTGACCTAAAATGCGCACAGGATGTTCAGTGATACTTGATTACTCTTATGTCCAAGTTTTATGAACTAGACCAACATACTTTTAAAGTTATGATGGTAATTCAACAAATACCCCCAATTCGGCCAAAGTTCATTGACCCTAAATGACCTTTGATCTCAATCATGTGACCTGAAACTTGCACAGGATGTTCAGTGATACTTGATTACTATTATGTCCAAGTTTCATGAATCAGATCCAAAAACTTTTAAAGTTTTGATTGTAATTCAACAGATACCCCCAAATCGGCCAGAGTTCATTGACCCTAAATGACCTTTGACCTTGGTCATGTGACGTGAAACTCATGCAGGATGTTTGGTGATACTTGATTAACCTTATGTCCAAGTTCAATGAACTAGGTCCATATATTTTCTAAGTTATGATGACATTTCAAAAACTTGACCTCAGGTTAAGATTTTGATGTTGATTCCCCCAACATGGTCAAAGTTCATTGACCCTAAATGACCTTTGTCCTTGGTCATGTGACATGAAACTCTAATAGGATGTTCAGTAATACTTGATTAACCTTATGGTCAAGTTTCATGAACTAGGTCCTTATACTTTCTAAGTTATGATGTCATTTCAAAAACTTAACCTCGGGTTAAGATTTGATGTTGACGTCGCCGTCGGAAAAGCGGCGCCTATAGTCTCACTCTGCTATGCAGGTGAGACAAAAACCCTAAGGTGACTCGAGATGTCTCGTGCAGTCTGCATTGTGGAATTTTGTGCGGTTTTTCTGTTCTCATTCAGAAAAACTGCACAAATCATCATGATTATTCATTGCCAGTGTGAATGCCCCTAAATAATAGGGAGGAACATCTTGTAAACAACTCGTGTCTTAGACCTGAGACTGTATATAAAAAAAAGAGATTGCAAAGAATTTATGTGCACATGTACAACTATATTTATGATATTTAATCAGACAAATGAGCTGTGACAATTATTCTTGCAAACAAAAATCATGTTACATTATCTAAAAATAAGCTAAAATATGTTTATGTTTTGATTGATCTAATATGTTTAAACATAGCTTCAATACAATGTACATGTACAACCTTTTTCAACTTGAACATACAGTATATTATTCTAGTAGAAAGCACAAGAACATGCCCAATCTTCAGTTAACAAAATTACAGTGTATATGTATCAAACAGTTCATTTTCAACACTTGGATGCATTTGCTCTTATGGTTTTTGTCCTATCACCAACATGACTACATATTATGCACCACCAGATTAGTACATGCACTGTCATGCAGGTACATCTGTGTCAAGGTACAATTTTAGTCAGTCTACAATTAAAACAATCAAGAAAATATATTGGAAACTTTTTGCAAGACCCTATTAAAACTGATTTCATGAGACACACAATAAAAAGATAGCATTAACTAATATACAAAATAAACATTAATGCAATTATGTAAATGACATATTCATAAACATATTTACACTCAAGTTTTTTTTTCCTACATGTATTGGGATGAGATTTTCTGCAAAATCTGAATACACTTAAAATCAAGATTTAAAACAACAGAAAATGTCAGTTAACTGTCCTGCAGACAAGTACTGAATTAAATACTGTGTTAATAGCAAATAAGAAAATAAATGCTTACTCGAAAAGCAAACTATGTTGTCGTGAAAGCTGCATAAAACTGTACTACTGAATAAATTGCCTTTCTTGAAGCAAATATATGTTTTTAATTTGTATTTAATTACATCTGATTTAAAATAACCCACTGTCTGTAAACTAATTCAACAAGTCTAATTCTAAACCCAAGTCTACAAAAGTGTATACAAGTGATTGTCAACATACATGTACAGTTATTATCCACTTCATTGTAATACATGTAGTTTATTTGAATATTTACATGTAAATAAGGTACATAAAAATATAAACTTTTCAGACACTGATCTGCAACACTTTATGCAATACACATAAACATGATCACATCATCTACCCCATTACGGTACATGTTTATGTTATGCTGACCATTGACACAAAAATATACAGTGTACAAAAACATTTGTTCTCATTTTCCACCTAATAACATATGTAATCTCAAAACATGTTATTTTCAAAGGTTTGACCTTAAGAGATATATGAATACAAATCACATTTTTTTCTCTCTCTCTGAGGGACTTTCCCATTTAGCAATGTATATTATTTGTGAATCAGATCCATATTTTTGTCAGTGAGCAGAGCAGTTATGCTTACCGATAAATGTAAAACTTAGAAAAGGAAAATCACACAAATACAAATGTAGTTTAATATGCATGAGATTATATACATGTAGGCCCTCCAAGTTTACACAAGATATCAATGGTATGCATACATTTTCCTCCATTTTTATATTTTGAACTATGTGTGGTTTACTCAGTATGATTGAAATATAGAAAAAAATATGTAAATTATGAAAGTGTTTAATCTTACAAGTACATGTACAATACACTTTTCAGTATATTAAAGTACTAAGTAATATCAACAGAGATCTACATGTACGATACAGGAGTTCATGTACATTATATGCCCTTTCACAGAATGACTGCATACATTGTACCTTCATGTATGATAAAACATGTAAAGCAATCACTTACATGTATACCGTACTATAGTCAAGCAATATAATTTCTTAAAATCTAATGTCCATTTATCCCAACGTACTGTTAATCCTTGAATGTGAGATGTCAGAAGGTCTCCTCCTGATGGATATAATTGTGATTCCTCCAAAGGTGAATGCTCTTCAGCGATTATGAGCAACATGGATGATCAGACAAAAAGCAATTTTATCCTCCAGTTCACAGCAAGTTCACAGACATCCCTTTTGATTTATAAGCACAAGCAAAAGTTCACTTTGATCCTCCAAGGATAAATATGGCTCCACATTATAAAAAATGCACCAAGTCAAAACACATAAATATTTCATTCAGTTCACCACAAGAATGGTTAATGTTCCTCTCCATAACAAAATGGTTTGGTTTTCCATTGAGTGATCCTTCTTGTCAAAGTTTTTTTTCACGAAAAACACAGCTTTGGTCAGTTGAAGCACTCCTTATAGCAAATAGCAAACATGATTGTTGGCACACATTTGCGGTTTCTCCTAATAAGGTGGGATGAACAACAAAAATAACAAATTTGCACTCACATGTGATGATCACTATCAAACAAGCCGCAGTTAAAAAGCACATGATCTCCAACACCTCAATAAATCAAAATATAAAGAAAACACTGAAGAACACATGGTAGGCACTAGGCAGTGATCCAATGGCACCACTCAGGGCACACACACAATTGATGGTATCTCCAAAAACATTTTTCGCATGCTTCAAAGACTTAAGTAAATGCTGTATAACACACATGGTTTGTCAACTTTGATGTTCCAGTGAGAAATCAGTAACACAATCAACAAAAAATGATTTTTTTTTTTTCAATTTGACTCCAAGATTTTCTCTCATAGAACACAAACAATTAAAGCACATATTTCCAGAGGATCTCTAAGTTAAGTGGGCATGTACAGGATGCTGCAATTCATTTTAATTAAAATAAAATTTGGGTCATTTGTCAACGGGAATGTTACTATTTCAACCATTCCCACCTGTAACTTCACATCAAAGTATCAAAATTAAAACTTTTCAAAAGAATTTCGCTCATGTAAATGCACAAGTGATCTCCAAACTTCATAGAAGCTAAACTGCTCATATCTATGCACTTTAAAACCACTTTAAATATTGTAAAGCTGCGACAAACCATGAGATTCACATAAGTCACTTCTCCAAAGTAGTGTAGAACCACAAAATACAATTTCTTCATAGAAGATACAAAGGGTTTCATATGGTTCCACTCCCATTGGAAGTATATCAAGTAAATCACATCATTGTATTAAACACAATGCATCTACATGTACATCTTGTAGCTGAAAGACTTGTGTATTACTTCACAAACAGGTTTTTTTCTCCTTGAAGGCATTTCAGGATCAAAACAAATTAACTCAAATCACAGAAGCATCCTTCCACTTGAACGCGCAGCTGAATAAATCATGTGTCAAAATCGCTGTTACTCACATTACATTAAAAAAGATGCAATTTTGCTAAAATATCTTACCTTCCAAATTCAGCTTCTCAATCATCAGTGGGGTTGGAATTGTTGTCATGGCTGCAAATTTGAAGCTTTAACTCAGTATGAGGATAGTGGAGTGGTGGATCAGGAACATTTTCAGAGAAGGGATTTGACAGATTTGTAACTGAACTGAGCCCATAAGATAAATCGTTCAAGATATTTCAAGGTGCATTTGACAGGTAGCTAATGGAAATGGGGAGCGTGCATTTGGGAGGGCAATCATTGCAGAATTCTATTTCATCAGTTGCTACAACTTGAAGACGTTCCCATTCAACAACTGATCCGGTCATGATGGCCTTGCCACAAAATGAGATGCAAGCTTGTCCACTTTATGAAATGAAAGAGAGCCCATCGATGGCCATTGCAAATCAAGTATTTTGTGTATTGCTTGTCTTTAGAGTGCCAGTTATGCAACAAACAGTAAGAAGTTATTTCATGAAGAAAAAGTATGCCCAACTCGCATACATGATGTACTACATGTAGTGTATTCCCCCAAAAAATTATGCTGATAGTAAAAGAGTAAATTACACTGTCATGTATTTCAAATTCAAATTGTGATAATTCAATTAATAAAAAAAAAAAACTCACATTGAATATACATGGGAGTCTCATATACATGTAGGCTGTCTTGATGAAAAGGATGTACTGTACAGGGGACTATGAAATATTCCATTCAAGATTTCATGAATTTCAGTAGAAATGAACATTATGCATTTGATCACTGCAATGGTTATGGTCATAACATTTTTGTTTTTCACATGTCATTCACATGTAACTCTAGGATAAAAAAAATCCCATAGGATCTTAGTTTCACTTTAAATCTATAACAGCCAATGCAAAAACCTCGAATCCATATAAATATTTATAAGAGCTGACTAGGCAGATTTCTTTTGTTCTGGCTGAGTGTAATGTCAAGTTCAGGGTAACTATTGTCAAAGATCACTGACCGGACCTGTATTTCTTTTTTAAGCTAGAAATTATATTGGCAATGATAATCTAACACAGAAATATTATTCAAATAAACTGACAAATCAACCAAATAGAATGGACTTAAAAAATTCATATAACAGTACTGAAAATAAAGTAATATTGAAAATGATTTTGAATTCATAATGTAAAATTTGTTTTTTATCTTTGTCCTGCCATTTATATGTAGGGCATGTTTAGGGGTTGATTCATCAGGATGCAAATTTCAGTGCAAAGTTAATTCAACATAAACAACTTGTTATAATTTAATTCTTAATACTTCATGAATCACACATTTTAAAACAATTGCATAAGATATTTCATCTCTAATTACAAAATCTACACAATTTTGCCAATCATTCTTATCAGAAATATGACAAATACAAGTTGCAAGTTCAAGAGTGCATGTACATACATGAAAATATTCCCAATTGAATGTTAAGTTTTATTTTTGTATTCATTTCTTATTCTATCATTTTACACACTACATACCAAGGCAAATTATTACATTAAGTTAAATTACTTTAAAAACATATTAAAAACCTATGCTGCCCCCTTCACAATGATCACAACAAGATGATCCTCTTTGCAAGGATCTGGGCCTAAACCAGGAGCAATATCAAGAAGGTACTTGTGACTGAATTCACATGGTGGAAAGGCATGAAGGACACCAACGTTATCCTTATTTTGCTCTCCACTAACTGGTAGGCTGATAACTCCAGCAGCTTTCTTCTGCTGAAGGTAAGTAACCAAGTTCACCAAGGCACGTGGCTGGGTTCCAGATGGTAAAGAGTCTGAATCTTCACTTGTTCCAGCAACAGAAAGCAAAATGGCATGACCACTGGATCCAGCCTGCGAGATTCTTTTGCCCACTTCATCAAGCTTAGGTTGATCTAAACGTAGGCGCTGTGTGATCCTCAAGGCAGACTCATCACTTCCTAAGTCATGTGGCAGCAGAGCTTCAGCAGTGTCTGCATCTCCTCCTACCAAAAACATGCGAGTAGCAAATGCACTGTTCTTCAACACCAAATGACCTCTCCAAGACATTGGTAAGTAATTGAGAAGATCAGACAAGTTATCTAAGCTATCTGGAATTCTGGAGCGCCTGTTACTTCGCTTTCGACGACGTTCCATGGGTTGACTACCAAAATCCTGGTCAGAAAGATCACTACTTATGGATCGTTGACGGCGTACACGGCCATCCGGTGAAGCATCCCAATCACGCCCATGTGAAGAATCTCTAGGTTTCCTTCGCTCAGGAGACCAATCACCACCAGGGGACCTTCGGCGCTTAGATGCTTTCACATTGCTTGGTGACCAGTCATCCCTACCAGCGAAATCATCAGGGGATCCATTTCGCCTTTTACGATTATCACCTCGTTGCATCATTCTTCCTGATTGGTCATTGTCCCTTCGGTTCCAGTTATCATTTTTGTATCGACTACCAGATTGCCAGTTCCCACGACCTCCATCATAACCTCCTCCCCCTCCTTGCCACTGATCAGATCCATCACGAAATGAAGGAGGTGAAATATCTCGACCAATATCTCTGTCTTGATTGTAACGATTGTAGCCTCTGCCACCTGAGCCATCATCATGGTTGGGTGGTCCTTGGTATGGTCTAAATTGCTTTTTAGTTGTTTGGATGCCAGGCCCATGTTCAGCAAAGTCTACCCGAAGTCGTTTGTCTGGTCCTCCTAAAGGAACACCACGCATGTGGCTGGCAGCTGCCTGGGCTGCTTCTACAGTTTCATACTGGACGTACGCAAATGAATCACCTTTAATATAATCAATCTTTCTAATTGCTCCAAAGCGATCAAACTCTCTTTCCAGCACACCCAATGTGATCCAAGGCCCCAAACCTCCAACCCATAGACAATTTGTTGGAGACTGTTTTCCATATCCTGTCTTGCACTGATTCCTCCCAATATACTGGCCAGACATAGAGATTATTGCCTTATAAGCCATATCCAAATTTTCAAATTTCACAAAAGCAAAAGGATTTCCCTGGCCTCGAGGTGGATACTTGATGTCAATTTCTTCAACAAAGCCATATCTCTCAAAATGCCTTCTAATCTCACTTTCTTGGATACCATCTTCCAAGTTACCACAGAACACTGTACGTGTAGCCTTTGGGTCATCCTCAGGCAAAAATGTTGCATCACGGTCTCTATCACGACCTTGATTTTGGTGATACCCATCATTTCCATAGTTACGGGAATTTGATTCATATCGATTAAAATCTCTATCTCTTCCTCTGCCACCACCACTACTGCCCATATCCTGCCTGTAATTCTTTCCCTGCATTCCACCACGTCTCCCTTGAAAATCATTTTGTCTATTATTCATGTAACCACCATCATGACCTTGCCCCTGATTATGATTTGTTTTATTTACAATTGCTACAATGTGCAACGGTCTTGCAAACAATGTAAGACGATCACCACGAGCTTGCATTGCATCTCTAGCCTGATCTGGAAGTCTAAATCTCACATAAGCAATCCGCTCATTTTTCGCTTGACTGAACACAACACGCACATTAACTTCACCATATTTCTTAAATTCATGAAAAAGAGCATCTCTAATTGCTGTATCAGAAACATGAGAAGGGAAATTTGTGATTCTTAAACAATCTGGTTCTTTCCTCTGAAAGCCATCACTTTGGAAGTTTTGAGGACGATCATAATTCTGCGGGCGATCATAGTCATCGCGGGGTGGTGGACGCCTATCGCCGCCGGTCCCACGCCTGCCACCGTCGTCTCTCTCCATGCTCCTCATTCGCCCTCCCATTTTTGCACCTCCCCTACCATCATACCTGTCACTCCCAGGGCTCATTCTATCTCGATCTGGCATTCGCTGCATTTCAGGACTATCCCTCATCCTCCTCATAGGTTTTCTACCCTGCTGACGATCCATTTGCAGTAAATTTCACAGTAATTCAAAAAGCTGAACTCCTTCCTGTCTCATGCTTTATCAACTACACTGAGCAAATATGGCCGCTTCAGAATCGCATCCGGGTATGTGCGCATATTCTTATCACCAGACGTATAGACGACAATGAACAGGGAATTAGACGCAGTCAGTAGGTAGTCTGCAAAAACAGACCCTGAATGAAACTTTGATTAGCAAGTGAGTCTCAATGCAAAGACTAGCACATTCAAAACTTCTGTTTTCAGAGCCTTCAGTCCACAAGGCAATGATAACCTTAACTCGAGTCAAGTTATCAAAATATCCCTTTTCAGATCGATCTGATTGTCAAAACATCAGCTAGCGCTGCACGCTCGCATTTTGATTGGTGAGTATAGTATACTTACTACTTAAAATCCCCTTTTCATGACAGTTCATCAAAACTTCGACTCACGGTTTTCGCTCGCATTACTTGTTAAAAGTATATTAACCCAGCATCCTATTCCCAATATAAAAGTGCATAAAATGTCCAGTTTCAGGCCTTAATTCAACAAATTTCTCGTTCTCATTGAGCTTATTAGATTAGTAAATAAGATAATAACATTTTCATGATTTCCTAAACATTAATCATTGTCCCTTTTTTCAGAAAGGAATATCGACAAGTTTTATCTCGCACTCTCAGGAAGAGGAATAGGAAGAGAGCCATCAATTTCATATGGTTAAAAAATGTCCATAGAATGTCCCGGTCCCAGGTCAAAATAATGATAAAGATAAAAATATAAGCTTGCACTTCGCGCTCGCATCATTAATTTGTTATAGGTGCAATTTTTACCCTCTTCACAAATTTTCTACACAGTGCTTGACATTGTGCTAACATTGACCCTTTTCAGGTCAGATTCGGAATATCTAATATTTTTAGCTCGCGCTTCGCGCTCGCATTATTGATTTTTCATTCAGAATGCCCAGATTTTAGTTTGAATCTAAAACACGCACACGCATGTTTATTGAGGGAGATACGCAGCTTGTTCACTGTAAAAAAAATGAAGTGCTAATTTAGCGCTTACATGCAGTGCTTGTATAGCATGTATAGTGACTGCACTACGAGTGCTGATTGTTTAGTTCAAATTTAAACTAGAAAAATCAGCACTCGTAGTGCAGTCACTATCCAAGCACTTTGAGTGCTAAAATAGCACTTCATTTTTTACAGTGTTCTTTATTCAAACATGCTTGTTTCAGATCAGAATATAAAAAAAATCTTCTCACGCTTTGCGCTCCCATCATTAATGTAGGAAGATACCCAATTACCCACCCTTTTTATGATTTACAAAACATGAAGAGAGTGTCTCGTTTTTAGGTCTATATCTCTTTTTTTTCTGCTCGCGCTTCGCACTCGAATTGTTTATACCTGTCCTGTTCATGATAACAAAAAGTGCTTAGAATGTCAGTTTTTTAGGACAAAATATCCATAGAATTTTCTTCTCGCGCTTCGCGCTCGCATTGTTTGATTGTTGAAATATGTATCGGCTTGCATGGCTAACTACAATCCTTAACTTGTCCCTTTTCGATCAGGCCATAACTTGACGTATATCAAACATTTCTGTTCACGCTCGCAGTTATACGCATCTTGTTCAGGATCACAAACATTGCCCAGAGTGTTCGATTTTCAAGACAAAATACATTGAATGTCAAAAATATATTAGCACGCGTTTCGCGCTCGCACTGTATACATAGGGCTTATGAGATTATTACATATTCATGCTTGTGTTATTAAAATATAGCTAAGAAGAGACTGCTAGGACCATCGCTTTTAATAAACAAACAAAAATCAACTGTTAGTGGCGGATCGGGGAAAATACATGGTCATTATTTTGTCGGGTTCCCCTATTGGCAAAAACTGGACCCCCCCCCCCCCGTAGGGGAGGCCAGTGCCTAGGGCGGGGCCCGGGGGAGGGCTGGAAACATTTCACCAATCTAATGTTCATTTTATTCCTAATTAGTCCAGGATAGGCCCCATAGAAAATTGACCAACCTTGTTTTTTCATTATATACAATATTTTTTAATGGTTTGTTGTCAATTCGAGGGTGCTGATTACGAATCTGAATGATGCCACTCGTGTAACCATGAGCATTTTCCGCAAATTGGCAAAATCCAATATGGACGCCAAAAATATGCATATTACCAATGAAAATCATAAAATTGCCCGCATGTTGGTTATAAAATGTATGTATTTGTTTTGCAGGAATGAGATACTCTCTGAAAAAACGATTTTTGACAAAAAAATATTTTCTATATATTCAAAATGGCCGCCATAGACATTGACTCCGCATTACAATGCGAACTAGAAAATAAATTTTCAAACGAGTGAGCACCATAAATGCACGTAATTGTGATCTATGATTAAAATTTTGTCTGAAAGCATAATTTCTAACAAGATATATCAGTTCTTCTTCCAGGTAGGTGATAAATACTGTATTTTGAAAGTCAAAATGGCCACTATAACAGTCCCCAACAGTATCATGTACAATGTGAATGGGGACAAATGATTTTAACAGATTTCGGCTTTGGTTGAACAAGTGGTGTTATTGTCTGAAAACATGATTAATAACAAAATATAATATCTAAAATTTAGGTGATATGGTGACACTACCACATATCGACCACCTCTTTTGAAACCGACCACCTTGCGCGCGTTAAAATTATTGCGTATTACAAACGATACGCGCGGGAGAGTAGGCGCAGTGTCCATAGAAACGGTAAAAATCGATTTTACGAGAAAAAAGGAAGCAACAAAAAGTATAAATTGAGTAGAATTAATCAAAATTGTATTGACCAGACCCAAACCCCGCTGAAAAACCAAGAAATCCGATAGGAAACGGCTTTAGAACAAATTTCCGTCGTCAATCGTCGAATCATGTACCGGAGCTCGCAATGGAAGTAGTGAGACGATCATTTAGCATGTTGACATCATAGAACTGATTTGGAAGAGTTAAAATTCTTCGCCACCGCGACAAGAATCGGCCGTAAACTTAATGTATCGCGGGTGGTCGGTTTCAAAAGATGGGTGCAAATGAGCAAATGTAAAATCGTCGTATTCGTTGTTCGTCGATATATACGCGGATTTAATCGGAGTCGCCGTGCGAAACATGGGAATCTGATCTGCTTAATTTTCAGCACAAATGAGACGAAAACTGGGTAAAATTGATGAATATTTTCGCAGATACGATGCTTAGAAGATTAGGTGGTCGATAAGGGGTAGTTCCAATGATAAATGTTAAATTTCAAAATTCAAAATGGCCGCCATATGCCCTTTTGTGAAAATTATCTGGGGTGGTATTCTGAAAACGTTCTTATCTTTGTTCTTATCTCAATGAGATAAGAAGACGCTAAAATCATTGCAAATCGGTATTCTGAAAATCTTCTTAACGCGTTCTTATCTCTGTAAGGACTGCCTCCTTCTTATCTTCAATATGCCCATTTTTAAGATATTACCAATCAAAATGCGCTTTATATTGGCAGTTTAACCAATAGAAGCGTTCCTTATTTGTGAAGAGAATATCATGGACGCTGCGCGTACACTTTTTCTGGCGCATTGCGCGAAATAGGCATTTTATACGCAATGACTGATTATTATTTCGAGACACGTGCACAAAATAAAAAAAGAAAGTAAAGAAAAAGGTAAAGAAAGCAGTTACGAATAAGAATAAAACAGGAAGAAAGATAATAAGTAGGTAGCAGAAATTTAAAAAATAAAAGGATCAAAGCAAAAAACAGTGAAAGAAAGAAAAGGTAAACGAAAGGAAGCAAGCAAAAAACTTAAAAGAAAATTTAAAAAAATCAAAAGAAATAAAAAAGGAAAGAATACAAGAAAGAAAAAGGAGGAATAAATAGAATGATACAAAGAGGAATAAAAAAAAATTGAAGGAAAAATAAAGAAGGAAAAGGAAAGAAACTTAAAGGAAAAAACGAAAAAGGACAAAGTAAAAAGATTAAAACGGATAAAATTAAGGAATAAAGAACAAAAAAAGTTAGGAAAAACGAATGAAAGAAAGTTTAAAAAAAGAAGGAACAAAAATATGTAAAAAGTGAAGGAAGAGAGAAAAGGGGAAAATGAAACAAAGAAATAAAGAAAGAGATAAGTGAAAGAAGATAAAAGATGAAAGGAAAATTAAAGCAAAATTGAAAACTAAATAAAGATAAAAAGAAAGGCAAATTCAAAGAAGGAAAGAAACAGAAGGGGAAAATAAAAAGGCATAAAGAATGAATGAAAAGAAACGAAGAAAGATTAATGGAAAGAATAAAGAAAAAGATTTTTAGAAATTAGTAGAAGAAAGAGTCGGAACGAACGAAATGAGAATGTGCAAAAAAATAAATTAGAAGAAAGTAGTCAGAAAGAAGGCACACATTTAGTGTCATAAAGCAGAAATAAAAAGAATGAAAAAAAGAGCAAATGAACGACCGCAAAAAAAGAAAAAAAAAGAACCCCAAAAATAAAATGAAAGAAATTATTAGAGAAAGAAAACAGAAAAAAAAATAATGAGGGGAAAAAATTGAAAATTAAGGGAAGGAGGAAAGAAAGAAAAAAGGAACAATTAAAATGAATAAATAAAAAAAACAAATATAAAGAGAAAAGAATGAATGAAAGATAGAAAAAGAATGAAAAAATAAAAAGATTTTTAAAAATACATAAAGTGAAGGATGAAAGGAAAAGAAAAACAGAAAGAAAGAAAAAAAGGGAAAGAAAATAAAAACTTAGTAAAGAAAAAAGGAAAAAAATCGTAAAGGGAAAATAAAAAAGGAAGGACCCCTCCCAATCATGGGATTGATGCTGCTGTGTAGGTCCATCCTCCCGTTTTTCATTTATCAATTCACATGTATCATTTTATATGCATGTATTGCTATTTGTTTTAACGGAAATATATTCAATAAAAAAAAAGAAAAAGAAAGAATATATAAAATAACGCAAAAGAAAAATAAGGAAGAAGTTAAAAGATTAAAAAGAATAAAACAAAATGAAGAATGAAAGAAAGAAAGGAAAAAAGACAAACAGAAAGAAAGGAAGAAAAAGCGAAAATAAATAAATGAAATAAAGAAAGAAAGAAAAAAAGGGATAGAAAAAAGAGACAGGCAAAATAAAGGGTGAATGAAAGTAAGGGTGGGAGGAATACTTGTTACTACCAGTGGCCATCGATTTTTAGCAAGAAAGAACGCGGACATCGTGAGATGTGATAACCCTCTAGCTATCTTAAATATTATCATAAATATCGTAAAGAGATAAGAAAGAAAAAAGATAAGAACGTTTTCAGAATACCACTTATCTTCATTTTGTTCTTATCTTTTAGCGCGCTTTTGTATCATATGCGCGAATTATAAATTTACGCGCTCAGCATTGGATGGAAAGCAAGATAAGAACAAAGATAAGAACGTTTTCAGAATACCAATTTGAGAACGTGACGTAGATAAGAACAAAATTAAGATAAGAACGTTTTCAGAATACCGCCCAGGTCTCATTCAAATTGTACATAATACAATTAGGGCCCATGACAGCCATTTTACATTTCTGTGTCGTTGTATCATTTTTTATCGTGAATTTATTCCTCCTTCGATTTAGTCATTACCAATATCTCCATCATGACCACCATCATCTCCATGGCCTTCATCATCATCATCATCAACATCATCATCATATCACCGTCACCCTCAGCTTTATCATCTTCATACTATAATATTGCGTGAATTCATGTTTCGTATTTGAAAATATATTAATATAAATTAATGGGTTTTTTTCAGACAGTATCCCATTTATTAATTACAAATAAATGCATTTCAGTGCTCACTCTGACTTGTGATTTCTTTGGTCCTCTTTCTCATCGTATATAATACTATTAGGGCATTTGGCGGCCATTTTGAATATCAAAATACAGCATTTAACACATACATGGCATATCAAGTAATATATTTCGTAAGCAATTGTGTTTTTAGTCAGTGTTCCACTCGTTTCACTTAATAATATGCATTTTAGTGCTCACTCTTGCGATTTTTGTTGGCCCTTTACCATAAAAAATAATATTATTTGGGCCAGGGGCATCTATTTTGAATATTAAATACAACAATTTTCCCATGCATGACATAACAACTGATATGTCATGTTAGCATTGATGATTTTCATATTACTTCGTCCATACATCACAATTACTTGCAGTTTAGTGATCATTTTTGTGAAAAATTAATTTTCGCTATTCATATTGTACATAATAGGGTATACAGAGGTCTGTGGCGGCCATAGAATATCAAGAAATAAAATTCTTTTTTTGTCAATTTTTTTCAGAGAGTATTTCACTCCTGCAACACAATTACATTTCATTTCATTTCATTTATTCAATACTTTCATTAAAAAACATATAAACAATGTAGATATATACACACATATAAAGGAGTATAAAGAAAACATATAAAAACAAACAATACAAATGTACAAATGAAAGTATTAGGAGAGGCAGAAAGGCAGAGCCTTATATAAAAAGCCAATCTCCATACATACATTTCATAGCCAATTTGCTGACAAATTTATGATTTTCATGCAGGCGCGTAGCCAGGGGGGGCGGTCGCCCCACCCCCCCCCCCAAAAAAAAAAAAACGTCCCCAAAAAGAAAAAAAAGAAGGGAAAAAAAGAGGAGAAAAGGAAAAGGGAAGGGAGGAAAGGGAAGAATAGCTTTGTGTTTTTTTTCTTTTGATTCTTAATTTTTTTTCTCAAAAGAGAAACTCCTTCACTCTTCTTGCTCTAAATTTATATATGAATTTTGCTTCCGCGCTGCGCGCGGTTAAATGACAATATTGAAGTTCTCCATTGTTTCCCCCACCTTTTCTCTAACCCTGTTTTTCTACCTCAGCTATGTGCTTCTTGCCAGTTAAAGTTAAAATTGTATACATTAGGGCATGAATTTGGGTAAGGTTAGGCCGAAGTAAATATATGAAGTTATCTTTTTTTTCAATTGATTGCGCAACTTCTGGTCTGGTCGGCTCCGAGCGGGTAAAATCTTAATATCAGTTTCTGCCGTCACATCCATAAAGTCAACTTCTCCTGCTTTTCAGCTCATTGTCAAACAACCATAATTTTGGGGCAAACAGGTTCCTGATTTTAAAAAAGAGGAAGGTATGAAATTCGTGTCGTATTAAATAAAAAAGTACAATACTTTTTACTCAAATTGTATTAATCTTCATGTCATTTCCCTGTATACATTCATCTCTTGTCCTGTTTTGCGCCCTCAGTTTGAAATTTTGAATGACACTTAAGTTTCTTTATATTCAAAATGAGGCGCTTCAGGATAAGTCAAAAAAATTAGGCATCCTTTTTTTTATATATAAATAGATAATTTCAATAAATCACAAAAGTTTCAACTTTTTGCGCACTATTTTCCTTGTAATGAAGTTCAATTATCTTAGAAAATCAATTGAATTAAAGCCGATTGGGTATTAAAGATATCTACATTTGATGTAACGTCCGCCCTTTGAAATTTCAGAGTTACATTGCTCTGCGCGGGGAGGAATATCTTCCTCTACCAATCTTCTCCTCTGTTTTGCGAGTTAAAAATATGCACTGTTGCTCAATTGTTTGTAATCAAATCTGATCTTTCCAAAGAAAGTATTCAATATATCTTTGAGAATACCCTTTTCTCGGGACCCTTTTTATGGCAAGAAAAATTGATAAAACGCTTTAGCTTCCGCGTTTCGCGCGGAGTTATTATCATTTTAATTTTCTCCATTGTATACCTCTTTTGTGCGTTCACAATCACTTTTGAAAACGAGGTTCAAAATCGCAATATAGTCAACCGAATTGGAGGTACTAGAGACAAGAGAAACGGCTCCTTTTCATTTTAATTTATGAAACACTAAATTAATTAATGAAATAAATACGACAGAAATCGGCTCATTTTTAGATTTTTATGATCCCGGACCTCCCCGGATCTTGCCGGCATATTGCCGTGTTGATCCGTGAGGGTCCGTGTCTATATGTGACTGGGGCTTAAGCGTTTAGGAGGGGACAACCCAAGAAAAAAATTTGACAAGCAAAAAAAAAAAAAAAAAGGTTCTCAACCTAAAAATTATAGGGGGGACGCGTAGGAAAATAAATTGAAAAGCAAAAAAAAAAATAAAAAAAAAAAAAGGTCATCAACTACAAATTTAGGGGGGGACCGTCCCCCCTCCTCAAATTTAGGGGGGGACACGTCCCCCCCGCTTCCGCCGCCTATGGCTCCATAGCTCTAGCTTTATATTTTTTTTGATGTGTGGCTAGTAAACAATTGATTCGAGAGCATAGTTTGAGCTGAACATTTTGATAGTCAGCAGTTTTTTGTTAATATGAACGTGCAGGATGCATTGGTATATCTCGCTAAAACAAATGATGAAAACTCGAATCACAGACTAGAAGTCTTGAACACATATTTTTGCCCCATGTTATTTTATTGCTGAAGTACTGAACAGATCCTTTATTTACCTCAATCAACAACCATGCACTGCGAGTGCTAAGCACTATAGCGAAATTTCGAATTTTATATAATGGCCTGAAAGATATATGTTACTGATCAATAGTGTTTGGAGTTTACAGTGACTCTATCTGTCTATGAGAAAACTTTCCAGATTTAAAGAGAGGCAATGCTGTTTTGGAGCAAGTTGCAACTTAAGTAGGATGCCTATGATAACATTTATTTAATTTCTTTTTCAGTTTTCAGAAAAAAAATAGGGGGGCATGTGAAGGGGCAAAGATCCTGACTGGGGGTAGGCCCCCGCCCCCCCCCCCCTTTGGTGCCATCACTGGATACACATCGTGCTAAAGAGGAATAGACGGAGCTAAAAATAATTTGGTTTTAAAATTGAAGTAAATATCATGATACAAAATAAACCAGGAAGGATAGCAGGATTATTTGTGAGAGGTTGAATTGGCAAATATTATTTCTCTCGAGGAGAAAACTTGCGACTACAACAAAGGATGAGCACTTTTTTCGAAATAAAATCGCGCTTGTTTTCATTTATTATGGGATATCCGTCCTGTTCATGAATACAAAAGGTGTGTGAGAGAGGAGAAAATAAGTAAAACAAGTTGGTGAAAGTTTGCAAGAAATCTTAAAAGTATATAAGACAGTTATAGTTGTTTTGAAATTCAGATCCACAAGAAATTTGAAATTGACCACTGGGTAAGTAAATTTTGACAAGAGGTAGTCTGGTAGGCATGGGCGGAAATCCAAGGGGGACAGAGGGGACGTGTCCCCCTACTCAAAATAGCAGGGGGACACATTATCAAATGTCCTCCATACTATTTTTGGTCTTTTATGATGGTATGAAATAAATCATACTAAATCGAAATAAAACATGTATTTTGGGACGAGATGACCTT
This sequence comes from Lytechinus variegatus, assembly GCF_018143015.1. Taxonomy (NCBI): domain Eukaryota; kingdom Metazoa; phylum Echinodermata; class Echinoidea; order Temnopleuroida; family Toxopneustidae; genus Lytechinus; species Lytechinus variegatus. The sequence goes on along the minus strand of NC_054742.1, from coordinate 24,362,128 downwards.
ACTTTGGCGATGATAACCTTTTTATTTGCTTGTCAAATTTTCCCGCCCATTGTCCCCATAGGCGGATCCAGAGGGCCGAGCCCCCCCCCCTTGAGAAAAGAGACGAGAAAACGGGAAAAGAGACGAGAAAAAGAAGAGAAGGACGACGAGTGCATAAAATAAGATGAGGGGAAGACTTGGAAAATAAAAAGAATCTTTCGTGCCACTATATAAAATATTCGCTCGCGCTTCGCGCTCGCATTGCCTGTTAGGTGATTTACATATCTTGTTTAATATGGAGTTCGAATATTAAGTTTGGAAGTCAATATACAAAACATATTTCACCTCGGATGTCGAATTTCATTATTTTGTGTAATTTACAAATTGGTTTTTAAAAGTGCTGTGTAAAAATGTCAGTTTTAAGGTCTGAATGTTAACATTTGCTGCTTGCGCTGCGCGCTCGCAAATTTTGATTTTTCAGGTACCTATTATTTTCGTGTATTCCATAAAGTTTTCAAAATATCCCTTTTCAGGTCTGATTGTCAAGACGTATCAGCTAGCGCGCTGCGCGCTCTCGTTTTGATTGGCGATTCATATAAATGTTTCAATATTGATTATACAATAAACTACTTAAAATCCCCTTTTCATGACAGTTTATCAAAAATTTTAGCTCGCGATTTGCGCTCGCATTAATGGTTAAAATATATTAACTGATGCATCCTATTCATAATCACAAAGGTGAAATGTCCAGTTTTTATGTCATGATATCATTACATTTCGCGCCCTCATTAGGCATTAATAAATATGATATTAATTTAACAATTAAATTGTCCCTTTTGTTTCATCTCGCGCTTAGCAAGTGGAATAGGAAGATAGTCACAATTTTCATATGATGACATGTAGTAATGATGCCCCGGTCCTATGTCAAAACTTAAAGTAATAATAATATCAGCTCTTTTTTAACTGCGATCCATATCCACCTTACAATTTTTTTACAAGTGCTTGAAATATAAGCTGAAATTTACCTTTTTTTAAGATCAGAATATCAAAGTTTCATGATTTTAATAATTAAAGTTGTATTTAGAATGCTAAGATTCTAGGTCTAAATATTATGAATCACGTTCGCGCATGTTTATTCAGATACTCAACATGTTCTCTAATTTAAATCATTATCCAGTTTCAGATCAAAATATAATTTTTTTTTCTGCTCGCGCTTTGTGCTCGCATTATTAATGTAGGAAGACTCCATATTACTCTCCTTTTGATGTTTTACAAAACATGAAAAGAGTGGCCCATTTTTGTCTCACCTGCATAGCAGAGTGAGACTATAGGCGCCGCTTTTCCGACGGCGACGGCGGCGGCGGCGTCAACATCAAATCTTAACCTGAGGTTAAGTTTTTGAAATGACATCATAACTTAGAAAGTAATGGACCTAGTTCATGAAACTTGGCCATAAGGTTAATCAAGTATTACTGAACATCCTATTAGAGTTTCATGTCACATGACCAAGGTCAAAGGTCATTTAGGGTCAATGAACTTAGACCATGTTGGAGGAATCAACATCAAAATCTTAACCTGAGGTTAAGTTTTTGAAATGACGTCATAACTTAGAAAGTATGCGGACCTAGTTCATGAAACTGGGACATAAGATTAATCAAGTATCACTGAACATCCTGCATGAGTTTTATGTCACATAACCAAGGTCAAAGGTCATTTAGGGTCAATGAACTTTGGCTGAATTGGGGTATCTGTTGAATTCCCATCATAACTTTAAAGTTTATGAATCTGATTCATGAAACTTGGACATAATAGTTATAAAGCATTCCTGAACATTTTGTGTAAGTTTCAGGTCTCATGATTAAGGTCAAAGGTCAATTAGGGTCAATGAACTTTGGCCGAATTGGGGGTATCTGTTGAATTACCATCATAACTTTGAAAGTTTATGGATCTGATTCATGAAACTTGGACATTAGAGTAATCAAGTATCACTGAACATCCTGAGTGCATTTCAGGTCACATGACCAAGGTCAAAGGTCAATGAACATTGGCTGAATTTGATGTATATGTTGAATAACCATCATATCTCTGTAAGTTTATTGGTCTAGTTCATAAAAAGTGGACATAATAGTAACCATGTATCACTGAACATCTTGTGCGAGTTAGAGTAGTTTTCAAAGTCAGCACTGCTGCTATATTGAACTGCGTGATGCAGGTGAGACGGCCAGAGGCATTCCACTTGTTAGGTCTAGATCTCGATTTTTTTCTGCTCGCGCTTCGTTAAATCATATAGCTAATCTGTTCACGATTACAAAAACTGATTAAAATTTTCCATTCCTTCTTTAGAAAATTCAAAATTTTTCAACTCACGCTTCGCGCTCGCATTTTTTGATTGTTGAAATATGTAACGCCTTCATGGCTATGTGCAAGCAGTCCTTAACAGGTACCATTTTAAAACGTATATAAAAAATTTCTGCTCGCGCTTTGCGCTCGCATTATTAATACTCATCCTTTTCAAGATTTACAAAACATGAATAGTGTGTCTTGTTCAGTAAATATTATAGGACTAAATCTCGACATTTTACGCTCGCGCTTCGCATTAATTGTTTACTTACATATTTATTCTGCTTGAGCTACAAAAGTGCTTAGAATTTTTTTTCTTTAGGTAAAATATGTCCAAAAAAATCAGCTCGCGCTTCGCGCTCGCAAAATTTGATTGTTAAATGCTACTTTAACAGGTATCTTTTCCATCAGTTCATTTCTGCTCGCGCTTTGCGTTCGTAGTATTTATTTTTCAGGATAACAAACATTGCCCAGAATCAGTTCAAATTTTAGGGGAAAAAATCCAAAAAAATTAGCTCGCGCTTCGCACTCGCATCATATATATAACGATTATGATATTATATATTAATTAATAAGAATAAAGCTAAGAAGTGACTAATGAGGACTACCCCTTCAAAGAAACAAACAAGGATCATCTTCGAGCTGCCAATCGGGGAAAGTATGGCTGAAAAAAATCCCCCCTTATTGGCAAAGGCTGGATCCATGTGTCCCCCTACCTTTTGGGAGAGATTTCCGCCCCTGCTGGTAGGGACAACTTTCTCATATTCATCAATTTAGAACATTGTAACTTACTTCAATGACTTAACAATTTCATACCTTCTCAACTTATTTTCCCTTTACAGCATTTAAGTTTTCTTCTTCCAGTGAATACAAACACAGACTGGCTTTATAAATTTCCATAACATCATAAATGATACATCATAATAGCTTCATTAATAACTCCCTCAAAGTACCAGTAAATAAGTAATTCGTAAAAATATACATAAATTCATAAATTAATCCATTCCTTTTCAAATTCACTGGAAGAAATTAAGAAGTATAATACAGAAAAAAGAATAATAAAGACTCCCGCACATCCCACACACAAAATAATAAATCCTTTTCCTTCAGGTCCCCTCCTTCCCCACTCGCCCTCCCCGGGCCTCACCATAAGCCGCCTCCCCTCCCTACCCACATGGCCCAGGCAAGCCCCCGCAATTATTATGCGCGGCTAAAATCTGTACCCCCCTTACGAAATCCTGGATCCGTCCCTGCCCTATATAGATACTGACCTTCGCACGCACGCATGCACGTTATCGATTATCTTGTTTCCTTCCTAATGTAATTTTGAAACGTCCTTCGTTCGATTGTTTTTAACCAATTAGTGCGCCTAAAACCTATTTCTCACGTTGTCGATATTTAAAAATGGAAACAGGATCCCCCCCCGGATTGGATCGGAGAGGGGTACCTTATCGTCAGTGTGTGTGTGTGTGTGTATATATATATATATATATACAGTGCGTATCAAAAAAAAGTTTACACTTTGAAAAAGCTATGGGAATTAAAAAATATAAAACATGTGGGTAATTTTTTGACATATAATCTTGGGTTAGGGTCTCATCTATCACATGAAAGTAAAATTTTTGACAGAATGTTACACTTGAGTGAGCACTGTCCATTTTTGTAAAGCTGGCAGAAATCTGTTTGCGCAGAAATGCTCGTTTTCACGCCGTGTCAAGGGGAAAGGGCGAAATCAAACTTACCTTGCGGAATATTTCTCATACAATTCCCTTGCACTTTCAGTCAATTGAAATAAAACGGATACAGTCAACCATTTTCTAACAATTTTCCACCCAAATTGAAATTTCAACACTTAGTAAGCACAACCTTTACCATTTTTGTGCCAGCTGGATCTGAGGACATAACTGAATCTGAAGAAAAGTTAAAATCAGACATCTCTACCATTTTTTACTAAGTTTTTATTATTCAAAGTGGGTTTACATTTCATTTTTCATTTAATACTTGTTTCTCCACACTTTTCCCAATCTTTAAAATCATGAAAATCAAGCCTAAGTTATTTCATGTAATTCACAGCTCAGTCTAAAGCAAATATCGTCACGATGTCCTCGGTGTGTGGAGAGTGGGGTGGGGCGCAATGCACTCTTCGGAGGGTTTTGGGAAAGGACACAAGTTTAAAAAGGTTAAAGAGATCTTCAAATCAATTTTACTAGCTAAATTCCACGTGTTCTTCATGATTAAGGTCTACTTTTATTTACATAACTATTTCAAAGTTCTGCGCAAATCATTTTTCACCAGCTTTTCAAAAGTAAGTGGTGCTCAGTCAAGCGGAAATATTTTTCGACAGTTATATCGTCATTTGATTAAATGGATCTGTACTAATGTTAAAATGTGGAAATTCTTCAGGATATTGCAAATGTATAATTTTACAGGATTTTTTCTAAGTGTAAACTTTTTTTTGATACGCACTGTATATATATATATATATATATATATATATATATATATATATATATTTATATTTCCATTTATATAGCGCAGTTACTATGTGCATATACTCAACTGCGCTTTGATACTTGGTATCATATTATTACCCCGGCTGTTGCTAAGCCGCCATATTAATAGGCGCTTAAGCGTTCAAGGATTAAATCCTACCGGGTACCCATTCACCTCACCTTGGTCGAGTGCAGTACAATGTGTATAAATCTCTTGCTGAAGGAAATTACGCCATGGCTGGGATTCGAACCCACGACCCTCTGTTTCAAAGTCCGGAGACTAATCCACTGGGCCACAACGCTCCATATATATATATATACATATATATATATATATTGTCCTCAATAGTTGGTTTGGATTTTGGAGGGCTCCAAAATTAAATGTAACAAAGCAGAAGAAAACGAAATTACCCCATAAAGGGGGGGGGGGCTCTCAATCAAGATGTACATATACTTTTATGTGTTGTCTGACTCCACTAATATTTTTCCGTCGTAGAAAACCCCAAGATCTTATTCGCGAATGTACCAGACGTTAAAATTAAAGCACAACACAGCCTACATTTTGAATTTTAAGAAAGGAAATTAGATAGTGTAAAATAATGTGCATTTCTTTCTTGTTTATTCTGTATGGCCAATACGGCCATCAAAATATTCTCTGTTGCTTTTCTTTTATTTCCTTCTTCACTACTTTCTTCCGTTATTCCCAAAACTTCCCACCACCCTATAAAACTTGTCAAGTTAATTGATACCAGAAAACGTTATGGTATAGACCAATAAAAACTCGCACATATTTAAATCTTTAATTTGCCATATATTCAGTTTTAGAAGAAAATTTTCATTCCTTTTTATCAAGATTCTTACCGAAGTCTATGCTGGGGAAACTTTTGCAGCCAAACACAAAAAAAAACCAGCTCTCCTTTTTATAAAATATCTCTTTAATGAATCAAGACTGATCAATACATTTTGGCAGGAGTGCGTCATTTGGTAACTTCTGCCAAGAAATCTAATTGTCAAATCAAACATGAGCGAGCATGCATTAGCGATCAAATTATTACTTTTCAAAAGTAACAGAGGTCATTTCAAATGATACCAAAACAAAATTTAAACAATAAAATATTTTGATTATCTTACATCATGGTTTTAGCATTATCATGTTCATATAGAAATATGAACTACTCTTTAGAAAATGCTTTATTCATTTATTTGTTCGTTTATTTACTTTTCTATTCATTCATCTATCTATGTATCTAATTTAAAATGCAAAATTTCATAAAAGTTGGACAATCTGTAAATTGAGCACACTTACTCATCTAACCAGCTCTTACCTCTCTCTCTCTCTGTTCTCTCTATCTCTCCACCCTCTCTCTAGATATTTTATTTTTACCGCACCCCTCCCTTTCTCAATTACTCATTCTCTTTCTTCCAGATCAGCTCCCCAGAAAATGATTTTCTCCGTCTACCCATTAGGTCCATGGTCTACCACATCTAGTGTATGATAGCCTTTTGACAAGGCTCCACGGACATAAATGTGTTTTTCACCATTGCACAGCAATACGACATTGATCTCAGATCGATGGAATAAGAAGGCTGACGAAGACTACTTTCTGTCGCGAGCGCCTTAAACCATTGTTTGTTTTTATTTCCGTCATAAAAAACATTTGACAATATAGTCATGTAAAGAGATACTAATGAGTAACATAATACATAATGAAATAAATCATAAACATTGATAAAAAAAGAAAAGATAAATTAAAAGATAAAAAAGATCAATTTTAAGATAAAAGACGGTTGGATAACCCACATTCAGCTGCACCAAATATTATTATGTGCGGCTGGTCTTCCATGGGGACCAAATAAGAGAGAGAGAGAGAGAGTGAGGGAGAGTCATAGGGAGAGGAACATGAGAACAGAAAAGAAAAGACAAAAGAGGGAAAGGAAGGAAGACAAAAGGTAGAAAAGAGAAAGAAAGAAAGAAAGAAGGAACGGAGACAAAAAATCTTTAAAAAAAATTAAACAAAACAAAATAAGTTAAGGTTTGTACGGAAGCAAGAGATTTTTTTCAAATTTCTTTTAAAAGTTGGTAGTAAAGGGGAGCTTTTCAAATCATTGGCCAAAGTATTCCATAATCTATAGAGCCTTCAAAAATAAAAGAGTTTTCTGCGGAAAATGTTCCCAAAAGAAGTAGATGAAATTAATCTGATTGTGTCTTTGGGTATTTATGAACTATACGATTTTTGGTAAACATATATCATGAAACACGGAGGGTAAAAGACCAGAATCATATCTAAGCATACATCAACCAAGTAGAATAAAAAAAAAGGATTTTTAAAGGACAAGTCCACCCCAATAAACAGTTGATTTGAGAAAAAGGAGAAAAATCCAACAAGCAAAAGACTAAAAATTTCATCAAAGTCGGGTGTAAAATAAGAAAGTTAGGACATTTTAAAGTTTCGCTTAATTTCACAAAACAGTTATATGCACATCCTGGTCGGTATTCAAAATGCTGCCGCTAGCATCGTTTCTCTATCCACCATCAGGCGCACTTACATTGGCTCCCTGTATGTTCAAGATTTTGTTGTGTCCACGGCTCTTCTCCCCATGCAGTACCTCATTTCACTGATCAAAAGTTATACCCCTTCAAGATCCTTACGTTCCTCATTTTTCAATTCTCTTGTTACCCCCAAAGTTTCCCAAACCTGGGGGGGGGAGATCATTTGTTTACTCATCCTCTAAGTTATGGAATAGCCTAACTGAAAACATCAAACAGTGCTTGAACTTTGAAACTTTCAAACATTACCTTAAAACATTTCTCTTCAATTCTTTTTAATTTCTTTTATAATTTCCTAAAAAGCGCCTTGGGCACTCTACAGAGTGGATTTGGTGCGATATCAATTTCAATTTTATTTATTTCACTTCAATCAAACAAAAACAAATTGTATACCATATATAAGTCTAATTATTATTATTATGCAAATTGGCAGACTGATGACGTCACCCACTCACTATTTCTTTTGTATTTTATTATAGGAAATATGAAATATTCTAATTTTCTCCTCCTTGTCAAGTGAAACAAAGTTTTATTTCTCCCTGAACATGTGGAATTACTATTATTTTAACAGTTTATGGTTAAGTTAAGTTGGTCCTTATTGCCAACTTCGTAAAAATTTATATATTGTATTATTCAAACAATAAAAAAAAGAAATAGTGAGTGGTGGACATCATCGACTCTCTCATTTGCATATCGCTGAGTTGTGTATTTTGAAAAATAAGCGAAACTTAAAAAATGTCATCACTTTCTTATTTTAAATCCGATGAAATTTGCAGTGTTATGTTTGTTTGATTTTTTCTCTATCGATTCAAATCAACAATTTTCTTGGGTGGACTTGACCTTTAAGGTGTTACGTTCGAAGAATAGGGGGTCATTATGGGCGCATATACTTGCAAAAGAACTCTTCTTTTCAATAACATTAAAAAGAACATTGGGATTATTGTGTAAAAAATGAAAATTAGTATCATCTGCAAATGAAATGAATGACAAAGATTTAGCAGACCTGTGGTAATCGTTTACATAAAGAATAAATAATAATGGGCCCAACAGGCTTCCTTGTGGGACACCACATGTTATATCTTTGAAATCAGACGTTTGTTCGTTTAATGATACAAATAGATTTCTGTTAGAAAGATAACACCGGCCTTTCCACGAACACCTATATGGGAGAGCTCGTGGAATAAAATGGTGTGATCGATTATTGTGCCAAAGGCCATGCACCGGTAATGTTCGCTTTCGCAAAATGCCCTTCATTTTTCAGCTTACTGTAATCCTCCATCATAATTATTTCCTTTCAGGTTGGAGTCACACTTTTTCACCTATCAATCATCAAACATTCATCCTGAACTTTTCTTGTCCTCCCAAACATGCCTGCTGAAATTTATGATTTGATGGGCTAGATATCAGGGAAATGTCCCTGCTCAGATCTGGATGTTAAAATGTGAGTTATCATGCCAATGACAATACAGAAATACAGCAGTGCTGCCTACTTGGAATGGCCTGAAATGCACCTCTGTAACGTACCAGAATGTGTCTTAAAACTGTTGAAGCGGGACCAATGAAATTTTCATAGAAATTAGAACATGAAATGAGTTCCTGTATATTGAGAATGCTACCATATTTTGGAATAAAATCAGTCTGTCAGAGGATATGTTTTTATAATCACTAGGGAGTTTCTCTCCGCGACGCACAACGTAAAATGACAATGAACAGCTACAAGGTCTTTGTCGAAAATTGGTAAACCGGAAAAAGCAGTTTCGTCCCAATTATAAAATTGCAAATACGTCGTTTGTCTAGAGAGAGTCCAGGACGAAACTGCCGTTTTGATTCATCATTTTTTAACAAAAGTTATTGGTTGTTCATTTTCATAAAGGGCATTTTACAATATGTTTTCTGTGTTCTTGAATCCGTCGTGCATCATGGAGCGAATACTCGTATAATGTCTAATCACGGACTGCCTCTTCATTGCCTAGCTAATTGACGGTGACCGATGACACCACATATGATTCTGCGTCATTTGCTCTGACGGTGCATAGGCAGATTTGGACTAGAGTTAGGATTGTAATGAAAGGTGTTTTGTTCAGATATTATAAATTTAGGGTTTAATTAGCTTTAGTGAAGGTAATATGCTTTATGTTTGCTTTGGAGGTTAGATTTCGTGTTTGGCTTAACGTGCAGATTATCCATCTGAGCAATTGTCGCCAGAGCAAAATGGAACCAGGTGACCAACATAGAATCAAAGTAGACAAAATCAAATGTAATGACAGTCACGTATTTGTGAATTCATACATAGCATGCAAAAAAATCATGTACTGACATATCAACATATCGCCCACCCAATCCATTGGACATTCTCTATGTTACTTTATTTTTCTCTTAGAGCCCCTTAGTTATGGCCAACGCATTACAGTGTTTTAGAGTTTATACTGACATGGCAGATCTGTATGGTAAATGTCACTAGTCTACATGGTCTAAGCTAAAATTATAGGAAGCCGCAGACGTAAAAAAATACATAAATAGTTTTTCCATTGTTGGTTTAATTCTTGTGTATGTTGTTACTCATACTTCAAGAGTGAATTTGTGCCATATTTAACCATCCATGGATAAAGCAAAGCTGCAGATTTACCGGAGTTCAGAATACGGCCCCGTCACAAATAAAACACATCAAACAATGAACAACATGAGCTTGATTGTAGGTATCTGAGAGTTTTATTTACATGACTTTTATATAAAATACTTGGTAATTATGATTATCTTTTTATCATCAGCATTATAAGATAAGTAACAATCTAACAAAATAACATTGATTACTTCATTATGTACAAATAATTGTTAATTTATGTATTCATAACATCATGAATATCATGAAAGAAACTATTTTCTATTGTAACGAATATGGTGAAATCAAAGTTCTAAAATAATTGAAAAATTTACATGCTCATATCAAGCAATGAGGACCCTTTTTAAACCGTGTATTTTTGTTGTAGTCACAATCAATCTTTTTTTACATTAAGTAATCAGAAAATTATTACTGAGCTCTCTTAATATCAATTTCAATCTAATACCATGTGAAAATTCAGGCGGACTCAAACGTAATGATTTACTTGGATGCACATGAATTATATCTACCTGCTGCTATTTTCTAAGCAAATGATTAGATCAGGTGCGATTTGTAATTACTTTAAGAAAATATTTCTGGAAGCAAGTCTGAAAAAGTTATTTCCAAATCACGCCACTCTCGCAGTTAAGTAATGTTATTCGAGGTTATGTAAATTGACCTCTATATACGAATTGGCCCTTTTGGTGCGTTTTTATTAGAAAATTTACCTTGATTACATTGGCATGATTGAGTTACATGGCACTATCAGTTCACTTGCTGACACTTGAATTAGCTGCAGTAATTCGACCAACTCGTTATCAATTGGTTGTCAAGTGATTTGAAACAGTTTGTCTGATTATGATTTGACTTCTGTACAACATTACGTTATTATTTTGAAAGCACAATTATGAGTAGGCCCTATATACATCTTAAAATACTTAATGTATGTATTGTTTTACTACGCATTACAAATCGGACGCATCCGAGTACAAAGAGTTTGATATTTGTATCCTTAAGACCTTACATAAATTATTATGCAATTAACAACATTTAAAGGACTCATTCCTCTGGTTGAGGCGCCACAAATTAAAGTACATAAAAAATAACTTCCTTCCCACTACGGAAACAGTGACTTGCAATTATTTTAATATTTTGAAATCATGTACTGTGTTTTATCATTCTGTGTTTGGAAGTAGGACAGAAGGGTAATTGCAACAGTTATTTATTTCACTATAGTCTGCCCTGGCATTCCAGTGGTTAATTTCTATCATGGTTTGTTAATTTTTTGTTCTCTGAATTATATGTTTTGTATCATCTTCATTTCCAAAATAAATAATAATAATAATATGTTTATATATCAGAATTAATAATACTGTATGTACAAATATATAATACAAAGCTAACAGAAATAATCATATATATACACGTCACTAAAATAAAAACGGAGCTAATTAGAACCTTGAGAAAAATAGTTCTCATAAGATTCGCTTTGGTTTTTTTTTTTTTGAACAACAATTGTTTCCTGCATCAAAGATCACATAGTATAAGACTTCCTTTTCTGTTTTGCATATTGGAAACTGGGGAAAAGTTCTAATCGGCTCCATTTTTTTTTCTTCTCAAAGTGTATGAATACATAGTCTATAATTATCGTTTAGGTAGAATGTACCTGCAACATTATTACATACACATTTCACAAATATATTCCTTCATCTCGCGTCCGACTGACTAATGATCGCCGTTTCGTCTTCGCTATTTGTTCATGTGTACTCGACTGGCATCTAAAAGACAAATGAAAATAATAAAAAAATAGAAATGTAATTGAGTATGATTACAAGTATATAAGAACAAAACAGGGGGTAACCCAAGTCATATAATATGGATCGTTTCAGTAACGACAGGGACACTATAAAAAGGGGAGACATGTTCGAGATAAAGCCATATTCCCCACTAATAATTCCCCAAAAGGATAATGATCGGGACATATTTTGTTATAACTATAGGTCACATAAGGGTAATATGGAAAAGGGGGATAATAGCTCAACCGATTCCAATTTCCTAGTCAAATATACAGCGAAGGGTAGGGGGTCGTTTTCCACATAATTTATATTTATCCAGATTTAGATTTTGTAGGTTGCTAAAGACTATAGAATGTCGTATTATGTGGTCGTGGCATGTAATTTTTTTTTAAGATGGGGGGGGGCTTTGAAAATGATTCATCCGATTGACACACGTGTGTAGACTGCAGTACGGCGAGGGGAAATTAAAGTGGCATCACTTCCACCATGCCAACGTAAAGTCTTTTGGCAGGCCTACGCAATGTGTGTGTGTGGGGGGGGGTCTCTTTAAATTTAAAAACCATTTGTTAATATGAATTTAAATGTCAATTTCAATCTAGAGAGACGTCTGTGTAAACTCTTCTATATATTGAGTTTCTTCGGGTTTGCATTCTTTAATTTTTCCATATTATTTTGTAATGACGGCCCGGCGCATGGCCAAGCGCGTTAAGCTCTTTCTGTATGCCAAAGGGCGGATATTCCTTAAGATTTTAAATCAAGATATTCAGAACCAGTATTGCTGTTTATTGACAAAAAAGACTGCTGTATATAAGGTGACGTTTCAAATACGGGCTCTGTGGTACTGTGTTCTTGACATAACCCATTTCCGCTGATTCAATTGTAAATAAATTATCCATAACTCTAGGCTGCATTCTCATGTCTGTTCACAATTTAAAAAAAGTTATGGAGATGGGAATTTGATTTTGTCTATACATGTCATGTAGAGTCATTTTAAAATCATGATAATGGGAACAAAAAATAAGGTTTTTTCGTTATCATAAAATGAACAAAACAAAACGAAACAAAATAATGTTTAAAATATGATACAAGACATGCGTAAAAATAACTATTCTATAGATTATTATCGGTAGGCCCCTGCATCTAGCTCAATTTTTCTGTTTTTAAAAGGGGGTTAGATTCCGACAATGTAATAATTTCAAATCTTAAATTATGATCACTAGTATAAGGTTTTTGCTTTATAAAGACATACGCACCGGGCAAAGATTCGAATCCTCAAACTCTCGAATGAGAGTTAAGCATATGAACCCCTATGCCTCGGCGGTACTCAGGACATCAGTTATAAGTGAGAGTGTGGTCAGAATGGATGTAGTTGATTCGTTAGGTGATGGAGTGGCAGTGGCACTCGCTGCTTCTAATGCTGTTGGAACAATAGTAAATAAAAACTGCTTCAACACGCTATCTAAAATAATATGAATTTCCGTTCAGATAATTCATGCTGCATTCATATTGCATATTGATATAAATTTTGTCGGAAAACGTGCAATACAAGAAGCTTTGATTTTTTTTTAAACAAGGATCGTACGAACAGAGAATTGGAATAGGGTTAATTAATATTGCAACCATGCGACTTATTGAGGTAAAGGATGAAAGAAATAAGCTTTATTCTTGGCTAAAATAAAAGTTAATATGTTATATTTAAAAAGGTAGCTAGGTGGATGCTTTTTTTTACTCGATGTATCCCAGAAAACAAAGATCACGGATAGAGAGAGTGACCGAATTGAAAGAAATGAAGTGAACCAAAATTTATAACTGTTCTTTGTGCTACTTCCCTCAAATTCTCTTACCCACTTTTGATAGGGCATAAAAAGGCAAGTGATAATGAATTATTGTGCAGAGAAAACTGGATAGAAAATAGTATACGCCACGATTTTCTTTATAAAATGTTACTGGGGTTAAAGGTGCTATGGCTCATTCACACTGCCAAATAAAGCCAAGACCGAAAATACCGCCACAACAGCATGCCAAATGGGTTGTATACCGGGTTGTTTGGTTTATCGGCGGTTTATGTTTATATCCCGCCAGCGTGACCGAGAAGCTGTACAACCATGCCGACCACACTCACATAATACATGTAATACAAGCGATATAGTGTTTCATATTTAAAGAAATGAAAACATATATTCTCGAGTACAGATGCAGCCTAGCTCCTTCTATAGGAAGCGGTTTCCCTCCCCCCCTGACCAAGGGAGTTTTTTTTTGCTCAGCGACGTGCGGCTGATTTAAGAACAGAGAAAATGTATAATCAAATGCCCGTCATGAAAAAGAACAAGAAGTGTTTGTCGACACATTAGCATTTTTTTCGCTTTGGCGACGAGCTGGGGGCGTTTCATGAAAGGACTTGTCGGACGTTTTATCTGACAAGTCCCATTTTATCCGACAGTTACCATAGGAACAGTGCCTCTCAGCCAATCAAAATCATGGAAAGATGTCAGGGGCCCAGTGCAGAAAAAGTTGCAATCAATCGCAACTCTAAAAATCATGCGCAACCGTGATTTTCAACCAATCAACAGCGCGCATTTGGAACTTGCGTTTAAACGCAACTCTTTCTGCAACGGGCCCCAGACAACTTGTCGGATGAAAATATTGATGAAACACTCCCCAGGGGCGCGTTGCAGAAAGAGTTGCAATCAATCGCAACTCTAAAAATTTAGGCGAAACTTCTTTTTCAACCAATCAACAACGCGCATTTTGGACTTGCGATTGATTTTTTGACTTGCGTTTGAACGCAAATCTTTCCTCAACGGACCCCAGGGGCCCGTTGCAGAAAGAGTTGCAATCAATCGCAACTCTAAAAATCATACGCAACTTGATTTTCAACCAATCAACAGCGCGCATTTGGGACTTCCGATTGATTTTTTAGAGTTGCGTTTGATTGCAACTCTTTCTGCAACGGGCCCCAGGTCTTTCAGCGACGCGGGTTTATGGCCAGCCATTTTAATTTATTCATATTTCTTTCTTGGTATATGTAAAATATTAATAAGATTTTTTTTAATGCTTGCTATACGTCTGCGTAGCTGACAACCCATATACGTCGCTGAGCAAAACTGGAGATTTGGTATAAAACTTTGTAAAAAGTTGCCATTGCTGTTCCAATTTATCAATGTTTGACCTCCGAACTATTCTTTGTCATTTGACGGGAATTTAAAATACATTTACTCTGTTCTTGAATCATCCGTATGGAGTTGAGCAAAAACTCTATAATGTCTCCCTCTCATGCCGATTAACTTCATAATATTAAGCATGCAATTAATTATGCTTAGTCAAATAGAGAAAATCGAGCAAGAACAATGCTGAAAATCCATCAAAATCGAATGTAAACTAAGGAAGTTATGACAGTTTGAAGTTCCGATTGTTTTTTCACAAAAAAATTACCTACTCGATATGCAAACATGGCAAGTTATAGGGAAACAAGACGTCACTCACTCACATATGCACTCAATATTTCTTTGTATTTCATAATAAGAAATATGAAATGATCAAAGTTTTCTCATTTTAATATAGAACACGGTTTGTTCCCTTCCTGAAATGTAGAATTATCATTGCTGTAAAAAAAATATTATAATCTGAATTAATTAAGAACTTTCTTATTGTAAAACTAGCAAAATTTGAAGTTTTTTTGTATTTATATGAAATTGAAGTATTCTTTATTTCAAATAATCAAACAACTCAAACATTTTATATTATGTTATGTTATGCAGGGTCCAGTACACTTTTATAACTGAATTGGCTTCCCTTATTATTATTATTATTATCATTATCATTATTACTATTATCAAAGAAACAGTGGGTGTGTGACGCCATCGACTACCACATTTGCATATCACCTGTCTTTTGCATATTACTTTATTGTGAAAAGAAGCTCTGATATTTTATAACTTTATTATATTACAACTTAATCCGATTTTGGTAATGTTAATGGTATGCGTGTTTGAGGTTTTTCTATTATTCGAATAAAAAACTTTGTTAGGTAGACTTGGCCTTTAATGGGGTGGAGCGTATATTCATTAAAATAAAAAAGAAGGGACTATATAGTAGGCCATTGGAGCATTATTTATATCAATCGAATCAATTAAAGATGAATATGGAGTTGTAGATTATGCTACATTGACCCATTATATTGATCAAATATTAAATGCCATTACTACTAGAATGACTGTCGCCTATAATAATTATAAAATGGAAATCTGGCCTTGGTAATAGCATAGTTTATGGTGGCAGAAAAAATGTCGGGAAAATAAAATCAATGACTGAAACAAAATGACAGATTATAGTAGGCCTACAATCCTGACAATTGAGCACTAAAT
The DNA here is from genome assembly GCF_018143015.1 of Lytechinus variegatus. Classification (NCBI taxonomy): domain Eukaryota; kingdom Metazoa; phylum Echinodermata; class Echinoidea; order Temnopleuroida; family Toxopneustidae; genus Lytechinus; species Lytechinus variegatus. The sequence goes on along the minus strand of NC_054742.1, from coordinate 24,346,010 downwards.
TAAACAATAATATGTGAAACTATCCTCTTGTTTTGGACGTTAATAGGAGCTTGCAGTCCTGAGCAACTTTTCCCTGAAAGCAAGTCTCAAATATGAAATTAATAATTATATTCGTATAATCCCTCATCATAAAAAAATAATAATTTAGAGTAAAACTTTGGTGAAACGACACATTTTTAGTCATGTTGTGTATTCCACGGAATAAACAGATTGATGGCTACACTGATTGTCCGAAGAAAAGTTTTATGGAATGAATCTCCTTTTAACGACCTCGTCATCATGATCACACCGGACGTCAAATATGAAATCATGGAAGAACTATATTTAAATGGTAAAACAGAGAACAAGAAAGGATTCACTTGCTTTCTGGTACGCATATTTAAAGTCTTATTCCATATTCGAACAAATCGCACAATGGGTACGATAACAAGAATAAGGATACTCAATTACAACATGTAAAGTTAAATGAAATTTAGCCTCTATTAAAAAAAAAGCTATTGGTATAAAGCTGTAAAATGCGAGGCGGGCGGGGTGGGGGGGGGGGTAAATGGATAGTTTACATGCAGAAACGACCCCTCGGAACAAACCATTTTTCATCATCATCGGACAATAATGTTCACAAAAATCAATAATTCGGTAACTATGAAAAAAAAAATCATGCGACTTAAGAGTGTCATTGCAAATGGGTCCAGAGTGTAGCTGACAATCAAAATCGCGGCTGAACTGCAGGATTGACTTCAAGGCAGCACCAGGATACTTTGATGGGGGCGTGGATGAATTTATGAAAATGTTTGAAGACATGAATTAACGTCTTGTCTTGGGATTTATTTTACAATTTCTAACATTTTACTGTGTCGTCAACGTAATTCAGCGGAGCAACCAATTGTCCAGAGACTGAAGCTTTTGGTTTGATTATGGTAGACGAATAGTTTGCCATAATTATTGTAATTCATCTCGGTGTTTGTGAAACACATCCAACATAGATGTTGTATATGGATTTGAATATTACTTAAACATGTAAAGTGAATAAGAAACTGGTAGAGGCCCATACCTGCTTCACACTCTTGACATGTCATCCATATGAATCGGACCAATGCTCCTGCTTCACATGGACTTGCCAGGCATTCTCTCACTTGAAGAGCACGCATTCTACCAGAAGCACACGGGGAGAAACAATTGAGCACTCTCCAATCAGTTAATGCTGTAATTTAGGGAAGAAAAAGATCATTACATTTTCATGATATTACAAAAAGTTTGAAGTGTGCATGCCCATGTCAAAAACTATTTAGATAACAGCTGAAAAGGAAAGACAGCTCATGATAGGAACAGGCCTGCTGCGAAATTTCGGCTCCAACCCCGCTTAGAAACGATGTCTTAAATGTATATTATACCGTAGGTCTAAGATACATTTGCATGATTTATAATCACCTCACCATATATATATATATCACCTCGTTTGATTTCCAAAACCAGTAACGCGGGAACTGAAGACGTAACGTGTTTCATCATAATATAATTCTACTTATGAAATATAGACCAATAGTTTTGTTTATTTTCTATATGTGCCGAAATTAGCTATTGGCTGTATTTGGCTGGTCATGTGAAATGTTTGTCCACAAGCTATATAGCAAATCTAGAATCGGCACCCAAACATTTTTTTTTACAAATTTTCAACCAACTAAAAGAGATATTTTGTAATCTTCATGCTTATTGCCTTAGGCTTATGTTCGTGTAGCTTTTACCAAGGGACTAAGAGTGCAAAGCGTTAGGACGATTTTCTTTTATTTTATGTCTATTTTATGGAAGCTTAAAAGTGCCACCCAGATGTTGAGATAATTATCTTGGGAAGTCGACATCATGATAACAAAAGATCAGATGACGAGATCCCGGATCTCATCATGTCAACATCTTTTAGAAGAGATGATCAGATGACAAGATCTCGGATCTCATCATGTCAACATCTTGTACAAGAGATGATCAGATGACAAGATCCAAGATCTCATCATGTTGACATCTTGTAGAAGAGATGATCAGATGACAAGATCCCGGATCTCGTCATGTCGACATCCTTTAGAAGAGATGATCAGATGACAAGATCTTCGATCCATGATCATGTCATCTGATCATCTCTTCCACTGGATGTAGACATGACGAGGTAGAAGATCTTGTCATCTGATCATCTCTTCTACAAGATGTCGACATGACGAGATCCGGGATCTTGTTATCTGATCATCTCTTCTAAAAGATGTCGACATGATGAGATCCGGAATCATTTTATCTGATCATCTCTTCTGAAAGATGTGGACATGATGATATCCAGGATCTCGTCATCTGATCTTTTGCTATCATGATGTCGACTTCCCAAGATAATTATCTTAACATCTCGGTGGCACTTTTAAGCTTCCATACTATTTTCATTTGGATCTCAATGATTTTAATTGAATTCAATTTCCTTATCATCTGAATTCATTTACTTTACATGACGTGTTTGATAACAGATGTGTGCACTTTTCCATAGCATGTCCACTGGCGGATCCGGGGGGGGGGGGGCAAAGCCGGCCCGTGGCCCCCCCCCCTGTTGAAAGGCCCAATTAAAATTTGAGATGCAAAATGCCGTCAAATCAGAAGTGTGCCCACATCCCCTTTAAAAGTGTAGACCTCTTTTTTTTCCTTTTTTATTTTGCTTGTCAAATTTTTCCTCGGGAAAATGTGTCCCCCCTTTTGGAAAATCTTGGATCCGCCCCAGAACATGTCCTAATAAACATGTTAAAGGTTTATACTGCTCCCCCGAGGGTGTGTGTATGTGTGGGGAGTGCTATAATTATTTCTTACGTGTTAACGGGGTTGAGCAGGACTGTAAATTACATGTTCTCGTCTCAGTTGAACCATCAAGAAGAGTTCGGGTTTGAGTTCCATCTCCACAAGTAACAGAGCATGTACTCCACTGGCCTTGCGTTGGTGAGGCTGTACAAAAAAAGAACCGGAAAAATCTTACAAAAATTATGCAAATACTTCATGAAATTGTTTGATATGTGATGAGGAATTGATTGACACGGTTATGGACATATAATGTAAGACGCGCTTGCCGGATGTCTGCAGTTAGTGGGTTGAAAACATAATTTAAAGATAAATTGTATAACGATTTGAAAATGAGTTCAAATCAAATGCCCAATTGTCTGTATATGTGTACCAAGAAATTGCGGAGGTGATCGTGTAATTTCAGAGAAATTAGCAAAACTAGAATGAAATTTCGGCTCGATGTCGGGTCTTTTACAAGGAATAAGAAGAAATAATAATATACTGTCCAATATTTCCTTTTCTGTGTTGGTGATCTTCAATGTGATCGTTTTTTTCAGCTAAAATACATTTCACGATTTCACAAAGTTCAGTTAATGAAATTGTACCTTATCTATATTTACGATGATAGTTGACAAACTTTGGTTTTACAGACCATCTCATCAAAATTTTTATTTGTTGCTACTTCACTTTTATTTATCTTTAAATTGTCTCCTCTTGTAGGTCCATAAAAACTATGGATGAAAGGCTATTTGTTTTTGGAAATTAATTTCCAGTGACCACGAGTTTGGAAAATTTGATTATTATCGGAATAGTTATCGAGATTTGAACTTTTAGCCCGTATTTCACACCCCTTCATTGACAGGATTCAAAAACAAAGTCTGGTTCTCCATTCTTCCTAGCTTGGTAGCTTAGGGGCAGAGCGCTCGCTTCATGGGCGGGAAGTCATGCATGCTTTTGATCCCAGGTCGAATACCGGGTCGAATAGAAACAAAAGATTTTAGAAATAGAACCTAACTTCTGAATTCTACATTGGTTTTCAGCATTTATAACGACTAGTGTGCAGATGGCGGTTTAGGGGGCCATGGACCAAGTAAAAGAAAATAGAGAAAGAAAAAGAAAAGGACAGGAAAATTTATGAAAGATAATAATATTTTCTGAACATTACGTCAAAATCTTTTAAGAAAATACATGTAGATTTTTGTATTAAAAGGACGATATTTTGGCTCCCTTGCTTCGCTCGCTAGCTCTCATTAGCCCAATTCGCCACGCTTGGCCCATCAACAAAGTTGGCTAATTATGCTACTGTTAGAGCAGAGAAGGATGAAAAACATGCTATGATGCTTTGCTATGCTGGTCATACTGTTAGAGCTGTTTTATTATTATTATTATTATTGGAGTTCCTACCCTGGGTAGATAATACAATATCGTTATTATGATCATAAAAAACACCAATTCAGTTTGTTCATTAAATTGCATTGAGTGCAAGGTTGTTTTTCTAATACAATTACCAAAGTTTTGTTTGATAATCATTATACCTCATGAAACTGTATTGGTGCCTACAAAGTCAAAAAAGATTTCCGGCTACATACATAAAACGGGAACTGATTTATCATATGACTCAAAACTTACTTTACACGTGAGGAATTCAATGGGAACATTAATTCCCTCATTCCGATGTAGTTAATTCCCCTAAACAATAAAAAAAGGAAGTGAGCTGGTGACCTTATTTGCATTTGGTTCTGAAAAACACAAAGCAGTTTACGTGACGATATGAAGATAATGTTTTCAAGAGTTTATAAGTTTAAAGACAGGTATATAGGCATTAAATCTTGCACAACCTAGTTTACACTCGTCTAGACCGGTGTGACATTTTCAAAAACACGCAATAGCATTCATAACCTTTGTTGTTTATTTCTCATATATGTCTCTGAAACATTCATACTTCCTCTCTTCTATCTTTTTCTTGCGATTTGATTTTTTTTACAAAGTGCATTGCAACTATTACATATCTTAGATAATATGTATTGTGTATTATTATTCATATTTCAATTGAAGTGGGTTTAGAGTCTGTTTGGAAATACCACATGAGGTCGATCAGGCGCGAAATATTTGCTTGTATTACTTGGTACCGAAAGATCTAAAGACGTGTTTATATTATGAAAGCACTTTGATAAGGTTAAATGAGATGATTTAAATTAAAATCCATCACATAAAGAATTATCATAAAATTAATAATACACTATTTGTTTTAATATATGCGGAAAGAAATGAGACAAGCTATCCTAGCACAGCATGAATACATATACCTTGCTCAAAATATCACCAATACATTGCCATGATCTTCATAATCATCATCATTCTTTACTATTATTATAGTCAGAAGTAACAGCAGCAATATGACGATAGTATTGTTTAACACAGGGCTTATCTACCACATGTCTATTACTATTTTCTCGACTACTTCTATACTGTTTTGTAATGTACTCTTAACGATAGTAAATCATTGTGAAATTAGAGCAAAGAAGTTCACTTCTGTTAAGTTCATCACCTCAAAGCTACCCAAAAGATGATAAATCTTTCATGTGCAACATTCCTGTAAACATCGTGTTTTCTTGAGTCATAAATTATTTCGAAAGAGAACTTGAGACAGGCTGGTATTTGAATGAATTAAAGACCAATATTAAAGACATATGGTAAGGCTAAATGCAAGCATTGCAACAGTGACTGATTCTGGTTAATGAATATAGAGATAATATTCGATGGGTTCATCACATTAACTCCTCTAGATTTATTTAAGTGAACGGTGAATTCTAATAAGCGTGCATCTTTTCCTGTTTAAACCCAAGAATATCTAAAACAATGTGATCAATGAATTGCATTAGAGTTAGCTTATATAGTTTTCTTGAGGCTATCCCTATTGGACAGCCAAGCATCTACTCTAAACGATTTCTAGTGTTTACAAAAGTAATAGCCTTAGAACAGTTACAGTAGTTAAGGGATATTATATGATTAAAAAGTAATTAAAATGTAAATATTAAGAGAACGACACACAATGACAACATAGATTCCAAAAGATGTGCGAGTTTTTGACTGGCATATTGCCTATGTAGTTTACACATAATAATGGAGTTTTACTATCAAATATGATGGACTCGGGCATAGACAATTATGAATGTCTTAATCATTCATGTTTGCCGAATGCACGATTTGTGCTACATTATGTTTTTCATTTCTATAGTTCTAAATTATACACTTTGAAATTCATGTTTTTTAGATATGATAATTGACCAATATATAGATATAAATATAATATATATATATATATATATATATATAACAAAATATGCTGAAGATAAATGGTAATGCTTTCAAAGCCAATATAGTTTTTATTTCCTCGAATTTTCGACGGACCTCCGTCTTCTTCAGGAGTATATACAATGTGCATTACCATTTATCTTCAGCATATTTTGTTATTATTAGAGAAGCCAATACGTGAAACTTTAAGATATATATATATATATATATATATAATGATAGTACTTACCGTATGAACAAACGATGAAAAATAAAAGAATTAAAGACATGACAACCCTTTTAGTTAATGCATCCATATTAATTTGGCTTAGATCAAATCGGTCTCTTGGCGTTATTCTTTGATGAAAGATGGTAACGAGATCGAATACCCGTGAAATATAGTTCCTGTTGCCCGAATAGGTGATATTATTCCAACGAGATAAAGTCAACAAACATTTTAATTTTCTTAATGGATGTACTAGTGATCTTGGCTGTGATGGTAAACTTGTCTCCCGGATCGCGCTGATTTCCTATTGACTTGTTCGTTTTCATGCCACCGTTTTCAATTTATATAGGGAGCGATCTCATCAAGCGCCTGTGACGTGCGGACAAATGAGTAGGCGGGTGATTTAGCGTGTAATTCATTCAACGAGAGTATTGACCAATGAAGTGAGGGTTTGATCATGCTGCTATCAATGATCAGATGATGAGGGTTTCAAGTTACTCGAAATTTTCACAAAATTCACCAAAAGTTTGCACGAAATCCTTCAATTTCACTTTACAAACTGCTAAAGTGTCCAAATGACTAGCTAGATAGTTTGCTCCCTCGCATTTGACTTTTTCAACAAAAAAAGTTCACGCGTCCTAACCTCCCAGTAATTCTGCGCACGGCCAAGTATTTACTCAATGGAAAAGAGAAGTATGTTGATTTAATATCAGATCAGTATATTCTTAGATATCCCTTTTGCAATTATAAATTGTAATGCATGTGGTATTTTTATGTTTATTTTTGTGATTCAGCGAAAATTCCTTTTACCAGAGTATTATTTTCTTCATGTTTTTCCTTTTTATGTAATTAAGCAATTTTGATATTGTTCTGTACAACCGATTATTAATTGTAACGTTGTAACGTTTTATTGAATAAAAATGAACAAAACCTTAAAATGAATTGACTTGAATGCATTTGAGCGTAGCGAGTGAGGAGAATAAGCTCCAATTACGAGGTATTTTCTGTCTCTATCATTCATTTTCTTTTACTACTCGCTAGATGTTAATACGACGTTCACAAATATTTATATTCCTTACCGTAACTTAAGATGATTGAATTTATGAAGTTATCAGTATGCATCTTTGAATTACTTTATTCATTCAAATCATGGACCTAGGTCCATGTTCAAATCAACATGTATGGCGTTGCTACCAGAAGTATTTTTTAAAAAGTCAAATAACAGATTCTTTTTTTTTTCTTCTTTAAGAACGTTTAAGAAGAAAACAGATTCTTGTGGTATCACTTTTCCAAAGACGTCTGTAAAACAAACAAGTTGGTCCATTTTTTTTATTGTCTTTGGAGAAACCAACATGTTTTTTTTTTTTGCCTTTTGGAAATACATACTTCATTTCATCGCAATTTTTGGCACCGACGCATGCAACTTGTGCGTATGTATATACAGGAAGGCGCCAAGGGAATCATTAACGTTTTAGAAACGCTCTCTCTTAAATCGATCTTCAACTCAATAAATACCATAAATGGTTTTAATTCGGAGAAAGTTCTTCCCATTTCAGCGGAGGTCAAATATACACTACTTGCTTAATGGCTGTGGTCAAGGGCAGGAATATCAATTTCAAGAAGTAGGCCTATGTTACCCTATCTATAAAGTACCATGAATTTGAGTGTGGAATTCCAACCGAATGCAGCTGGAATGGTAATTTGTTTTACTTTCCGAGATATTTTTATTCTCAATTTCAATGTAATCCATTATTCATTATTTCATTCCTTGTGGCTATCATTCTCATAATAATTGGAGTTAAAATCTCAAGTTTACCGCCCCTCTTCCTATCAAGCATGGTTAACTTACTTCAACTAGTACAAGTTTCTTTTAAAACGTAGACTAATGCAATGAGGTCTTAAAGGGATACTCCAGGCTGGAGATATTTATATCTAAATAAATAGAGTAAAATTCACATAGCAAAATGCTGAGATTTGAACAAAATCGGGTAACAAATAACGAAGTTAATGAATTTTAAAGATTTGCATTATTCCGGTAAAACACTTCTAGGCATGATTGTCTTCATGAATATTCATTGGGTGGGCTGATGATGTCTTATCCCCACTTTTTCTTGTGTATTTTATTATATGAAACTAGGTTTATTCAAACATTTTCTACCAAGATCGAAAATAATTGGATTGACAACTGATTAAGTGCATTAGGTATTTATTGGTGCAACTTCCTTCATCATAATGGAGACACATCATTTACACATGTTTGAAAGAATTTCATATTATTACATTAGAAAAAGGAAAGTGGGGGTGTGACATCATTAGTCCACCTAATGAAATTCATGACGACGTGCATATTAAACTATTTTCACAAAATATTGCTAAACTTTGAAATTCAATAACTTCATTATTTGTTATCCGATTGTGATGAAGTTTTCAGCATTTTGCTTTGCGAATTTTACTCTATCTATTTAGATATAAATATTTTCAGTCCGGAGCATCCCTTTAATTGTAATAATAATGATATAATATTCCGCAATTATTTAGCGCTTAATACATCGGAACGACGTCTCTAAGCGCTTTACAGACATATTATTACCCCGGTCATCGGATCCTTGCATGCCCGCATACAATGTATGCACCTTCTCCACTCCCTGGGGAGCATTCCAACAAGAGTTCCAAGACTCAATTGCTAGGCATATACATATAAGCTTTCACATCCTACCGGGTACCCATTTAACACCTGGGTGGAGAGTGGCAAAGTATGGATTAATGCCTTGCTAAAGGACACTAGGCCATGGTGGGATTCGAACTCACGACCCTCTGATTACAAGGCGTGAGTCAGAACCGCTACACCACGACGCTTTGTAATGATAATGATCATTGTAATATTTTGATATGCATTTAGCGCCTGTTAGCGTAATTTGCAGGGGACGACTGTGTTTTTTTGTAGATGAAGCAAGATAATAACCAAATTTCGAAATAATGGGTGTTCAATAAGCCTGTTCTTTTTCTGAATCGTTCCTTTCTTTTGTTTATTTTTTTCTTCACTTTGAAATATAATGTAAATTATCATAAGAATATTTATACAAATATTATATTACAATAAACTGGATTCTGATGAAAAGAGCAAAAAATTAGTGAGCGTATCTCCAATAGAATAAATCTTTTCAAATTGGAGGTTGCTTTGCTTAGATCGTTCATCTTCCCTTCAGTGCCCCGTCTCCCCCCCCCCCCCCGTGTTATGGTCCATGATCTAGTAAACTAGATAATCGGTGCCTCATAAATGCGATATATTATTATTATTATTACCATTGTTAATGAAGGAGTTAGTTCAAATAACCATTCTGTCTGTAAATATTTCAATATTGGGAGTTTTCTCTCCACGACGGAAAGTATTCCTTCATTGGGATGAACAATCAAGATATCTTGGTCGAAAATCTGTGAATTAAACAGCAGTTTCCTCCTCGACTCTTGACAATAAATGGATTTCTCCATCAGCTCCTGCACTTAGGACAAATCTGCTGTTCCGGATTCACCAATATTCTCGACAAATACTTTCAGCTGTTCATTGTCATTTAACAGGCATTTGTATTATATTTACTTTGTTCTTAAAGGTCAAGTCCACCTCAGAAAAGTGTTGATTTTAATCAATAGAGAAAAATCAGACAAGCACAATGCTGAAAATTTCATCAAAATCGGATGTAAAATAAGAAAATTTTGACATTTCAAAGTTTCGCTTATTTTCAACAAAACAGTTATATGAACGAGCCAGTTATATCCAAATGAGAGAGTCGATGATGTCACTCACTATTTCTTTTGTTTTTTATTGTTTGAATTATATAATATTTCAATTTTTACGAATTTGACGATTAGGACCTCCTTGCCTGAAGCACAAAATGTTAAAATAATGGAATTCCACGTGTTCAGGGAGGAATGAAACTTCATTCCACATGACAATGACGAGAAAATAACAATATTTCATATTTCATATAATAAAATACAAAAGAAATAGTGAGTGAGTGATGTCATCAACTCTCTCATTTGGATGTAACTGGCTCGTTCATATAACTATTTTGTAGAAGGTAAGCGAAACTTAAAATTGCCATAACTTTCTTATTTTACATCCGATTTTGATGAAATTTTCAATATTATGCTTGTTGAATTTTTCTCTTTTTATTCAAATCAAGTTTTTGTTGGGGGTGGACTTGTCCTTTAAATACGTCGTGCGTCGTGGAAACGAATACCCCCTCATATATTACCAGTGACATTACCGCTTTTCCATATGTTTCAAGGTCTATTGCCCACAGGAAGTATTTAGTGGCAGTAGAAACTGCGTCAATCCCGGTCTCTCGGGCTTTCTATGTATACAGCTCAATGAGCGTATCATTACAACTTCACACCTTTTTTTTCTATAATGACCATATTTGACAATTACTTACGCAATAGTGTGTTTACTACCGTTGTTACTCAATCGTGATGTAATAACATCAAACAAGGATTCTAGTCCTGCGTGAAAAATCATATCAGCGCTCACAAAAACCGCGAACATACCCATGCTCAAACCTTTTATTTGTTCTTTCTCATTCCCTTCTTTTTCTTCTCGTTTATTTGCCCCTCCCCCGTCTGTATGATGCCTGCTTGCCCCAAAATGACAATAAAATATTAGATCGGGGTCTCACGCCTTGACCAGAAGCAGCAGCTTACCTGGTCGCTATCTGTAATTATTTTATTACTTATTTCATTATCGTATACGATTATTTTCATATAAGTATACCATGACATACAAATGTAAAAATAAATAAATTGTGATTTCATTATAGAACTGTTCTTTCAATATCAAGCTCACACGCAATGGCGCGCACACACACCAATAATGTTTTCTTAACACTGTTCGACGAATTACTCAATCATGTTTACATGGTTGGTCAAGAATAAGGTGCATTGGTCTGCTGACCAAGGAAGAAGAATAGTCTTCTTATGCTGACCGAGACCAAGCCATTTCCGATTGAAAATAACCAAGAAACGGAAGCTTATTCTGTGTGAAATCCCCATAGTAAAAAAATAATGAAAAAAATAAAAACTTCCGGAAGAAGTCCGAAGAACACCACCCCCCCCCCGAAAAAGTGTAAACCATTAACGCGGACATCCGGGCACTTCCGGAAATCAGCGCTTTTCCTAAAAAATTATTATTATATTTTATACATTGAATGAATTATATAGTTTCAAGTTAATTTTACCACATTTGGGTGTACCATAATGGAGGTGAATAAAAAAAATCAAATTAAAACCCCGAACATAGACAATAAAATAGGGGTGATTACACTTTTATAAGCAGTATAATAGTTAATACCCTACATTATATTTATTTAAAGTCAAGTCACCATAAACACTCCATATGAAAGACGAATGTTGAGCAAAAAGAATGAGCTGGTATTATCAGTTTCCTTTAAAATATTTATTTAAAAAAAGAAGTATGACTCTAAAGTGAAAATGGCTATAGATTTTACGAATGTTATTGAGCACCATTAGGTTGTTTTAAGAGGAATATGATAATAAGCAAAAGAAACCAGGTAACTGAGAATCAAAACTTCGTTTAATAATATTTTTAGAGGAATTGCATCATTTTACACACTCTTTAACCAGTTGGACGAATACTGCCCAATTTTATACGACAATAATTGTTAACATATCTGTCCACAAAACTATTGGTTGAAATTTTGCCTAATTGATCATTAATATGTACTCTTTTTCAAATGTTTTCCAGATTTTTATAAATATTGCATTATTTTACGACATTTCCATGTAATATATGTTAGCTTTGAATATACCATTTTTTTTAAATGATGAATGGAATAAATTAGATTAGATTGGTAGTATTTATTCAATAAATACTATCAATTAAAGCTAATTTATTACACATCTGGTTCACATTGTGGTGATTAAAATAGAAAGGCGATCAAATACTATATAACATCCATGTTGTTGATAAATACAATAACCAAACTTTCATTATACATTTTTGTTAATTTGCATTTAGTTAATTTATGAATTTATTTCGAAATATTTCAAAGACTAACTCGAGGGTTAATTGAAGAAATTGTAATTAGCTGATTTCAATATGACGTGTAGTAAACATATCACATTTCATGATTACAAAACACGAGACGGACAAAACAAAATCCTTAACCAACCATGGGGAACCTTGTAGTTTGATTTCTTTAAATTGCTCTTTGTATTGTAAGCTATTAATTGGCAACTTTGGAAAACGATTCACCCAATCGATTCACTCCCAAACTTAATCGACAAAGCATTGAAAACGTAGGAACGACAAATGTTCTTAATAAAACATCATCAGCATTTAAGGAATGAAGGAAAGGTCTAAGATTCCAATAAACATCCATGCAATCAGATCAGTAGGTCCATGCTGCAATGAAAGAAATGTACATATTTCATGTAACATTACACGTCTCACTGGGGTATGAATTCTGGTAGTATCCAAGAAAACAAAGATATTATATCACTTCTTTCAAGATACTTTTCTCTGACTAGGCTAAATGCTATATCAAATAGTCTCCCTTTTTAAGGAATAACTACATGCTCCTAAACCCCAAAAAGTTAAGCCTAAAATTGAAGAGCTATCGTAATTATCTGAACCAATATTCTCTTTCACACATACAAATGACATTGATAATGTAAATCCTGAATGACGTAAAAATTGACTTAGGGGGGCCTACTGGTAGACATGGTAGACGGGTAAAAGGGGGTGTATGCCGACCCCCCCCCCAAAAAAAAAAAAACCAATATCTCTTTTGATGAAAGATACCTCTTTTTTCTCATACAATTTAATCGTTTCGCGCGTACGTCTTCGATTTGTCATTGATCTTGCACTATATCTTTTTTCCTTTATGCACCTTGAGCACTCTGAAGAGTCGATTTTGCGCATTATAATTCATCTACTATCATTACTGGAGAACCTCTCGACAGAATTTTCAATTCTTTGAGGTGATCTCCAGGCATTTTATATCAATAATTATTCTTAATAAATCAATTATTTTTCTGCGAATTTCGTTTAATATAGCCGATCTGATTTTCATTTACATGCTTAATGTATGAAAAAAAATAGTGAAAAGGCCATTTTGTACTCACTCGCTTCCTTTTTCCAAATTTCGGCCCACTTTATCTCTTTTTTTGGGGGGGGGGTGGGTTGGAATTCCTTTGGATATCAGTATGATGGCTGCAAATATTAATGATTATGTCACAGAATGTAAATCATGGAAAATATGGGTATCATTATATCCATACACTGGGGAACTCTTTAGTGCTTGAATGGTATTTCACCGAGGTCAATGGACGTTCATCAAAATACGAGATTGACGATCGTTACAATAATTTTGTCAAGTAATTGATGGAAGTGAGTGGCTCTGGCCACATTAGGCTTATTATTGTTACAGTATATATTAAAAACAAAATGATCAAAGAAACCAATATGAAAGAGACAAATTTAAATATAATAGTTTGGTTCTCTCTCTCTCAATATAAAGTCATTTATGGATCATAATTATCAGTTGCTCCAAGTTTTATAATGTTTCATCAAAGTTTGATATCGAGTTCCTTAGAAATATAAATAGTGACAGGGGCTTTTAAAATCATGTCTGTTGTTGGTGCATCTTTAGGTAATAAATGGTTGGTTGAAACAAGCCTAATACCCCAGAGTATCTCAATTAAGGGAGATCATCATTAGAGCAGAAAGGTCAATTAGCATATAAATCAGATTTTTAGATTAATGAAGGCTTCATTAGTTGCTCGGGGAATATTGGATTGAATAATCGGTTGGAATGCCTCTGAAAAGGCGAGGGTATAAAGGGCCCGTAAAGGGATGTGATGATAGTGGTGGGTTTATTCACACCACAGCTGTGAAACGTTCTTTCTTTTAAAGATGTACGCATAGGAGAGTAACAATGAGGATGACGTATACTAATAACTTTCTATCACTTTATCGAGATCATCATTACTGCCTTTTCTACTTCCAACCGAAGTTATAAGCATCGTATATTATTTTTCCTACAGTATTTTCTCTTCTGGTTTAAAGATGGTTGATTCTTCATTTAACTTTATTTCGGCGGTTACGAAATTCTGATAATACGTATTCATTAACATAATCATTACAATCGAATTCGTTAGAATTGATAAGCGATTGGACATAATTATTAACATTTTGGAGCAAGATATACTATCCTTCGAAATTATGTAACCGCAGCTATATAGCACTGCAAACATTGCACGATAATTTTGCTTTCTTTATTTTTCAACAGTCTGATAGCGATTGATGGGATATTCGTTACTGAAGCTATCATGTGTCATCATCATCATCACAACCATCATCATCACCATCTTCATCACCATCATCATCATCATCACCATCATCACCATCATCATCATCACCATCATCATCATCATCACCACCACCACCACCACCATAATCATCATCAGTATCGATTTGCCAAGCAAAATTGATAATCAAACGTAAAATTTTGATAAATAAATGCTGATTTGAAATGAATCAACAATTTTTAAAACCATTAAAGGGTTCTTCTTAAGTAGGTAATGTCGACTCTGTCGAGCGTTTTTAAAAGAAACTCTTCCGGCAAATTGATTCAAAGTTAATATGTAAAACCAAAGAAAAGGAGAAGAGGATAGAAGAGTTTTTCTTTGCTGAACTAATTGAATAATACTGATTGATTGTAAATTTTTAAATATGATAAATCCGTTATAATGTTTTATTAGTTATGATAAAGATTTCTATTGATATCTGATTTTTTGATATGTCATTAAATTATTACCATTTTTATCTCAATAATCATGATAATAACATTCGAAAATGAATATTGCCTACAACAATGTAGTTGTTTATTAAGATTTATTCGTATTTGCCTTGAATCATTTTATTCATTTCCGTTGAATGTCTTTTTAACTACATCACATTTTGATGAATGCGTTTTATGTAGAACAGATTCTATTCAGCTATTCAGTTTATCATCAGAGGTAGCATGAGACACTCATCCCATCTATAATGAGCAAATATATCGTAGTTTTTCTTTAAACAATCGGGCTGATTAACTATATGGGTTTTCTCAGTTGATAGCTGATAATTCTTTTAACCTTTGTTTCGACCTTCCCATCCCCGCATATTATGGAAGGATTGATTATTTGGAACACTCTAATGCCAGCCTGGATAAGAATTGATCCAGAAAATGAGACTTCGCCTCCTTATTTGTTTATCCTTTGACAAAAATAGTACTTGGCAAACCCAGCAATAGAGTGAAAACGGAAAAATTTTGTAGGATTCAAAATGAAAAACAGGGTATCCTAAAATGATTATTTCATGGCGAAAGAAATGTCGCCCTCATTAAAATATTTATATATTTTTTAAAGTAAAACGATTTGCAAGTTTATACCAAAGATTGTACTATAATTATGAGGAACGGAACGAGGGGGAACAAAGAAAAATATAACTGCGTGCATTCAGTGTGAACAATAATCTTTAGAAATTCTTTATATTTTTGTTACGTAATCGAACTTATTTCCAAATATGCAAAGTTACGCAATTTAATCATCAGCCTTCACGAGGATCTCTTGATATGTGCGAACATAATTGGAGGGTCAAGCATGTCAAGTGTCGTAGTAAAGGGTATCAACCGGCTCTGAAAAATGTGGGAGCATTAGTGAGGGAACGGAAAGTCCCAGCCACTGAGGCGGGGGTGGGGGGGGCTTTTCATTTCTTACTTGAAATAATGCAATTCAATGCATGTTTACAAAGTCTTTTTCTATTAAATCTGAAATACATTTTCTTGCAAAGAATAGGGCATTACAGAGGATTCTTTGGATCTAAAAGTTTGTAGGGGGGGGAATCTATAATGATGTCCCCAACTTTTACATACATTTAATCTTATTCAGCTCATTTTTTAACAATATGTTTTTTCCTTTTTTATTCTCTTCAACCTATTGGCTACCCTCTACACACACGCGCACCCTCAGCTTAAAATTAGCTTAAAATCATACAAGTGAATTTTAAGACGTTAGCCAACTATGGGCCAAGGGCCGTAACATCCACAAATTTCACAAGTCACAAACACACCCGGTCACACCGTACACTCGAGATTGTCTTCAAAATGGGGAGGCGATCGCCCCACCAATATTCGAGGGGGGGGGGCAAACATATCGTTTTGCCCTCCCCCAATAATTCCGGATGTGCAAAAATGAAATAAGATTTTAATGTTACACAGAAATCGGCAAGCGAGATTGAGTTACACAACTCGTTCTTTATTTAAAATCGTGCTCAATATGTACGCTTTTCAGATTGGAATATAAGAATTTTCAGCTCGCGCTTCGCGCTAGCATCATTTCTAATAATTGGTACCAAAAATGCTTAGAATATCAAGCTTTCAGGTCAGAATATAGCGCGAGCTGAAATTGTTTGATATATTGACTCCAAACAGGAACATTTTAAGGTCCATTTATTAAGGAATTTATGAATGCCATGCATATCTCACCATAGTCATCTAATTCGAGCTCTAAGCGCTTGCTGATTTTGTTAGAATTACGCCTAAACTCAATGAAGCACTTTTTGTAGTCATTTTAATTAGAACACGAAACGTATCTTACTGATCAAAAATTAATATTGTGAGCGCGAAATGCGAGTTTAATTTTTTTTTCTATAAGGCTTGTTTCACTGTAAGGAAATGATACGAGTGCGAATCACCAGCTGAATTTTTGATATTCAGCTGGTAATTTTAAGGATTGTTATCAGGGATTCCATACAAGCAAACCTATCTCACCAATCCACTAATGCGAACGTAACCACGAACTGAAAATGTTTTATATTCAGGCCTTAAATCGCTTTAAGTGGTCATGAAAAAGGAGCATATGGCACTACATAAAACAATGATAACTCGGAGTGCGACCGCGAGGAAATATATTTGATGTATATTGACTCGAAAACGGAATGTTTTAGTACAACAGGATTACATATCTCATTAAACATGTTAAACAGACTATGCGAGCACCAGGAATGCTTAACACATAGGCCCTAAGCAAATTATGTTTCATAAAGTTATGAAAAAAATATTATATTATTTCTTTTTCCCCACTACGTTTCCCTTTCTTCTTCTCTTTTCCCGCTTTTTTTTTTTGGGGGGGGGGTGGCACGTGCCCCCCCCCCCGTGCTGTCATACTTACGCCACTGTCGTAGACCGTTTATGTCTTAAGGCTTGGGGCGGTATTCTGAAAGCTTAATTAGGGGTCAATTAGCGCTCAATTAGCATCTTGGTATTCTGAAAACTCACTTAAGTGCCCCTTTCCTTATATATTTGACAGGGTTGCGTTGCGCGCACTTAAAATAGTACGCGTTATGACCGCGCGAAGACTTAATTGAGTAGTTACGAGACTTTTGGTATTCTGAAAAATCTCATAGCGCTCAATTAGCGGACTTTCCAGTGGGAAAAAATAATGGTGATAAGAGGTCCATTAAGTCTCATCATATCTTGCTAAACATGCTAAATGTTTCTTTTATTCGTATAAATATCATCAAATCTGTTTGATACTGCGACCAAAATTAGGAGGAAGGAAGAGAATAAAGGAGAGAGGTATAAAAAGGGAATAGAATAAAGGGGGAAAAGGTAGTATATAGAAACAAGTAAAATAAGGAATAGGGACTATATTTGGTAATAAAGAAATTAGAAAAGAGGGAAAGGGAGACAATAAAGAGATCGCCAAATCAAGGTGCAGTGCAGCAATGTTCAAAGGTGAATTAAATCTTTTCTTTCTGACAATGAAAAAAATAAGCATAGAACCCTTTAGTATTTAAAAGAATATAGAATCAAATACAAAAGAAAAAACATAGTGAGTGATATGCCATCGTTTTCCCTTTTTTTTTAATTATGCTTGTTTGATTTTTTTAAATATTTGTAATAAAATCAGCTTTTTGTTGGAGAAGATTTCTCATATCAATGAAAAGTATGTAGTTTTTGAAATAAGTAGGAATTAAGTTGAAGGAGAACCCCCCCTACCATGGCCCCGAGACAGAGGCAAATAAAATATTGTAAAAAAAAAAGAAAAGAAAAAGACAAAAAAAGAAAGCTACAAATGGATTCAAATAGGGGAATGTGAAAATCAGAACGCGTTCGGAAAAAAGAGAAAAGCACAAAGGTAAAATAAATGAGAGAGAAAGGGAAAAGACAACAGTTAAATTCAACAACATAACGAACCTCTAATATCTCCGATGCAAATGCTTTTAGCATTATTTTTCAGCAAAAATTCTTTGTATCAAGATTGTGGTGCAGTGCACCTGCAGCAGCCGGACGCTGCGCTGCAAGCAAGGCTGCAAGGCAGCAAAGTGAAGAGATACTGCGCGCTAGGAGAAAATTTTACGTTGTAAGAGCGCATTTGATTGGCTAATTCGGCTCAGTAGGGGAGTGGCCTAAAGGGAGTTAATTGAGCGCTAATAGAGTTTTCAGATTACGAATTTGGAGGTACATTAGCGCTCCATTAAAGGGGTAACTTGAAAGGAAATTTAAGTGGAAACTTACGAGTCTTTTCAGAATACCCCCCCTCAGGTCACACCGCCCGAGCGTTGTTGGAGCGGTAGGGAAAGAGGGTCGAATATTGCTTTCAAAATTGGGGGAAAAAAATCGAAAACATAAAAAAAATCAATCGAAACTCGAAAATGGTGAACGGAAGCGAGCGGTGATGATTTTTTTCTCTCCGCTCCACGACCGCTCCAACAACGCTCGGGCGGTGTGACCATGCCTTTAGACATTTTGCAATGGGTTTGCTTATACCCCCCTTTACACCAGACGAAGTTCCCGCTACGTTCTTGAAGTTCAGAAGAAACCCTGGGACGTGGCGCCAACTTTGTTTGAATTTCTCGAAAGATGTGAAATTGTCACGTGCGTGCTACGTCCGCATCACGTTAATGTGACGTTTATGCTGCGTGTGTAGTGTGCCCACAAAGTTCATTCTGCGCGCAGAGCCGGTCCATGCTGCGTCGAAACGGTTCCCGCTACGTTCCGACTACATCCAGCAGATTGCGCGACTTTCTGTACCTTCGTCTATTTGGACGTAGAGCCAACCGAGTTTACGTGGTGGCCGCGTAGTGGCAGTACAGTAGACATGGACAGAGTTGTTGCCACGTTCTTTCGGTGTCCGCTACGTCTATGAAGCTGTTGGTAGGTCTTTACTGCGTCATTACTACGCTCGGTTCAGACGGCGCTTCCGCTACGCGGACTTTGGACATGTTCAAAGTCCACGTAGCGGAAAATTTGTTTTCGGAGATCATGCAGACTTTGCCACGTCAATAACAGTTCTCTCTACGCTCTCAGTACGCTGCAGCAGTTCCCACTGCGTCATGGCAATTTTTCTTTGACGTAGCGAGAACTGCATGGACGTAGCGTTGATAAAATGGGGGTATTACTGAGGACGATCCATCGACCCCGATGTTCTGTGTGATTGGTCCAAATGCAAAGTTGTGTGTCCTTGTTTTCGACCATTGGCAAGTGCCCTCAAACGCAACTACTCTTGAGACACTCACAATTACTTCCAACTACCATGTTATTTCCTCTGTAACACACAAATATGCAAATGAAAATAATTCTTAATAGGGATTTCCCCTGGACTTTTTTTTCTTGAAAGCCGAACCCTGCTACCATTACTCCGGAATTTCCTTTTCATCCTATTCAACCCGGATAACAGTGAAAGTTTGCCGTTTTAATGATGAAACGCATGAAAACATATTGATTTACTCTGCAAATTCTCATTTCTTTTACAAACTTTGTCGCAAGCAGTAGCTGATTATTTTTAACTGCTGGGTGCATGATGAAGTTGAAAGGTTTATTCTCTTTCCTGCTTTTATTAGGTGAGTTTTCCACTTATTTATTTCGAATGCACTGACAGTTGAAACGTTATTAAATGCTCCAAAGGTATTTGTTTTACTAAGCAGTCAAATCGAATTCACTGCAAGACACTAAATTACTTTCAGTTTTAATTATCACCAAAAAAGTCAACTAACTTGCAATCATGGCCATTAATGATGTTTAAAAGTCCGTATAGGGAAATGAAATGTGTTTAGGATGATTGATGATTTGGAGGTTAGTGTCCAATTACGCCAAATTTCATCAACAGAAACATTCAATTCCCAGATGAAAACTTATTTAATCTCCCATTAACAGTTTAATATTGTGTTTATTCAGGAGAATTCAAATTCTATTCTTGTTTGTTTTCTATTGCTGTTGTGTTTTGTGTTTATTTTCCTTGAAGCGCCATGAGCACCGAAAGGTTGACTTGTGCGCTATATAAGTAGCCACCATTATGATTATTATTATTATTATTAAGATCGTGATTTACAGTAATCAGTTTGTGTAGCGCCCATACCTCATAAGCGAGTTTACATGTGTGATGGGAATTAAAAAATATGGTCAAATAAGATTGAGATTGGATTGGTTCAGCATCATGCAAAAATGTCACAGGTGGGCAGCAATAGCGGAAGATATCACCATACGGATAATCGACATGCTTATCTTGATGAGTAGGGCCAGAAAGGATTTCCAATAAAATAAAGTTTCTAATGCCAGACTCTCTCTTCATGATTATGAACTTATTATATTCAATTCATTTATTTTCATTTCCTATTTAAAAAAAATGGAGAATGTAAACTCTTATTATTTGACTTCATGTCAAAGTTGTCTAGGTGTTTGCTAGTTAGACCCTACCCCATTTAACAACAGTATCCAGGGCCCGTCTTACAAAGAGTTACGATTGATCCAATTAATCTCGACTGTATGGAAATCCATCCATACCATAACTTTTTTTACGGGGAAAAAAACAATCGCTTTAGTAAACAAAAGGAATCACACTGAATCTTCAGGAGAAGGATGAATGTATGAATATACATGATAGCTAAAACATATTTTGAACAAATTTGCATTTTAGATGTTAACATGGCTGGCCGTCAATAGTTGTGATTGATCGTATCAATTGCAACTCATTTTGTAAGGCGGGGCCCAGGATTAGACTTTATTAATCTCGTACTGTATATATCACGATGCCTTAGTCAAAGGTAAACTTTTATCAGTCTGCCTATATACATAAGTATGATTTACACAAAATTAATTTTCACTATTTGAATACATTTTCGGTATGAGTGGCTACCACTATTATCTTTAAGAAAAGTTGAATGTGATTCTTTGTTGATTGAACATTCGAATCAGTGGCGTACCTTGTGTCACGGCATGGGGGGAGTGCCACCAGCAATTTTTTAGTAACATCGTGGGCGCGCGAAGCGTGCTCAATTGTCAGTTATAATGACATAATAGAGATATCTCAAGGACTGTGCCTTTAAACAGATATGTTTATCATAACTCGGCAGGACAGCGTTTTGTTTGTAAACACCAAGCTGGTAAATAATAAATTACATATAGAAAACATTTTACGTCTAAGTTAATCAGTCATGTGGCTGACGTTAAAGACGACAGATATTACCCTCGGGCCTTTTTACCAAAGTGAAGACAATGGCAGAGTGGGGGTTCGAACTCACAACCTTGTGATTATGAGCCAAATGCTCTAACCACTGGAAAATACGAACCATTATGTATCTCACTGATCAAATAATGCGAGCGCGAAGCGCGAGCTGAAAATTTTTTATATTGAGACCTAAGAAATGGAAGCAATTTTTTGTTGTAATTATGATACTTACCTGTCTTACTAAACAATGCGATTGCGAAGCGCGAGCTTAAAATGTTGTATATATTGACCTCAAACAAGTTCATGAAGAGCATACATATCTCACCATAGTCATCTAATACCAGCGCTTGCTGAGTAGAATTACACCTAATCATTGTAATCATAAAAATGATATGTATCTCAATAATGAAATATTGTGAGCGCGATTTTTTTTAAAATTCAGATCTGAAGAGGGGAATTCTGAGGCTTGTTTGTAGGAATTCACTAAGACCATAGTATCTCACTAACAAAATGATGCAAGCGCGAAGCGCAAACTGAACAATTTTCATATTCGGACCGCTGAAAAGGGGACATTTTAAGGACTGTTTTTATTCTCATGAAGAGCAGACAGTATCTCGCCAATCCACCAATGCGAATGTAAGCACGAACTGGAAATGTTTATATTCGGACCATAAAGGGGACAATCACTTTAAATAGCCAGGAAATGAAGCATAATTTTGTCACTACATATAAAACAGTAATAACTCGAAGTGGGAGGAAATATATTTGGTGTATATTGACTTGAAAACGGGAAGTTTTGGTACAACAGGATTACATATCTCATTAAACAGACAATGCAAGCACCAGAAATGTTGAACACATAGGCCATATGTTTCATATAATGTTATGTAAAAATATTTCTTATGTAATATAGTAAAATAATATATAACATAATATCTTCTTTCTCTACTACGTTTCTCTTTTTTTCTCCTTTTTCCCGTTTTTTTTTTTTGGGGGGGGGCACGTGCCCCCCCCCCTTAGTTACGCTATTGATTTTAATAATAGACCAAGAGTCAAATATTTTGTTTTTCAAATTGAAAAAAGAAAGATATTGCCTTCATTTTATCATTTCTTTCTTAATCTCATTCATCTCCTCCGTTTTCTCCCATTCAGTTCCATTATACGTTTTCCTAATTATTTCCTTTGTTCTTTTTGTTCTTTCTCCCCCACTCCTTTTTTCCTCGTTTTGTTTTCGTAATTCCCTTGTCTTTCTATATTTTGTCATATCTAACTTTCTTTTCTCTGCTTTGTCTAACTGACCCCTGACTGGGTGATTGCTATCGTTTCTCTTGGATTTCTTCCTTCAGGAATTAGTAGCATGGTGTCGAGTATGTTAGTGCTCGATACAGATGATTTGGGATGGAGCGAGTGGGGAGAGTGCTCGCGAAGGTGTGGCGGTGGTAGTCAGTCTCGCAATGTCATCTGTGATGAGGGAATCGAACCACAACTGTGTTCTTACCTCAAGAGGTCCATTCCCAGAAGGCAACTGAGGCAGGAGCGAGAGTGTAACACGCACCCATGCGAAGGTACGGATTGAACCTGAAGGACAAATTTCGAAATAAATAAATACTCTCAAGCAATATGATGAAAAATATGATAAATAACATGCCCGTAACACGCCAAAAGTTGAATAACATTATAATGGCTGACAAAATGAAACTATATTGTAAACGCAGAACTGCAGATTAAATAAAAAACCAAACAAAATTATAAATACAGTATAAGACAATGTCCTATATCAATTATATGGCGTGAATTGATTCCGATTTTATTACCATTAATTATTACATTAAATAATTGACAGATGGGGAGGACTTAGTGAGCTTTGGGCAGTTCCAAAAATTCCACGACTGTTAAAAATGTCAAAAAATTATATTTTCATTAAAAATGGTTTACACTCGATTCACTCGTTCGTGACTATTTTAGAAGGAAAAAAAATCCCTGTACGCCACGTACGTAATGCCCTTGATTTCGCTTTCTCAATAGGCATGTGAATCCCATCATTACCCACTTGTAAACCCAACTGACGACCACATATATTTTTATTTTCTAAATATCTTTTTCTGATTCTATTTAGATATTGCTTTTTTAGACATTATTTGTCGGTGTATTTATTTATTTATTTTTGATTGGAGACAATATTAATTTTCATTTCATTTAGTGAATGTATTCGTACTATATTCGTATTATAGTTAAGTCCGATTTCTTTTGAAATCATGTTTTCCTCGTAGGTTTCTTTTATTGATGGATGATCTGCAATGTGATTAATTTAGTTAAATATAGCCATGTCCTATTTTATTTTTTGTGATGAAATAATAAAATCTAATTCTGATTACTTTTTTAAAACAATTTTATCATAGTGAGAGGAACGTGGAGTGCGTGGAGTGAATGGCATACCTGCTCTGCGACCTGTGGGTCATCAGCTTTTAAGATGAGAACAAGGTCCTGTAACGATGACAACGATACCCCACTAGGTTCATGGAACTGTAATGGCTTGACCTACGAGTGGCGTCAGTGCGAGGGTTTGCCAATGTGTCCTAGCAACGATCAAAGTAATGATCTGACGTCACACGGTAATTGCAATTTACGGACGGGGGGGGGGGGTAAGAATGGGTTTGGGATATACTTTGCATTTTAGTCCGGGTTGTAATTGAGCAAGGTGCCACTTGGAGAAGGAGAAGTTTTATATAGTGGTACTTGACCAGTTTCTTACGCTGAATATGAATATATTTAATGAAGTCCTATGAGTGATGTGCAAATAAAATCAAGTGGCCGTTTTCTGACGCATGTGGCAAAAATAAAAAAAAATACAAGCGAGCAAGTTTTTACATTTTAGATACAAACTTTGTGTGTATTTTTGACCCAATCGCATTTCACCATTTTTCCTTTCCTTAAATGTTGTGGCTATGGCCCTAAGCTCCCCCCCCATCTGTACCATAGAATCAATTGTATAAAATAAGACATTATATCACATGATATTTGTTTGGTAAACTTGATAAACGACAAGTAATCGAAAATAAAAGGTCTTCTGCACATTAGAGCCTTAAAGGACAAGTCTACCCCAACAAAAAACTTGATTTCAATAACACTGAAAATTTCATCAAAATCGGATGTTCAATAACACTGAAAATTTCATCAAAATCGGATGTAAAATGAGAAAGTTATGACATTTTAAAGTTTCGCTTAATTTCACAAAACAGTTATTATGCACATCCTGGTCGGTAATCGGTATGCAAATGAGGAACTAATGACATCACTCACTCACTATTTCTTTTGTATTTTATTATATGAAATATTTTTATTTTCTCGTCATTGTCATGTGAAATGAAGTTTCATTCCTCCCTGAACACGTGGAATTCCATTATTTTAACATTTTGTGCTTCAGGCAAGGAGGTCCAAATCATAAAATTCCTAAAGATTGAAATATTGTATGATTCAAACAACAAAAAAAAAAGAATAGTGAAATTTATCATCATACCGAGATCCAAACAATGAATATCTAGGACAACACTTATTAACCTATAAAGGGAAATAGGTCATAGGTCCGCGTATCACTAGACCAGTCTCGCTGGACACAATCATGAAAGGTGCGTAAAAAGAAAACTGTTTAAAAATCTGGAAACTGCAGCAAACTAGCATGTAAAGGGATGTGTTTGTCACATCACGTTCCTCCAAAGGATTCAAACCACAGTATACTTGGATTACGGTGCGCCTATTACAAATTCATTGATCAGCTGGAAATGTATTTCTATAGGAGTCTCCTGGGGAGTCTACGTTACTATTGGGTAATACGTAATTTAGGTATTTATTTTAACCAATAAAACGAATAACGCGTTTGGGGGTTCGTCCGAAGACAACAAAATTGTTTCTTGGAGAAGGAGAAGAGGTTTGGCATAAAAAGGCCCAGTTTTTAACCATCACTGATGCTTTCCATACAAATGTTGGTTAAAACCTGTAAGAATGGGTAATTAGAAGTAATAATTGGGTAATAAAATAAATTTGCTAAATCGGATAATAATTGCCCAATATATATATATATATATATATATATATATATATATATATATATATATATATATATATATATATATATATATATATATATATATATATATATATATATATATATATATATATATATATATATATATATATATGTATGTATATATATATATATATATATATATATATATATATATATGTATATATATATATATGTATATATATATATATATATGTATATATATATATATATATATCTTAAAGTTTCACGTATTGGCTTCTCTAATAGTAACAAAATTTGCTGAAGATAAATGGTAATGCTTTCTAAGCCAATATAGTTTTTATCTCCTCGAATTTTCGACGGACCTCCGTCTTCTTCAGGAGTATATACAATGTAAATAAATAAATATATATATATATATATATTTATTTAGTTACCAACATACATTACCCAACACAGTGGACAGTATGTTGTCCAACATTTTAAGTGTGGTCTCAGCTATATTTCTGCGTGAAATATAAAATTTTCATGTCTGTTCCTTAATAATGATTAATAATGATAATAACAATAATAATGATAATGATAATAATAACAATAATAATAATAATAATAATAATAACAATAATAATAGTAATAATAATAACGCAGTTCTTGTATAGCGCATATCACATTATGTCATAACGTCCCTATGAGCTTCCAAAGGACTTGATATTATTACCCTGGCTTTATTGAATGATTTATTCATTGATTGATTTTATTAGTCAAGAATATCACAGGTGATTACAATGAAATGGATGAATACTTTGACAGGATAGCCCATGAAAGCCGAAAGGCTTATTTCCAATGGGGTCCTATTGTTAGTATAAAACAATATATTGTAGCAAGGAAAAATATAAACTACGACAAGTACTGGAATATGGTAACAAAATACATATCCATCAGTCAAATAGTTTGCACCTGAAGCAAACAATAATCTACCAAATACATGTACATGAAACAAGATTATATTTTAGCATACCCTACACTAACTACAATACTAAAAACCAACTGTACAAAATGCATGATTTTTACTGGCAATACTGTTCTCGAGTAGATTCCACTTTTAGGTGCTTCTTTAATGCACTCTTAAAGTGCGGACATTTTTAATCAGCTTTTACTCGATTAGGAAGAGCATTCCAAAATTGGACGCCATTAAATAAAGTGTTCCCTACATGACCTTCACGTTTTGTTAATACAAAATAAAAATTACTTAATTTACTATTTAACCCCGCAGCCTTTCACAGCGCCGTAGCATTTCAACTTTCAAGGAATTACTTCCTGCCAGGTACCCATTTATTTCACCTGGGTTGAGTGCAGCACGGGCTGCGGAATTGGGGGGGGGGGGGCTTTAGCCCCCTATTTTTTTTTTAAACCGTGTACAAAACTTAAAAATGACCAGAGGATTGTTATTTTTGCATGGTCAGCCCCCTCCCACTTTTGGTTCATCCCCCACCCCCGGGATTTACGCCCGTGAATATCATCATATGATTTCTATTTATCTCAACAGAATATGAACTCCACTCATTCAGTTCTTTCCAGAGCTACAACAAGATCTCTCAGGTAATGCAATCATTTTCTATAACGTGACGATGATGATGGCGATAACGGTGGTGGTAGTGGTGATGGTAATTGCGGTGATAGTGTTGATGATGATGGTGGTAATTATTGTGGTGGCGATAATGGTGGTAGCGGTAGCGATCGATCGATCGATGGTGATGACTATGTTATTGGTTGTGATTAAATATATATATATATATAATTATATATATATATATGATAACGATCAGGCATCTGTGTATTTTGATAGGAGACTATGTGGCCTAAAATTGACGTCATTTTTGACAAGTCCCAATTTTTTTCAATTGGAACCCTGACATTTCCCTCTCTTTGTTTTAAGTATTATCATTAACAATTTGAAAAGTCATGGGGTCGAATGCCCCTTCCCCAAATATAGCTGTCCCTTACTATCATGACGCTTGTGATGATTTGGAAATAATAATGTTGGTGATGATAGTGATATTAGTAGTGGTTAAATGATGATTATAATTTTTTTCTGTAAAAATGTCAATGTGCGGATGATTGCAATTGAAATTTAAATAAATACATTATATGTTATTTTTTCGATATCTATTTCTTTCTCTTTCGGAAGGGTACGAGTTCCAATTCACAACTCTCACTTGGAAGATATTATATTTATAAAGTCATTCAATGATTTTACAATGAATTGAGCAACATATTTGTGAATCGATGATTCCAAATTTTACAGACATCACCATACAACTCACTCTTCCACAAAATATAATTTTTAAAAATCTTGCAAAGGAAAAAAAAAACTTTAAAAGGTGATTAATGTTGCAACTTTTCATCTCGTTAAGGCCCCATTCCACAGAGGGGAGACCTTTGAAGGACATTTGAAAGACCAAAAATTGGCAGTCTTACAGCAGTCTCGAAAATCACTGAAATTTGTCATCTCTGTGGAATGGCTCAGAAAGACACCTCAAAGAACTCTGAAAGATCCATCAGGAATCGTGAAAGATCTTTGACAGTTCATTGAATGACCTTTGAAAGATCAAGCAAGTTTCATTGTCTGACAGCAGTCTTTATGAGGTCTTGCTCTCTTTCGAATGGGGGTTTAACACATACATTTATTTATGACTCTGCATAATTGTAGCTTTTTTTTCTTAAACTTTCAAGATTCCCCAATGTTACATATATGAATAATTGTAAAAGAATTTTAAAAGCAATTACATTTATCTATTAGTTATTTCCCTTTAAGGATAGCCAAGAATTGTAAAGAACATTCCAGGATGTCTTTTATTATGCAGGCCTTGCCTATTTAAAGGCCAAGGAGTTTTATTGTTGAATAAGGAAAAGCCAAACAATAGAATTGTATTGGTAGTGGAAATGAATAGGCTTAGGTATTTTGTTTACACTGTTGATTTCAATGAGGTCATTCAAGAGTGTTCTGGATTTTGACTGCTCCTGAAAGGAGAAAGTTCTTTTGGAAGACAATTCTAGAAGCTTGTAGATTAGTCGAAATTTGAGAATGATCTAGAACACTTGTAATTAGTATAAAAGCTGCAGATTTTTCAAGATGATCATCACACCATCACATCATATTAGACCACACCATCCCATCATATGAGAGCAGGAGATCACATCACATCATATGAGATCACTTCACCAGATCAGATCAGAGCAGTTTATGCATCAATGAACTGTTTGCAGTTATTTTGAGAAATTATCAGTTCTCATCGAGATCATCAACATCATCAACCTGTTCAATGAACACGCTTCAACCCATGGATTGCTGAAATTGACTGTTAATCATCATCAACATCGTCTTCACGGACATTTCAACTCGTTACAGTGACTGTTATTATTCATCGGACTTCAACATCAGTTTCATCATCGCCATCATTGTGAATTTTCGCCAGTCAACTGGGATTTTTATCATTTGGATTATTACTTGGATATAGTATCATCACTTCGGGATTTTACATCGGACACTTCAAGAGATTTATGTAAGATCATTATTTGTTTTATTTATGTATAATTATTTCCTGTAATAAAAAAAGAGGAAATTAAACACAAAGAGGAAATTAAACACTTGTTATTTGTTGCAGTATCGTAACAAATAATTTTGGGGGCTTGTCCGGGAAACGGAAACCAAATTTGTACAAGCCAAGGCAATTTTAAAACGAAAACCAAATTTAAAACCAATTTGAGACGAAAGTCAATTTGAAACAAAAGCCAATTTGAATTGGAAATATTTTGGAAAGTTCTAGAATATACTGTACTGTGTTATTACGTGCTTGTATTTGTGTATATTCACTATGGCTACATTTGATGTTGAAGAATTTCTTGCAAAGACAGAATTGTCATATGATCATTTGAAGTCACTGAAGAAAGATGATTTGATAACAGTTTGTGATCATTTTGGTGTATCTCTAGCCCCAGGATTAAAGAAGGCAGAGATAATTGACTTGTTAGCTAGTCACATGAAGCTTACAGAGGAGTCTGAAATTTCTGTTACTGTTTCAGATGATGCTCAGATTCAACTTGCAAAGTTTGAAATGGAAATGAAAATGAAAGAGAATGTCGAGAAGGAAAGAATCAGAGAAAACATTGAAATGGAGAAAATGAGATTGGAGTACCAGTTAAAGTTGAAAGAAATGGAGTTAGCTCATGCAAATACTAACTCTGCGAAAGATAAATCTCCCCAAGGCTTTGATGTGGCGAAAAACATTCGCCTTGTGCCAAAATTTGATGAAGAGGGAGTTGATACATATTTTGTGTCATTTGAAAAAGTGGCCAAGAGACTGAATTGGCCCGAGGAATACTGGACTCTTCTCCTTCAAAGTGTTTTTGTTGGAAAGGCTGCAAAAGTCTATTCTTCGCTCTCTGAAATGCAATCATGTGACTATGCTACAGTAAAAGAAACAATTCTCAATGCATATGAGTTGGTACCAGAAGCGTACAGACATAAATTTAGGAACATGCAAAGACAATCAGGCCAGACATATGTTGAATTTGCTAGGGAACAAGAGATGATGTTCGATAAGTGGTATAGATCACTGAAAGTTGACAAAGATTTTGTTCACCTTAGGGAAGCTGTCCTCCTAGAAGAATTCAAAAAGAGTCTTCCTTTTGGCATTAAATCTCACTTAGATGACCATAGAGTTACTGAAGTCAGTAAAGCAGCCATAGTAGCTGATGAATTTGAGGTCACACATAAAGGTAGTGGAGATAGGCCTCCTTTCAAGAATTATTGGAAAAAGAAAGGTAAAGGGTCATTTGAATCCCACAATAAACCTAGTGAGGGAAAATATGCCAGCAAGGACAAAGACGCTAATAAGAATCAGGCTAGTGGGGGCACAGAATCAACCAAACGGTCTGAGAGTCGTAGTTCCAAAATTTGTACTCATTGTCATAAATCGGGACATTTGAAAGAATCATGTTGGAAATTGGTTGGAATGCCAACCAAAACTAAGAAAGACATGGGTTTTGTCAAGCAAACAAGTGTTCCCTCGATGGAGTTTGTTCCATCAGAGCCCAATCAAGATGTTGAGAGTGTTTCTCTGGTATTTGCTGATAAAGTCAAACAGGTTGATGAAACTTTTAGAAGTTTTTTGCATGATGGTGAAGTATCCCCTTGTTCGACTGGTGCTGCTGGTAGGTCAGTGGTGATCCTTAGGGATACAGGGGCTGCACAGTCCCTGATGGTGCCAGGGGATTCGGCTCTTCCTCTGGAGAGTTCAGAGAATGCCAACGTCTTAGTTCAAGGTATTGGCCCAAATTTCATGTCGGTTCCTTTGCATAAGGTCGACTTAAAGTGTGACCTAGTTAGTGGTCCTGTGACTGTTGGTGTCGTTCCAGAATTACCCATGAAAGGTGTTGATTTCTTGTTAGGTAACGACTTGGCTGGAGATAAAGTTGTTGCATCTCCAGTGGTTTCGGAAAAGCCCGTTGAGGTAGCTGAAACTGAATTGTTGCAGGAAGATTTTCCAGGGATTTTCCCGGATTGTGTTGTTACTAGGTCTCAGACTCGTAGAGCTGAAAAGGATGATGCGGAATCTGCTGATGTAGAGGAGAGTACTGATGTCTGGTTAGCTGAAACCTTTTTCAAGGATTTGAATGGGGATAGTGTTGAAGGCTCTGTTGCTAACAATGATAGTTTGTTTAGTAAATCCTCCCTAGTACAGGCACAACAGGCAGACCCAGAATTAAAAAGCTTGTCACAGAAAGCATGTTCTGAGGCTGAGGCTGATAAGGTTCCTGAGTGCTTTTATGTCAAAGATGACATTTTGATGAGGAAATGGAGACCTCCCCGGAGACCAGCTGATGAAGATTGGTGTATAATTCACCAGGTTGTAGTTCCTCCTTGTTACCGCACAGATATTCTGAAAATGGCTCATGAGTTACCTATGGCAGGTCATGTCGGTATTCGGAAGACAGAAGATAGAATTATGAGGCATTTCTATTGGCCTAAGATGCACAAAGATGTTGTGCATTTCTGTAAGACATGTCACACATGTCAGATTATTGGTAAGGCACAGCCTTCTATCAAGCCTGCTCCATTAATACCCATTCCTGCATTTGATGAACCTTTTACTAGGGTTCTTGTTGATTGTGTCGGACCCTTACCCAGAACGAGGTCGGGTCACAGATTTCTCCTGACGATTATGGACTTGTCTACAAGGTTTCCAGAGGCGATACCTTTGAGGAGTATCACTGCAAAGACAGTGGTGCAGGCGTTAGTGCAGTTTTTCACTAGGTATGGTCTGCCCAAGGAAATTCAATCTGATCAAGGGTCAAATTTCATGTCAGGAATATTTCAGCAAGTTATGAAGGAGTTGGGAATAAAGCAGATCAAGTCCTCTGCTTATCACCCACAGTCCCAAGGAGCGTTAGAACGCTATCATCAGACTTTGAAGACCATGATTAGGGCTTATTGTGAAGACTATCCCGATGACTGGGATAAAGGGATCTCATTCCTACTGTTTGCAACTAGGGATTCCCCGAATGAGTCCACAGGTTTCAGTCCATTTGAATTGGTCTATGGTCATGAGGTTAGGGGTCCCCTAAAGCTTATCAAAGAGAGGTTTATGGTTCAGGATGATGATGTAAACCTTCTAGACTATGTGTCAAAGTTTAGAGAAAGGCTCTCAAAAGCTTGTGATGTGGCTAAGGAACACTTGAAAGAGTCGCAGGGAAAAATGAAAGCTCAAGCTGACAAAAATGCAAAAGAGCGAAGTTTCAAGCCTGGAGACAAAGTGTTAGTGTTGTTGCCTTTGCAAGGTGAGCCCTTGAAAGCTAGGTTTAGTGGTCCCTACATAGTCAAAAAGAAATTGAATGATGTCAACTATGTGATCAGTACCCCTGATCGAAGAAAGTCTCAAAGAGTTTGTCATGTAAACATGTTGAAAGAATACTTTGAGCGAGAGGCTAGTCAGCCAATAGGTACAACACAGGTCAAAGAAGAAGAAAAACATGTAAATGTACATGAAGAAGAATGTTATGGAAAGACAGATAATGAATTGTCTTATACAGATGTATCCAAGAACGAACCATGTGGTATAAAGTTATCTAACTCAGAGATGTTAGGAAACATGGATGAGGCATTAAAACACCTGCCTGAAGATCAAAGAAATGATATATCTGGCCTGTTAAGAGAATATGAGAATGTATGTAAAGACAAACCAGGTCGTACACCTTTAACTGTACATGACGTAGACATAGGTGATGTAAGACCTATCAAACAGAATCCTTATAGGCTCAATCCAAGCAAGTTGGAAATGGTGAATAAGGAAATACAGTTTATGTTAGATAATGACATAATCGAACCGAGTCAGAGTAGTTGGAGTTCTCCCATTGTAATGGTTCCAAAGCCAGACGGCTCTCAGAGATTTTGCATTGATTACCGGAAGGTAAATGCAGTAACTAAGACTGACTCGTATCCAATTCCTAGGTTAGAAGATTGTATTGATAGGGTTGGAAATTCTGCCTATATCACAAAGATAGACTTGCTTAAAGGATATTGGCAAGTGCCACTGACTGACCGAGCCAAAGAGATATCAGCCTTTGTTACACCTGAAGGCTTGTTTCAATGCAAAGTCATGCCTTTTGGAATGAAAAATGCACCAGCAACCTTCCAAAGGTTGACAAATCAAGTGATTGCCGGACTTGACAATTGTGTCGTATACATAGACGACATCCTAGTATACAGTGATACTTGGAATGATCATCTGAATCATTTGCGAGCACTGTTTGACAGGCTGGACAAAGCCAATCTAGTAGTGAATCTGATGAAAAGTGAATTTGCCAAGGCAAAGGTCACATATCTTGGTCATGTGGTTGGTCAAGGGCAAGTGCTACCAAGAGAAGCTAAGATACAAGCTATCTTAGACTTCCCAATTCCCACAACTAAGAAAGAATTGCTCAGATTCTTAGGTATGAGTGGCTTCTACAGGAAATTTGTTCCAAATTTCAGTACAGTGGTTAGTCCTCTGACAAACCTGCTGAAGGCAAAAGTGAAGTATGTTTGGTCTGACGAATGTCAAAGATCATTTGAGAAATTAAAGGCCATTTTGGTGAATGAGCCTATTTTGGCAGCTCCAAACTTCACAAAGCCATTCAAAGTAGCAATTGATGCATGTGATGTTGGAGTAGGAGCAGTATTGCTCCAAGAAGATGAAGAAGGCATCGAAAAACCAGTGTGCTACTTCTCTAAGAAACTCAATCGGTTTCAAAAGAAATACTCAACTATTGAAAAAGAGGCCCTGAGTCTCGTACTAGCCCTTCAGCAGTTTGAGGTGTATCTAACCAATGGAGAGATTACAGTCTATACAGATCACAATCCTCTTGTGTTTTTGGAGAAATTCAAAACAAAGAATCAAAGACTGTATAGATGGAGCCTAATGCTCCAACCATTCCCTTTGAAAATTGTACACATAAAGGGAAAGAATAATGTAATTGCTGATGCTCTATCAAGAGTATAAAAACTGAAATTATTCATGATTTTGACCAAGTGTGTCATTTGAAGAAAACATCTTTGATGTTCATTTATTTTAACATGTTCGTTAAGTACTATATTTTTGTACACGATAAATGTAAATGATTTATCAAGATGACTTTGAACAGTTAAAAGAAAAAGTAATCTTAAAGAAACCTTTACTACGGTAAAGCTTTCTTTTCTCCGGTGGGGGAGGTGTTACATATATGAATAATTGTAAAAGAATTTTAAAAGCAATTACATTTATCTATTAGTTATTTCCCTTTAAGGATAGCCAAGAATTGTAAAGAACATTCCAGGATGTCTTTTATTATGCAGGCCTTGCCTATTTAAAGGCCAAGGAGTTTTATTGTTGAATAAGGAAAAGCCAAACAATAGAATTGTATTGGTAGTGGAAATGAATAGGCTTAGGTATTTTGTTTACACTGTTGATTTCAATGAGGTCATTCAAGAGTGTTCTGGATTTTGACTGCTCCTGAAAGGAGAAAGTTCTTTTGGAAGACAATTCTAGAAGCTTGTAGATTAGTCGAAATTTGAGAATGATCTAGAACACTTGTAATTAGTATAAAAGCTGCAGATTTTTCAAGATGATCATCACACCATCACATCATATTAGATCACACCATCACATCATATGAGAGCAGGAGATCACATCACATCATATGAGATCACTTCACCAGATCAGATCAGAGCAGTTTATGCATCAATGAACTGTTTGCAGTTATTTTGAGAAATTATCAGTTCTCATCGAGATCATCAACATCATCAACCTGTTCAATGAACACGCTTCAACCCATGGATTGCTGAAATTGACTGTTAATCATCATCAACATCGTCTTCACGGACATTTCAACTCGTTGCAGTGACTCTTATTATTCATCGGACTTCAACATCAGTTTCATCATCGCCATCATTGTGAATTTTCGCCAGTCAACTGGGATTTTTATCATTTGGATTATTACTTGGATATAGTATCATCACTTCGGGATTTTACATCGGACACTTCAAGAGATTTATGTAAGATCATTATTTGTTTTATTTATGTATAATTATTTCCTGTAATAAAAAAAGAGGAAATTAAACACAAAGAGGAAATTAAACACTTGTTATTTGTTGCAGTATCGTAACACCAATGAAACCGGTCACTTAATAAAAGATCAATCCATTTAACAAAACTTATGTCATTTTTTTTTATTTTCTTATGTTGATGCAGGTGGAAGAACTGCCAGTGCCGTCCTGGTCTGAAAGTAGCTATGACGTTTAATACGTTATCCATTGTTTGATTCTCCAGGGACGGCTGTCCCATTAATTGGTATTATTAATGTCATAAGTGCCAACAATATTATGTTTTCCTCAAGAAAAAGATATACAACCTAAATTTCATATCAAGTTTAATACTAATTTTTATATATTTATACCTGGATCCACTGCTGGTTATCTCAAATGGACCAACTACGCAACATTTTCATGTGTGCATTGGGTGGAAG
This sequence comes from Lytechinus variegatus, assembly GCF_018143015.1. Classification (NCBI taxonomy): domain Eukaryota; kingdom Metazoa; phylum Echinodermata; class Echinoidea; order Temnopleuroida; family Toxopneustidae; genus Lytechinus; species Lytechinus variegatus. The sequence goes on along the minus strand of NC_054742.1, from coordinate 24,310,101 downwards.
GGGATGACTTGTATACTAATGTTAAAATGCTTTGATATGTACTGCTATCCATTTTTGTTTTAAATGTAGTGATTAACTATCCAATGATTACATCTAAAAAATAAGTTAAGGGTCATGACTATTTGTACTATAACTGCTAATGATGAGAAAATGTAAGAAATTTCTTCCCTAGACAATATTGTTCTAATCTTAAGTCAAACTAACTTACACATAGTATGTGTGTTTGTATGACCACTCTATCACCTTTACTTTTGTTTAGTCACCCACGTGTTATACATGGGTGACTAAACAAAAGCAAAGTGAAAGATAAGTTAATAAATGCCCTCTCCCCCTCTCTCTTCCCTCCCCCCCTCTCTCTCTCCCTCTCCCTTTCTCTCTCAGTAAGAGGTTGGGAAAGTGTAGTTTATAAAGTAAATGAAAGAAATATAAAGTAATAGTATATTTAAATATTTTTTTAATCATTATTTCCATGTGTCAACATGCACTGCACTATGAATATCCTTATGTACCCAGTGCAATTCAATCGATCATAATAATTGCATAGAGGTACTAAAATAACAGATCTGTATCAAGAGTGAATGTCTTCCTCAAAGTAGAATAGTTTGCCCACATGTGTTTACATTAAAATCATCAATAATATTTTGTAGACAGAAAGCATCAACAATTTTTGCTTCAAAGTAATATCACATGTGAAATAAATTTACAGGTAAATCCAAACAACTCACAGTCAATTAAATATTTTCCACAGCACATTGTAAATAGTGTAATAGTAATAGTTTTACACTGAATCCTACAAGCCCATCATTGCGCATAAAAAGTAAAAGCAACTTTTCTGTGATTAACAAAATATTGATCTTAATTCACAAAGACTTTTAGCCAATTTAAACTCAGAGACATTTAGCAATTAAAAAAAAAAGAAATTACACTTTGTATCAATACAATGATAATGTTTAATACCTTTGTTTTTTATTATTCTCTTGAATTATTATTAAACAATTATACTGCAATAACATACTTGTATAAACGCTGTTTTGTACACAACAATCTGTGTGTTTCATTATACATGCATATAATGCAACGTTACTAATTCTCCTTCATCCTGATAGATTTGTTAACAACAATGTACTCAATACCATGTATTAATCCCTGTGGTGTTTTTTTTCTTCTAATGCAGGAAAAATTGTCAATCCACTTTAAAAAAAAATACTCCTCTCATGATAATGAAAATAGGTAGCACAAGTATTATGAAACACACAGAGTGATATTCTTCATAATAAAACTCATTTTTCTAATTATTACTGGTAGAGGTCAAAACTGGGTATTTTAACTTATCTTAAATAAAATTAAATATTTTCAGTTTAAACATGAATATCAGATATTCATTAAATTAACTTGTTTATTTCAGATAACTAAAAAAAAAATACATGTACTCTCACTGAATAAAATGACTTTATGAGACATTAGTTACAAATTCATTTTACACTAGTGAAAGTGGTAGAAAAAATGTTGAGACAGAAAAAGAAAGATAGAGAAGGATTCAGAGGGAAAGAGAACATGGGGCATATGAATGAGAATAAAAGAGAGATGAATAAATAAATATCAAAGATAGAGAAAGAAAAGAGATGGGCTTTGGGAGGAAAAGAGAAAAAGAGAGGTCAGAGAAAAGAGAGAGAGCTGAAGGACTATCAAAGTGACAAAGAAAAAATGATCCCATAACAGGGAAATACAACCGTTGTTTGTTTTCTTTGAACTGCTCTACTTAAATGAATGTAATGAATAAAATAAACAAGGTCACTAACAAAGAAAGTGAAATAAAATTCCTTCTGTTTCCTTCTCATATTAACCAATATGAATTAGTTTTGGTTTACACTCTTATAAGCAATTCTTTCTTAAAATAAAACATTGGCCCAAATTCTGAATAGTGCACTATAGTTTGGGAAATAACGATAAGACCAGTTTCCTATTAAGCTCCCATATAGCATGGTCTAATAATTATTGCCCAAACTGAAAGTTTAACCATGATTCAAACTTATAATGTAGCTTCTGGGTAGCCATAAGTGATTATCTCACTTTTTATACAAAGACAGTTTTCAATAGTTTCATAGCTTAAAATGCTGATAACTCTAAAATATACTTCAAATATAATTGTTTTTCAAATATGGAAAACTAACTTCAACAACTTGGTCTACATTGCCTATTATGTTTCTAATGTTTCCAACATTTCAGGCCTCAAATATCTTTATTTCACATTATAGTTATGAGTACTTAAATTGTGATGATCCAGCATCTTCTGTTTGAGATTTGTCTCACAATTTTGTACCCATTGTTTATTTACATCTGAGACTATTCACTTTCAGATTTATTTGATAAAAAGAAGATTGGATATTATATTTTTTGTTCTTTCAAAAAGGTGATACATGTGTACCTGAATATTATATGTAACATATTACTAGATATCAGGATTTCCTCTTAAACTGGGTCAAACAAAAAAAAATCATATCTAAAAGAAAATGCAGAAATTATGGCAAACATTCAAAACGATTCTTTAAACTCATCATTGCAATATTGCACAGAGTATTAGCACATTTATATTATGAAATAAAATGTTCAGAACAAACATCAACAGAATTAAATTGCTTTATGACTTGGGAAAATATAAATAAAAAATAACAGATTAATAAGTTGGTTACTTTTACATACTCATAAATAAAATAGAGATATGGTATTCAAGAAATGGGGGAAAAACAAATATCAATAATGTAAAAGTAATAAGATAACAATACAAGCAAATAATCACAATCTGTTTCAAATTTCAGTATCATTCTTGTTGCAATCTCTACTCCTTCATCATCATTCCTCTTCAGTTGAATACACCTGCACAAAATAAAAAATAAACAACAAAAATTATCAATGACACAAGGAGTGTATAATACTTGTTAAACTAATCCTCACAAATCTATTTAGGTTGAAAGTCAATCGAAAATCAAAAGGACAAAAATTAGAGTTAAGAATATAATTAGGGGTAACAGAATGCTTGAACAAAAGTAAAATGGATTTAAAGAAAATTTATGTATAGTAATTTTCGATCAAGCAAATCTACTGATATGTGGCTAAGTGTTATATTGCATTTAACATAAGTAATAGTAAGCTGAATTGAATTAAAGCTTCATGGGTTTGAGAATTTCTTGGGGATTATCTTGGAACCAAAATCTCATATGGATGAATAGTAACATCCTTTTTGTCATTTACCTGAACAATGAAAAGATATACTTGAATAAATAATGACTGATGACAGAATGGAAAAAAGACGGGAAGCAGTGGAATTTGTCTGTAATCCAGTGAATTCAAAACCCTGGTATCTGTACAGATGTTTGGTGATACCTAAACAGATGCTGAAAACCAAATAGAAGGGGATCAATGGGGTAGCAATGGGGTAACATAGAACCCCTTTTTAGGGGGTAAACTATGAAGAATTATTGGTATGATATACCCTGTATGAATCACTTACAGTTAAAACTTAATCATATGTAATTATGCAAATATGTGTGCGAGTGTCTATGGAGAATCAGAACTAGTGATAACACATGACCCCAGTCCATACTTAAAAAAATACATACCAACAAATTATCAAAGTACCTTATTTTTATCCCTTGACCAGCAGAGATCAGCTCTAATCTATATCCTCCATATTAGTGTAGCCAATATCCTCTACCTCCCGGTTCCTGTTATCAATGTAGGATGTTTGCAATGGGGATGGAGGTGGTGGAGAGGAAGCAGGGAAGCGATTATCATACTGAGGAATACGTTTGCTTGGTGTCTCTACAGTAACAGATTGATCTCTCTCACTAACATCCATCTCACTGTTGCTAGAGGTTGATGACCTTGAATAAATGAAATAGCAAGAGCAACAAGATATTACAAAGAGAGATGCTAAATTACAGTGTCGCTAAGGCGAGCACATAATACGCCCGCCTGTAACGTGGAAAAAGCAAGAAAAGTGAATGGTAGCGACTTCACCTTTGAACTTCTAACCTCAAAATCGTTAAAATAGCTGAATTCTGTGCTTGTATCTAAACACACAATTATATAATTCTAGGTTAAAGGTCAAGTCCACCCCAGAAAAATGCTGATTTGAATAAATAGAGAAAAATCAAACTAGCATAATGATGAAAATTTCATCAAAATCGGATGTAAAATAAATGGCATTTCAAAGTTTCCCTTATTTTTCACAAAACAGTGATAGGCACAACCCAGTGACATGCAGATGAGTCAGCTGATGATGTCCGTCACTCACTATTTTTGTTTTCTATTATTTGAATTATACAATATTTCAATTTATACAGATTTGACAATAAGCACCAACTTGACTGAACCACATAGTATAAAACAATGCTAATTCCACATGTTCAGGGAGGAATTAATCATCGTTTCACTTGACAATGGGGAGAAAATAAGAATATTTCATATTTCATATAATAAAATACAAAAGAAATAGTGAGTCATCAGTTTCCTCATTTGCATACCGATCAGGATGTGCATACACAGTAACTGTTTTGTGAAATGAAGCGAAATTTTGAAATGTAGTAACTTTCTTATTTTACATCCGATTTTGACGAAATTTTCAGTGTTATGCTTGTCTGATTTTTCTCTTTTTATTTAACTTTTTGTTGAGGTAGACTTGTCCTTTAAGTCAAACTGAAGTTATCGTGTAAACAAGGAAAATTTAACGGACGGACAGACGGATGGACCACGAGCGTGATACCATAATAGGTCCTGTCTAGGACAGGCGTATAACAATGGAACAGTTGGTATTTCTGGATAAATGCTGATACAGTTCATAAGTCATATACTGAATTTTCTAAATGTTAACTCCACCGGCTAAACTTTAAAATTAACCACCCCATCCCAAAGTATAATTGGCCATATATATGCCATATAATTCACTCGCTATCAGGCCTCAATTAAGGGAAAATTATCTATACATGTACATGTATAAAGCAATCACCCTATAAAAATCTGTCTGTACAAGAGCTACCTTTTATGATGGTATATTCAGTATAAAAATAAGCTTTATTTTACAATGTAGATATTTTACATTTCTTATCTACCTTGAATGGTCTTTATTTGTTTATAAACATATATTCCTTGTATTTATAAAAGTTTCTGAATAACTACCACCCCCCTGACGTACGTATGTATATATTCATTTGCATGAATATGTCATAAGTATACAACTTTGAAAACATGCATTCCACTTTACAAAGTAATTGGATACCAGTTTGTTTTTATTTTTCTGCTTGCCTGGTAAACTTTAGTTCATCCCAAAATTAAGTCTTGTACAAAGGAAGGAAAGACAGGATATTCCATGAGGATCCGAGAGGAAATTGAACATTGATTAACAATGGTTCCTCAAACCTCCCAAGTCTGTTCCTGTTTACGGATGTTAGACCACTTTCAGTTCACATGTATTAGAGCCCAAATTCATATTTCTTGTTAGGCTCTCAAAACAGTCTGCTATGTGTTCTGCAGGTTAGAGTACCCCAACAATGGTATCATTCCCTTCAGCAAGAAATTTACAAGCATTGTGCTGCACTTGACCTAAATTCACACAGAAGTTAACTTTTTAATGTGAAATTAGCTTAATCATCTTGAGCTTACTAGTCAAAGCATTTGCATACGGAATTTAAAAAGCCAAGAAAGCCTAGCAAAAGCAATCAATACTTTCTGTGCATCTGTGGCAATAACTGTGCTTATGTTACGCGTTGTTCTCTTTTGTCCTTTCTGTTTCTGTTCCAAAATCAGTTTGATACTAATTGATGTTTCAAGCTGCTTGATCAACCTCATACCATATGGCCACTAAAATATTTCAAATTTTCTGGGTATGATCTTTGCAAGGTTGGAGTCCACCATTCACCGTGCACTGATTTAATAAATAGAGATAGAGATATATAAGAAGACTATCTCTATTATACTATTCTGTCAAATTCATATGTGAGGGTTTTTTTTTTACCTTGTATGGACATTTGTAATTCAGCATTTGCTGCCAATATATTTTGATGCATTAATAGAGACCATTAATAATAATCATCATTCTTATTGTAATTATTATGATGATTATGATAAACAAGTGGAGTGCCTCTGGCGGTCTCACCTGCATCGAGCGATTCAATACAGCAGCAGTGCTAACTTTGAAAACTACTATAACTCACACAAGATGTTCAGTGATACCTGGTTACTCTTATTTCCATGTTTTATGAACTAGACCAATACACTTACAGAGATATGATGGTAATTCAACGAATGCCCCCAACGTGGCTAAAGTTCATTGACCTCACTTGACCTTTATCATGTGACCTGAAACTCACACAGGATGTTCAATGATACTTGATTACTTTTATGTCCAAGTTTCATGAATCAGATCCATAAACTTTCAAAGTTATGATGGTAATTCAACAGATACCCCCATTCGTTCATTGACCTTTGACCTTGGTCATGTGACCCAAAATGCACACAGAATGTTCAGTGATACTTGATTACTCTTATGTCCAAGTTTTATGAACTAGACCAACATACTTTCAAAGTTATGATGGTAATTCAACAAATACCCCCAATTTGGCCAAAGTTCATTGACCCTAAATGACCTTTGACCTTGATCATGTGACCTGAAACTTGCACAGGATGTTCAGTGATACTTGATTACTATTATGTCCAAGTTTCATGAATCAGATCCATAAACTTTAAAGTTATGATGGTAATTCAACAGATACCCCCAATTCGAACAGGGTTCATTGACCCTAAATGACCTTTGACCTTGATCATGTGACCTGAAACTTGCACAGGATGTTCAGTGATACTTGATTACTATTATGTCCAAGTTTCATGAATCAGATCCATAAACTTTAAAGTTATGATGGTAATTCAACAGATACCCCCAATTCGACCAGGGTTCATTGACCCTAAATGACCTTTGACCTTGGTCATTTGACGTGAAACTCATGCAGGATTTTCAGTGATACTTTATAAACTTTATGTCCAAGTTTCATGAACTAGGTCCATATATTTTCTAAGTTATGCTGTCATTTCAAAAACTTAAACTTTGATTAAGATTTGGTGTTGACGCCGCCGCCGTCGGAAAAGCGGCGCCTATAGTCTCACTCTGCTATGCAGGTGAGACAAAAATCAAGATTTTACAATTTCATTATTGAAAAGAGATGCACATATTTTCATTCTACAGCTCTCTTGTAAAGTACACATAGATTGTTCCATTTTTCAGAGGGTAATCCCACAAATCCTTCCATGTAGTACCATATTGTGTACAATGACATAGATCAATCAATCTTCTTGCTTTCTGTATATTTATGCAATGTTACAAACAATTGATCGTGAACATTTTCAACCTCCTTTTTTCAGGTCAGGTCACACTCTTATCAAATTGGAAATCTTAAAGCAAAAAAAAGTCAATATCTTTGGGAAGGGGCAATCCCCCCTTCCCCTTCAGTCACTCTGCTTCCTAGCCAAGTTTATTGCTTTCTCGTGCAAATATTTGGTAATAATGAGGATTACAAGAGACATAGTTACTTCAGCAATGAACAAAGTGTAGAATGTGTATTAACCACTGTTGAACACAAGATGGCGCACCATTACAAAAACTCATCAGAGCTCTGCTGGCTAGCTTGATGTGTTTAGTTTTCCCATGTTGTTCTTATCTCCATGTAATAAATAGACTGTTAATCTCAGTCAATTACCATGTCATTGAATTACAATCAACTTCGCTCATTAATGGAACAATCCAATCCGGTATCATGAATAGACAAAAAATAAAACCTTGGATTGTAATTGTAATTATCTTTATATATGGCTCATAGAATTTGGAATCCAAATTCGATTGAAAAATGAAGGGTGGAGTTTGTTGCAACTAGATAGGCCTACTTTGTCAATGCAGTATACAATGCATACAATCGCAGAGGTTGAATAAATGACTGTGTACACATTTAAAGTTGCTATTATTGAATGTATAAATTACACACACATTCTGAGGCAAATGACTACATCTAAACTTCATGAGCTTTAAAGGGCTGATATAAACACACACACAAAATGTGTTATTCTTGGCTTTGCATGGGATTTAATCATTGTCATCCTGGGGTGGTATTCTCAAAATCATATTAACTTGGGTGTTAAATATCATGTTATCTCTCTGATTTAACACACACCTACAATGTAAGATACCCCCAATCGGTATTCTCAAACCATGTTATCTGCGTGTTATCTCATTTCAAGTTATCTTCAACTCCTCCCACTCTGCATCTATTTAATCCAATCAAATGCGTTGTTAAAGGAAAGATAGTGCAAAATTTTCAGTGAAAAAAAAATGAGTGAGCGGGCGGTGACATGAAACCTGTATTGTAACATCATTTTGTAAGTAGAGAGAAAGGTACCGGTAGATGGAAAATAAAGCTTGAAAAATGAAAGAAGTTCACAGAAAGTTCTCTCAGATGATAGCTATATGCTCGTATATGTTGTTATTGACGTTTGCGTCTGCTAGAAAAAGTGCAACCATCACCTTTCCCAACTAAACCCCTCTTTAACAGTGTTAAATTTTTGTGTATTCTTTGAGCAAAATTTTAGCTTATGCCATTTTCAGAATACCAAATTTTGTGTTATCTTCCACCCTTACACCGCGTACGGGGTTGCGCGTTACACACTGCGTATTTCAAGACCATCCATGGTGTTACCCCTTTGGCCACGTGTTTTCAGAACTATATAGAATACCGCCCCTGAAGGCTATAATGATCCATTAAATGTCCTATCAGTATCATAGACTTTAAATGTGATCATGTGGTATTGCAATAAACTATAAAGTGATATCAAAATACCAGTAGTGGTAGGGTAAGTCCAGTAATGTCATATCTTAAGGGATGGGAGTGACACTGCTGATGTGTATTTACAGGGTTTACTATGGATTGATCATAATGAACCAGCTGATGAATAATGAACCCATTACATGTAACTAAGAAGACCTCTCAACATGGGTCTTGATAGAAGGATATCAGTGACCATTACCTTTAAGAAATAGCGCCCTCTATAGAAAAGTCTCAAAATGTAAAGAGGGGAACGACTGATTCATCCTTCTTATCCACTTTCCATTTGTATACACATATATTTTTCCCCCTCAGCTCTTTTAGATTAGTTACATCATAGCTTTTGCCTCTACTTTCCTCCCATATCTCATACAAGCTCAGCTCCAATTTTTCCTCTCTTATTCAGGCGATAAAATAATTTTTAAATATTTATTTTATTTTTTCTCTCCCTTAATCTCTTAGATTTACCACTTATTTATTTTGCTCATTTTCATGTTTACCATGTTTTTTTTCATAATACATCCCCTTTCTCATACAGCATCAGCTTCTTTATTTGCTTTTACCCTTTTAGGCAATTTGCTTCCCTTCCATATATACAATTTTTTTTTTTTTTTCTACTGTATAGTCTTCTAATTTTTCCCCTCACACCCAGCGGATTACAATATCAGTTACACTATTTGTATATATTTTTTTTTCCTTTTTTGATATATTAATATACTTTTATACTTACAGATTTATTTTTACACTTACTTTCTTCTCTTAGTTTGTTTAATGCTCTAACATACATACTTATGTCTTTTACACATTATCAGTTGTCCCCCATTCTTTCCCTTTTTTCCCCCTCTTATGCACCAGTTTATTATGCCTTTCTTTGTTACATGTTTGACCCACCTCTCACTAATTCTCTTGTTATTCATCTCTTCCTCATACCCTCTATCACTGTTTTGTTCCAGATCCTGTTTGATGTTGCCTGCCTCATATCTTAATCCCTCTCGGCTTAAGGTCTTTCTTTGGCCTTACTTACACTAACTTCCCTTTGTGTCTGCCTACTCCTTTTCTTTCACCCCCTTCATTAAGCTGATTTGTCATCTGTTCTCACTAATGCCCCTTTTGTCTCCTTGTTTCTAGTGTTGCTGTTGAATGTCTGTGGTCTATATTTTGGTTGTTCCACTTTATATGTTTGTCATTTTGCCTCCGAAGAAGATTCTGCTAGGATCAAAAGCTTAGGCCCCTTTTGACTCTCTAAAATGTAAAATTGTCATAACTTTCTTGTTTAAATTTATTTTGGTCTCATATTTTCAGGGTTTCCCAATTGTATCATTCCACATAATCCAACTTTGTTTTACGCATCAGTGACCATTCCTTTGACAAATAGCATTCTCTAATATCTTGAAAATGTATATCATCTATAGTTTTCTCTCTATCTCCTTCTGTTTCTTGCCCTTTATTAAATCAGAGGTGTCAATGCATGCACATCTTTCTGAAATGATCGCAGTTCTAGTTATTAAAGTTGTGTTCGTTCATAAGGGAGGGGGAGGTGGGGGTGTTACACTTTCTATCAAGTATATGCTCCAAAAAGAAAGCATAATCAAGCAAGCATAGAATGAGGACTCTATAGCCAGACAATCCTTCTAACTAGACGTTCAATGAAGATTGAAGAATAATCAGGGCCATCAAAATTTGATGAACAGTTCAGAGCAAATTTTTGTGTGACCTCACCCATATTCAGAAGCAATATTTGATCTTGTACAAAAACAAGGTGGGCAAAAGAAATGATCTGTCTTATTGGGATGAAAAATTATTTTTTAATGTAGTAATTAGAAGCTTTACAAATAATCCTGAGGAATTATTACCACAAACAATGTGAAGGACGTAATATGAATTAATGTATTCTATTAAAGGATTCAAAATGTAGACAGGTCAAAATAGACCAATATACAGCATCAATTAAATGGATCATATGAAAACAAACTCTCATATATACAGCAAGTAATTTAGTCTGCACTTAACCCAGTGGTATATCACAAATACATTCATAATACATTATATTTCATGAACAAATAGAAGTTTAATCATGGTAATTCAATATTTTCTTGATATTTCATCAGAATTAGTAAATTATTTCTGATAGTCTCATAATTTACATTGAATTGTATACACTTTGGACTAAATTGTAGGTAAATGATAATAATGATGATGATGATTATAATCATCATTAGAATAATCATTATCATCAGCACCTGCATAAGTCAACATAGCAAATGAACCCCCAAAATGTTTGAGAAGCTTATTTTGCATGCCATTTATCAGTTGACAAGGTCATATACAACTTTATGAGCAGCTTTACGCAACTCATACAGTTACGCAATTCAATAATGAATAAAAGATGATTTATTACTTCATTTGGACAATAACAGTTTAATATTAAATTCATTTATCCATAGCGTGATGTGAAAGGTATATGTACAAACATGCAAATGTAGTTGTCTGGACATGCCATAGCTGATTTTCTCACATACTGCAGGGCTCCACACTAACCCATTTTTTCTACTGGTCCAACCTATTCATGTCGGACCAGTAGATACCCAGTTTTTCAAATTTTTACTGGTCCGAACCTAAAATCTACTGGTCCCAAAAAATTAAAGAAAACATTAAAAAAAGGTGCAAGTTTATTTTTCTAGCCTTTCGTTACCCCCCCCCCCCCCAATAAAATGAAGGGGAATGAAGGACAAAAAGAAAGCAAGAAAGAAAGAAAAAAAAAAGAAAGAAAGAAAGGAAGGAAGGAAGAAAAAAAGAAAAGCTAAAGAAAGGACAGATGAGAAGGAAGAAAAAGAACAAACCAAAGAAGGAAAGGATGGAAGGAAAAAAAGAAGTAACAAAAATAACAAGTGGAATGCCTCTGGCCGTCTCACCTGCATCACGCGGTTCAATATAGCAGCAGTGCTGACTTTGAATACTACTCTAACTTGCACAAGATGTTCAGTGATACATGGTTACTCTTATGTCCACTTTTTATGAACTAGACCAATAAACTTACAGAGATATGATGGTTATTCAACAAAAAACCACAACATGGCCAAAGTTCATTGACCTTACATGACCTTTGACCTTGATCATGTGACCTGAAACTCGAACAGGATGTTCAGTGATACTTGATTACTCTTATGTACAAGTTTCATGAATCAGATCCATAAACTTTCAAAGTTATGATGGTAATTCAACAGATACACCCAATTCGGCCAAAGTTCATTGACCTTTGACCTTGGTCATGTGACCTGAACGTGCACAGGATGTTCAGTGATACTTGATTATTCTAATGTCCAAGTTTAATGAACTAGACCAATAAACTTTCAAAGTTATGATGGTAATTCAACAGATACCCCCGATTCGGCCAAAGTTCATTGACCCTAAATGACCTTTGACCTTAATCATGAGACCTGAAACTTGCACAAAATTTTCAGTGATGCTTGATTACTATTATGTCCAAGTTTCATGAATCAGATCCATAAACTTTCAAAGTTATGATGGGATTTCAACAGATATCCCCAATTCGGCCAAAGTTCATTGACCCTAAATGACCTTTGACCTTGGTCATGTGACATAAAACTCATGCAGGATGTTCAGTGATACTTGATTAACCTTATGTCCAAGTTTCATGAACTAGGTCCATATATTTTCTAAGTTATGATGACATTTCAAAAACTTAACCTCAGGTTAAGATTTCGATGTTGATTCCTCCAACATGGTCTAAGTTCATTGACCCTAAATGACCTTTGACCTTGGTCATGTGACATGAAACTCTAATAGGATGTTCAGTAATACTTGATTAACCTTATGGCCAAGTTTTATTAACTAGGTCCATATACTTTCTAAGTTATGACATCATTTCAAAAACTTAACCTCAGGTTAAGATTTGATGTTGACGCCGCCGCCGCCGCCGTCGGAAAAGCGGCGCCTATAGTCTCACTTTGCTTCGCAGGTGAGACAAAAATGAAAGAAAAGAAAAAAGAGATGAAGGAAAGAAATGAAGCAAGCAATACAGAAAGAAAGAACAAATCAAGAAAGTTGTAAAGGAAAGAAAGAAGAAGCAGTAAAAAAGAAAGGGTAAAAGGAGAGATGGAAAGAAGGACAAAAGAAAGAGAGGAAGGAAGGATTGAAAGAAGGAAGAAAGGAATTAAGGAAGAAATAAAGGAAAGGTAAAATGATAGAAGGAAAGAAATAAAAGGAAGGGAAGGAAAGAAGCAAGCAATATAAAAAAAGAAAAGGTAAAAGAATAGATGGAAGGTAGGAAAAAAAGAAAGACTGAGAGACAAAGAAAGGAAGGAATGAAAGAATAAAGGAGAGAAAGGAAGCAAGCAGTCAAAAAAAGAAAGGAAAGGTAAAGATCTAACAAAGGGAAAAGGGAAAGAACAAGACAGGAGAAAGGAAGGAATGAATGTAAGAAAGAGAGAAAGGGCTGAAAGAAGGAAGAAATAAAAAAAAACAAGAAAGGGTAAATAAATGATGGATGGAAGGGAGAAAGAAACAAACAATGTAGGAAAGAAAAGGGTAAAAAGAAGGGAGGAAAGAAAGGAAGAAGAGATGAGATGAATATAGGATGGATGGACTCAAGAAATAAACTTTAAGAAAAATATTTTTAAAAAAGAAAGTAAGGAAGAAAGGAAGAAAGGAAGGAAGGAAGAAAGGAAGAAAGAAAGAAAGAAAGAAAGAAGGAACAAGGAAGGAAGAAAGAAAGGAAGAAAGAAAGAAATAGAGAAAGGAAGAAAAAAAGAAAGAAAGAGAGAGTGAGAAAAATATTTTTTAAAAGGATAGAAAGAACTAAAAGAAAAAAAGGGAAATTAAAAGACAGTTACAAAAAAAATGAAGTAGGGAAGAAACAAAGAAAGATTGAAAAGAAAGAAGGAAAGAAAGATAGGAAGAAAACAGAGGAAGAAAGCTAAAAGTTTTATCCTAAATGATTTATCAGTTTCTTTTTTGGCTCGATTAAAACAGCTACGAAAGAAAGTCAGAAACCAAGTGTATCAACACACACACAAATGCATATGTGGGGCTATATGTATTCAGACGATATCACCCAAAACCCGATCTGTTTGAACCAAAACAGATGTGAAAATATCTCCTTTTACTGCTTACAAATGATAGAGTTATTCCAATTTTTAGGAAATACGGACATTATAAGAGCCTTCCATGAGTATGAACCGTGAATTTTGATAGTTCTGTGAGAGATTTCTGCCAGAGTTTACTTTAGCCAAGCTTCGTTTGAGCAGCCAGTAGAGAAGGTACCATGTGGTTGTGTGGCTGGCTACATGTACACTGCACTGCATGCACTGTACTGTATGCTACTCTAGTAACACGTGCGATTCATTCTGTGTGTATTCTGTGTGTGAATGACAGAATTTAACGCAGGGGAAGTGGTTTGCAGTGAATTTGATCATTTCTGGAAGTTATTGGCCCAACAATGGTTTTTATTACTGGTCATGTTGGACACTTAAATCTTGCTATTTTTGGAAAAATTACTGGCCCGACAATGATATTTTTTACTGGTCATGTCGGACCAGTAAATCTTCCTATTTCTGAAAATCTACTGGCCCCACGGCGATTTTTACCGGTCTGGGACCGTCGGACCGCCGCTAGTGTCGAGCCCTGCATACTGCACCCAATAAATAAAAGAGCACTCACTTATCATCCATCTCCTCTGGTTCATCCCCCGTCTCTTTCACTGATTTTCGTTCCATCATGGGTTCGACCTCTGGTTCTGGCTCCGGAATAGGTTGCCAGATGTATGGAGTGTAAGGTTGGCGTTGTCGATAAAAGAGGAGGTAGGCAGAACGCGTCACCACATTCTTCTCTGAGATGGTCGTTACATGACTGTCATCAAAGAGTCTCCAGTCTAGAGAGGAAGAAACATAGTGATGTATTACTGCAATTATACCCTCACATATTTGAATAAAATGAATTTATTTTGCATATATTTAATTCAGTCATGGTTCTCCACAACATAAAATTAAGTAAATTAAGTAAATACTGAAAATAATCATTCGTGATTGGACAGGAGTTGGAGTGCAAATGTCTGAAAACAAATGCGAAAATATCCCATTTAATTGAGTCAGTGAGTTGTCAAATAGCACAAATATAATATTTCTCTTAGTGATTTTGTTTCCAAGGCAGAAATATTCCTATAAACATTTTATTTTTAGATTTTGAAGCATTATCAAACACTGTCTTGTCACCTAACTCACCATGTTCATTCTTACTCCAGTCAGCAGTAGAAGCCAGTCTAGCAATGGATGTATAATGTCCTCCTAGAATACCACCATGATGGTTGATAACACCATACAGATCATAGATCAAAGGTTGGCTGTGAGTACCATGGCAGTAAGGAGACAGATCCAAGCCTCTGAATATTTGGAATAAAACAATTCAAATAACTGAGGATAACTTGGAGTCAGTTTTTAAAGAACAAACAACAAAAGAAATCCTCTTTCTTTCTAAGCAATGGAGGTTTTTGCATACAATTAAGATTTCAAAACATTGTAAGAAGAAATTTTAAAGGTGATTACATACTTTACTTTCATAACAGTGAGTGTCCCTCAAAATTCAAATGATGGGTATTCCAAATGGAAATCAAACAAATGTTTGCACCAATAAAACTGAACACATCTTACAAAAGTTGCATCATTGAAGCTGCAAGATGGGAATACTTATCTCAGGTGCACCATTGGAACTAAATGATGAGGGATTCAAACACATGTTACGAAAATTAAACAGCAGGAGCTGCAAGATTGGGATACCAAACAAATATTACCATAAATGCAACAATGAATGATGAGGGTATGACACTAATTTAGTATCACGTAGTTACCTACCTAACTGGGTATTCAACCATCTTGTCAATCTTATCTCTCCACAACATGTTACCAAATGAGAACCGCTTCAATTGAATAATGAGAGTAGAAGGTAATCGCCATAGTAACATCTGCTTTGTTGCTTCTCTATGTTGCTTGCACTTGGGACAATACCTGTGACAAAAAAAAAAACATGAGCATAATATTAGAAATTACCAATGATTTCTTTTCTTGTTCAGACTAAGGGATAAATAAATAGAAGGTGAGAGACAGAACCACCTTATCATGCCACTTCCAAAATTAGTGATACATTTTACACAACACAATATAAAAGATATGAATCGTTTACATAAACATAAAATAATAGCTACACATGAAACCAATGACCTCATGTACTCATGAAGAGATTGATAAATCAATTTTCGTCACTTGATAAAGAGTTGCAGGGGCACTCGAAAGCTCGTGAACTTGTAAGCTAGTGAACACTTTTTGCGAGAGTGATCACAAATTTCCTAGAAAGCCAGTGAACACTTTTTGCGAGAGTGATCACAAATTTCCTTGTTGACCATAGTAGATTGCGAGACAAATGAATACCCTCTAGCGATTATTTCAATCCGCAATAATGAACCTATTTAGTACTAAATCAAGATCTGTTCATATAACAGGACAAGGATAGGAGTTCTTACCATGCTTCTTCAGGAGACAGTTTCTCAGGCTCTGTGAATAGTTTGAGACATTGGTCCAAGGTGATTTCAGTCTCTTCATAGGATTTTACACCACACACAGACTCATCTTCATTATAGTCCTGAATAGATTACATAAGAAACAGGAGTGTTTTATTATATGTGATTGATAAAAAAATATTGTGAACTATAATTAATTCACTGAAGAAAAGGAATGAGAAATCTCTCAATATCTGATCCATACAAACATTTATATCTATTGTTATTTCAAAGAAAAATCATTTAACAAAAAACTATAATTGACAAGTGCTTGGTTTATCAAACAATCAAAATCATTATTTCCATTATGAATGACATTAATTTCAATTTCTCTTTAAAACAGCAAATGCATTGCGAGAATTTCAAATTTATATTAAACAGTATAGACTTAATCCATTCTAAAGTCAAACACAATTTTTAAAAAATAAATATAACTTTAAGAAGCTAAATGATAATACAAAGTGTGTTTAATCATGAAATTACAATAATGTTAACACTCATTGCAAGAAAATCCTGATTCACTAGTTTTGAAGTATGTCTAATAAACTTAAGGTACCCCTTGAGATAAGGATATGAAAGCACTTATTTCGGATCCTCTATGTTTCTCTCTCCCCTTTTATCTTTAACCTCTGCATTTATTTCTCCATCTCTATCTCTTCCTTTAACTTACCAGTGTTCTTGACTCCACTAAAACATTGTTCTCTTGTTTAGGATCATTTCTCCAATCCATGGCTACACTTATGATACCAGTCAAATCAAGAGGGATGTCACCTACACAAAACCAAAATTAACAAAATATAATTATCATATAGGATAAAAAGATGCATCATGGTCAAACTATCATGGACTATCAAGGAAAATAATAATACTAATTGTTATCATTAGCAATATAAAGAAAACACAACCACCACCCCCACCACCCCCATCATCACCATCATCATCATCACCATCATCATCACCATCATCATCATCATCACCATCACCATCACCATCACCATCATCATCATCACCACCATCATCATCATCATCACAATCATCATCGCCATCATCATGAATACAATACAGCTTGTAATCATGAAAACAGCAGGAATACTTTCCTGCAATCAATTAAAATATGATAATTTGTTTCTTCACTTCCTGTTTTTCTTTACCTCTGTTCAATATTCTCATCTGCTAACTTTATACTCGTGTACATTCCTCTATCATTTCAAGAACCTTACCTTCATCTTTAAGGCGCTCCTTGCTTGGGATGCTGTTGCCTATGTGATTGACAGGCTTGATGAAAAACAGAGGCATCTTTCTCTCCAAGGTCTGAGGTTGTCCAACCACTGTAGCTGATTAGAAGAAAAAGAAATGAATCATACAATGGCATGGTCTTAAATTTTTCATTGAAACATCAATGGTCAAAAAGAAAAAATCACAAGTCATATATCTTTTCCCAATGACTTTGTTTACGACACACAACTGATATACCCTCACAAAGTCAAACAAGAGAGTGGTAGGTTTTTTAAGAAATCACACACCGAGTTTGAAAATAAATGACCTTTGTGGTAATCTGAAAATGAGTTCAAACAATCAAATACTCCAGTGTTTCTATAAAGGAATAAAAACATACAGTAGGCCTATATGATTCTTGTAAATAGAAATACTGTCTTGCGTTTGTTTGTCTGTATTGGTGATATTCAAGATGGTGATTTTTCACCATAGATTTCATTAATTCACAAAGTTAAATTATGCAAATAAACCAGATTTAGATCTCAATGATATTGTGACATTTAACATTGACTTGAAAAGTCATAAACTCATTGTTTGCTGAAACTACACCAAATTAGCAATAAAAAGTAAAATAAATTAAGCATGGAACCCGTCAATCTTATATTTTTTTCTACAGGAACTTTGCACAAGGTCCTTTGTAAACAAAGAGAAGCAAGCTAAACTTTAAAGAAAACAATGAATGTAAGAATATTCACCATGTCTAGAAAATATTTTTAACAAAACATGCAATTTAGATGTTGACGTTGCTGGCTTTCCATACTTGTGGTAGATCTGAATCGTAACTCTTCATAAGAAGGCCTAGATCTCTGGCAACGTATTCAAATTGTATCACTCTCAATATTGATATCATGTACACAAGGGAACACAAGCAAGTTTCAATGCAACCTGAAAATTCAGCATTTTATTTTGCGTTGTGTACATTATATATCTTCTTCATGTACAAAAGATAATATATCAACATCTAGGAAGGCCAACAAATTCTTTCCTACCAGTTGCGGCTCCTTCCATATCAGAGAAATGGCCGATAGACTCTTCTCCAGTATCTCCTCCCCCTCCTTCATCTCCTTTTCTCAAAGCCTCATCTCTGTCAGTTGTTCCTTCTATCAATGCATCTCCCATGTCCTTTGAGTGAATGGGGTTTTCAATACCACTGTCATTCATTTTCTCCTTCCCATCATCCATCTCTTCATCATCATCATCCCTGGTAGGAATTCTTGGTGTGTTCACCGGAGAGGTAGTGGCAGAGGGGGATGCCAGACCCTGGGAATGAGGGGGTGAATGGGTAGAGGTAGAGGGGTGTTCACTCTCGTGAGAGCTACTACTACCAGAGCTGCTACTTATAGAACCTGGTGATTTGAGGGGTGGCACAAACACATTGGTAGAATACCTTGGAGAAGAAAAGATGAAAAGGAACAGTACTTGGTTTATCCCTCTCATACTAATAATTTCAAAGAAATCTAAGTATTTCCAGATTTACCTGCAATTCTTTGCAAATGACTTAACTATTGCTAAAATTGTTTTCCATTACAAGTATATAAATTTTTATATTCTAATAAAATGCAAATGGTAATAACACATTACTACTTACCATATCAATAAATTTGAAATGATGATACAAATTTGAACCATGATATTACTGAACCTGTTGTATACTATGGTTACTATTATTACATGTAGATAATCATGACAATAACCACAAATAAATATATCAATTATCCAAGCAAACGCTAACTAACACATTTAGAATTAACATTGTGTTAATATCCAACTCATAAATTACACAAATTATGATGTGTAAGAAAACCAGTTCAGGACTCCATTTCATTATGTATTTTCACTGATGGAACACATGCTACTTTTAAAAGTTATTAGAATCTTGCTAGTTCACAGGCGATGAAAAAGTTTGTCAATTGATTTTATGTATTGTTATTGATGGCAAGTTTTACACAAAAGAGATTTGATTCTAGTAGACCCTACCTTGCGTAACACTCCATGAGCTGACAAAGCCTGGCATATGTGGCATGAGATTTGGGTAAACTGATGATGAAAGGGCATCCAACAGGTTCTGGAAACCGGCGACAAGAAGTCCTGTGGATGTTCCAGTTGCTCTTCTGACAAGCTCTGTAATAGTTGCAAGCAAATGGAAAGTAAAACTGCTATCGCCTACATTGTATTACACTAAAGACTAAAATATCAAAGTGGATGCTCCGCTGTTTATTTCATTGATTTCTATACAGCAACCAACTAAAAATCTAAGTATGATTTTTAATCATACTTAATCCTTTATATGAAACGCCTCTCAGGTATCATAAAGACAGAGATTGCCTGTAAATGAAACTAGCACATCAATGATGTGGAGCTCATCCGGCATCTCGCAACAAAATTTAACACAATTTTAATTTCAGCCCAGTTGACACTGTAGTGAATTATATTGGTGACATAAATTGAGGATATAGAATTGAAATTGATGAAGAAATGACATAGAAGCATTTTTTTGTGATCTATGAATAAATTTCATATGAATTAAGTATTAATAATTATTTGGTCAAGCCTCTTAACTCTGTGTAGAACCTTGGTGAACCTAATGTAGATCTCAGATGGAACAAAAATAACCAGTCAATCAACAAATAAATAAGTAATTTTTGTGAGTTTTGAAATTATATGAATAAATTAGCATATTTAATGAATTTCAAAATTCTATGTTGAAATTTTGTATCACAACCTCGAGCTATTATATGAAGCAAACAAAATTGAAATTGATCAACAAATGAAGAAGAAAAAACATTTCTTTGTAATTCTGTGTAGAAGTTTGGTGAACCTCATAAAGTTCTACAAAATGGAAGAAGAAAAAAAGTAAAAATCGGTCAACAAATAAAGAAGAAGAAGCATTTTATGTGAAGTTTTTCAAAATATGCATAAATTAATTTTGCAAAATTAGCATAAAAATTGGTCTAATCAAAATTTCAAAATTCTGTGTAGAAGATTGGTGAACCTCATGAAGCTCTACAGGTTGAAGAAAAAAAAAATTGTTCCACAAATACAGAAAAAGAAGCATTCTATGTGAATATTAAAAATATGCATAAATTAATTTCGCATAAATTAGCATAAAAATTGTTCTAGTCAAAATTTCAAAATTCTGTGTACAAGTTTGGTGAACTTCATGAAGCTCTACCAGATGGAAGAAAAAAATTCAAAATCGGTCAACAAATAAAGAAGCATTTTTTGTGAATTTTGAAAATATGCATAAATTAGCATATTTAATGAATTTCAAAATTCTGTGAAGTTCTGAATCCCCACCTAGTGCTATCATATAAAGCAAACAGAATTGAAATCGGACTTGAAATGGCGAAGTAGTAGCATTTTGAAATTGTGGACGAACGACAGACGACACGCCACGGCATAAGCTCATCTTGCCCTTCGGGCTGGATGAGCTAAAAAACACTAGGAAAACTTGAAACTATAGCAGGCTATCAATTTCACTGGTATCTCTCACCATTCATGTTATAGGCCTCTTATCAACATCAATATTAGTCCGATTTCAAATCAACTTTAACTAGGGTCAATATCAGGTAACTCAGAATTATGCACCCATGTCATCAGAATTACATCTGATGGATTTCCAGTAAAGAAAACTGAAATAATTGCATACCCGCTGAGAGGTGAATTTCAGTCACTATTACTCTCTGAGTAAAACGCCCATCATTGTACAGAACTTCTCTGTAGGTAAACACTAGGTAATAATTTTTATCATAGAAATATTTTTTCTCCAATGACAATGAAGACAATGCTGATTTATTTGATTCAATTTAATGATGATGGCAATGACATCAAATTTAAAAGAAAACGAAAATGATGAATTGATTTGGAATGGTAATGGAATGATATGAAATGAAATGCGCAATAGAATAGAATACATTAAAACGTAATCTGAACCAATCTTACTGATCACAGTATGCTGCCCTGTAACACTTGGTACATCTCTTGAGACTTCTACCTTTCTCACATGATTTCTTACAGTGTGAACAGTGAAGAAGAGCAGGAGGCATTAACATACGCTGTAGGAGAGATCAGAACAATTCAATCAATATCAACATACACATTTCTTGAAACATATGCCTTTCTATTTTCTAATGCATCTTTTTACAGTATGATCTGTAAAGAAGTGCAGGAGGTGTTAACACAAACAATAGGGGAGATCACAGCACTTAAGTTAATCATATCAATGTTATTCTGATCTTCTAAGGATTATTATATTTGACAAATCCTGTGGAATTACATTTATAATGGAAAGGAATGCACAGATGCAAAAGACAAAGAATCACAATATTTAGCAATTTTTGTATAGCTTAAACCATGTCATGAAAAAACATTTGTAAGCACTCCCAAAAATATTTGAATGTAATGACACCAGCTTTACTACAAAGCCAGTAGCAGTATTTCAATATCCAAAGTCACAAAATCATATCGTTTCAAGATTGAAAATGACTCATTCTGTCAACAAAGCAATCAATTACCATAGGAAAATTAACTGAAGTAAAATCGAAGACACAAATCTTCACTTACAATGATAAGATTCTATTATAATTTATTACCTGTTCTGCCTCTTTCGTTTCAAGAGGTACTCTAGTGGACATAGCATCATGGAAGAAATAAAATTATGAGTAAAAGATTTCACACAGGACAATTCTGAGGGCTATGAAGATCAAAGCTAACATGAACTATATAAACCTTATTGCAGGACATTCTGTAGAAGAAGGTTATAACAATAATAAAGTAAATAAATAATTTGTTACTTTAACATACCTGAATGACAGAAAGCTCTACTACACTCTCTCCTGCTAAGGAAGGTGATAAGACTTCATGTCTGCAAAGAAAAGAGTATAGTTCATAGGGTATGGTGAATTTCAATTTGGTTTAATCCCTCAAGATTTCCTCTTTTTACATCTTCCATCACATAAGCTTTGTACAATCTAATGTTGTTCAGTTCTGCTGCCGAGCTTTATCAACCCATGTCTGAATGCACCTCCTATGCCTGACAATGCCAACCCATTCATCATTTCAATTCCTTTCATGCTACATGGACCCTTTTCATCTACTTCCAACACAACAAATCTATCTGGATCAACAGATGAACTGCTGATAGTAAATGGCCCAAATCGCCATTAGATAAAATGAGGAAAGTATTGAGAAGAGAGAAGATATATTGTATGCCATTTATAATTCATTCATTGAGGGTTTTAATGCCAAAATATTTCCTTATTACAATTATATCATACAGCCCCATAATTTGGAAATCAATTTCAAAGAAAAATCAATGGTGTGATTTTTAGGATCCTGATAAAAACGTTCAACTTGAACAAGCCTTACTTACCACTTAATAATACACATGTAAAAGAAAAATTATATTCTATTATATATTTGTACGCATTTCACTACTCACACAAAGATAATATCATTGAAGGATACACCCGACATTGTGCTCCTTCTGGAAAAGACCTTCTGGATACAGCTTCGATGGACCTCAAAGACCCTCAGATTGGCAGCATTGACTCCTGCCATCTGACCAACCTGAACGGTCAACTCATGGACAGTAGCATCAGAGCTTAGAGACACTACATACTTGACCGGTCGTTGATGGCAGTCCCGTGAGAAGAAGTAGACAGGGAAGTGACGCTTCTTCTTTGGAAGGGGCATGGACAGGTGCATGAAGGGGTCAAAAGTAATTGATACCTGTGGAAGAAGAAAGTAATGGAATGGAATAATTAGGAATATGTTTAAATTATAGATGATAACATCAGTAGAAGTGTATAATATCAGCAAGCCAGAAGGAACACCTATACAGCTAAAGAAAGTAGATTTAGTGTTTTGATGCCCTTGTAATGTACAAGCCATAGACTTGAAGTGACACTAGCTTGAGAAAGTGTTTTTAGCACTTTTACTGGATCGATCTTTTATTAAAGTATGCTTAAACTAATGTAGGTAAATTCACATTGCTCATGCACATTAATTTAAACCTCCTTAGTGGCACTGGACTAAGATGTTTCCAAACATCAAAACATAAACCTCTAAAAGCATCTACTTCATTGCAACACCTATATCCAAAAATAAACCGATAATAGTTATCCATCGAGTACTTATCTGAATCCGATTTCTTTTTTTTATCATTTGAGGGGTGCTGGTGTTGGGGAAGGGGGAGTTATGAATTGTGTTGATATATCTTCGGACTTACCTTGTTACAATCAGGACAGACAAGTTTGGATTTGTATTGGCCTTGAAACAAATCTACAATGAATGAATCATTTCTTCGTCTGTGTGTCTTCCATGCTTCATCCGCTACAACCTAATGAATTCAACAACAAAGTGAACAAGGATTCATGACATTCAAGAAACATTGAAGCATTCTGAGGGTTTAAAAAAAAATATTAGAATAAAATTATATTCATATAGGTTTCTTTTATCAACAGGTTAGCTTGCTGCTTTCAGTCCACCTTGGTGCCAATATTCACATGGTTTTCCATTAAAGACAATTTCAACATCAAACACCAGCATATAAATGTACCTTTTTTTTTTCAGATTAAGATTTGATCACTTTCTTCATATGTCCAAAATGGTTTAAAATTCAGTTTAAAATGTCTCAATTAAATCAATATACACACCTCATCAGGTCTTCCATCAGAATCCACGGTTTGAGTGTAAGGCTTTTTACGAATTCTGTTGATGTCCTGTACAAACAAAAAAAGATTTATAATTCATAATAGCACCAGTAATAGTATGAAGTTCCAATAATCTAAAGGGTAATAAATAAGCTTTATAATGTCAGCATATATCATATTCTAAAGTAGAATCCACTCACTAGTTTTCAAATGTATTACTCAACTTTAATATTTGTATCATTTCAACAAAGAACCTTCATCTTCATGTTAATATTGATTAATCTATCAAACTTAAAACAACTGAGATGTATTAAAGGTTTCATTTGTTACCTGTGTCTGTTACACTTTGTAAAAATGAAGCCCTAAAAGTTGCACCCAGAAACACTATCCCAAATTAATTGCATATAATGCATGTTACAATTACAAGTCCCCAGCAGAGAAATTAAATGAAGGTTTTTCAGTAATGGATACCTTAAAAGTATATCTACACAAATGTGATTTTTTACTTTCTTCCTGGTTGTTTTTTTATAACACACATCTAAGTTCAGGATTTTTCTTTTTAACAAGACTTTTGTAGTCCCAATCAATGTCTTTCAACATTCTACAACAAATTTTTGCTATCCTTATACAACAAGACTTGCACTATTTCTGAATCACATATATTTTTAAACATGTACTTGCTAGTCTGCAATACGTTGCAAAATTATGAATGTGTGTAATTTCAATAAAATAACATCAATTATTTTTCAACTCATTCTGACTATAGCTTGAATAATAAAATTGAAGCAAGATATCTTACTAACCTCGTGAAGTCCATCAAGAAGAAATGCCATGAATTCCTGTGCATCATGCTGAGCAAACCCCATGAATTGACTGGCTTTGGCTGATATAATGGACTGGAAAAACAAGCCGAAGTATCATATATAATTAATATTCCAGCAATAAAATAAATATCACTATTCTTGCAATAAAATGAGATATTCTAAACATCCTGATTTTCTCATCATCATCAACACATCATCATCACCACCATCACCACATGGAAGGCTGATAAAAGGGTGCTAGCTCACACATGCGCTACAAGAAATGTAATGTAAATCCTTGAGTTATCATCTTTTTCCCTGACCAACCGAAATCTGAATTTTCTTCTGCCAGCCAGGTGATGAAATGTTTGTTTTGTGTGTCTAAAAATCTGCATGGTGAGTTAATAGCATAATGGATATCTGTGAAAATGTGTTTTACCTTCAGTTTTGAAGGAGCAATGGATTTATTTTGCCCTCCCCATAGCCTTCTCATTAATACAGCAAATGATAGAACAAGATGACCCCCGCTACCTAGGGGATTGTCTCGATTAATCTCATTCTTGAAGTCGGCTCCTGAAAATAAAAAAGTAAATATCATTTCATTATGTGACAGTCATTGCAAAGAAAGTTGAAAATGATACACATGTATAGCACATCAAGATTGAATGGACACTCTCCATACTATAATTCTAATTTTTCTCTTCAAGTTAACATAAGGTATTTTACTTTGGTATGCCAAATTCATAAGCAAATTCTAACTGAGATTCATTGTGATGTCACACTGACATTGGTGCACTAAAATTGATACATCATAATTCTCCACAGCTCATGTATATACATGTACAATACTCCCAACTAAGTCCCCTCTAGAAATTACTTAACATTCATGAATCAAAGATCAAAACTTATCATTTTGTTATATTTCATTCTTTGTAATATACTTATTTTTCCGAGTAAAATTTTGTATTGAAAGAGTACAGTTCCAATAGAACCTCGATTGGTTCTCTGTTTGCTTGCTGTCAGACATTTACATTAGCACTGTGGATGAAGACACCTTATCAAAAGTCTGAGTTAATTTTTCTGAAATCATGCTATGAAGATAATATGCATCTTTTCACAAGCTTTCTTGTATTGTTTTGTCTATGATAAAATGTAAGAATTACCTATGAAAGTCGCTTGCAGGTTTCCTGCTCCAAATATGCGACTCTGATTATTGGTATGGTGCTCAACAAACCACTAACCACTCACAACACAAGTTCAGACACAAGTATTAAATCACTTTACCTAGCATAAAGTCTTTGAGTTCAACTGTATTGGCCAAGACCTGAAGAACACTGTTCATGAAGCAGGTGTTACCAAGATTATCAAGACCACAGTAACCTAGATGAAGTGATGGTGTAGGCTCTACTGGTAGAGATGGAGCCTGCTTTCCTAGACTCAATGGCGGTACTGTGCAAGTAGGTTTCTATAAAACAGACATAAACAAAACTTATGGTGGAACATCAAGTAGGCAAGGAAGTGCATTTTTGGCTATCTACAGAGAGAAAATGAGTCAAATGCATAAAAAGTAGCAATTGCTTTTGCTAGGCTTTTGCTTGACTTCTGCTTGATTCCGTGTGCATAAAAATGAGCGAGTAAATACTTTTGCTAGTAAGTTCAAGCAATCGCTGAATACTAGGATTTCCTTGACAATTAGGCCAAATGTTGCTAAAAAGTGTATGCATAAAGCATGATCTTTCGCTTGGCTAGCTATTGCTTGTGCTTGAAGCAATTCCTTTACTTTTTATGCATCTGACCCGATGTTCCATTTAACGAACAATCATACAATTTCATTTAATTTTATGACCTTTGTTTATTCCTCAAGACAAGTGCCTGAAATACATTATAAATCAATGGTTACAACACTCAAAGATCAAACAATGTTCTATATAAAATTACTTCGACCTATTGTTTTGAGTTATGACTAAAAGATAAGAGACATGTTTTGGTTTAGCATTTACTTTTATTACACTACTGCAAAATTGGTGCGAAGTAACTCAAGCTGCAAACAGATGTAACAAAACAGTAGCACCCATACGACTGGCTCATACTGTCAAGGGGTCGATAAATTCAAGCAAGAAATTTTATGAGTCCTGTTCTGTACTCTGTTTCCATAGTTCTACTTGGTTGATTACAGGTTTGATAAATGTATCATGTGAAGGTTTTGATATGTAGATCTATTTTCAAAATATAGATCTTTAGGTGGTAGATATTCTAAGTCTTTGAGGACATTGAATTTCTTATGTATTTCTTTCTTTTAGCGGTACACCTTTCTGGAAGAAATTGTGCCAGTGACTGACTGATGCTGCCAGTCACAAGTCAAGTGGTAGGTTGGACTCAGCCCTCATTACAAACCTAAGCCAAAAATTCCTCATATCAAGAATGGCAAAAGAGTCAGGGGGTTTTTTTAGGCACAAAGCCTTTATGGAAAGACTCCCTTGAGTACACAATCTGTTGAGGAACTGGTAACTATCAAAATATAAGCTCTTTGTAATAAGATGATTTTTTTTTAAATCTTTGACAGGTAGGCTTTATCAGGTCTGACTAGAGTCTAACCTTGGTCCTAGTTACACTCTCCTTAATCTCCACAGACTTGGCTCCTCCCACAGCACCTCTCAGGTTCTCCTTCTCACAGCCTGAATCTTTGGTGATTTCAGCTGATTCTTTGGTAGGTGTGACTGTCTTGGTAGAAGAGGAAAGAGGTACCCAGTCACCCTGGGAGGCAGCCTTTCCTCTGGGGGTGTTTCCAGAGTCTGAAGGTCAAAGACAGTGAAAGAATGGTTGTTACTGCAACTATTAATAATGTTCACATAGTCAAACCTGTCAGAGATGAATATCTTGGCACTGATGATATTGTTTCAGAGGCCTACTGCAAATACAGTTGCGTTTGAATCCAAGACAAACAATTAATCACAAGTTTCCTAAACATGATTTTGATTAGTTGAAAATAAAGATTTCATAAGAAATTTATAGCTTCCATTGATCGTAAGTTTGTCTGCAATGGACATTTGATCATACTCTGGTCAAAATTCACAAAGAAAATTAATAGAGGGTCGAGCCAATCTAAGATTTTTAAGCACATTAAAATTATAGAGTAAATAGCATCTATTGTCTATGTACACATCAAAAGTGAAACAAGTATTTGCATCACATTCAGTGTTTACATGTATGCATGTGCTTAAAAAGAGGAACCATCATGGCAAACATTCACCTTTAGTAGAGCATTCAAGAGCCTTCCACCTCTCTGATTTTAGTTGGGTGATGTTCACTTCTAGATTACTCTTTGTAACCTTATGATGACAGGCTGCAGGAACAACTGGTCTCCTGAATAAGAGTATGAATAATTTGACCTTGATCATGTGATCCCAGACTTGTGCAAGATCATAAGTGATACATGATTATCCTATGTCCACATTTCATGAATATATCCATAAACTTTCAACGTTATGATGGCAATTCAACAAATAGCCACCAAAATGGCCAAAGATCACTGACCCTAAATGACTTTTGACCTTGGTCATGTGACTTGAAACTCAGGTAGGATGTTCTGGGGTCCGTTTCATAAATGACTTGCAATTGTTGTAACTTTGCCATAATGGCAACTACTATGGTAACAGGGCTCAGCAGCCAATCAGAATCAAGGTTTCCATGGTAGTTGCCATAATGGTAAAGTTACAACAGTTGTAACTCTTTATGAAACGGGCCCCTGTAATACTTGATTACCTTTATATGCAAGTTTCATGAACTAGGTCAATATACTTTCTAAGTAAAGACATTTCAAAAACTTAACCTTAGGTTAAGATTTTGATGTTGATTCCCCCAACATGGTGTAAGTTCATTGACTCTAAATGACCTTTAACCTTAATCATGTGACCTGAAACTCAGGCAGGATGTTCAGTAATACTTGATTACTCTTATGATCAAGTTTCATGTACTAGGTCCATATACTTTATAAGTAATGATAATTCAAAAACTTAACCTTCGGTTAAGATTTCAATGCATAAGTGGTGCCTACAGTCTCGCTCTGCTATGCAGGCGAGACAAAAATGGGCCCCTTGATCAAGCTCATAGATTCAAAGCATGCTGAGAACTAGTTAATAACACTTACCCAGGATGATCCCCATCCAGCGCTGTGCACATGCACATAAATATAATCATCCATGATACGTGCAAATCAAATTGTATTAGCTGGTTTATATGGTCGACTATGATAAAGTATCATTGTAATAATCATCATTGTTAATATCAACTCTAATTTCATACCATGGTCTGATTCTCCAACAAAATAAGGTATCTGATGTACTCCCATGATTCAATTGGAGAAACTGGTTGTCACTGAAAGAAATACACATTAAAATATTATATCATTGAGAAATGAACAGATAATATTTTTCTATTCTAGTTTGTACCATACAATACCATTTATAAAATGAATTTTAAATATCACTTAAACATTTTTATTATCAAGATTCTACTAGAGGTAGTACAAATTTGCAAATCTATTGAGACTAGAAGAAATCCACAAAGTCTCCAAGAATGTCCACTTATCCCACAACTGCAACCAACTTTGCCCAACTTTATATTATTTAAATGCAAACAATATCTGCTTTGTCCAGTAGTTCTGTCTAAAACCATGCCATGATTGATTTAAACTTGTTCATCATGAAATGCCTTCAATCTCACAATATGCATGTATTCTCAATTAGACTTAACTATTCCACTACCACATTATTTTTTTTCTAGTCCAGTGTAGCAAACAAATAAAGAAACACATACAAAATTTAAAGTTACAATTTGCAAACAACCAGAAATATATGGCAGTGCCGATACATGATGCAACGATATCATTACTTTATAATTCAATAAAGTCAAGCAAGATAAGTGAGAAATCCTGCTCAGCAATATTTCTCATTAATTGATTAAAGGTTAGAAATTTTATAACAAAGGAATTTGGTTCTTTCCATTCTTCAAAAGACAAATTTTCAACATTCATATTTATGACAGGATAGGTGATTCTTACTTAGTCTTGAATTTGATGCATATTTCATTTTCTGAAAAAGAGACACTGACAGAATCCCGCTTGATCTTCTTCACATACATATGAAGGTAAATAACTTTCAAGTCTTGCTGTGGATTTAAATGAAAGACAAATTGCATGAGAACATTAAAAAAAATTGTAGAATAAATTGAGAGTAAATTAGAATCATGAACGTTTTTTTTTCTAAAAAAATGCATACTACATGTATGTGAACATCCATGACAATTACATGGAGAAACAAATATCTTCAAACATTTATCTTAGAGACAAAAAAAAATACACTCTGATTTTCATTACAATGTAAAATTTTCTGGATAATACACTGAATTTATAATATATTCTAATATTTGTAAAGAAATGATATGGTATTTAAGACTTACAAAAAAACAAAAACACATACCCTCTGAAAGAAATTATGCTTGACATGGTTGACTAAATACTCCTCTTCAGCATCTTTCTCTTCATCCATTTGCATGCCACCTTCTCCATCTCTAACAACTGATGACCCTTCTGTTTGTATTCCATTCTCATTTGTTACATTAGGGATACCTTCCTCTTGTATTTCTTTTGTGAAAGCACAATCCTACAAATGGAAAAAAAAAAGAAAGATTTGAAGTTGTGAAACTGGAATCATTGTCTCTAAGAACCTATTAGTATTACATGGCAAGAAACTTGCAAGTTCTTTTAGAGTACTAAAGTTGTCATTGAATCATTGGACAAAATATTTAAATAATTCAACATCCGTCATAGAAGTTATTGTTGAATCATATTCAAATCCTTTGTCTTTGATGAAAGAAATTACATGTTTTAACAGCACCTTTGATATTCAATAAAAGAAAGAGACAGACTGACAAAGAGAAATCGTTGGAAAACATGTAAATTATATGAACCTGCACATTTTCACATAACTCTTCAGGGACCTTAAATAATTGAGCCTAGTCCAGCCTTCAACTCAGTGGAGCTGAACATGATGGGTGCTACATGCAATCACAAGTACTTTTGAATCTATTGGAAAAATCATTACACCTTTCCATAATTTAACAAACTACAGAGATCCACTGCTTGGCTACAGAGTTAAAGGGGTACTCCAGGCTGAAAATAATATGATTTGAACAGATTAAGAAAAATAAGACAAACAAAACACTAAAAATTTGGTTAAAATTGGACAAGGAATCACAAAGTTATGGTTTAAAGCTTTGCATTATTCTGGTAAAACAATTCTAGGCATGTCTTCATGAATATTCAATGAGCAAACTGATGATGTCATATCCCCACTTTTTCTTTAGTATTATATTATTCAAAATAAGATTTATTGATATCTTTTCTTTCAAGAACCAAAAATATTTGAATAACAACTGATTAAGTGCACTAGATATTCATTGCTGCAACTAACATGTATTTCATTACAAGAGAGGCATGTCAATCACATATGTATATAAAAAAAATGAAACAATTATGATTTCATGTTATGACATTTATAAGAAAAGGGAAAGTGGGGATGTGCCACCTTCAGCCCATCTAATGAATATTCATGACAACATGCATACACTGTATTTAATGTTTTTCACAATACATTGCTTAACTTTAAAATTCCATAACTTCGCTATTGAAATTTTCAGCATTTTACTCTGGGAATTTTACTCTATTCATTTAGATATAGATATTTTCAGCCTGGAGCATCCCTTTAACTTTGATGGTGTTTGTGCCTGTTACTTTAAAGATACAATATTCAAAATATGACTTACTCCTAATCGTTTCCATTCTTTGAATTTCTCTTTCTTTGGCAGATGAACAATGAGTACTCCATCTTTCACTTTAACACTAGCAGATGACTTGACAACTAGGTGCTGAAGTGAACAGACCCATTTAATGCCATCTATATATGTAGGTTTAAAAGAAACAACAAAAATGTACTGCAATGAAGGTAATAATAATCAAGCATTACCTTTGTCATAGTAGAAGTATAAATCTCCAAAATAGTTTTATTTCTAAAAACTAGAATTATCACTGAAGGTGATTAATATCCTCGCCCTACACCATGACCATGGCACCAGTTTGCAAAACCTGGAGAAAATATGTCTTGCCCATCTTTACCCAAAGACCAATGTATGAGCAAAATACCATGAGAAATGGTTGAAAACTGATAAAATAGTTTGAACTACAAGATTTGTACCCAATTTTAGATATACATGTATAATTTGTAACATTACCATGGCTAAGCGATTTCGACACATGCAAAAATATGTCCTGAACATCTTTACCCAAAGACCAATGTGTGAGCCAAAGTTCATGAGAATTGGTTGAAAACTGATCAAGTAGTTTGAACCAATAGATTTTTACCCAATTTGGGGCATATATTATGTTGTTACTATGGCAACATAATTTCCAACACATACAAAAATGTGTCTTGCACATCTTTACCTCAAAACCAATGTGTGAGCCAAATTTCATGAGAATTGGTAAAAAATTGAGAAAGTAGTTCGATGCGCAATATTTGCACCTAATTTTAGGAATTTTATGTACCATGAAAACATAATTTTCAACATGTTCGAAAGCTATGCCTTGCACATCTTTACCCCAAGACCAATTATAAGACAACTGCTTAAAAATAGAGAAAGTCATTCATTGCCCAAGATTTGTACCTCATTTTTGGCATTTTATGCCATTACCATGGCAATGCAATTTACAACATGTACGAAAATGTGTCTTGCACATCTTTATCCCAAGACCAAAGTGTGGTCCAAATTTCAAGATTATTGGTTGAAAATTGAGAAAGTAGTTCGATGCACAAGATTTGCAACGAACCGACCGACTATACACTGATTCCTACATGTATATAGCCCCTTCAAACTTTGTTTGGCGGGGTTATAAAAATCCCTGTTTAATTCACAATTCCCAATCTTCAATTACAATTCTTTTGTGATAATTATATACATATACATAGCATAAACTGCGTCTATCATAGGTAGGTACTGCATAAATATTATTTTTGAATGAACGCCTCAAATGCCATACAACAACAATGTATACCATAACTGTCACTTCGCAAAGGTTTTAATAAGATTAGCTCTAACACATAATTTACATAGAATCTTAATTTGTTTAATAATTTTTTTCTTTTGCTGTTTATATCTGTATCTTTCTTGAAGTCAAAGAAATTTTACCTTGGAAAACTGGGACATGAATTGAATTCAGTATCTTGAATTCATTGATTTTGTATTGAAAAAGCGGTATAAGTGTTTTAGAACATCATAATGCTATGCCTATGACATTGAAGATGGTAATTTTAAATTTCAAACATATGCATGAAAGTATTAATGATTCATTCAAAGTTAAGTTTGCATGAAATAAATAGCAGGTTCATGACCAAACTGTTGTCACGAAAAAAATACATACTCTTGGATAACATGTAATTGTTAAAAGAAAAAGAAAAGTAACTGATTGCAATGGTTTATCACAGTTGAAAGTCCATGTAAATTTTTCCTTCATTTTTGGTATAAACTTAGACTGTACATGTATAAGCTCTTCTTTTAAAAGGGAACCCAACAAAAATAAAAATTTCTTGTCTGATTTCTTTCAAACTTTTACAGTTCTGTATAATTAATTTTTCTCCTTTCCAACACATTTTATGACCAAGGCTGGATTTCCCTTTAAAGCTAATTTTAAATCATTTACACGTACCTTTGAAATATACACAGCAAACACAGATCTTGCTACTATCATTGAGCTCCAATTCAATGTCATCCTTCTTGATATCTTCTCCATTCACATTAAATTCAACGTAAATATCTTCATCTGTCTGCCTCCATTCATATTCAAATTTTACTGCAAATGAAAAAGGGAAAAGTGTATTTTACAGTGAATTACAAACCAAAAATCTTATCCACAAAATTAATATTGTTGCTGTAGATTCAAAGGCCATGCTGAAGGACTGAGTGATGGGATACTAAATTTGGACTAGTCCACCCAAACAAAAAGTTGATTTGAATAAAAAGAGAAAAATCCAACAAGCATAATGTGAAAATTTCATCAAAATAGGCTGTAAAATAAGAAAATTATGACATTTTAAATTTTCGCTTAATTTCACATAACAGTTATGCACTTCATGGTCGGTATGCAAATGAGGAGACTACATGTATGACGCCATCCATTTGTTATTTCTTTTGTATTTTATTACATTAAATATGAAATGTATTCTAATTTTCTCCTCACTGTCAAGTGATACAACGATTAATTCCTCCCTGAACATGTGGAAATAGCATTGTCGAATACTAGTATATGATTTAGTCAAGTTGGTCCTTATTTTCAAATCTATAAAAAATTAAATATTGTGTAATTCAAGCAATAAAATCAAAAGAAATAGTGAGTGATGGACATCATCAGCTGACTCACCTAGTTGTGCATATCACCGTTTTGTGACAAATAAGCAAAAGTTGTTTGAAGGTTTGCATGGTGGCATGTACAATTGCTGATGTGGTTTACGGTACACCATGTGGAGTGTTATAGAAACAGTAGATAGAAGAAGAGAAGAAGTGGATAGGCGAGAAAGTGGAGATTTGAGAATAGAGTATTCTTTCTTTGGCACACATCACATTTAGATCTTAATCTACTTGTAGATATGACATGTATTGGATCACTGAACATTTTCAATCACAGAAAATAAAAATACCTCCCGGTAGTACATGTAAATACAGTATCAGTTGTAGTCTCCAACTACATGTACCTTGTCTGTGCCAAGTCTATGCAACACACAACAATACCCGCTCCAAAGACTAAATCAACATTATTCTTATGAAAATACAGGAAAATCTGCCCAAAAAGGTCTATAGACACAGTGACCAAAACCTGTGATTGTTTGACAGGACAAGGCCGTGTTACATTTGGTGACCAAGTTATAACGGCTGCAAGAACAAAGGCTATTTAATGTTAATCTTTATTTAAATCCAGGCTTTTGAATTATATTTACAGGAGAAGTCCTTTATTTCCATAGTACATGAAGAATAGATTGCCCAAAGGCAAAGGCATTCTAAAATTGTTCTTTAAAACAGCATTTTGTAACATCGCTTTCGAAGGTACGTCATAACGAAGCAGTTCAAGGGTCAAGGCTATTGTATTTGTGTTGTTTACAAATGGAGCGAGGGATATACACGAGATCGGTCTGGTAAGAAACCTCTCATTTTTCATGTTCATAGTGAAATTATTTTTATACCTTCATAAACATTAGGCATATGAAGGTTCATAGATAAATAAAATAGATAAAACCAATTTCACCCTCTACAGTAAATATGGATTTCCTAGGGGAATCCATCCGGGTGTATAGGTCTCGCTCATGAATGTATGGGAAGGGTTTCAAGGCTACATGTACGTGATGAAAAAGTACAGTCCGACCTCTCTTATCCGGATACGTTGGGACCAGCACCAATCTAGATTAGGGATTTATCCGGATCTGGGAGACACAAAATCAAATATACGCAGCTGCGCTGCCGGTTGCCTCCCCAGGCCAATGGAGGTAGCTACACTATTGTAGTGAGCGTACAGACAGTATTCACTGCAGTATCATTGCAAATTTAATATAGGCAGTGTTTTTACGGAAATGAAATCGATCGATGGCCAAAACTCTTGGATAATTTACCTGCTAAAATATACATCGAGCATACCTCGAAAGAAAGAGAATGACTCAATGAAACCAAGATTTACAATTAGATCATCGCGGCGGGTATCGCAGCTAAGCAATGTCAGCCATTGTTACACTGACTGTAGGCTCAAACATGATAGATAGTGCTGTCCGTATTGAGGTCTAACGTTAGCTAGCGAGACACGTGTTGTTATTCCCGCAAAGCAAAAAGAGAAACGTGATGAAATGTTTGCGCTGCACCCTGATTTACTAGAAATAATCATGCCCAAGTTCTTTGGGTGGGATAATTTCATGAAAATAATTTTTCTGTAGGTTGACTATATTGGGAAATATATGTAATCAAAGTGAGATTACGTACATGTATAGGATTGAGTTTAGATTGAAATCTCATTTCCTCACATACTAGATTGAATAAAAATCTCGGCAAGTGTGCGTCCGTATAATAGAGAGATCCGGATAAGGGGAGGCCGGATAAGAGAGGTCGGACTGTATATACGTAAAAAAATATTTCAAAAAATCATAACAGCCCTCATGGCCAATTTTTACCCCTCTATAGCTAGGAGCCTCCTGGCTAGGCCAAATGCGGTTCGGTGTACAAGTTAGTATAGCATATCGAACTGATGCTAGCGTGAGTGGCTTT
The DNA here is from genome assembly GCF_018143015.1 of Lytechinus variegatus. Classification (NCBI taxonomy): domain Eukaryota; kingdom Metazoa; phylum Echinodermata; class Echinoidea; order Temnopleuroida; family Toxopneustidae; genus Lytechinus; species Lytechinus variegatus. The sequence goes on along the minus strand of NC_054742.1, from coordinate 24,273,590 downwards.
TTCATAGAAATGCCGTTTGTTTTTTTTGTCCTACCCAGTAGTACATGATAGGGGGTCCTAAAGGCTAAAGCTACGCACCACTCATCGCGCAAGCAGTTTTTAATGGCAAATGCACACTCTGTGTGTTGAACTGTGACTGCAGCGTGATGAACGATTCCTATTCTTTTTTTTCTACAGACGCTGCAGTAAATCTCTAAATGCATAGAAAACCCAAATCATTTGGAATTTTTGAGTTATATTCACTTTAATTTCATATTATTCTATTATGATATGAAAACATTTTAGAAATTGAGGCACAGGAAATACTATTTTTTGCATGATAAATCAAGTTTTAAGACCCCTTCTACATCGGGGAGCAAAATCAAGAGTTCGGAAAACACGGCAGGATTTTCGTATTTAATTAGTGAGTTTTGTGATATTTTCTTCTTGGTTAATGATCTTTTGCACCGGCTTACTGCAACCATCCTGCCTGTAGGGAATACATGTAGGCAGGGTGCTACATAACTTTTTAGAGGCAAGTAAATTTTTAAACAGTTGGAATATACTTGCCCAAAAATCTATTTCACTTGCCCGCAAAAAATCCTTTAAAAAAGTTTGACCTCTTCAAAAAAAAGTTCTGCGGTTTTATACACTATTGACCTTTTTCTCTCTTTTGACATGAACTGATCTTCCTCGTTATTGCATTCGTTTTCCAAAGTGATTTTATCTTGTCTGCCATGACCAAAACTGTGGTCAATATACATGTATCATATCATATCGACCCTAATTTTGGCTACTCTACTGTGAGAATTTTGCTTGCCGAATTAGGGCATGTAGTTTAGGTCTTTTAACTTCAAAACACTTGCCTGACTCTAACTTTTACTTGCCCTGGACAATCAGGCAAGTACTTATGTAGCACCCTGCATGTAGGACTATCGTATGCTAATGCTGTACAGAGCATACACTTTAAAAATCATTAAAATATCACTTTTGTGACCAAAATTACTATTTTCCTTACAGACTTTATACCGTTGCAATTTATTTTCCATATGTACATGTAACTTGGGAATAATTTTTGTATTCACCAGATCGCTCGAAAACTTGAATTTTGGGCATATTTTTGTGTACGCCCTCTATTGGTGGAATGTACGGTAATATGGCAAGAAAATTTTAATTTTTCAATCTCTATTTCTAATTCAGAAAAAATAATTTAAAAAATTAGATTTACATAAGAGCAAAGTTATATGATGAATAGCTGTAATGAAAACTGACAATGTAAGAAAATCAAGTATTTGTCCCATAGAAAAGAAAAAATAAGCCAAACATTGCCACCCTTATTTTGCCACACATGGAGATGTAAGTAACTGAGAACAAGGTTTACACTATAACCTAACCCAGGAAGCTTTGGAATGTTTGCCACAAATTAGTGACAGATAATTTGTTCAAATATTAAAATTAGCATAGTTTTTATCGTTTTGTAAACAAAGTGCATAGCTTTAATGTATACAGGGTCTAGCTAACCATAAGTCTTCAAGACAGTAACTCCTCTTAGACTTAGTTACTTAAAGGTCAAGTCCACCTCAGAAAAATGTTTATTTGAATGAATAGAGAAAAATCAGACAAGCACAATGCTGAAAATTTCATCAAAATCGGATGTAAAATAAGTTATGACATTTCAAAGTTTCATTTATTTTTAACAAAATAGTTATATGAACGAGCCAGTTACATCCAAATAAGAGAGTGGATGATGTCACTCACTCATCATTTTCTTTCATTTTTTATTGTTTGAATTATACAAATTTTCACTTTGTACGAATTTGATGATTAGGACCTCCTTGCCTGAAGCACAAATGTTAAAATAATGGAATTTCACGTGTTCAGGGAGGAATGAAACTTCATTTCACATGACAATGATGAGAAAATCAAAATATTTCACATTTCATATAATAAAATACAAAAGAAATAGTGAGTGGTGTCATCAGTCCCCTCATTTCCATACCGACCGAGATGTGCATATATAAACTGTTTTGTGAAATGAAGTGAAACTTTAGAATGTCATAATCTTCTTATTTTACATCTGATTTTGATGAAATTTTCAGTGTTATGCTTGTTGAATTTTTCTCTTTTTATTCAAATTAAGTTTTTGTTGGGGTGGACTTGCCCTTTAATTCGCCTGGCTTGAAATTGAACACCAGTAGCAGTACCGTACCTAGACAGCTGGCAGCCGTCTGTTTCGAGGAGTTTTTTAACATTTTTTAAATTTCTCCTCGTACACAGACGGCTCGCTATCGTGCAGCCACCATTAGGGGACTTGCAATGCAAAATCCCCCCGTCGGGGCTTTTCAATTTTTGTCTTTAATGAATAAAAATTTCGAAAATTATAGTGACCAGAGTGCAAATTTATATTCCCTCTTGGCATCAATTGCCAAAAAACAGAGAAAAATGAAGTTAAAAGGAACAAAAACAGTGACTTACCTCGGCTGTCGCGCAAATTCACTTCCCCGTTTTATGCGATCTTAAGTACATAAACATATGGCCATTGAGTCCCCTGTACAGATCGCGCTAGAACTTCGGTCTCTGTATTTGGTGAGTGAAGCCAACGAAGTTCAGCTGAACAACCAACAAAACAGAGACCGAAGGTTTTGGTCTATACCGTACCATATTTTCATAGAAAAAAAAGAAGCATCAAACTAGAGAAAAATACAGATACACTACAAGATACAGTACCATCATCAACATCTGTAGCTCCCATGATTGATGATTCTAACAAATCTTTGATGTGATTATTCGATAGAACTTGTTGATCGAGTAGTATCACGAAGTTAAAAAATATACACGCTAAGCTGCTAAGACAGAAGCCCCAGGCCAGAGGAAGTAACGGTGATTCGGAAGAGTCTACCGGGCTTGTGCTGGTGCACTTTTTATGAGGATACCGTTCAGCTCACTCAACAAGTCTCGCTCACTAATCAGCATGGATAGGTTGTAACACTAACAACACCGGGAACAACCGGGGCGGGGAAACAGCCAAGTCCGATTATGACCACCAAATAGGAGGAAAATAAGAAGTTAGACTGCGTCCGGACATAAGAACTTAAAGAGTCACGAAATAAACCAGAATTTAGTCCGTCAGAGAAAGATCTCGATTAACCCTGCGTCATTCATTCATTCCGACATTTCGGGAATTATCAAGACCACTGTCAAATGTTCACCACAGATGGCGACATAGTAGAGATTCAGCTCGAGATCCGGGAATAGTTCAGTTCATTTATTTCTTCCTTTCACAAAAACATTCATGGTAGTTACAAAACAAATGATAATAACATAAATAGCGAGATAAAAATTGGATTGTCAGCGTATAAACATACATGGAGGTTGTTACATAAATGATATCATTTACATTACATGGTGACGGAGACAAAAGTTACAAAAAAATTTCACATTTTTGAAAGAAAGCAGAGGAATGAAACCTTTGAACAAAATAGCTTGTGTCGAAACAGAAAAATCAAAGAAACAGATCAACAAAAGTTTTAGAAAAATCAGACAAACAATGAGAAAGTTTTGAGCATTTGAATATTGCAATCACTAATGCTATGGAGATCCTCCTATTTGCAATGCGACAAGGATGTGTGATGTCACATGTGAACAACTTTCCCTTTGATGGGCTCAGGGATGGACTATAACGGCCCTCAAAATGTCTCGTTTTGCTTTTTCTTATGGTGAAACAAACTTTTTATCCATGATGTATTCTTTGAAAATCTGTATTACATGCCCTCCTATTAGAAAGACCACCCGATGATGATCTACTGATAGATGTGATAAAAGAGGCAGTTTAAGTGAAATATATCAAAGAAATCATGGGGAGACTTGTTAACAAGTGACATCACACATCTTTGTCGCATAGCCAATTTGAGGATCTCCATAGCATTAGTGATCCCAATTTTCAAATGCTCATAATTTTTTCATTATTTGTCCGATTTTTCTCAAAATTTTGTTGATCTGTTTCTTTGATTTTTCTGTTTTCACACACTACCTTGTTCCAAACGTTTCATTCTCCTTTAAAAAGCTCGATACATGCAAGGTGCAATTAGGATGCGATATAAATGTGTATAGATAATTACATACTTTGAATAAGCTAGACTACACTTCTGTTTCTGTTTCTAAATCTATATAATAGAAAGAAAAGGAAAGAAGGAGATACAGACAAATTAGCAAAAGAAGGAAAGAGTGAGGATATATATGAATTTATATACAGAATGAAAAGACATAAGGAACGATAAGAGAGGGATTATGAAACGAGGAATAAGGGTTAAAGGGGAAGTTCACCCTGACAAAAAGTTTATTGTAAAAATAGCAGAAAAAATAATAAAAAATATTGCCGAAGGTTTGAGAAAAATTCATCATGTAATTAAAATGTTATTAGAATTTCAATTATTTGATTTGTGACGTCATATGCGAGCAGAATTCCTACACTAGCGAATGGTAAAAAATCAATGAAATGTCATTTTCTCAAAAAATTGAAAATGGTTTTCACTGTACTTTTTGTATATCAATAGACAAATCACTTTCACACCCGATCATGAATAGAAAACAAAATTAAGTCATCAGGAACCATACCAAATTTGAAATTCATGCATTTTATATTACATAACACATGGGGCAGCTGCTCGTTTATGACGTCACAAATTCAAAACTTTGAACTCTAATAACTTTCTTATTCTTTAACGGATTTTCCTCAAACCTTCACTAATAGTTTTTACTATTTTTTCTGCTATTTTTACAACACAGTTTTCTTCAGGGTGAACTTCCCCTTTAATATACACGGAAGAAAATTTGTTGAGACGGCAAAGAGAGAGAGAATTATACAGGGCCATTAGGGGAGGTGTATACTGTATAAGGCAGTTTATAAGATAAACGCCAAAAGAGGCGATAAAAAAAGAGGTGTACAACAAAAACAACAAACAAAGGATTATAATTTCTATTTTACACTAATATTTTGAAGAGTTTCAGCATATTCTTTCAGCAAATGTAATTTCAACATACGTTCAAAGACCGACACACGGAGTTACTTCAATGCATGGGAAGTGCGTTCCAAAACTTGGGACCAGTATAACGGATAATATAAAAAGAGCAAAGGTAGTTCTTATATACCCGTGGTATATGAAGAGCAGCTGCTTGTCTTGTGTTATGATTATGAATTTGACAATTTTTAATGAATAGTTGAGCCAATGCATTTGGGAGAGTAGGCCTACCATTTTCAAAATCATACATGATTGAGCCTAACTGCAAAAGATAGATATCCTCTATCTTCAACAGTTTATTACTGTGAAACAATACATAAGTATGAGCACGATAACTAGCATGAAAAACAATTCAAATTGCCCTTTTCTGTGCAATGATTATCTTTTGTAATTGTGTTCTCTGTGACTTGCCCCATGCCAACACTAAACTATTATAGAATAAAGAATAAGCAAAGTTTCTTTTGGTACAAAAGAACGCAATTTATAGATAACACCACTATTTTTTATATGACATATACATACACTGTTGCAATGAGACACCCAGGTCAACTTTTCATCACTTGTAATCCAAGGAACTTAGTGGATCTTACCCTCATAATGTCAACATTGTCAAATGATAAACCTTGTGGTATGACTAATAGAGAATTACTTAATAGCATATAGTCAGTTTTCTTAATATTCAAAGACAACTTGCACTAGATCAACTGAACTAAATTTTCTGGTTCGGTGTTAACCGTTGCTGACAAGGTATTGGGATCATTATGAGAAAAAAAACTCGAATCATCAGCAAAAATAATGAATGACAAAAAATCAGATGACAGACTAAAATCATGAAGAGAAGGGGGCCAAGAAGAGATCCCTGAGGGACTTCACATGATATGGTTTGATAACTTGAGTCGGTTCCATATATATAACGATACATAATGTTTTGTGTCAGTTAAGTAACTCCTTAACCAACAAAGAGCTATGCCCCTAACTCCACAATACTCTAGTTTACTTATTAGAATTTCATGATCAACCGTATCAAAAGCTTTTGAGAAGTCCAAGAAAATGCCTATCGTGTGGTGATGGTTATCTAAAGATCGAGCCACTATTCAATGAAGTGCAGATGAGAGTGTGCAGTGTTCAGGAGCCCAGTCACGAGCATATAGACAATTCGTATTATAGTATGAAGTATGATTAGAATTTTATTAGTAATAATGAAGTGATAATGAATAATGAAGTATAAGTCGAGGAGAATTTCCCAGGTGTTAGGCAAATTAATTCACACAATGGAATTCAAAGCAATCAAAATTCCACAGAGGACCAGTTGTCTAAAGGCCCACTGACGGCTAAGATCCTACCAAACACAAGGATCTTGTAAACGATTAACTAATAGGATTGCTTTCCATTCCACTCAAATAATTTTGCAAGATGTACACACCAAAATCATTTGGATATGTATATATGTATTTTAATGAAGCGCCGTGGTCTAGTGATGACGGCTCTCGTCTTTCATTCAGACGGACGTGGGTTCGAATTCCAGGCATGACGTCTTTTCCTTCAGCAAAAAATATACCACAATGTGCTGCACTCAACCCAGGTGAGGTGAATGGGTACCCGACAGGATCAATTCCTTGACTTCACTGAATGCTAAAAGGCAGCTCGAGCTAAAGTCGGGGTGATAATAACAATGTGCCTCGGAATAGATTATTTCGAGAGAAATGGCGCTATATTCCCACCAAATAAGTTATGTATCTCAAAATTGACTTCTGTATAATCAAGGAGGGAACAAAATTGTTTTGATGCAGGGTTGGATCTTCCTCAACTTATACTTAGTTATTATACTAATAGAATCCTTATTATACTTTATACTATTTACGAATTCTATTACGTAACCTTAGCATAAGTCTTCAGAGGATAGCATGTTCCAAGCCGCATACCAGAATTCAATTTCATACAATTTGAAAGTTATCTCCCATATAAATGATCTCATAAAGATCATATCAACGTGGACATACGATGTTGCCACTTGCCAAATTAGAAACAATAATTAGCTTATAGCACCAGAAATGTGTTCTTATTACATTTTCATACAATTCATTTTGAAGTGTTATAATAACACTTCAAAATGAATTGTATGAAAATGTAATAAGAACACATTTCTGGTGCTATAAGCTAATTATGCTATAATATTATGATTACATGTATGTATTTCATCAACGTTGACATACATGTCACTGTATGTTAGAAAAGTATTTTCAGATAACAGAAATGAAGAGGTTTTAGGCCTACAGGCTAGCGTTCAAACTCACTCGATACTCCGTTTTGTTGACGATCAGCCATGCATTAAGTCTTTTGTTAACCGTGCGATGGGGAACCGGTGAAATCACGTTTATTTGATGAAATTATGGAAATACAAGCATTGTTTTGAGGGAACATAACTTTTTTACTACTCGACCATTTTTTGTGATTAAGGTATCAAATAAAAAGAGCAGATATCTAACTTTTAAGGCATGTGATTTTCTTTTTGAAATTCAGATACCCCCGCCAAATGAGTTTTTTGTATCCTTTCTTCAAATTGTTTTTGCTCACTCATGCCTGAATGAAGTAACATCAGATGAAAGAGGAGAAAGCTTTACATTGGTAGGTAAGTAATTGTCTATTGTATTTGTGATTAAGATATGATAAATCATCGCTTAATCTCGGTTTCGTTTTTTCTGGGACGCACTGTATTATATACATGAAGGGATGCGTGTGCATCCATGGTTACTTGATTCTTAAGCCTGGTACTTACTGTTACACTACTGAACGTTATAAAATCAAGAAGTATCCCGAAACACAGAATGTACTTAAGGAACATTGAATCAGCCAATGATTATTTATACAATTAATTGTTAATCAATAATTTCTCAACAATCTAAGGAAATTAATCATTGAAATATTTCTTATCGATCCATCTTGCAAATTATCTCCAGTCAAGTACATATATTTCATACTTCAATATAATCTATTGATATCAACGTGAAATATTTTCAAATAATGTTATATCACTTTAAGGTTTTCTAAATCAGCAGTAGAGGCCAAAAAATTGTCACACTGGAAGAGCCATGTAAAATAATCGAGGTGAAGATAAGAATAATCAATGTTGGAAGATTCATCGTAGGATGAAAATAATAATATCTTTATTAAGATTTTAAAAGTCAAAATATATCTCTATGATCAAATCAAAAGGTTAATTAAGTGGTGAAAGAGGTCATTACTTTAATTATTGAGGAAACAAGGTACAATTACTGAGGCATCATGGTATAAAGTGTAAAACTGTTATCCAGCTTTTAATATGAAGTTTACTAGATGTTTTTAAGGGGTTCCAATAAATACCAGAAAGTACTATGTCCACCTTTATTCTGAGATAAGTACTTTAGAAAAAGCATTCAACAAAACTAAATTCATACTTGAAGGGAACAAAATAGTGATGTTCAAATACCTCTCTCACCATACAAAATAACTTTCATGACAACTGTTAAAAGTGAATTTTGGATGGTTCATTTAGCGTTTTCACTGGACGTAATTGCTGTCAGCAGAGAAGAGCAGCTTTATTGACGTCAAAATAAGGAGCTATAATTCATGATTATCCAAAAATGATTAACATTCAACAAATGGATGATAGTTAAATTTCGTGACAAAACTTGGCTTTTCCCCAGCAAACTGCTTTCAGCACCACCTGCACTCCTGCTTCCCAGGGCCATGATACAATAGAAGTAATGAGGGTCTCATCAGAGTTCAGACTGATCTCTTCACTATACCCCCCCCCCCCGCTTCGCATGGCCATGATGCACCAAGGCTATATTAATTTGATTAATTTGTCAACGATCATCTAAGTTAGATGTAGACTTGTTATTATCCTTTCCCCCCATTGTGGCCTCCAAACTTACATGAGAGGCCTAATTCCAGTTCACTTCAAAAGTTCAATGCGAAATTTAAGCAATCAAGGCCTCGATCTCACAAGCACTTGAGATTCAAATTCATGGTGAAACTTATCCCATGTTGTCTGTACCACTGCATTGGCGTCTGCGCAGAGTCCTTATCCTTTGTTCATGGGGGGGGGGGGGGCGGGAGGTAGACATTTATTGTTGCGTCCCCCCCCCCATACAAAAGATAATCCTCTGCTCCGACGCACATGACACCATGCAAGCCTATTATATTGAAAATCAATATTAAATTGAATTTTAAGAGAAAATCCTCATACTACCGTCAATAATATTCTGATACGGCGGCGATCATGCTATGCCGCCTTTTGTGCATTTTGAATGATGGTAGAATTTTAAGGGGCTCAAATATGAGAATAGGGTCTTATAACAGGACGGAAACGTTCCTGATCAGTCAACCATACTTATTACAGGTTTTAATTTTCATCTGAATCTGACATCATGGCCATACACAGAAAATTTTCATGATAGGGACTGTGCAGAAGCATAAAAGTATCGAAGAGACTCAAAAGCGAGGGCGTGAAGTGACCGAACCTCTCATAGGGCGCTTTTGCATTTTCGAAGGTGAAAACAAAGGATTTTTGGTCAATTTCATGGAAATTTTCAGTAAAAAATGTAGGTTTTCAAAATTTCGGGGGGGGGGGGGTAACTGCCCCGGCTTTATCTCGAGATACTACTTCTTGTATAATTTGTTTTTTCAATTGCATGTTGAATTGTTATGTAAAGGTTTATGTATAATTCGGCTTATCGACCGCCAATGATTCCCTGACGTGACTGTAATTAACCGAATTTTCTATTTTTATTCTTCACAAGCCAATGCTCTCTGTCTGAAATTCGCAATGAAAATGTACAAAACTCAAAAGGGAGAGAAAAATATTGTTGTCAATTGAATCCTCTCGTTATTCTCGACATTTTCCTCCTAAATTAATTTCAGTAAAATAAAACGATGATGGGGTCAGTTCTTTCGACGCGTGAAGATCAGAAGATAATCATGTTTACTTGTTTTCTTCACCCATTTCCCCTTGGGTTAGGCCACTGCGACTGTATACCCTTTCCCCCTGCATCCTCCCCTGAAAAATGTATTATTGGCCAGTAATGTTGCCAAAGTCATTTTATAGGAAAGAAATCTGATGTAAAAATAATGAGAGGAGGGAAGAAATGGTAATGGAAGGAGAAAATAAAGAGAGAAATGATTTGAAGGAAGGGGTTAAGGGAGGGGAGGGAGGAAGCGAGAAGTAGGGTGGTAAAACAGGTGAATAATTCCTTACTCGATTCGCTTTTGAATGGCAATGTTTATTTTCAAAGGAGAACTCTAGACATTTTCTTTTTATCGACACACCGATACATAACACAATAATCAGAACCTTCCACCATCGGCATCAGTTTTAGAAAATATTGTCATAATTATAATGATCGTAGATGAATTGATACTATAATCATAATTATTAATGAGCAAATGACATTTTGAAGTAAAAAATAATTTGTTTTTGGATTTAAAGTACTATTCATATAAATTGTAATCATCTACTTTAAATTAAAGGGGAAATTCATCCCGAAATAAATCAATTTAATGAAAGAAGGAATTATTAAGGAAAATATACACTCTAAAAATAGAATGGTAAATCAACATTTGAAAGGTTGGAGGAGTGACAACATTTTCTAAATGCTGCATTTACCACTTTAAATGGTTCTACCCAACACTTAAATTGTTGGATTTAGCTTTATACAAGGTTGGATGTAACATTTAGAAAAGGTTGTCACTCCTCAAACCTTTCAAATGTTGATTTAACATTCCATTTTTTAGAGTGTATAGTCGTAGATTTGACGAAAATCCTTTAACGGATCCAAACGTTAAATTGCAAAATTACATTTTTTTACGTCATAATAATATATATGCGAGCATCTTCCCATTGTTTCAATTACTTTCTTCTTTGTGGTGACTGAAAATATTTTTATAATTAAAGTTCGTATAAAATGGTGTGTCTGAGGATATAATGAACGCTCAAGTTAGACATGTTCAGTTTCTGAGAAAATGATATACTAGTAAGACATAATGGAGAATTGCTCGAACGTGACGTCGCAAAATGAAATCGTTAAATTTTCACATATCTCGGTTATTCTTCGATGGTTTATCGTCAAACCGGCGTTAACGCGTTTGCATCACCTTTTCTCCCTATATGAAAAACATGTACTTTAGGGTGAACTCCTCAGGTAAGAAAACGGTTCTGGAACTTTAGATAGGAGGTACTTTTAGATGGCGTAGTCCGCTGTTACTGTCGATAAATTTTAAGAATGAGAATTCTATGTCACATCTGAAGCATCTGGGGCTACTTGTAGGATTGCAGAAGAAGATAAATGTTATCAAAAACCACAGAGCGATTATCATTAAAATAAATACCAGGAAGGCAAATATGGATCTAACTTTTGTTTGAAGATAGTTTTTTGGGTGTCTTTGGTCTTTTGGAATGATGAAAAATGAAGGTGTTTGGTTAACTCTGATGGTCGTTCCTTTGCGGGGCATCATTGGTAAACTTGAAGGACGTAAATGGTTTGATGCTGTAGGAGACAGTGGGTTCGAATCTTGTGTATTTTGTGAATGGTTAGGGTTTTGTTGGTTGGTTACAAGAAATGAAGGCCTGTCTTCAGAAAAGTTATTAAGGGAACCACGGTAGGACTGGCTGTTTACCGGACCGCTAATATCATCTTCGACGATGACTGGAATACTGGCTTTGTTGGATATTTCATTTTCCTTAGAATCAGAGAAAAATTCAGTTTGGCCCTTTTTGCCTTTCAATTTCCCAAAATGCTTCAAACGATGACGCTTTTGAAAATATTTTCTAGTATAAGTTGTACCCTTTCCAACTCTCCTTATGTGTGCTTGCACCGTCTCTTCTACTTCAATATCAGGAGACGTCGATCTTTTAACTCGCTTTCTACTTGGAATTTTGGTTGCCTCATTAGAAGTGACTTCATTACCACTAGCCCTTCCGTTTTCCGAGTCTTCCCTTGAACGCTTACAAATTCGTTTCATTAATCGGACAGTCTGCCGACGCAGGAGCGACGTAGCGGCGTCGGTGCTGGAACTTGACTCTCCATGTTCCTTCTTGAGAGATTTCAATTTCTTTAACATTACATCTATACTGTCCTTACTGTCATTGTCGTTCTCAGAGCTAGAAGAGGCTGTTTGCTGTCGTGCTCTCCTGTATCCGTTTTTTGCAAAACGACGCTTCCCGCCGTTCATTTTCCCAAACATTTTAACATCCGATTGATCTTTTTGCTCGCTCCCAAAATATTCACCATTACGTTCAGCTTCAACCTCTGTCCCGCATCGCACCTTTGCAACATCATCATTATCATGAGAATGTAATGCTGGAGCTTGACCGTGTGTATCTAAATAGAGCTGTTGGATATGACCAAGAATTTCATCTGTATCTTCCGAATCTTCTAAGGCAGATGCTGGCACCACCTTTCCGTTTCGCTGATGTTGACTAGCTGATGATCCAGAGGAAAGGAGATTTTGGATGGTACCATTTTTCCTTTTGTAATCGTGATCTTCGGAAACATGGGAATGGTTCTTTTCAACGATTTCAACCGCTTCCTCTCTAGTTGATCCTCCCGTTTGATCTACTTCATGTTTTTTGTATATACGCAGTGTTTTGCTTCCTTTATCTGCAAACAGTAAAAACACATTTAAATTTTGTTTTGTACATCTTGATATACAGATATGAGAAACAAGTAAATTTCTATGTATAAAAATTATAGTCAAGATTATTATACTTAGACCAAGAGGCTTCTACATGTTATAAAACAGTGGAGCTCGTAGGGTGCAACTCCTTATTAGAAATATTCTTGTAAAATATATTACAGACCCCCCACAAAATGATAACTTAAGCATAAAACTAGTTAAAAGTAATGATTAATAGGAGAAAAATGGAAAAAGAAAGAGAAAATGAAAAAGAGAGATATTAAAGGTCTTCCAGAATCTTGCCTGGCACTCACAACGGACATGACGGAACTCGCAGATCAACAGGACAATAAACTGGTTGCATATTTGTAGTGTTTACCACACTATATCAAAATATGAAGAGTTAAATAAATTAATGATTAACTATATAGGGGAAAGTTTATGAACTTAAATTCAAAAGAGTGTAGGCTTGGGGATTCTTCGATGTGATTATATTATCAAAAGCACCACAGAGCCTGGCATTTGAAAGTAAATATTGATTAAGCAAGATTGATCCAGGTAAGTACTGGATGAAATTCATCAGACTGACGTGTGGGGGTATTTATTTATAGCTTTTTTGTTGAACATTCTTGCTGATTAAAAAAAATCAAACATACTTGCATGTATTTATTATCCTTAAAATAAGAAATCATTCATTCTTTTGTTTTTATAAGTATGACAATATTGTCAAAATCACAATAAGATCTATCAGTATTAGCATTATCATTATTTCTGTTATATGTTTTATCATTATGTTCAAAATCATTATTATTATTATTATTATCATCATCATCATCATCATCATTTTTTAATTTTTTCACTGGTGTCGTTTCTTGTGATGATAGCCATTGATGGTGACGATAATGATCATAATGTAGTATAATAGGTCGCACTATCTAATATTGCTGCTGCTGCCAGCCTGAGGTATATATTGGCCATCATTGTAATTCAAAATACACAGCAATTCAAATATTCAAAATGAGTACATTAAAATTGACATTAAAAATACAAAAATGCTTCAGACCAATGAATGAAGTCCAAGGCCATTTTTTTTTAATATAAAACAAGTAGGCGTTTGACCGAGCATCAAGGCACTATGAAGAGTTAGGTTGCAAAAGGGGTTAGATCCACTTTGGACCAATCCGAAAAAAAACTTTTTTCTCCCATATTCCTTTACAACGAAGGCCTCTTTGTGTGAAAAGCTTTGCATCATTTCAGTAATTATGTTTGCATCAATATGATTTCTTTTATTCTCCTTTTCTTTACTGTAATACATGCATGTACGCATATAAGAATAAATCAACTATAATTCCTTCATTTCCAAGGGGGATCCACACTTTACAAGCTTTGCTTTTTAGTGGATCCCCCTCATTTCCATTTCCATTTATGCTCTATATTATACTGTTTTTTCTGTTTTACGAAGAAAGAATGCCATTTAAATTGTACTTGATTTGTGTTGCTTAATATTACTTTGTATTGTGTTTTGAATGGAAATGAAATAAAAGAATTGAATTGAATTGAATTCTAATGAGAAACTAACTTGGCATGATGTTACTGTGCCATGTGAACATCAAATTGGTTATAAAGGAAATCCACCTGCCTTCAATTATAAAAAAATCCCCCCAAAATTACTTTAGTGGATCTTACTTACCCCTTTTGCCAGCAAACTGAAATGGATCCAATCCCTTTTGAATAAAAAAGGTGATTTTTGGCGATTTTTATTCACATTTTAATGGAAATTTCAAACTTTCTTTGGTATCACCAGAGCGACTAAAAATCTGCAGGGTTTGAGACAAAAAACAATCAAATTTCATGAAAAATGGATCTAACCCCTTGTGACAAAATGAGCTCTTTAGAAGAGTTTGATTGCAAAAGGGGTTAGATCCACTCCCAAAAAATATTTAATATATATGTGAAACTAAATTTTCATTATTCCCTACTATAATCTACATGTCTTCATATCTTTTATATATTTTTTTCCAAAAATTTCCTTTGTGCATGGATCTAACCAATTTTTATTTTAAACAGGGGATTTTTCTTTGTCATTTTTGTTCACTTTTTAATTGGAAATTCAAATTTTCTTTGGTATCATCTTTTAGAGCTACTAAAAGTCTATACATTGAGGCAAAAAAAATCCAATTTGGTGTAAAAATTGATCTAACACCTTTTTCAATTGAGCTCTTCATTAGTAATCATTGATGGCACGTAAAATTATCTACCGCTGAGTTCAACGAAATATCCTATAGATTGACTGCAAATTATATTTTTCATTATGTTTTTTGTTTACCTTTAACCCGAACAACTCTCTTCAGCTCACATTCCTCGCTGCTTTTAATATTATGCTTTCCCTGGGTTCCTTCGTTCTTATCACCAGGAGATGGGTCTAATGATCCAAGAGATTCGGCAACCATTCGTCGTGTGTTCTCAAGCGGACCTCCCCAGTTACAACTCTCCTCGTCACCCCTTCTGCTTATCAATTTCTGGCAAGGTTCAGATTCGGATTCGCTGATGTCTAGATGGTCTGTCTGGATAGCAGGATATCTATCGTGTTCAAAGTTACCACTGGTAGATTGGAAGTGAGTATGTCTTTGAAGAGCGTCATTGTGGATACCTTTCTCATCTTCGTCGTCATGATCATCTAAACTACTTTGCATAATGGCCGGACGCTGCCTCCTGTTCCTACGCAGTCTTTCAAGCCACTCCAAAGTAGTTTCGTCAGCAGAAGAGTCGTCACTGTCGAAATGCTTTCTCTGAACTCTCTCCAACTGACTCTTTAATCTAGCCTTCAATTTGCAAAGATTAGTCTTATATTGTCTGGATTTGTGATGTTGTGTGATCTCTCGTATATCGACTGAGTATTCCATAGTTTGTGTGAGGTCTGTATTTGACCCCTGTTCCTCCTCCATGGTGTCTTCCAAGTTGTCGAAATTTGACATCATCTCGTTAATGAAGCTTGTCTTGTCATCCTGTATTTAAGAAAGGGAATGGTATTTGTTCTCACAAAGTGGTTAAGAAAATTCCATCAACATTGTTCCGGAGAAAAGATTAAACGCCCACCCCCTTTTAAGAAACAACCACTCCCTCCTTTTCTGCTCCTACACCTCCCTATCTCTCATTTTCTTCCACTGTGCAAGAGCTCCAGCGCCGGGCTTCAATGACTTGCATCATAATGGAAGTCGGAAGAGTATGGTATCCGGTATTATTCACCAGGATCCCCCTAATCATAATTGTGAAAAATAGGCCCCATTCAGTGTACAATCAAATCGTTTTATTGCTTAAATTCAAAATAATAATGAAAAGAATTTTGACATTTGTTTATATACGCAATAAAACTCACCATTGTTTGAATTTATATCCGTTCCTGAGTAAATTATAAAAACTCAATTATTTTGTATTATCAACGGATTAAATTAACAGTTCAGTGTCACATCCTCGCCTCGTCTGCAAATGACTGCATATTTTCATATTCTGTTGCATTTCAGTTGTTGGCAACTATGATTTTGTTTTTAAAAGATTCCATTGCGCAGATGCGAAGTGTTGTTGGCATGACGCAACAATAAAAACAACACGTAATAGAAATTATGAGCAGGGGCCCGTTGCAGAAAGAGTTGCGTTTAAACGCAAGTCAAAAAATCAATCGCAAGTCCAAAATGCGCGCTGTTGATTGGTTGAAAATCAAGTTGCGCATGATTTTTAGAGTTGCGATCGATTGCAACTCTTTCTGCAACGGGCCCCAGATCGCGCAGCTTATTTGGATCACGTCTCGATCGTCTACATATCCAGCGCTGGCAAGAAGGGGGGGGGGGCATACACATACCTGGGAAGTGTTTCATCTACATTTTCAAATATGTTGTCAGATCTGACAACTTTCTTTCATTTTGACTGGTTGAGAAGCTGTTACCATGGTAACTGTCGGATTGAACGGAGTTGCCAAATAAAACGTCCGAAATGCAATTTCATGAAACGCAATAGTGATGCAGAATTACATGCTACCCTCATGCAA
This sequence comes from Lytechinus variegatus, assembly GCF_018143015.1. Classification (NCBI taxonomy): domain Eukaryota; kingdom Metazoa; phylum Echinodermata; class Echinoidea; order Temnopleuroida; family Toxopneustidae; genus Lytechinus; species Lytechinus variegatus. The sequence continues at coordinate 24,256,898 of NC_054742.1, read as the reverse complement.
CGACCGGCCACTTTTTTCAGTCAGGATATTCAAAGTCATGTAGAGTGAATACCATTTTATTCTTCATTTTTCTCCCACTGCGTTTCAAAAAATATTTCACCAAAGAATATGAATCGAATCATTTTCATGCTCATCACAAATATTTATGATTGATTGATTGATTTTATTTGTCAGGTAACTATGAACAAGTACATGAAAATATGAACAGTAGTGTATACCTTGACAGGATTACCCATGAAAGCCGAGATGGCTTATTTCCAATGGGGTCCTTACATCAGTAATTGACAAAAACAATGTACATCTATGAAAAAACACCTATAGAAATCTACAAACTACATCAATTAAGTCTAGACCACTAAAATTACACGAAGAATTGTAAAACTTAATATATAAAAAGACAAAAACAAATAAGATTGCCGTAAAAACCATTTACGCAAAATATGATTAAAATAATTGTAAAAACTGGTTCCAAGGTAAACGATCATTACTTCTAGGTTACATATGAAATTTATACTACAATCAGTTTTTAGGTAGCGCTAAATGCATCGTAACTAATACAAGATTCATGAATCGTAAAACCTAAGATATGAAAAAGTACAAATAATTTTGACATCAAACTTTCACGCAAACAACAAAAGATGATGAAACAATGTAAAACAAGTTGATTAAATAAATCATAACTAAATAGTTATATATAAGACTACATGATACACATGAAATTAGAAAGAATATTTGACATCACAGAGTGGGGACATTTTTTAAGTATTGTTTCAATGCTCTTTTAAATTGTGTAAAAGTCTTAACCGACTTAACATGATTAGGGAGGGAATTCCAAAATGTATACCATTATAATAAAATGTGTTGCCAATTTGACCTTTTCTCATAGGTACAACAAAGTTAAACAGACTGTTTCTTGTTTCATGCCCGTGAATATTAGATGACCGTGTAAAGTTTTTTGATATGTAATGATATTCGTTTGAATAGAAAATTTTATGAACATGGTGAAGTATAAGTTGTTGCGACCTCAAGTCTATGCGAAGAAGGCCAGCTTTTCGATTTCATTCTTCCCAACATGTGTTCTTGGGTGTAAGCAAGTAATAAATCTAACAATCTTATTTTGAATAATTCTGAACTTTTTTTGATCAACCTTTCCAAGACTGCAGTACCATGCTGCATTAGCATAATCAAATAAACACTTATCTTATCCAGTTTTTGTCAATAGTATGAAAGAGAAAGCAATTTTATTCAATTTTATAATTAGATAGGCTCATGATAGCTAGAAAGAGCAGAAAACCCCTTTCAATTCGGCTAACAATCGAAAAATCCTAAATATAGGGAGTTCAGGGCGGATCCAGCCTTCGCTAATAGGGGGGAGGGGGCGGATTTTTTTCAGCCATATTTTCCCCGATCGGCAGCGCGAAGATGATTTTTGTTTCTTTCTTTGAAGGGGTATAGTGCTAATAGTCACTTTTTACCTTTATTCTTAGAAATCAGCATAAATATCATACTTTTATGTATTTTTTCCCTAAAATTTGAACATTCTGGGCAAGTTTTGTTTAATGTATGAAATGTATGCAACCAAACAATTACTATGATCGTGATGAGCGAGCATGAATTTTTGGAAACACGTTTCTAACTGCATGATCGAAAATTTAGGCATAACTGCTTGCAGTTAGCCATGAGGACGTTACATATTTCAACAATCAAATAATGTAACCGCAACTCGCGAGCTGATTGGGTTTTTTTACCTAAAGAATAGAAATTTCAAGCACTTTTTGTGACTTAAACATAACTAATAAAATTGATGCGAACGCGAAGCGCGAGCGGAAAATTTGTAGATTTAGACCTAAAAAAAAATAGACACTCTTTTCATGTTTTGTAAATGATGAGAAAGGTGAGTAATTGGAGATCTTCCTTACATTTTTTTTAATGCGAGCGCAAAGAGTGAGCAGAATTTTTTATATGCGTTTGGAACTGATCGAAAATGTACCTGTTAAGGACTGCTTAGCACTTAGCCATGAAAACGTTACATTATTCCAACAATCAAATAATTCGAGCTGAAAATTGTTGATATTATTACATAAAAATGAAAAATTGTTATCAATTTTTGTAATCGTGAACAGGATAGCTAACTAAACAATTGATGCAAGCGCGAAGCGCGAGCGGAAAAATTCGAGATTTAGACCTAAAAACGGGAACTCTATTCATGCTTTGTAAATCATGAAAAGGATGAGTAACAGTGGATCTTCCTACATTAATAATGCGAGCACAAAGCGCGAGCAGAAGATTTTTTATATTGTTATCTGAAACTGGATAATGATTTAAATAGAGAGCAAGTTGCGTATATCTATGTAAACATGCGCGCGCGTGTTACAGATTTAGACCTAGAATCTATTCATTCTAAATACATCTTCTATCAGGAAAATCTAAGCGACCGCGAAGCGCGAGCTTAAAATATCTGATTTTCCGATCTGAAAAAGGTTAAATTTCATCTCTATATTTCAAGCAATTTGTATAAGAAAATTGTGAGGTGGATATGGATCGCACTTAATAAAGAGCTGATGTTTTCCCTTATTATTACTTTGGGTTTTGACATAGGACGGCCGGGATATTCTTAGGACATTTATTATGAAAATGATGACTATCTGCCCATTCCTCTTGATAAGTACGATATGAAACAGAATGCACAATTTAATTATTAGATTGATATCTTATTTATTAATACTTTATAATCTGATGATATTATGGCCTGAAAATTGACATTTTAAGCACTTTTGTAATTATGAATAGGATGCATCAGTTAATGCATTTTTAACCATTAATGCGAGCGCAAATCGCGAGCCGAAATTTTTGATAAACTGTCATGAAAAAGGTGATTTTAGGTAGTTTGTTTTTTTATCAATATTGAGACACTAATAACTCTTCAATCAAATGCGAGCGTGCAGCGCTATAAGCTATAAGCGTTTTGACAATCAGACCTGAAAAGGGATATTTTGAAACCTTTACGGAATACACGAAAATAATAGGTACCTGATCATTCAAAATGTAGAGGTGCTGTGGCTCAGTGGATAAGTCTCTGGACTGTGAACCACAAGGTCCGGGGTTCAAATCCCATCACAGCAGTAGCGTCCTTTGGCTAGGAGTTTATCTACATTTGCCACTCTCGACCCAGGTGTAGTAAATGGGTACCCGGTAGGAAGGAATTCCTGGAATGCTTGATGCGCTCGATCAGGGTAGCCGTGCAAAAGCCACTATAGTATGCAGCGCTATAGAAACATTTGTATTAAGCGCTATATAAAACTTGCATATTACTATTATTATATTATTATTCAAAATTTGCGAGCGCGCAGCGCGAGATTAATAAAAAATCAATTTTTAAATCACACAAAATAACAAAAGTTCGATTTCTGAGGTGAAATAGTGTCTTGTATATTGAATTTCAAACTTGATATTTAAGTTCCATATTGGCAAGATATGTAAATCACCTGCAATGCGAGCGCGAAGCGCGAGCGAAAATTTATATAGTGACATGAAAGATTATATTTTCCAAGTCTTCTCCTCATCTATAGTCACTCGTCTTCCTCCTCTTTCCCTTTTTTTTTCTTTCTTTTTTGTTTGCTCCGCCAATAGGGGGGAGGGTGGATCCCTTGGCCCCCTGGATCCGCCTATGGATTTGTAAGCGCCGCCTATCGAGACAGATAGCAAGAAAGCGGAGGCCTATGTTGATTTATTTCAATAGAACATAATGCAGAACATAATGCCTCCGCCGCCAATGTAGAGACCAAGACATGACGAGATGATTGATGCACTCATTCAATGAACAAGGTTATGATATTACCTTATGATATAACCTTGTTCTCACTTATATCTCCATGTGTGGCAAAACAAGGGTGGCAATGTTTGGCTTATTTTCTCTTTTTCTTTGGGGCAAATGCTTGATTTTTTTACACTGACAGTTTCCATTATACCTATTATTCATACAACTTGACTCTTATTTAAATTTGATTCTTTAAATTATTTTTTTCTTAATTAAAAATAGAGATCAAAAAATGAAAATTTTCTTGCCATATTACTTTCCACCAATAGAGGGCGTACAAAAAATATACCCCAAATTCAAGTTTTTGAGCGCTCTGGTGAATACAAAAATTATTCCCATGTTAATACTAATGAAAAATAAATTGGAACTGTATGGAAATTAGTAATTTTGGTCACAAAAGTGATATTTTAATGATTTTTTAAATTGTGTGCTCAATACATAGAGTATGGCTCAATACAACATTGCATACCATAGTCCTACCCTCCTACCTGTAGATTCCCCACAGGCAGGGTGGTAGCAGTGAACAAGTGGATTGATGGCACTTTTCGGGGCACTTTTGTTTGCACGTTTCCTATGGCGAGATGAATCAGGGTACTAATGGATAATTCGTTTTTCATATCCGTTCAGCGTACAGCGAAAACGGAAAATCAGTACGTGGTTCGGTCTTTGAAAACAAAAAACGAAATCACAGCGTGAAAACCCGTGCTGTGATTTCGTTTTTGTTGATCAAAAACAGAATATTGAAATCAGAAATGTTTTGGGCTCTCTCTGATTTCTCATTTTATATTTGTGTTTTTATGTATCAAAAACAAAACCAGAACACGCTCTCCGCTCCGTGATTCCGTTTGTAAAAACGAAAACAGCGAAGACGAGATCAGAGACTCCCTTTTCCAGTCCCTGCAACGTGATTTCGTTTTTCGTACAACCTACAACCTACAGGCATATTAAAGAGCGCCCTCCAGGAGGTGAGGCAAGTTTCAATGGAGGTTTTAATAAACTGTACCACACATATTATGTTGAAGCCAGTTTAAAAGGAGGTGAGGCAAGTTTCAATGGAGGTTTTTATAACTGTACTCTAAATTACGGTAAAGCCAATTTAAATGGAGGTGAGGCAGGTTTCAATGGAGGTTTTTTCGAATAATCTGTACTACACATTATGGTGAAGCGGCACCAGTTTAAATGGAGGCGAGGCAAGTTTCAATGGAGGTTTTTATAACGTACTCTAAATTATGGTGAAGCCAATTTGAATGGAGGTGAGGCAAGTTTCAATGGAGGTTTTTTAAAAAGAATAAACTGTACCACACATTATGGTGAAGCCAGTTTAAAAGGAGGTGAGGCAAGTTTCAATGGAGGTTTTTATAACTGTACTCTAAATTATGTTGAAGCCAATTTAAAAGGAGGTGAGGCAATTTCAATGGAGGTTTTCTTTTAAAAGAATTAAATGTACTACACATTATGGTGAAGCCAGTTTAAATGAAGGCGAGGCAAGTTTCAATTAATGGAGGTTTTTTAAAAAGAATAAACTGTACCACACATTATGGTGATGAAGCCAGTTTAAAAGGAGGTGAGGCAAGAATAAACTGTATAAACTGTACTACACATTTTGGTGAAGCCAGTTTAAATGGAGGTGAGGCATGTTTCAATGGAGGTTTTTATAACTGTACCCTAAATTATGTTGAAGCCAATTTAAATAGAGGTGATGCAAGTTTCAATGGAGGTTTTTTAAAAAGAATAAACTGTACCACACATGGTGAAGCCAGTTTAAAAGGAGGTGAGGCAATTTCAATGGAGGTTTTCTTTTAAACGAATTAAATGTACTACACATTATGGTGAAGCCAGTTTAAATGAAGGCGAGGCAAGTTTCAATTAATGAAGGTTTTTTAAAAAGAATAAAGTGAACCGTTATGGTGAAGCCAGTTTTAAAGGAGGTGAGGCAAGTTTCAATGGAGGTTTTTTAAAAAGAATAAACTGTACCACACATGGTGATCGAAGCCAGTTGAAAAGGAGGTGAGGCTAGTTTCAATGGAGTTTTTTTTAAAAGACTAAACTATATATACCACACATATTATGTTGAAGCCAGTTTAAAAGGAAGTGAGGCAAGTTTCAATGGAGGTTTTAAAAAGAATAAATTGTACTACACATGATGGTGAAGCCAATTTAAAAGGAGGTGAGGCAAGTTTCAATGGAGGTTTTTATAACTGTAGTCTAAATTATGGTGAAGCCAATTTAAAAGGAGGTGAGGTAAGTTTCAATGGACACACTTGAAAAGGCCATCTTGTAGCTTCTCGTCAACTTCTTGATTCACGATCACGCACGTGGTAGTATAAAAAAATGCCTGCACTGTATGTACTGACTCGATGCAGGCGCTGCGTTCACGTGTATAATTATCGTAAAGGGTGCTCTTTAATATGCCTGTAGCTCGTACAAAAAACGAAATCACGGTGCAGGAAGTGGAACCTCCATTGAAACTTGCCTCACCTCCATTTTAAATGGCTTCAACATAATTTAGGGTACAGTTATAAAAACCTCCATTGAAACTTGCCTCACCTCCATTTAAACTGGCTTCACCAAAATGTGTAGTACAGTTTATTCTTGCCTCACCTCCTTTTAAACTGGCTTCACCATAATGTGTGGTACAGTTTATTCTTTTTAAAAAAACGAGCTCCATTGAAACTTGCCTCACCTCCATTTTAATTGGCTTCAACATAATTTAGGGTACAGTTATAAAAACCTCCATTGAAACTTGCCTCACCTCCATTTAAACTGGCTTCACCAAAATGTGTAGTACAGTTTATTCTTGCCTCACCTCCTTTTAAACTGGCTGAACCATAATGTATGGTACAGTTTATTCCTTTTGAAAAACCTCCATTCAAACTTGCCTCACCTCCTTTCAAACTGGCTTCACCAAAATGTGTGGTACAGTTTATTCTTAAAAAAAACCTCCATTGAAACTTGCCTCACCTCCATTTAAACTGGCTTCACCATAATGTGTGGTACATGCAGTTATATTCTTTTTAAAAAAACCTCCATTGAAATTGCCTCACCTCCTTTTAAACTGCTTCACCATGATGTGTGGTATAGTTTATTCTTTTAAAAAAAAAACTCCATTGAAACCTGCCTCACCTCCATTTAAATTGGCTTCACCATGATGTGTGGTACAGTTTATTCTTTTTAAAAAAACCTCCATTGAAACTTGCCTCACCTCCATTTAAACTGGCTTCACCAAAATGTGTAGTACAGTTTATTCTTGCCTCACCTTTTAAACTGGCTGAACCATAATGTATGGTACAGTTTATTCTTTTGAAAAACCTCCATTCAAACTTGCCTCACCTCCTTTCAAACTGGCTTCACCATAATTTAGAGTACAGTTATAAAAACCTCCATTAAAACTTGCCTCACCTCCTTTTAAACTGGCTTCAACATAATATGTGTGGTACAGTTTATTCTTTTTAAAAAACCTCCATTGAAACTTGCCTCACCTCTTTTCAAACTGGCTTTACCATAATGTGTGGTACAGTTTATTTTATTCTTTTTAGAAAACCTCCATTGAAACTTGCCTTACCTCCATTCAAATTGGCTTCACCATAATTTAGAGTACGTTATAAAAACCTCCATTGAAACTTGCCTCGCCTCCAAACTGGTGCCGCTTCACCATAATGTGTAGTACAGTTTATTCGAAAAAACCTCCATTGAAACCTGCCCCACCTCCATTTAAATTGGCTTCAACATAATATGTGTTTATTCTTTTTAGAAAACCTCCATTGAAACTTGCCTCACCTCCATTTAAATTGGCTTCACCATAATATGTGTTTATTCTTTTTAAAAAACCTCCATTGAAACTTGCCTCACCTCCATTCAAATTGGCTTCTTCACCATAATTTAGAGTACGTTATAAAAACCTCCATTGAAACTTGCCTCGCCTCCATTTAAACTGGTGCCGCTTCACCATAATGTGTAGTACAGTTTATTCGAAAAAACCTCCATTGAAACCTGCCTCACCTCCATTTAAATTGGCTTCAACATAATATGTGTTTATTCTTTTTAAAAAAACCTCCATTGAAACTTGCCTCACCTCCATTCAAATTGGCTTCACCATAATTTAGAGTACGTTATAAAAACCTCCAGTGAAACTTGCCTCACCTCCTTTTAAACTGGCTTCAACATAATATGTGTGGTACAGTTTATTCTTTTTAAAAAACCTCCATTAATTGAAACTTGCCTCGCCTTCATTTAAACTGGCTTCACCATAATGTGTAGTACATTTAATTCTTTTAAAAGAAAACCTCCATTGAAATTGCCTCACCTCCTTTTAAATTGGCTTCAACATAATTTAGAGTACAGTTATAAAAACCTCCATTGAAACTTGCCTCACCTTCTTTTAAACTGGCTTCAACATAATATGTGTTTATTCTTTTTAAAAAAACCTCCATTGAAACTTGCCTCACCTCCATTCAAATTGGCTTCACCATAATTTAGAGTACGTTATAAAAACCTCCATTGAAACTTGCCTCACCTCCTTTTAAACTGGCTTCAACATAATATGTGTGGTACAGTTTATTCTTTTTAAAAAACCTCCATTAATTGAAACTTGCCTCGCCTTCATTTAAACTGGCTTCACCATAATGTGTAGTACATTTAATTCTTTTAAAAGAAAACCTCCATTGAAATAGCCTCACCTCCTTTTAAATTGGCTTCAACATAATTTAGAGTACAGTTATAAAAACCTCCATTGAAACTTGCCTCACCTCCTTTTAAACTGGCTTCAACATAATATGTGTTTATTCTTTTTAAAAAACCTCCATTGAAACTTGCCTCACCTCCTTTCAAACTGGCTTCACCATAATGTGTGGTACATGCAGTTATTCTTTTTAAAAAAACCTCCATTGAAACTTGCCTCACCTCCATTCAAATTGGCTTCACCATAATTTAGAGTACGTTATAAAAACCTCCATTGAAACTTGCCTAGCTCACCTCCTTTTAAACTGGCTTCACTATAATGTGTAGTAGGCCTACAGTTTATTCTTTTGAAAAAAACCTCCATTGAAACTTGCCTCACCTCCTTTTAAACTGGCTTCACCATAATGTGTGGTACAGTTTATTCTTTTTAAAAAACTGAGCTCCATTGAAACCTGCCTCACCTCTATTTAAATTGGCTTTAACATAATTTAAAGTACAGTTATAAAAACCTCCATTGAAACTTGCCTCACCTCCTTTTAAACTGGCTTCACCATAATGTGTGGTACAGTTTATTCTTTTTAAAAAAACTGAGCTCCATTGAAACCTGCCTCACCTCTACTTAAATTGGCTTTAACATAATTTAAAGTACAGTAATAAAAACCTCCATTGAAACTTGCCTAGCTCACCTCCTTTTAACTGGCTTCACTATAATGTGTAGTACCCTTATAAAAATCGCCAATGGTATTTGAATGGTGCCGAATGGTAGTTGAATGGTGATCTGAATGGTAAATGGTACGCGAATGGTATTTAAGTGGTGTTTCAATGGTAAGTTCTTAATGGTAATTGGTAGTTTATTTAATGGTAAATGGTATACCATATACCGAATGGTGTTTCAGTGGTATGTGACTAATGATATGATTGGTATGATGAATGGTATACCATTTACCCAGTGGTGTCTCAGTGGTATTCAATGGTGTCTCAGTGGTATGTGCTTGTAATGGTATGATTGGTATGATGAATAGTATACCATACATCCAATGGTGTCTCAGTGGTATACAATGGTGTCTCAGTGGTATTCAATGGTGTCTCAGTAGTATGTGCCTGTAATAGTATGATTGGTATGATCAATGGTATACCATACACCAATGGTGTCTCAGTGGTATACAATGGTGTCTCACTGGTATTCAATAGTGTCTCAGTAGTATATGCCTCTAATGGTATGACTGGTATAATGAATGGTATTCAATGGTGTCTCAGTAGTATGTGTCTCTAATGGTATGACTGCATGGTATACCATAATATACCCAATGGTGTCTCTGTGGTATACAATGGTGTCTCAGTGGTATTCAATGGTGTCTCAGTGGTATGTGCTTGTAATGGTATGATTGGTATGATGAATAGTATACCATACATCCAATGGTGTCTCAGTGGTATACAATGGTATCTCAGTGGTATTCAATAGTGTCTCAGTATGCCTCTAATTGTATGACTGGTATAATGAATGGTATACCATGCACCAATGGTGTCTTAGTGGTATACAATGGTGTCTCAGTGGTATTCAATGGTGTCTCAGTGGTGTCAAATGGTGTCTGAGTAGTATGTGCCTCTAATGGTATGACTGCATGGTATACCATTATATACCCAATGGTGTCTCAGTGGTATACAATGGTGTCTCAGTGGTATTCAATGGTGTCTCAGTAGTATGTGCCTCTATAATGGTATGATTGGTATCAATATGGTGTCTTAGTAGTATGTGCCTAGTGGTATATATAATCATGTTGGATAATTGTAAAGCTATAGTGGCTTAGTGGTGTTTGCCTAATGAATGCCATTTGTGTTAATGGTGAATGATACTTTATGCCCAATTGCATTACCCATTAACATAATTCCGAAGATTTAAAGAAAATATATCAAAGATTAAAAGGTATTTAGAGTTAATTAAATATTTGACCTGTGACTTTTATGCGAGCAGCTTCCCCAAATCAAGTGTAATCGCTCATGATTGTAAACATGGTCTCTTTCATTCTTTTAAATTGTCTTTGTCCTTATTAAGTAAAAGGTCTATATGTGTTTAAATATTATTGATCCAGTGGTTATGATACAATATTATAAATTTGTTATATTTTACAATTGTACATATTACCGTCTAAATTTAAATCTGATGCAATGGGTGCAAAAATAAAATCAATCGGTCAATGAAATCTTTTTTGATAAAAAGGGTTTTAATTTTTAATTAATAAGTTTTATTCTATTTTTATAATCATTTTGCTTGTTTATGGCCGCTTTTTGTAAAAAGAACTATATATTGAGTGTTTCAAGAAGATATTTGCAATCAATCCCAAAATTCACCATAATGTGTGGTACATGCAGTTATTCTTTTTAAAAAAACCTCCATTGAAACTTGCCTCACCTCCATTCAAATTGGCTTCACCATAATTTAGAGTACGTTATAAAAACCTCCATTGAAACTTGCCTAGCTCACCTCCTTTTAACTGGCTTCACTATAATGTGTAGTAGGCCTACAGTTTATTCTTTTGAAAAAAACCTCCATTGAAACTTGCCTCACCTCCTTTTAAACTGGCTTCACCATAATGTGTGGTACAGTTTATTCTTTTTAAAAAACTGAGCTCCATTGAAACCTGCCTCACCTCTATTTAAATTGGCTTTAACATAATTTAAAGTACAGTTATAAAAACCTCCATTGAAACTTGCCTCACCTCCTTTTAAACTGGCTTCACCATAATGTGTGGTACAGTTTATTCTTTTTAAAAAAACTGAGCTCCATTGAAACCTGCCTCACCTCTACTTAAATTGGCTTTAACATAATTTAAAGTACAGTAATAAAAACCTCCATTGAAACTTGCCTAGCTCACCTCCTTTTAACTGGCTTCACTATAATGTGTAGTATCCCTTATAAAAATCGCCAATGGTATTTGAATGGTGCCGAATGGTAGTTGAATGGTGATCTGAATGGTAAATGGTACGCGAATGGTATTTAAGTGGTGTTTCAATGGTAAGTTCTTAATGGTAATTGGTAGTTTATTTAATGGTAAATGGTATACCATATACCGAATGGTGTTTCAGTGGTATGTGACTAATGATATGATTGGTATGATGAATGGTATACCATTTACCCAGTGGTGTCTCAGTGGTATTCAATGGTGTCTCAGTGGTATGTGCTTGTAATGGTATGATTGGTATGATGAATAGTATACCATACATCCAATGGTGTCTCAGTGGTATACAATGGTGTCTCAGTGGTATTCAATGGTGTCTCAGTAGTATGTGCCTGTAATAGTATGATTGGTATGATCAATGGTATACCATACACCAATGGTGTCTCAGTGGTATACAATGGTGTCTCACTGGTATTCAATAGTGTCTCAGTAGTATATGCCTCTAATGGTATGACTGGTATAATGAATGGTATTCAATGGTGTCTCAGTAGTATGTGTCTCTAATGGTGTGACTGCATGGTATACCATAATATACCCAATGGTGTCTCTGTGGTATACAATGGTGTCTCAGTGGTATTCAATGGTGTCTCAGTGGTATGTGCTTGTAATGGTATGATTGGTATGATGAATAGTATACCATACATCCAATGGTGTCTCAGTGGTATACAATGGTATCTCAGTGGTATTCAATAGTGTCTCAGTATGCCTCTAATTGTATGACTGGTATAATGAATGGTATACCATGCACCAATGGTGTCTTAGTGGTATACAATGGTGTCTCAGTGGTATTCAATGGTGTCTCAGTAGTATGTGTCTCTATGATGGTATGACTGGTATGATGAATTGTATACCTTATACCCAATGGTGTCTCAGTGGTGTCAAATGGTGTCTGAGTAGTATGTGCCTCTAATGGTATGACTGCATGGTATACCATTATATACCCAATGGTGTCTCAGTGGTATACAATGGTGTCTCAGTGGTATTCAATGGTGTCTCAGTAGTATGTGCCTCTATAATGGTATGATTGGTATCAATATGGTGTCTTAGTAGTATGTGCCTAGTGGTATATATAATCATGTTGGATAATTGTAAAGCTATAGTGGCTTAGTGGTGTTTGCCTAATGAATGCCATTTGTGTTAATGGTGAATGATACTTTATGCCCAATTGCATTACCCATTAACATAATTCCGAAGATTTAAAGAAAATATATCAAAGATTAAAAGGTATTTAGAGTTAATTAAATATTTGACCTGTGACTTTTATGCGAGCAGCTTCCCCAAATCAAGTGTAATCGCTCATGATTGTAAACATGGTCTCTTTCATTCTTTTAAATTGTCTTTGTCCTTATTAAGTAAAAGGTCTATATGTGTTTAAATATTATTGATCCAGTGGTTATGATACAATATTATAAATTTGTTATATTTTACAATTGTACATATTACCGTCTAAATTTAAATCTGATGCAATGGGTGCAAAAATAAAATCAATCGGTCAATGAAATCTTTTTTGATAAAAAGGGTTTTAATTTTTAATTAATAAGTTTTATTCTATTTTTATAATCATTTTGCTTGTTTATGGCCGCTTTTTGTAAAAAGAACTATATATTGAGTGTTTCAAGAAGATATTTGCAATCAATCCCAAAATTTGATCAGATGCAAATTTACAGGTGATGATACATTAAGTTTATCTAGAACATATCAATTTGGATTTTTTTATGGATCAGTTGCAAGTTTGCAATGAAAAGTATGACTCTCATGATTTTGGAGTCTGAAATTGATTTGCGTTCGATTGCTTCGATTGCAAGTTTCTTGCAATGCCCCATATTTTGCTCAAAATGAATTCACTGTTGGTTGTCTTGGTCCCCCAACCTCTATCAAATTCCCATCCGCAAACCCTGATTTGGTCTGTCTGCAACGTCAAAAGCCCATGCATCTGAACCCATTTGTACGCTATTATAGCTGCTTCCAATCATGAATTATTTCACCCTTTTTTTACAAATGATATTTTCAAAATTCTATTTTTAGACCCTAAATATTCTTTCCCACTTGTGGACGGCGTTTATAAAGAGGAGAGCTATTCTATAGGCCGGCATTACTTGATTGAAATGATTTATCCACATGGTCTTGCTCCCTCACCCCTATCAAAATTCCCTGCCGCCATACAGGGTATAGTACAATGTAACAGAAAAGAAATCTGAATGAAATCTCAATTTCAATCATTACAAAAGCAAATTAAAACTAAGAGGAGTGAGTAAAAAAATATATATATAAAGGGGAAAAAACAAGAAAAGAAAAAAGGCAAAGAAGAAAAGAAAGATTAACAGAAAAAAAAGACAACGAAAATAAAAAAGAAAATAAGAGAGAGAACAGGAAAAAAAAGTGAAGGGATCGAAAACTTTTTTCATAGATTCCAAGATCCAAGGAAAACAGTGGCACTCACGCCATCATGGTTTCCAACCCAGAAGCAATCGAGAGGAAAAAGAAGACACCCCTGATTTGGTTTTAATCCACCCCTCCCCCCCCCCCCCCATATGCGTTGGCAAGCAGGGCCGGGCCGCTTAATTGGCTGCTTGCATGCAAGCTAGCTCTATTGCACGCGCGCGCGCGCACGTGCGTCTAACCGCCAATTACAATATTTGAAAAAGAAAACTCCATCTACCGGGACCGCCGTTTTGCTGTTGATAAGTCCGTCGATAATTCATCAAAAACTAAAGGAACATGGGTCAGATTCGGACAGCGACTTCAAAGTCATTTGTAGAAGTCTAAACAGTAAGTTCTATAACAATTTTCTTTGATTTATTTCTCAAATTGTCTCAAAATGTTAGATGTCGGTGTACTGCCACGACCACTACACTGCCACCGCCATTGCCCCGTTGGCGCTGGCCGCTGCTCTACGCGGCCGGGACGTGGCTATGACGATAGGGAGTGCTTATGCTTTGTGTTGGCTGAGTTTAGCTCGGGGAGCATTGAATAGATTAGTAATTCGCTCATATTGCCTGATGTTTATTGTCAATGTTTTACAATAACCGTCTCTGAATACGTTGAATTCATGAATGAATGATTTGTTAATCTAATGTCAAGACTGTCAAAACGTTAATTGTGAAACACGTAGGGCCTATACACTCATGGTTTCAAATCGTCTCGTGTGTGAAGGATTCATATGCACCTGGTGCACGCGAATCTTTCACACCCTTTTTACTAAAACAACTATGACTTTACATCGTAGCTAAGCATTACATTTATTCTATAACACTTACCGAACCATATGGATCGTTTGTTGAACTCTCTTTCCTGTTTTGTTTAATAAAATAAGAGCATTTTTCGTGATCTTCACGTAGATTTCTCCTGCTCAGCGTGGATATCAATTTTTGCCTAAAGAGGGCGCGCGATATTATTCACAAGCCGTTTTGTTACGATTTGCAAGTTGTACTGCTAGTTGCATTCTAGGCGCCCAGCATTATTTTCCTCTTTCTGTTTTTTTTTGCCGTCATGTGGTGTATTCTGTTGTAGCGCCATCAGCGATGATGAAATGTAAAAAGTCGCCTTGAAATGAAGAAAAATTGTTTCGCGTAATTCGTTAGTTAGTTTCAATTTTTTTTCTTCTTCCTCATCTATGATCAAAGGTGAAAACTTTTTTTTTAGATCTGTTCTAAAAGCTGGACATTTTATTGTTCAAGTAAATAAATCAACAGGACTTGAAAATAAAACATTCTTAGCACTTTTTATAACCATGATGAGGAGACCTATATATATCTTATACATATATACATGTATATAAATATATACATATATATATATATATATATATATATATATATATATATATATATATATATATATATATATATAAATATATATATATATATATATATATATATATATATATATATATATATATATATATATATATATATATATATGTGTGTGTGTGTGTGTGTGTGTACACTGTTAGAAAATATCCTTAAACTAAAAGAAGTTCCTGCAGAGGGGTCTCGAGAACACCTGTAATCTTACCAGATTGCATAATCTTACAGGAAATTGGTATTTGGTGTGTGTAATCTTACAAACCGGCAACATACTTCTTGTCCGCTTTTCCCTCTAAATACTGGGTTCCGTAACACTCTTTTTAATTATTTTTTTTTTTCAATTCAAATAAACATTTATTTTCCTCCATTTTACAAAGTTACATTCATTATTGTTCACAAGAATACACTTCAAATCAATTTCTATAAAGAATATAAATATAAACAACTTAATGTGTAAAGAGGAAGGCGTATGTCCCTAGAAGCATAATGCTTGTGGCGGGATACGCCTGTGGACAAATATATACAATACACAAAATACAATACAAAGATAAGAAGGGCGAGGAAAGGAGAAGAGAAGTAGAAAAGAAAACGGGAAGAAAACGAGAGAGGGAGAAGTGAGCAGGAAGGCGGGCGGGCATGAGTTACCGAGTACCTCGCAAGTAGAGCGTACAACAATGTATGATGGAGAGAGGGAGAGATAAAAATAATAATGCCGCAACATTTGCACATTATTCATGTTAACTTAAGATCAATAGGAATGTAAGGTATTAGGATATTCAAGCATAGGATGATAAAATTGATTTTTTAATCTTAAATTTTAAGCTAGTTGCTGACAAGGATTTTTTTATGTAGTCTGGAAGATCATTCCACATTTTCGGGCCAGAATAACGGATGATGTGTTGAAAGATAATCTTTTTGTGTTCAGGAATATATATTTGGTTATTTGTTCGGGTATCAAAATGATGTATATTTGATACATGCGTAAAGAAATTACGAAAATTTTCTGGAATTTGAGAATTTAAACACCTGTACATAAAATTACATTGGTGAAGTTTATTGAAGTTTATTGATTCAATCGGATCAATCGCTAAGTAGATATACTTAAAACGATTAGAAATTATTCTAGATCGGCTGTGAATAGTGACCAGCCGAATATGGAATTTATTTATAATCTTAAGGATTAGCTTTTAAATCTCAAAAATATATTTCAATCAACAAAATTTAAATCTAAATCTAATATTCAGCTGATCCCTATTCACAGCCGATCTGGATTTATTACAAATCATTAGAAACTTCAATCATGCAAGATCTGTATTTTAGGCACATTTGGTTGAAAAGGCTCGTTCTGTCATATTTGCTACTTATCGCTAAGCTTTGTGTTATTCGTGCCAACTTTGATCTTGCGCAAACTACGGAAGGCTCTAAATTATTGCAAGCTGATTAATGGTTTTTGAAAATGGAGACAAACCATAACAAAATCATTTCCCAAAGTATGTATTTATGTATAGAAAATAGACAACGATTAAAACATGTCTTCCTTCATTAACAAATGAAGGATATTTTCAAATTAAAGTTTATGCAATTAAGAAAAAGGGATTGGTTACAGGCGGCGGAAAGCAAAAAAAAATTAGGGGCCCACCAAATTTTTTTTTTAGAGAGCAAAAAAAATTAGTTATCAACCAAAATTTTAGGGCGGGACCACACAAATTTTAGGGGGGGGGCGCCTGAATTTTTTTGGGGGACGCAGGAAAAAAAATTGAGAAGCAAAAAACAATTTAGGGAAGGACCACTAAATATTTTGACAAGCAAAATAAGGGTTATCAACAATTTAGGGGGAACGTCCCCCGCCTCAAATGAAGGGGGAAACGACCCCCCCCTCTCCCGCCTATGTCTGCACCCCGATAAACTTGCCTCATCATCCCACTTTCCCGACTGAACTCGCAAGACATCCTGCTCGTTCAATCCACTTTCATCATCATCTTGTCAAAAGATGGCGTACTTTACCAATAAGTATATACATGAGATGCAACCTGTTGATTTTTGGTACAATTTTCTATTATGCGCTGACGACTTGAATTGAGAATGTTCGATACGAAAAATTGCTTTTCGATTGTTGTTTGCGTACTTTCCACCGCAGTATCAAGGACGGATCGAACAGAGTATCCTGGTTGAGACTTGGAGGTAAGCGATAAAAACACTTTTATAAACAATTTCTAACTTATTTTTAATAAAAACATAAATAAAAAAATGAGATTACGATAGTGGAGAAATACTGAAACGTTTGGCGTTTCTAATTCCCTCACATTCGTGTGATGAATGAAAACGTCAAAGTCCACTATGAAACCACATGCGTTGTGCGAGGTTAGTATTACTAACCTCGCATGTTGTGTGAGTGGGGCCTATACTGCACAACGTTAATTCACTGAAATTGAAAACTTGCCGCGACAAATAATGTTTTGGAATTAGGCCTATAAATTTGTTGTTGTTGATGGATGTTGGTAAATGAGATAAAATGGAGGTGAAACATGGAAGGGGTCCTAAACTTAAAAAAGTTTAAAAAATGATAAAGGCTACGCAGCCCCTATAAATAGTATAAAGTTACACTCTACCACTCATGGCACGTATGGTGAAATGTGCACTTTGTGTGTGGAACTGTGACTGGACAGAGTGACAAACGATTCCTATTCAATTTTTCTACGGAGACTGCAATAATTATGCAGAGAAAAATGGCGCTAATGCAGTTTTGCACCGGCTGATTACCAGCATACCTCGTCACCAAAATTTGTTCCCAAATGTCATGACAGGTCTCTCAGTCACATTTCGATGTTAATACCACCGCTTTTCAAAATATCTGGAACGGCTGTATTTAGTCTTCGATCTCGATGAGTTGATCTAATCCGTAGACATCACTTCGCGGATTGTTTGGATTCGCTGTAATGTTTATTGGGACTGAAGTTAGCGAACAAATCATGCTTACATGTGGCGAACAAACAGCCAACATGCCACATGCGAATCTTTTGGTCGCATAACTTCGGTCCATATCAACATGACGGCAAATCCAAGCAATCCGCAATATTTTGAAAAGTGGTGGGCATATTGTGTATTGACCTCAAAATGTGTGTAGACAATTTCTGGTGGGGAGTTTTGCTCAAAGTTGGCTGGTGTGAAACTTGTGAAGCATTAATGCAGGAGGGTATTATTAGATTTTTTCATGGGGCTAGGCATATCAATTTTTAAAGTAAATTTTATCCTTTTTTTTAAGTTTGTCCTGTGATCACATTTTATCTGTTTTTATTTATTTACTGATCAAAACTTGCCTAAAACAATGTCTGGAATTCATCCACTGACATATGATTGTCCATGAACGGATCCATGATTTCTCAAAGGGGGTAGTGGGGCAGATTTTCCCAAGGAAACTTTGAATAACAAGCAAACCAAAAAAGAGATCCTCTTGTATGAGACAATATTTTCAATATAAATATTTGCTGTAACTTTCGAAGGGGGGGGGAACACTTGTGTAAGAAAGCCACATTCTTATCTTGCTCTCAAGGTGGGGGCACAGGGGTCCATTGCAGAAAGAGTTGCGTTTAAACGCAGGTAAAAAAATCAATCGCAAGTCCCAAATGCGCGCTGTTGATTGGTTGAAAATCAAGTTGCGCATGATATTTAGAGTTGCGATTTATTGCAACTCTAAATATACAACGGACCCCAGGTCAAATGTGCCCACTTGGATCCGCTTCTGCGATTGTCAATACCAGGGAAATGGAATTTATGTCATCGATTACCCTCCTTTTGAAAATTGCTGCTCTGGAAATTTGATTTCAGATGACATAGCTATTACTAGTATAAATCATGCACAGTTATAATACAGCCTTGTCTGAACTAAGCTGAACAATATCACATTTCCTTATTGTTTTCTTGAATTCTGGGCTGGTAATCAGAGATCCATGAAAAATATCTCTAAAATTAAAGTTCTAAGATCAGTCTTTTTCTATTACTATATTAGTATTCTATTTTTGTTTGTATCTGCACATACATGCATATTTTACAACACTCAAATTGATTTTATTTCATTTTCAAAGTTTGGACGACGGATACACTGGATGATAAGGTTAATGGTCCAGCCTTATCTGGGAATGACACGACGGGTGTTGAACACAGAAAACGTGCCGTGTACAAGAAAAAAATGGAGTTATGAAAGGTATGTGTGTAAGAATTTTCTTCAGTAGGAAATATTGCAAAGCTTCATGAGATAAAACAGATTGTATTCCTGCAGTGGCATAGCTGAAAAAAAAATCAGTATGTTGGCTGAGGGGGAGGGGTGGACGCTTTGTCCTCAGGTATTCATTTGTTGTGGTATTTGTCATCATTGGGGCCTCCCATTAGATAATAGGTTATTTTCTTCCCATCTATGCTTAAACATAAATTTATTTATCATATTTTACAAAATGTTTTGTTGGTATTTGTTAATTGGCACCATTCAATTGAATGGTAGTGTATACTGCAAATTGCTCGATATTTAAAAAAATATATGAACTTCTAAAGAAAGCTTACACACACGACAAGCATTGATGTTTTGAACCCTTAGCTAATATACTGTCCTTTGCATTGTTTTCATCCAATATTTCTTATTACAGCTTCAAGGAATTAATCCTGCCGGGTACCCATTCACTTCACCTGGGTCTAGTGCAGCACAGTGTGGATAAATTTCGGGCTGAAGGAAAACACACCATGGCTAGGACTCAAATTCATGACCCTCTGTTTGTAAGGTGAGAGTCAGAACCACTAGACCATGACGTACCCAAGCTGATGTCATATCCCCACTTGTTCTTTTGTATTTTATTACAAGAAGTCGTGCTTATTTACACTTTGTCCTCCGAGAACTATAAAAAATGGAGTGAAAATTTATTTCAAAGACATGTCCACCCTAACAAAATGTTGATTTGATTAAAAAGAGAAAAATCAAACATAAAAATCGGATGAAAAATAAGAAAGGTATGACATTTTTAAGTTTCACTCAATTTCACTTAATAGTTATATGCATATCCTGGTCGGTATGCAAATGAGGGAACTGATGATATCACTCATTCACTTTTCTTTTGTTTTTTTGAATATGAAATATAATTTTCTCCCCATTGACCTATGAAATAAAGTTTTATTTCTCACTGAACATGTGGAGTTACCATTGCTTAACATTATTTGGTTCAGTCCAGTTGGTCCTTATTGTCAAATCTGTAAAATTTGAAATATTGTAGAATTCAAACAATGAAAAACAAACCAAGAAGTTAGGGACATCATCGATTCTCTCATATGCATGTGGGTAAATTGTGCATATAACTATTTTGTGAAATATAAGCGAAATTTCAAAATGTCATAACTTTCTTACTTTGCATCCGATTTTGATGAAATATTTTGCATGATGCTTGCCTGATTTTTCTCTGTTGATTCAAAACAACCTTTTCTGTGGTGGACTTGACCTTTAATGTGAAGATATTCATTGCTGGAAATAATGATATGATACTTGGGACATATCATACACACATGTATGAAAATATTAAATAATTATGATTTCATTTTATACAATAAGCCTAGCAAATATTCCTGACGATCATGTGTACATTAGGTTATTTTTTTTACCAAAATATTGTTAAAATTTCAAATTCAATAACTTTGTTATTATTAGATGTTAATGAAATTTTCAGCATGATGCTTTTCTGATTCATTCTCTCCCTACCAAAATCTCCCCTTTTCTCATGCTTTCTTTCTATGGTCCCCTTCATTCTCCTTATAACTATTTTATGTGTAAAATGTAACCAGTCGTCCAACCCATTCGATTGAAGGGCTAGAGGTACTCGAGACTGAAAGTTATGTGATACAATTCAAAGTGTACATCAGACAAACAAAAAGCACTTAAAATTTCATCAAAATTTGTTGAGGATTAACGAAGTTATGACGAATTAAAGTTGTTATTTTTTTGTAAAACTGTTCTCTTCAAGTCCTCATGAATATACAAAATCACAATTTATATATTTTTTGTATTATATGAATTCAAATTTTGTCCAAGCTAGGTTGTAAAAAATTACAATTGACTACTGATTCTGTGTAAGACAATAATCATATTATTTCTCACACATACTTGAGTTATTCATCTGATTCAGCACAGCAAAAATAGACAGAAAAGAAATAAGTGGGTATCTTGTTTATATTATTTTCTATATATTTTGCAAAAAGAGGTCTCTATTTTTTAACGTTTTTTAGTGTTCCAAATTGAATAATTTTCTTTCCCTATTTTCATTATATTTTCTTTCTATGTGTGATATATTATTTATTTCTTAATGTATCTTTATTGTATTTATGATAAACTTTTGGCATGTTTCTACAGTAAATCATTAAAAACAGTTTATCTTTTCCAGACTCGAATAATCTTATCGCTCTTAAACCAAGCTGTTTCTACAGACCAAATAATCTGATTAACTTGCATTTCGCTTCGCAAATACGGCAGAAATCGGAAAATTCAACCTATAACATCAACATTGCATTTTGGTATGTCAAAAATTGCATCTCGTCAGGAAAATTTTCAAAATTCATGGTAGATCTCACTCATTGTAGCAGGTATACATGTTTCGCGATCAGCTGGCGAGATTAAACAGGCCAGAATATATGTATACTGTGAGATCGCACTTCTGGGTTCAAGCACTTAAGCCAGACATGAATGCTATTTTGCCCCATGTTTACAGAAAAGTTAAACGGATTTACATGGCAATAACCACCTCTCAAAGATGGTTATGAGAAACCGTATTTTGCGCGATGCAATTTATCAATTAACTGCATCGCGTTTGTTTCTACAGGAAACTTATCCAGGATTCTGAATACTTAGGCGGGTAATACTTTTTAACAATTCTTTGTAGAAACACGCCATTGATATATCTTTTTAGGTGAAAAGAAAAAAGGGAACAATTTGGGGACGGGGGTACTATTTTCCCCCCTTTTGGGGATATTTCATTTCTTCTAGGTGTGGTACCCTTTATTCATTTGGCCATGTGAAGGCTATCGCACATTTTGAGTTTAATCTTCAAAATTTGGTGTTCATTAGTTTGTTGTCCAAATTCTGTCTTGCATGTAAATTTGTTTATAGGAAGATTAACATAATACCTATGTGGAGTGTAATCATTGATCTCTTGTCGTGTCGCGCAGTCACATGTATTCATAATATGGTGCTTTTTTGCCATACCTGTCAATACTCTTTTGTACTTGAACTTATCAGTAAAAAAATGTTTATTAATATTGTTGAAAGCAATTACACACAGATTTAACATCAAGTATCAGGTTTGTACGCAGAACAGTGGTTTTGCCAAGTACTCAATCCATGTAAAAGCAATAAGAGAGAACAGGTTTATTCTTGGAAATGTTAGTCTTCATTTGTTGTGTTTTTCAATCAAACTCGATCTGTCTTGATACATGTTTATTTTTTTCATAACAAGATTGACAGAGATATCAACGAGTAGCTAAGACTAAGTCATATAATATATTAATAACTTATGTGCTTTAATTATAAAGTCTATACTTGTGAATACTCTGTGCCATTTATGCTGTACTTAAACTTCTTATAGTAAAAACAATTTAATGACGTTCTTGAAATAACTGCTTTCATTTATTTTTCTTGTGTATACTTATTCCATTATCAAGCCTACCATTAACCCCAGAGATATGCTGTACACCATTGGTCTACCATTCACTGTACTTTATTGGCTTACTATACATTGCACATCTTTGTTCTGTCTACCATTAGTCTACCATTGAATGTACGCTTGTGGTCTATAGTGTATGACCAATGGTGTTATTTGAATGGTTGACTAATAGTATAGAGTGTATGGTATGACAGTATTGTATGGTAAATGGTAGGTCAATGGTGTACAGTGTATGGTAAGCCAATGGTGTATGGTGTATGGTAAGCCTACGGTGTACGGTGAATAGTAGTTCAATGGTGTATGGTAGGCCAATGGTGTACTGTAAATGGTAGGTCAATGGTGTATGGTAGAATGGTGTAAAGTGAATGGTCAATCAATGGTGAACGGTGTATGGTGGTTGAATGGTGAGTGTCGAATGGTACACGAATGGTGTACGTTGAATGGTACGCGAATGGTGTACGGTGAATGGTGTACAGTGAATAGTACGCGAATGGTGTACGATGAATGGTGCGCGGATGGTGGATGGTACATGAATGGTGTATGGTGTATGGTCAATGGTAGGCGAATGGTGTATGGTGAAAGGCAATTGGTAGGCCAATGGTGTCCAGTGAATGGTGGCTGAATGGTAAATGGTAGGCCAGTGAATGGTGGCTGAATGGTGAATGGTGGTCAATGGTAAACCTGTCTATAGTGGCCATATGGTAGATCAATGGTGAATGGTGTTTGATCAATGGTATATGAATGGTAAATGGTGCTCATGAATATGGTAATAGTAACGTCCCAATTATTTAAATTAGTTTGAATGGTATACCATTGAGGCTTGAATGGTATACCATTGGTGTATGGTGGGTGCTGTGCGAATGGTATTCCAATGGTATATCAATGGTGTATGATAAATGGTAGTCAATGGTATACCATTCAATTTTTTTTATAAGGGTAGGCCTACAGTTTATTCTTTTGAAAAAAACCTCCATTGAAACTTGCCTCACCTCCTTTTAAACTGGCTTCACCATAATGTGTGGTACAGTTTATTCTTTTTAAAAAACTGAGCTCCATTGAAACCTGCCTCACCTCTATTTAAATTGGCTTTAACATAATTTAGAGTACAGTTATAAAAACCTCCATTGAAACTTGCCTCACCTCCTTTTAAACTGGCTTCAACATAATATGTGTGGTACAGTTTATTAAAACCTCCATTGAAACTTGCCTCACCTCCTGGAGGGCGCTCTTTAATATGCCTGTAGGTTGTAGTTGTACGAAAAACGAAATCACGTTGCAGGGACTGGAAAAGGGAGTCTCTGATCTCGTCTTCGCTGTTTTCGTTTTTACAAACGGAATCACGGAGCGGAGAGCGTGTTCTGGTTTTGTTTTTGATACATAAAAACACAAATATAAAATGAGAAATCAGAGAGAGCCCAAAACATTTCTGATTTCAATATTCTGTTTTTGATCAACAAAAACGAAATCACAGCACGGGTTTTCACGCTGTGATTTCGTTTTTTGTTTTCAAAGACCGAACCACGTACTGATTTTCCGTTTTCGCTGTACGCTGAACGGGTATGAAAAACGAATTATCCATTAGTACCCTGATTGAGATGTTCCCTTTTTTTCCCGCTCGTATCGTATATTTTTCAAATTACCGACACCCTACTGTAGTAGCGACGTATTTCCCTACCCCACCCCCAATCTATAATTGTGACGTCACCTGCCATGCTGCGGCGGATTTGACGTTTATGCCCCGTATGGCTGACTGGCAGAACTTGGACTTGGACAACGCTCCTCAGAAGTCATATTTTGCCTGGTGAGTTTGTCAATCCCACCCCTATTTATATTTATAATTCTAATCATCGAGCAGTGGTGTTCATTTGTTGACCCCAGCTGCTTTATTGGCGTCATGGACAAACCGTAATTTTGCAATTATTTTCGGGGACCCTCATTGGCCCGAATTCACAAAGGTGGACTAAAGTTATACCGGGGTTAAATTTAGTCGGGGGTTAGCTAATACCGGGGTATAAAGTTAGTCCACCGCGCTATTCACAAACGGTGGACTTACTAATCCATGGACTAACTTTATACCCGGGTGCTAAAGTTAGTCCACGGCTGAGTTATACCCCGGGTATAACTTTAGTCCATGGATTAAATCATGAACTGAAGCTAGCATACTATTATAGCACTGCACTGAGCATGCTCAGTGTAATAAAGCAGTACTGAGCATGCTCAGAGCCGTATTTGAGAGTTTAGTCTGCTAGGGCCGTATGAAACGTCGCCATCACATGAATTAGGAGGCAGAACTCAACCAAAAAATCATGTATCAGCAGCATGCACTTGAATTTCTTAGCAATGCGGTGTTGAGAACGAACATTGTCATTACTTATTTGTTAATATTGGCCAACTTAGGTTCGGACTAGCGCTACCTGCGTGCGAGCTAGCTCGGCTGCGCCTGCAGCATCGTACCGTATCTCTATCGAGTTCAAGCTCACCACAATGTATACGGTATGGTAACGTGAACAAGTTATAACTTTTTTTAGACAGCTGCAGCAACCGGCTGTTTCGAGGGGGTTGTAAACATTTTTTTTTTCAATTTCTTATTTCTCAATTGGTGAGTGGAGGCAACGGAGTCCAGCGGAACAATCACAGAGACCAAAGTTGTTTTTAGTTTTGCCTTTTTGGTCTTATGTATGAAGTCCATATCGATCGGCATCGTAACACAGCAGTACGACGTGGATCTAGGCCTACCTAATCTATCTATACTGTACTGCGTTTTTTTAGGCTTGAGGAAGTTAGATCTACGGAAGTTAAATCTAACGTTACACATCTGACATCAATTAAATCTAAATGTTAGATTGAGTGCACATTATTATGATTTGTTTGAAATAAATCATAACCAATCTGATACTATTGTATAATCCTACCTACCTTATCGAAGTCCGGTGGAACTTTGCCCGGAGCTAGCTTTGATTGAAAATGGAAATATGGAATTGAATCTTTGTTTGGGTTTTGTCCCGGGTTAAGGTTGTGTACGTTAATTGGTACATGGTGGGGCCAGCGTCGCGTGGGGCCAAGCGACATGACCTTGATCTGATCGATCCCGCGTCCACAAGCGTGCCCCTTTTCCTTTCCCTCAGAATTGACTTTCCCATTTGAAGTATTTTTTCAATTCATTTATTTATTCTTGTCTTTTTATATGTATCTCGATAAATGGATTTAAAAAAATAATTTTAAGCGAGCAATTTTTTTTAATTGACAATTAAATTAACAAATATCCAAGTTTTTGTTAGATTTTCACATGATATATATAAAAGAATAATTCTATTTCACCCTAATTTCTTTTATCTTTCTTTTCTTGGTCATGAATTTATTATTTTTTTTTTTGGGGGGAAGAGCCCCAAGTCCCCCCCCCCCCACTCTGTAAGTCAGTTCTACCAACATCTCTAAAAGGAGATGAGAAACTCATTGGTAGCTCCTCCACACTCGGTCACTCTTGCAATCGCATTATTCCCAACCTTTACCTATTCTCCAGTTTGTGCTTGCAGTATTTTTTTTTTTGGGGGGGTTAAGCTATTCACCATGCTTGCAGTATTTTTTTTTCTTTAAAAGAAACACAATTTCCTTATCAGAAAAATAAAGACTTATCAACCCTGGATAAGGGTAAAGGGTATTCCACCCAATCAATGATATATTTGAAATTGGGGAAATAACAGTGGTGTACGTATTAAGCCCAGAATTTTGAGGGGGCTAAATATGGCATATCAGGTAAAATAAAATAAAAATTGCAAGGAAAAATATTCAAAATTTTGATTGCAAATATCCAATTTTGTGATAGATTTGACATAATATTCAAAAATATGTTTTACCCTTCTTTCTTTTTTTTCTTGGTAATAAAGATTTTTTTGGGGAGGGGCTTTTTTCCATGGTCAGTGGTCCCCCTCTATACTTTCAAACTGAAGGGACTAAATTTCCCTAAAAGAAAATAACTTTTAACAAAGATTTATGCTATAACACCACTGGCCATTCTCTCAGTGACACATGTAGCAACCTTTACTCCTTTCATTTCTCATTTGCTTCCATCACATGTACATTATTGTGCATCTTAACGTGCCAAATACTTTTCTCTCAAAAGTTTTACTATAAATAATTTTGCAGTATACCCTACAACAAGTTTCTTGAAGTATATCCTCCTGCACAAGCAAGCAATCACTTGACTTTCTTCATACACAACCTTAACCAACATACCATTACCACCGCCCCTGCCTTACACATAACATTAATCTCTCCTTTGCAGTCTTTCTTATATAAATTTATTTTTTGCTTCCTGCAAGAACGATGAACCATGCAGCATATGGACAGAATTGATAAAAGAATTTCATTTTTGTTTTCTCCTGACACAATTACTTGAAAACGATATCAAAATAAAGTCCACCCCCACAAAGTTGATTTGAATAAAAAGAGAAAAATCAAACAAGTGTAACACTGAAAATTTCATCAAAATCTGATGTAAAGATATTAAATTATGACATTTTTAAAGTTTCGCTTGACCACACATAACAGTTTATATGTACATCCAGGTCGGTATGCAAACTATTTCTTTTTATTCTACTAGATGAAATATTCGAATTTCTCTTCATTGTCAAGTGAACCCAAGATTAGTCACTCCCTGAGCATGTGGAATTTGCATTATTTTAATAATATAATTTGGTTTAGTCAAGTTGGCCCTCAATGTCAAATCTGTAAAAAAATGAAATGTTGTACAATTCATACAACAAAAACAAAAGAAATAGTGAAGGACATCATTGACTGTCTCATTTGCATGCCACTGATCTCCACATATAACTGTGTTGTGAAAAATAACCCAAACTTATAAATGTCATAACGTTCCTATTTTACATCCATTTTTGATGAAATTTTCGGCATTATGCTAGGTTGATTTTTTTCTATTAATTCAAATCGAATTCTTTCTGGGGAGGACTTGACCTTTAAAATCAAAACTTATATGTACATGTGTAGTAGACAGAGCAGTTTATTTCGTACATTATTTTTTTTTAAAGTAGATTGAAATTCTTTACATTTTCTTAACAATGCATCAGAAACTCTGAATAAAAATAGATAAACAATGGATTAAAAAAAGTTTAGTCAAGATTTTAAACTCTACAGCTAAAGCATGAATATCACAGGTAATTAGGCAATTATATTTCTGAAAGAAATTAAAGGATGATTCTATCATAAAATAGTAATATCAAACAAATGATAATAGCTTGCAATGTATATATAGTGCTTACTACAGAAATGTATCTTAGTGCCTATGAAAATAGGTGGGGAAAAAAAGGATATTCAGCAAAAATGATATTATATAATTTAAATTTGATAAATTAGGAAGCTGCATATGCTTAGAAATATGACCATTTAATTAACAAAGAGGTTTTGATATTGAAATCATGAGGCTTCAAACATTGATTGTTGTTTAAAAAAAATGGTATAAAAATAGACTTGAATCATAAGAATGACCAAGACCATCTCATGCCAAACTTAGTTAAGCATGAGCAAAATGTTGCTTATACCTCTCACATCCCTGCTTATACATTAGCCCATCGTGTGTGTCATTTATTTCCTGGAATTCACATCCCAAACCTTTTGTCAAACAAGAAAAATGTTGTGAATTTGGGTTTTTAAAAGCAAGATGGTCATTTGATCACTAATGATAAATCGGAATGCATGAATACATCCTATCAACTAAGCTACCATTTTGTGATCACAAGTGTCCACTTTCATACACAGATAATCCAATGGAATGCTTAATACCCGAAGCACATGGTCCTTTTCTATTGACAACAGAATGCAGGCAGGAATTCATCAAAGAGAGGAGCAACGGATACCTGCAATAAGGATCAAAACAAAATGAATATTAAAAAATTTGCTCTTCGTTATTCTTTCTGGAAATATATCTTCATTGATCAAGCAATTAATACCCCCTTTACCTGAAGAGCAAAATGCATTTTTTTTTTACTATTTTTCATTTCTCCTGCAATAGGAAAGTTAGCAGATTATCTATATATTTTTTTCTTCTGTGAAATCTTTAAAATTGTCTCATTTCACATATAAAGAGTATAAAATTACAAGAAAATTTGACCAACAAGATTGAAATTTGATTAAATACAGTATGTAGTAGGGGCCAATATATGTTTTCTTCATTATCACATACATCTAGTAGGTGTTGAATACAGAGAATATCAAATTGAAAACTGAGTGTGTATACCAACCTATACATTTACAGAAGACCTGTTCTTCCTGCTAAGTACAGGGCTTGTTCCCCATCAGGACTCCTGATGTAGACATGGCCCCAATCGATAGCACCTACGACTCTTGGAAACCTGTAGCAATCATCAAATTGTCGCTGGGTTGTTTGAATTTCTCGTCATCGGACACTTCATTAACTGTTACTCCTTGCCATTGCCTCAGAAAAATCTTTGATGATTCTGCACACGGATGACTATGATATAGTTGCTTTGTCTGCTTGCATCTTCTAAAAGGTACCTTTAGTTAATGAATGATAAGTGATGTTGTGTAATTGCTTTATTGATATGAAAGCCAATTGATACTTTACCATTTACATTTGCAAACATTGTGCTTCTGTTATGAGCTGATGTTTATGATGCACTGGAACTGATTAAAGAGATTTTTCTTAGATTCACTAAAAAAAATCTACTGCAATAACAATCCATGCAAAATGGAGAATATCTCTCTTAAGCTGGAATGACATACCAATATTTCTTTTTGGGTGATTATAAACCATCCTTCATAATTTCCCACTTGAATGACATATTTGTATTAAAAAATGTTGCTACATTGTAAAAAATGAGAGAAAAATAAAACCCCCACCCATTTGCAACCCAAAGGGTTACATGTTTCATTTCCACAAAAACCTTTCTCTGAAATACCCCAACACTCCCCCTCCCCTGTACTCCTGACTGAAAGCAGAAACAAAAATCATACAATTTGGATGATGAATTATATTAGGTTTTGCATTAATTATTTCTGTAAACCATGTGCATGTTATCATTAATATGCAAGAAGTGGCCTGATGATGTCACATCCACACATTTTCCATACATGAATGTACAAGGGTTCCACGATATTTGCTCTGGCGACAATTACTTAATGGAAAATCTGCATGCTATGCAAAACATAAAACTTAATTTTCATGACTAGATACTTTCAACCCTTGATCCTTACATTATTCTGAACTCGCAATAACTATCTTAAATATATAATCAGCAGTCGACCACATTTTTACATTCCTGGAGGAAAAAAATGAACGATTATAATTTCAAATCACTAGAGAACAAGTGGGGATGTGAATATTGCATATTCATGAGGATACACAGAACTGTTTCCCCCAAGTAATGTAAAACTTTAAAATTGAATCAATTCATAATTCTCCATCCAATATTGATGGTTTTTGCGAGCCGAATTTTTCTTTATAAAAATCTCATTATTTTTGGCCTGGAGAATCGCTTTCATAGAACATAATTTGACCCCCCCCCCCAATTACCTTCTGCTTTATAGTTCGCATATGCAAACTCACCAATGGCATAAAAACAAAGTCCTGTCAAAACATGTAACATGTCAGGCAATGTGTCGTTTCTCTCTGTTGGTAGCCCACTCTGAAAGGTTCATCCTTGTAGCATTCAAATGGATTCTTCCTGTCTCTTAATCCATGCTGTGGTCTTCCTATGTGTTGCTGAATCTGCATGGAAGTTGAAAGATTGTGTTGAAGAGTCATCATGAATGGGCAATTTACTCTTTGAATTTCATTTAATTCAAAAGTGTTTAAAGTGAGGAACAGAATGTCAAAGATTATACAGAAATCCCTAAAAAAAATGTCTAATTGTCATGAGTAGCTTTTCTATTTACCTACATGTACTTGTAAATGTGAAGAAAGAAAACTGCCAATTGTTGCTGATCATCATCATTGATCAAACCATGCGCGTCTAAGAGATGCTGAATCACTTTCAATTGGCTTGAATAGTGAAGGCAAGGCACTAATTTTATGGAACATTGTTTACACAAAAAGAGGGTATTGCTTGCGAGTGACTTTCGAATAACATATTTTCATGAATCTTCATCAAAGTCTCATTAAACTTTTTTTCTACATCCACCCCCCCCCCTGGCATTCATAAGACTGACTATGCTTTTTTCTCTCTTTTAAATAAATATTCAACAAAATGTCAGGATTAATTGGAGATCAACAAGCCTTTAAAAAAAAGCTAGTGACCAGTACACATATGCTTATAACATACAAGCAAGGTCCCCCCCCCCCCTTCCTTTTTGTCAATTACTATGACAAGAATGAAAAAGTAACATACATGATACATTAACAATTACAAGATGAATTCAAATCACAGAATTAACATTTAATGCAAAATGCCATTTTAATGATATCTCATTTTTTTCAATATGAATTGATAAGACATACCTCACTCTGTTGCAAGAAGGCACAGCAGTTCAAAAATGTGAGCCATGTTTGTCGTCTTGATTGATCACAATCTCACAATCTGCCGAGTATGGTCTGTTTCTGATATGGAAGAAAAAAAAAGAATGAAAAAATATTTATTCATCAATCATACTGCAATGTACTAGGCCCTTTATCAAAGAAAAAAATAATAAGCAGGTACAATTGTAGAATGATAAAATCCGCTGTTTCAAAGGAGTCTTTCAACATTTTCTGATTTTTTTGTGAGAGGGGATGCTGCGGAGCCACATGAAGTCTCAGGGGAGCATATCTCTGACAGAAATAAACCTATTTATCGGTCTACTACAAATGTTTAGAACTAAAGATCAAATGCACTTGTAGTTATGTGCGGTCTCGTGTGGATTTAACATTGGAAGGACACCTTGTGAAAAAAAAATACTTGAAACAAAGAGAGTGGGGTAGAGAAAATAACCCCCAAAAGATAGAATTTTCAAAGTTAGACCTCAGTTAGAATTACTCAAATTATTCAATTAGGCCTAGGATTTCCATTATTTTTTGTTTTGACGACACCGTAAATCTAGAAGTGATCGCAAATGCGATGCCGAAGGTAAGTAAAACTTAGTTTTAGTAAAATCAAAGTCATATTGAAATTAAGTTCATATACAGCTGTTGGAGTAAACAGTGGTGAGTGGAACCCAATCTTTTTAAAACATTTTTTTTCCAAAAATATTTAAATCAGGGCTTAGCCTTAGACTCGAGTTGACCCTTATTAAATTTTTTTTTTTACTCCAACGATGTTGTAGGACTAACTCTAACATGGCTACCAGGTAAGCCTGGCCATCTATCCAAGCCAAGGCAAAGCCAGCCCAGGGTAGAACTAGAATGTCTAACGTTAGACCGGCTCTTGTATTTGTAACGTTAGAATTTTTTATTTTTATCGCTGCTCTCCTTGGTCTAGCTTGATTCACTTTTCAGACAAAATTCGATGCACAGTATTGTGTTGGCAGGGGTATCGTAGACAACAAAAATTCCATGAAAATCACCCAAAATCACTGCCTGGCATAACTAGTATCGGCCTTTCAATCACGCCTACCTCGCCTGTGAGTGTGACTGCTAATTGCGTCTCGCACTGCACTGCTCATCTGATAACCAAGAACGCACACAAAAATACATGGCTGGGACTGAGCAGCTTAGAGACGCGACGATAACAATGATTAAGATACCATTTCAAGTTTTCGAGTACACTTTTTGGAAAGTTAAAGCTATCAATGATAGTTACAGATGGAACTGAAGGCTCCGTCATGATTTAAGCTCCAATTAATTATGTAATTTACTTACAATCTCGGTCGAAGTCGTGAAATTTTAAGCTTTAGATAAGCCGATCACACCGAATCTCGTCTCCGTCCAAAAAACTTTTTTTTGCAGCAAACTTTTCTGCAACCGCAATGCTGCTCTCTGATTGGTTAAAACCGTGGACTAACTTTAATCCACCGATTTAGTCCACCCCAAAGAGCTGACTAAATCGTGACGTCAAATGACGCGTTTTATACCCCGGTATAACTTTAGTCCACCTTTGTGAATCGCAAAAGTTAGTACCTAGGTACTAACTTTAGTCCATGGATTAAAATGACGTCAAATGACGCGTTTTATACCCGGGTATAACTTTAGTCCACCTTTGTGAATTCGGGCCATTGGGTTTTGAGTGCTTCGGTGCATCACGGCAGGTAGGCTGGGAACAGGCAGGATTGTTCGTGCGGTGGGGATTCGCGCGGGCCGGTTCTACCGAGGGCGCCCGGACTTGCCGGTAGCGGAGTTCTTTTCGGGTGGTGTTTAGAGTAAGTTTTGAAGTTTTTATTTTCAGATTCTTTTCTTTTGATTGATATTATTTTGTTTCCAATCTTATAGTTTAGAATCTAGATTTTATTCAGCCTTGGTTTTTAGTGCAATTTTATTAAGGATTGCAGTGATTTTGGTGGATTTTGTGGTGATTGTTTTGTGAGTGGGTGTGATTGTTTTTGACCGCGGATATCTCCTGTCAATTTAGGAGAGGGGAGGGGGTGACTATTGTCATCAACTTAAGCATTTTGAAATACAATTTTGGAAATTAATACAGCTTTTTAGAATTTTAGGTCATATTGCGGTGTCTCGAATTCACTTGGGTTAGACCGATATCGGAATCGGTGACCAAGATTTTGGGGCTTAGTCTTCACCGCAGACCTTGATCAATTATTAATCGGGATTTAAATATTTAATTCGGGTACTTTTTAGGGGTTTTACAGACTATTATTGGGTAACTTAAATTAATCGAAGTGTGTTTGCGGAGTGATTGGACTAGTGCATTTGTGTAGTCTCGGTTTCAGACTATTAATAATTATTTAATACAATTTAGGTTATTTAGATTTAGATCTGGTTAAACCGGGGAATTATTTATAGAATATTGACATAATTGCCTTTTTCGGAAGGAATTATCGGTGTTTCTTGCGTGACTGTGTAGCCTGGCAGTGGTTTGAATTACTTCCGATGGGTTGGGACCCAGAAGTAGTTTAGACTGGACTGAGGCCGGCATAGTTATCGTTGTTTCACTGATTATTTGTCGGTGGCTAAAGTTTTAGGTTGTGTTCCCGTCGGACGGTGTGGCCAGGAGCAACCTACTGCTGAAGCGGTTAAACTTTGTCGATATTTTGACAATTGTTCTTTGGAATAATTAGATCTGGGCCTAGTTAATTTCTAATTTAGGGTGTTAGTTTTATTATAGGCTTTTCTATTATTTTGCGGTGTGTTTTATTAAAGGTGATTGTGTGTATGCTTGGGTGAAACTAACTCGCGGAAGTTTGTGTAGGTTTGTGCAAAGCTGCGCCGTGCAATCGTCACAAATAATAGTCTGATCAGAATAATCACGTTAAACTTACCTACGCGTTAAACAGCATTTAAATCAACTGGCAAGCTGAACATTAAATCAGGCCAGTGTTAGCCTTGATAAAGGCTTGATGATTTATTAACAATTGTTTTATTGATTGAATTATTACTAATAGTGTTCAACCAACACATAGCAACATTGTTGCAATTAACTGGCAAACCAAACGGTATAATCAGGCCAGTGTTAGCCTTGATTTAGGCTTGGGGATTTATAATCTGAACAATTATTTATCCGGCATTTGGGATATTGCTTCAATTACTTGTATACAAAATATTTACAGGGCTGAACTAGTTTCTTTTGGGTATTAATATTTTACATTACAACTTGCTAGTTTAGGCCCAAGGCTTTGGATTAATTATTGGACATATTAAATTAGCTGATTAATAATTTTGGGAGTTTAATCAGGAGCTTTTGTATATCAGAGGGATAACTCATTTACGGTTTGAGCCCTCAGTTTACTGCCGGACAACCAGTAATTTATTGTCGGGTATCCGAACCCGAATAACTTGCCAAAGTTTGGACTTTTATAAATAGCAAATTAAACCTGCATACTTGTTTAATTGTTTTAATAAATGAATGATAATCTTAACCAACAGTTTTTGATCGAAATACAGGGCAGGTTACAGATATTAAGGATTCTGTTACGAGCATACCGTGCCGGAGTTCTTAATAGGCAGGAGGTAATTCAAGCATTGGTGTACCTTCTACTCCAACAATAGTGGTTGCTGTTACATGATTTTCTCTGGGTAAATTTGGTTGACTTTGCAGTGATCACTGTTAATTGATTTTCTTGGGGTAAATTCGGTGGGCTTTGCAGTAGCTCACAACATGGCTGAATCGGGCCATATACCGATTAATTCGTGCTCTCTTTTGGAGATAGCGACCGTACCCGGCATGACTACAGCGGGTCTCGCGGTCATTGCGGAAACCCGGACGCATGATGGGGTAATTACCTCAGATCTATTTGCGTCTGTGCCAAGCCTGGGAAATGTCCAGGTGGAAAGGTTTGATTTTTCCATTCCGGCTGTGCCGACCACAGCTACAAGCGGAGACACTCCGCCTCAACCAGCTGAAAGTTCAGCAGGGTTTCAAACTATCCCGGAACCTAATCCGGTGGTAGCTAATACTCCTAGTGGATCCTCCAATCAGCAGGCACTTCCCTTTGACTTACACTCACCTCCTCCTGAACATACTAGATGTGGTAATCTATCAAGTTTCAACAGTGCCATAGCTGCTGATGCTTTATGGGCCAGCGCAAGGCTGAGCTCCTTCCTGAGGCGGGACAATCCCTTTTCAGGTGACAACTTCGGATCCATGCAGAGTTCGTCAGTACCTCAGAATGAGAGGCCTGATCTTCATCCGGTTGAAGATCTCCCCCACTATGCTAACCCGGGGTATTCACCGCCTTATCCAGATATTCGAGCGGTGCCTTTGAGTGCCCCAGTCTTCGGGCGTATGCCCCAATCAGCAAGTGCTAGACTTCGCTCACGGGCAGGCATATTCTTTCAAGAATTGCCGAAAGACCTTTCTTTTGACGGCAATACAAAATGGGACCCATTTTTTCGGAAGTTCACACTTCTAGCAGCAGATCAAGAATGGGATGGCCAGGAAAGCTTGGCCTATCTCTGTTGGTGCCTTGAGGGCAAAGCTCTTGCTTACTATGATAGATTGGCCGCACAGAATCCAGCTATGGATTTCACCGTTGCCATCCGGAAGATGGCTGCTCGGTTCAACTTTTCAGAGCTACCTGAGTCCTCCCAATTAAAATTTATGGCTGCCAAACAGGAGGCCAATGAGTCTTTGGAGGAGTGGGTGGATCGCCTTCAAGATCTTGCGGTTCACGCATTCCCGGGTAGTCCGGAGAGTTTTCTCCAGCAGCAGCTTGTACTTCGCATGTGCCAAGGTGCATATGATCATAATGCGGGGTACCAAGCCCTGAATCACCGACCCAAGTCGGTGGAGTCGGCAGCTGAGGCAATCCGTTGGGCCCAGCATTCTCATAACGCTGTGTTTGGTCGATCAAAGCCTGCAAGAGTGGCCGCAACTCGTGCAGATAATCCCTGTAAGCGGATGGTAAATCAGGTCCATCCAATTCCTAGCTATCCGCAGAGCAATATAGGGAATACCCTCCCAAAATCTACATGTACTGGTACAAGAACCAACCAGTTCAACCCCATCGGAATGGGGAATCTGGTCGAACGACTGGATGGGTATGAAGGCCGACTGGATGTGATCTCCAGTAGTGTGGCCAAGCTCTGCGAATCCATCAAGGCAATGAAGACGTGTCTTTCCGGAGACCATTCACTGAGGAATAAAACGCCCTCGGTTTCTTTCCTTGACCTTGAGGGAAACGATGTGGGGTCGGGAATGATGGCCGAATCTCGACCCAGGAACAGATCGGCCAATCCGGGTCAAGAATAAATCCGGCTACACCAGCAAGCGACGAACAGGGTATTGATGCTGTGGCTGAAGTATCACTTTGGTGCCCAAGCCCCGGCAATCCTGAAGAACAGACGCTTGCCGGCGACCTAATTGATCTCGAGACAGATCTGGGAGATCCCATAGATTTTGAGACAGATCCTGGAGACCTCATAGATCTCCAAACAGATCTGAACGATCTCATAGATCTCAATACAGATCTTGGTGATCTAATAGATCTCTCAACAGTTCTCGAATCAATCCCACCGGTTACTCTGAATCAGAGTATACAAGCTGGTGAATCTTCTGCGATTCCGTCAGAGAATGAGAATGAACTGGAGGCGGATCCAGAGGATGTAATTGTCTGCCGCCTTAGTACCAGTTCCATGGCCTCTTTACCTATGTCATCAGGAGGCCATTCTGGAAAATCCGGAAGTGAAGACTTGGAGGAATTTCCTCTAAGCATGCCTAATAATGTAGGGCAGGAACAAAGCTGTATGCTTAGCCCAGAAACTCCTGGGTCCGCCCCACAAAACCTGGATGCGGTTTCCCAGGATAGGCGGCTCATTAAGCATAAGAACATAGCTTTGGAGCTGTTGGGTCAAGCTGACCCGATGATACAGCTAGATTTCTGTAATCCAGGATCAGCACATACTGCTATAGCCAATATGCATTCGTCCTGCATTTCAGCAGGAGTCTCTTCTTGGAAGGAGCAGCCAGAGGCACTGCCTGACACCCGGCAGAGGAGGCTATGGGATCCTGGAATTAGCAGATTTCCCGAGACGAAATCCTTGGGAAACCCTGACATGGATCGGGGATTGCTTCGGAGATAGATTATCTCTGAGGAAAATACCCGGAGATTGTCCGGGAGACTCGGAGCAACGCTATCGGGCGTTGTGATCTGGTCATTAGGGCAACCGCCTAGATAAAGTTAGGTTTTTGGTTTTTGGCGGTCGATTAAATATTGCCCATTAGAGAATTCTGCCTTCTTTGAAGGAATGTTTAGGCGAAAATAATATTCATTCGCCAAATTCCCGATGTGTTTTGGCCATTTTTTGATACTAAATTGGTGTTGTTTTGGTGTTCAAATTTAATGTTATATGGCCTATTGGATCGTTTTGATCCACATTTGTTTTAAGTTTTTGGACCCTGTGTTCTTGGGGGAAGGTTTTTTTTTTTTTTTTTTATTTTTTTTTTAGTGCTCTCCAGTGGAAATTAATGGAGGGTACAACGGGAAATAGTCGCTCCAAATTGGGTTTGAATTTTGTCCACATTTTTAATTATTTGGAAAATATGACCAAAATTTTTCAAAACGGGGGGGCCTGTAGTAGCGACGTATTTCCCTACCCCACCCCCAATCTATAATTGTGACGTCACCTGCCATGCTGCGGCGGATTTGACGTATATGGCTGACTGGCAGAACTTGAACTTGGACAACGCTCCTCAGAAGTCATATTTTGCCTGGTGAGTTTGTCAATCCCACCCCTATTTATATTTATAATTCTAATCATCGAGCAGTGGTGTTCATTTGTTGACCCCAGCTGCTTTACTACTTCATAACGATCGCGTACGTCGATCACGAAAGTTCAAGCATCCTAAATTTAGCGCGAATTCAAAATTTTACGACGAGACACTAACACCTGGTAATCGGCATATCTAGATCAACTTAAAAAGATTTGGCTTCGATTTAGGTAAGAACCAAGCGTTTTTTTTTAGAGCAATGACTTGCTGAATCTGAAGTTCTTTAGCCCTGAAATCTGCATGCATAGACCTCTACTACTAGTCTGTTCACTCAGTCCCACACACGGTTACCGGTACGGTAACCCGGGACTGAGCCTGAGGGAGCTCCTCCTCCGGCCCGCTTCGTGGGTCGGAGCCCTGGGGCCTGGGGCGGTATTCTGAAAGCTCAATTAGCGGTCGATTAGCGCTCAATTAGCATTTTGGTATTCTGAAAAGTCAGGCATTATCATACTTTATGTCCCAACAAACTTACCATTGAAAACGATGATCTTTCTCCGTCTACCAAAATTATTGAAAGTAGTTCCGGTGCAATGTTTACGTTTTTAGCTAGCTCGCTTCAAGGACAAGGTGAACTTCAGCCAACTTGATTAGATGCGCGGAACGCGCATAAAGACAGTTGGCTGACCTGGGAATCCAGAATCAACTCTCTTATCTTATTTATACTCATACTTTATGTCCCAACAAAGAAATTTCACTGTGCGCGCATATGGTGCGCGTTATGTCAACTATAGTGTGAATGGGGGTGGGGGACATAAAGTATGAGTATATTAAGTAGGCAGGACAACAAGAATTTCGAAATGTGTTTGTTGTCCCCAAGAATGTTATTAAAAATTTCTTAATATCTAATTTGTCATGTGAAACCACTTAAAACTTACGTAAAATTCATTTAAGCTGTAAAAATTAGCAATTTCATAGCACCAACATGGGTCGAAAAAGTCATAGACATCGCGGGTCCCTTGTTATGCACTGTCCTTACTATCGAAAGTTTAAACGATCACGATGTGCTCGCTAAATGCGAGCGCCCGTCGGCGTCTGCTAGCCGTCCTCTGCTGTGACTCTCAAATAGCCCCGCATGTGCGATTTTTAGTCAGATCGTCCCATATGCTGTTTTTCATGTTAGTACATAGATGCGTGCGCGTTTTTTGCGGACGCAGATCATGTACCCATCTCCGTCGTCTGCTACGGCTCTCCGTATCAGTTCCAACTTGTGATATGTGTTTTCATGGTGTATTTTCATTTGGTCTACATGCAGTTTGCCCACTTGTCATTTGGTCTAATGCCAAATGGGCTAAACCCATTTGGTCTACTAAATTGCCATTTGGTCTACACTTGGTCTAATTCCCATTTAGCAAAATGTCCAGTTGGTCTAATTTCAGCATAACATACATAATTATATATTTTTTTACTTTGTCAAATACTGGTACATAAAATTGGCTTTATATCATGCAGTTCCACATTGTATTTTGGTTCACATGCAATTTGCTCACTTCTCATTTAGTCTAATGCGGAATGGGCTAAACCCATTTGGTCTACACTTGGTCTAATTCTCATTTTGTGAAATGTTCAGTTGGTCTAATTTCAGCACAACCTAGGCTACTTAATTATTTTTTTTAACTTATATACATATATTTTAGTCTTTATACCATATACCAAATGGGCTTGACCCATTTGGTTTTAAAAAAATTTCTAATTGCCATTTGGTCTACACTTTGTCTAATTTACATTTGGTCTACACTACACTTGATCTAATTTTGAGTCCAGTCCAGGGTCTAATTTCAACATGACCTACATCATTATGATTTTATACTTTGTGAAATATATATTTTTTTTCTTTAAATAATTTCATTTCACCGTATAGTTTTAGCATTGGTTTCCAAATAAATAATACTTGAACAGTGGCATAATCATGATAATGGAGCCAAAAGTTTTGAAAGGTGTATCGGGTAAATTCATAAAGTTGTAAGCAGAAGCAAACAACAAAAAAATGTGGAAGCGGGGGGGGGGGGGGGGGGGGGGGGGGGGTGTTAATTAACTTCCTTTTATTTTCCAATGCCAGATCAATCTGTGTTTTTGCTTGCTAAATTTTTTAAAAATGATATGTTCTGTTCTCTCTACAATCTTTACTAATGATCCTTTTTTTACTTATCATTTTTTTTCAGACACATTCGCACCCGAACCGACTCTACAAGGGAAGAGAAGGAATTATTGAACCCCTTGAGAATATACAGGTCAAGGGCTGTAATAGTATACAGGGGCACTTCCTGGGAGTTTAATTTTATCTTAATTATGTGTTTTCAGGATTTTTTTTTAGGATATCTAACATTGCAGTGAAAATTATTGCCCCTGCTGATAGTTTTTCAGCTGTGCATGCCCCTCCTTAATTTCAGTGAATAAGGTGTGGCACTGCCCTCTATGATTCATTATGAATTTTAATGGGCTCAAAAATGCAGTAATTTATAAATGATAGCATGATCTTATTTTGATAAAGCATTTTACTTAACGGGGGGGGGGGGGGGTGAATTTGACTACTAAACCACCCCCCCCCCCATGTCAAGGATTAAATTTTTGGGAAAAAAAGCATATATAAAATAGATATAGTTATTGCATATCAGAATGTTATTTTTTCTTGATGTTTTCTCAATAACTCTAAGCTGTTATTGATGAATTCTTTCTTGAAACAAAAATAAGCAATTTATCCAAACATGTCAGTTTCATTTTGTAGACATATGCATTGAATTTACCAATTCAGAATATAAGGTATGCAATCTTTCATAAATGTTGATTTTTATCATAGGTGGATCTGGGGGAGGGCACATCTAGCTCAACCCCCCCCCCCCCCCCCCCCCCTGAGAGCTACAGTCAAGATGTAATGAAAATATGCAATTTTCATCAAAGAATGCCCCCCCCCCCGTAAGGCCCTTTTTTTGCTTGACAAATTTCCATCCTGAAAATGTGCCCCCCCCCCCCCCCCAGGATAAATCCTGGATCCACCACCCCTGGTTTTGATTAAGTTTTCATGTATTTTCATTTTGAAAAAAAAAATACTAGAGATTTATAAACAGCATGATTTACACTGAGCATTTCATACACTTTGTGCAGAAGAAATATTATCTTGAGAAATTTGGTTATTAAAAAATATGGAAGATATCTTTTGGATATGAAATTACTTTATTGCAGTTATTTCTTACATTGTATTGTCATTTTACTTGATAGAAATTCATTATTTTTTATAACCATGACAGTGTTATAAATTCATATTTACTAAATTGTAATACCGTAATCATTTTGATGTTCCTTCATCTTCATGAAAGTATGAATTCTAGTCATCTGCTTTAGTCTGCCCAATGCAATGGTTACAAAGGGCCTAAGCATCCCTTGTCATTTTTCAATAATTAGTTAAGTCAGTAGTCAAGTAAGGGGTCAGACAGTTTGGCTGTATTATATTTGTTTAATTGTCTTACTAGTGTCAATTTACTAAACTTTTTCTGCTTGTGATTGAACCACCAAGTTGCCAGACATTTGTTGGGCAGACATTAATATTGACTAGAGGACTTACTTTCCAAACCAACCTAAAGATAATATGATACTTCATGTATTACAGGGGTATATTGCCTCCATTCCATTGTTGGGATGTATATGGGCTGGGTAATATCATCTAACTTGTCCTGGAATAATCATTCTCTATAACAAGTTCACAGACAAACGGAGATTCCACTTCAGCAACACTCAGTTGAACATCAACATTCCTGGCATTGGTGGCGGAAGCCAAAAAATTTGGGGGGAACCGCCAAAATCTTTTGACCCCCCCCCCCCCCCCAAAAAAAAGATAGTGACCAAATGATATCTTGGGGGACACAGGAAACAAAATTGAAAATTGAGAAGCCAAAAAAAATTAAAAAATAAGGTTATCAACAAAAAATTGAGGGGGGGGGAATCGTCCCCTCCCCACCTCAAATTTAGGGGGATACGTCCCCCCCCCACTTCCGCCGCCTATGATTCCTGGTGCTTGGAGATCTGCGAAAGGCATGCTATAACATCCACTTAAGTTCCATTTCCTTTCATGTTTTTTTCCTCTTCTTAGTGAGCATCTCCAAGTGTTCATATTTTTTCAGTGTCCTTTTTTAGATTTATCAAACTCAGTTTTATTACCTGATAAAATTCTATCCCAAGAATTGAACACTTTGATCAAATTTGGTTACTATAACTGAAAATATATAAAAGGCAAAATAATCATGAGAAAAATAATAAAGAAAAACAGTTACTCAAATCAAATTCACTCAAAACCATACACTAATGTACTCTCCTCAAAAATCAGTTCTCACTTTTAGGTATTGATCATTCATTCAGTCAATAAAATAATAAAAACAGAGACAGGAGGTCCTCCTCAAAATAAACACAAACACAGTGTCTCACATACACACTACACATTAAGAGTAAAATCAGTTTGTATCTTTCGTGGGATTTGTTTTTATGTAAATCTGGATTCTTGTTAGTAGGGCCTTAGGTCACTCTGACTTGAACTTAAAGGTAAATGCTAGTTTTGGTAACGATATCAAAATGAGTTCGTACAGAATCCAATGAAATGACCACCAAAGTGTCTGTTTGTATAAATAAAACGCATGTGCCAAAGAATTCTGGAAGAAATTGTGTAATTGCTGAGAAATCAGCAAATAAGCACAGGAATCGGGTAGGGCGTCGGGCCCGACGCCCTAAGCAATATTTATACATTGTCCCACGTGCGCTTATCTGTGTTGGGGATCTTCGGCGTGAACATTTTTCAGCGTAGATTTCAAGATTTCACAAAGTTCAGTTAATGTAACAGTACCAGATCTAGATCCTCGATGATATGCTGACAATTAAGCCTTGTTTTACAGACTTTCTCATGAAATCAGTGTTTACTGCAACTACTGGAATTTCTCTTTAAAACTTCCAATCTCAAGAAGGCAAGATATATCTCAGTAGATAGTCATTATCAAGATGTTTAGGAGTTCAATCTGGTGGTGAGGTTATTCATGATGGCATCTGATATTCTGGCAGAAAGAATGAGAAATAAAAAAAGTGCATAAATACAATAATTTATTTTTTCAATGCAAATTAAATTAACGAGTCATTCAAGATAGTGTGTATTGTTTAGAGGGGGGGGGTGATGGCATGACAAGTTTTTAGTCCAAATTATTTTTATCTTCATTTTTTTCCACTTTGTATTACCATTTATTCAAAAAATGCAATAAACATATTAATAAATAAATTTTAATCTAGTTGGCAAAAGAAAAACCAGTGGCGCGGCAGTGCAAAGGCCAGTAAAAGGCAGTAAAGCACTGTCTGAGTGACTGACACCACGGCACTGACAGTGAGGTGAATGTTCATTTTCCAGTGCATGCACATTATTGTC
Organism: Lytechinus variegatus; assembly: GCF_018143015.1. Lineage (NCBI taxonomy): Eukaryota > Metazoa > Echinodermata > Echinoidea > Temnopleuroida > Toxopneustidae > Lytechinus > Lytechinus variegatus. The sequence continues at coordinate 24,213,238 of NC_054742.1, read as the reverse complement.
CCATCATATTCACTCGTTTTCAGAAAATATTGAGTTATTCCTCATATGACCATGATTATCTCATTCATGTCATTACTCTGGTGTTTATTCATGATTTTAAATTCAGGAAATCATTTAGCAAACAAAGAAAACAAAGCATTTCTTGACTGTGATTCCGTGTGATTCAAGTTCAATTTCATTTCTGTGTTTCACACGTACGCACGTACGTGACGTAATCTTGATCTCTAATCTGCTAATTGTTATGTTAATTAATCATCCCGTGCGCGCGATTAAAATGGCTCGAAATTCGACCAATTCAAGGGCAGCTCAGCTTGTAAACCTCACTGAGAAGGGCTTCCACAGCCCTTGCGATTCCCCGCGCTGCAATTTAACTGCAAGAAACAGAAAGGAAATCAATTCAAGTTTCACAATCAACGGAAAATCCAGAACCCTTCGAGACCCATTTTGCAAGAAATACAACTAATTAAGGTAAGAATTGAGAGCAACTCAAGACATTTTTGACTTACCGACACTTTCATGGTTATTTTTGGAAGATTTCATGGAATTCGGGGCACGAAAATGACTTCGGTAGCTCGCGAAAGTCCTATGCATTACGATGACATATTTTTCATCGCACGGAGGACAATCACAAAGAGAAAATATCATATTCATCCGCGCTGACAGGGGCTTAATTTTGACGATATCGCATCGCTATGCGATTTCACTCATTGACAAGCGGACGAAACTTACGTACAAATTTTGAGCACTTCCGCGACAGCGCCATCTAGTGACTACGGCCGTGCCTATATTAAGAGAGATGAAGATTGGCTTTCAAGGTTAATGAATCGTTTTGAGATCTCATGAATTTACATGGCTAGCTGTCAAGCTGAAATCGTATTAGGAAGACGGTAAGTGCGGCTTGAATTGAAAACAAGGGGAAAATGGGGTTTATAATATACACGTGCTGATTACGGCATATTAATTCAGCAAAAGGTGGGGGACATAAAGTATGAGTATATTAAGAGAGATGAAGTTTGGTTTTCAAGGTTTAGCCAACAGTGTTAAATGCGCGGAACAAGCATAGTGTGAATGGGGGTGGGGACATAAAGTATGAGTATATTAAGAGAGATGAAGATTGGCTTTCAAGGTTAATGAATCGTTTTGAGATCTCATGAATATACATGGCTAGCTGTCAAGCTGAAATCGTATTAGGAAGACGGTAAGTGCGGCTTGAATTGAAAAACAAGGGGAAAATGGGGTTTATAATATACACGTGCTGATTACGGCATATTAATTCAGCAAAAGGTGGGGGACATAAAGTATGAGTATATTAAGAGAGATGAAGTTTGGTTTTCAAGGTTTAGCCAACAGTGTTAAATGCGCGGAACAAGCATAGTGTGAATGGGGGTGGGGGACATAAAGTATGAGTATATTAAGAGAGATGAAGATTGGCTTTCAAGGTTAATGAATCGTTTTGAGATCTCATGAATATACATGGCTAGCTGTCAAGCTGAAATCGTATTAGGAAGACGGTAAGTGCGGCTTGAATTGAAAAACAAGGGGAAAATGGGGTTTATAATATACACGTGCTGATTACGGCATATTAATTCAGCAAAAGGTGGGGGACATAAAGTATGAGTATATTAAGAGAGATGAAGTTTTGTTTTCAAGGTTTAGCCAACAGGGTTAAATGCGCGGAACGCGCATAGTGTAAATGGGGTGGGGGACATAAAGTATGAGTATATATTAAGATAAAGGATAAAGGTCAAAAGAAGTAATCATGACGTAAACAAAGAGAAAACGCGAATGTCCAGTATTTGGGCGCAAGTAAAGTCCTGTACGCGGACAGGTACTATGGTGATATACGCTACTGGTAGTTGGTAGTGGGATGCGCTCCCGGATGGTAAGAGATCGAGATGCGTAACGATGGTAGACGCGGAAAGAAAGGTTGGTATTGGTTCATTTTATCATTTTTATTTTGCTCCCATAGTGATAATCAGAAGGTAAGTACATCTGTTTTTCCCTGGGTATCACAGATCGTCAAAATGGCATTCAGCAAACGTTTGCGAGATCCATTGACTGTCAGTTTTACGGAATTTTCAAACCCGTGGAATTTTTTCGCTTTGTTTGGATCATCGAGCGAGGAAGAGATTTGGGAGTGGCTGAGGGATAATGGCCTTGTGGCGAGATCCATGATTTGCGAGGTGTGCGGACGGCAGTGCAGCCTCCAAAAGAAAGCTGGGAGGACATCCGGATATGTCTGGAGATGCAGGCAAAGAGGAGCAAATGCCCACGATAAGACATACTGTGTGACTAAGAACTCATTCTTCGAACACTCTCACTTTGATGTGAGAGACATACTTCTATTCATGTGGCTCTGGCTATTCAACCCTAGTCTAAAGCAAGTGTCAAACATGTCAGGGATAGGATACTCTGTCTCATCAGTCAACTGGGCAAATTACATGCGAGATATCTGTAGGCAATTTGTCAACGACCTATACTACAAGGACACTGAGAGATTGAGAGGTGAAGTGGAGCTGGATGAGAGTTTCTTCGGGAGGAGGTGCAAATTCAATCGCGGGAATCCAAATCCTGGCCATAAAGTTTGGATCTTCGGGATGGTTGAGAGGGAGACGAATCGGCTGATCATCTATCCAGTCGACAGGAGGGATGAGGAGACATTGGTGACCCTTATCGAAAGACACGTTGAGCCAGGGACAAGAATCTACAGTGACGGATGGTCGGCGTACTCATCTTTGAATGAGCGAGGATATGAGCACTTCACCGTGATCCATAAGTACGCTTTTCAGAAGAAATACAGGAATGTGCTAACAGGAGAGGTCATCAAGGTGCATACGAATAGGATCGAAGGAGCATGGAAACACGCCAAAGACCACTTTAAGAGGATAAATGGCACCAGTATGGCTAACTTTGAGGCACACCTTGCCGAGATTGTGTGGAGAAACCGAGTCTGCAAACGGAACATATTTCATGCATTTTTCGAGTTGTTGAAGCAGCACTACCCCCTGGATGGACCTCACCAGCTGCAATGTCGAATTCCACTGTTCGACTCATGGAGCGCTGGACTAATGCCAGATGCTGGAGGCGATGCAAATGAGTCGGTAATCCGGTGTGAGGAATCAGCTGAAGCACTTGTAGATAGCAGTGACAATGACACTCCTCCTCCACAACCTCCACCACCTCCATCACCACCACCACCACCTCTACCCCGGCCTCAACCAGCTTCACCACCATCACCTGCACCACTTGCATCGTCCACTCCAATACGGACTGTTCCGCCAAAAAGCCGTCCTCCTCGTTATCAATCAAAGTCTAGATGTCCAATCAACTTCGAGCCAATCGAAAATGCTCAGGATCTAAAGCGCCGTCGTCCTCGTCACTCCCATGTAAAGGCAGCCAAAAACCCGTACACTAAAGACAATTTCACCTCAAAGCTTGTTTGGTCGGATGATGACGACGATTTTGTGTCTTAATTTTCACAGTTTTGCATTTGGAACGTTTATGGATACAATTAGTTCGTGTTTATTTTTATTAACTTTTGAAACATTTGAGACATTTTCAGGACTAGTGAAAATCATCAGAGCAAAGAGTTAAGGTAAGATTTTGACTTTTTTTTCTATAGGCCTACCAATTATAGAATATATAATGTGCTTCCGCTCGATATGATCATCCAACAAGTTTATGAAAGTTGAATGAACCCGGCAGTACGAGATAACAGCGGATCCGGACAATGGTTTAAAACTAGGTCATTATGACGTATACAGGTAGGTATACGTCATAATGACCTACCGGTATACCGGTAGAGATTCGTAAAGAATATAGTTCCGAGTAAGAATATCACCCGCGGAGGAATATTATAAGTGACGAGGTTTTGAACAGCGTTTATGGTAAAGAATTGTGATCGAAAATCTGTTGGGACATAAAGTATGAGAATGCCAAAAGTCACTTAAGTGCCCCTTTCCTTATTTGGCAGGGTCGCGTTGCGCGCACTTGCAATAGTACGCGTTATGACCGCGCAAAGACTTAATTGAGTAGTTACGAGACTTTTAGTATTCTGAAAAGTCTCAGTCATAGTCATACTCATAGCGCTCAATTAGCGGACTTTCCAGTGAGGAAAGATAATGGTGATAAGAGGTCCATTAAGTCTCATCATATCTTGCTAAATGTGGCTTTCGTTTCGTATAAATATTGTCAAATCGGTTGCACGCGGAAGGAAGGAGGAAGGAAGAGAATAAAGGAGAGAGCTAAAAGGGGAATAGAATAAAGGGGGGAAATGTGGTATATAGAAACAATAATATTTAAACGAATAAAATACAAAAGAAAAAAATAGTGAGTGATGCCATCGTTTTCCCCACCTATAAAAACCTATAAATGTCAACATTTGTACGTTTTTTAATAAAATTTCGGCTTTCTTTGTAAATAATGCTTGTTTGATTTTTAAAATATGTTTATTCCCATTTGTTGGAGAAGATTTCTCATATAAATGAAAAGTACCGTATGTAGTTTTTAATATAAGTAGGAATTAAGTTAAAGAAGAACCCCCTATCATGGCCCCGAGACGGAGGCAAATAAAATCAGTGATGTAACTTTTCCGGAAATTGCCGGATTTCCGGTATTTTCATGAAATCTCAACTTTTCCGGTTTTCCCTCCCTCGAAAGTTGCCGGAAAACCCGGCCCCTTCGAAATTTCACGATCGGCACGTTCTAAAAAAAGACGATTGATCGCCAATTTGTTTTGTACATGTGCTTTGCTTGCCACGTGAATCGCGACATCTCGGCTACTGAGAAATTCGCTCTGATTACGTTACGGTCAGTATACAGTGTATACTGACCGTAATTACAGTATTCAATGCACAGAACGCTCGCTGTCTGAAATTCTGATGGTCGAGCTGTCGCGAGTTGGCTTGAATGCGGAAGTGAACCCTGGATCGCAATTTCCACACACAAACACATGCACATGTGCCGCACATATTTTGTTTGCCAACCTCTCGTTCGGACTGTGATTTAACCCCAAATGTGCAATAATGCTCTGGCCCTTAAGCGGGCCCCTGGACCCCCGGCCGTAAGGCGCGAGAGCTTCGCTCGCTCTGCTCGCTCCGCTTCGCATTTTCAGGTTTTTATACAAAACTCCAGTTACATCCCTGTAAAATATTGTAAAAAAAAAAAAGAAAGAAAGCTACAAATGGATTCAAATAGGGGGGTGTGAAAATCAGAACGCGTTCGAAAAAAGGAGAAAAGCACAAAGGTACAATAAATGAGAGAGAAAGTGAAAAGACAACAGTTAATTTCAACAACATAACGAAACTCTAATCTCCGATGCAAATGCTTTAGCATTTCAGCAAAAATTCTTTTTATCAAGATCGTGGTGCAGCGCACCTGCAGCAGCCGGGCGCTGCGCTGTAAGCAAAAGGCTGTAAGGCAGCAAAGTGAAGAGACACTGCGCGCTAGTAGAAAATTTTATGTTGTAATTAAGAGCGCATTTTATTGGCTAATTCGGCTCAGTAGGGGAGTGGCCTAAAGGGAGTTAATTGAGCGCTAATAGAGTTTTCAGAATACAAATTTGGAGGTACATTAGCGCTCCATTAAATGGGTAACTTAAAAGGATATTTAAGTGGAAACTTACGAGACTTTTCAGAATACCCCCCCTGTTGCATGACGAGATGAGCGATACGTAGGAACGTCCTAGGACCATTCTTCCGAGATAGGAAGATTGGCGACAAATCAGCGCTTTCCGTTTCACGAAGGCAATTTTTTCTTCCAAGTCCGCGACATCGTTTTATATCGATAGTATCGGAAAAATATTTAGTCTTCATCGTCACCTGAACCTTTTATTTCGGAATGACGAGTTTTCTTAAAATCATTTATTTCAATAAAAAGAGATCAAATGGTGTTCTATTTATTACTGATTGTAGAATTGATGTATGGAGCTTACTTTATGAGGTAAAAAGAGAAAAAACTTTAAAGTTCACAAACATAACTGAATAAAATTGAAATTTTCATTATTTCCCTTATTTAGAACACGGTGTCCTTTTAAAGACACCTTTCATTGATATTTCAATGAAAGAGACCCTTGCCCGATATAAAAATTGATTTAACTTTGTAATTTAGACATTTTAGTAGTTCAATATTCTATATTTAATAGAATACTTAATATATGATGACAATTTTGCAAATTATGCGTTAATATGTTATTTGTTGAGGTAAAAATATGGTTTGAATGGTGTAAACAAAATCAACAGTGTCTGATTGTATGAGACTAAAAGGAAAATATGAGAGGCTGCGTGTGAAATATGTAATTTATTTATTTTATTTGTTTGATATAACGCAAGAAATACAAATGTGAGTGTTTAGAGTATAAACATACCTCAGTTGCATGATGAGTATCCGAAGACAAGGAAAATATGAACATTGCTGCAAACATGGCCAAGTGAATAAAGTAGTGCTATGCAATAATAATTAAAACATAGAAAAGGCTGTGAAATCCGCAATGGAAAAAATACCGTTAACCTGAAATAATGCTAAAAATTACAACGATCATAAACGTTGGTCATATTTAAAGTTGATCACTGAATTAACGGAAATTTATATAAGAATATTATACAAAATATATATGACTAACGTGATTCTTTTGGGGCCTACCCTGCGATTTGAAATGCGCCTCTTCGTATGGACTTTTCATAATCTTTTCTTTGTGAACTTATCTTCATTTATATGATTGTGATGGATTCGTAAGCTATGGGCCTAATCTGTATCTTAAATTCAGTTAGCTATTTCTGCAGATCTTTGTTTTCTTACATCTCAAGTTATCCCAAATCCATTCAATAATTAATTTTCATTGATTCTAATCAAGCTCATTAAAACTAATGATTATAATGAAAATGAATAAAAATAAATGATTTAGCATGTTTAACATCTTAGTTTTGTGTCTTTTTTTTGCTGAACGTTATAAACACGTTTTTACTTACATAATTACTTTTTAAGAAATTTGTTTTCATGTTGTTTAATTATCTATATTGAGAAAGCATAAGGAGTCAGAGAGGGAGTGCAGCCCATTTCATAGTTCAAGTTTATTTATTTTTTAATGGAAAAGGGGTGGGGATAGGACGTATAGGGAGAATAAATGAAAACATATTTTGAAAATATTTGGGCTTACATTACCCTCAGAGAAGTTAAAATGACTTCCGTTTTGGTCGTCTTGTCGACCTGAAAAGTGATGACAACTAGCCCCCTTGTAAAAAAATAACTTGGCGCTATCCCAGATAAAATGTATCAACCCCCTAAAAAATATGTTTAAAGGTGATATGTCAGTGTGGCTTGCCGTAACCGCATTTTCTCTCATTGCCGACAGTGGCGGACGGTGTGCAAAGAAGATCATGCCTACGTAGGACATGTCTGGAGGTGTCTTTCCAAGGACCATTCTTCGTATCGCCCAAATCGGCTTTGTGAAACAGTTGAGCGATATCTCGTTCTCACGTAGAACGGTTCTACGAAAGACCATTTCATGCAACTGGCCCCAGGACTCGTCCGTGCGTGCGTGTACTATAAAGCTTCGGCCTCTGTTATGTTGGTTGTTCAGCTGCACTCCGTCTCCGTTGGCTTCACATACTCACCAAATACAGAGACCAAAGTTCTAGCGCGATCTGTACAGGGGACTCACTGCCTATAATTTATAGACTTTATCTAAGTTCGGATAAAACGGAAGTTATTTTGCGCAACAGCCGAGGTAGATCTAGACACAGCTGGCAGCCGTCTATTTCGAGGAGTTTTTTAACCTTTTTTTTTTTTCAATTTCTCCTCGTACACAGACGGCTCGCTATCGTGCAGCCACCATTAGGGGACTTGCAATGCAAAATCCCCCTGTCGGGGCTCTTCAATTTTTGCCTTTAATGAATAAAAATTTTGAAAATTAATGCGACCAAAATGCAAATTTATATTCCTTCTTGGCATTAATTGCCAAAGAACGGAGAAAAATGAAGTTAAAAGGAACAAAAACAGTGACCTCGGCTGTAGCGCAAATTCACTTCCCCGTTTTATTTGATCTTAAGTACATAAACATATGGCCATTGAGTCCCCTGTACAGATCGCGCTAGAACTTCGGTCTCTGTATTTGGTGAGTGAAACCAACAGAGTTCAGCTGAACAACCAACAAAACAGAGACCGAAGATTTTGGTCTAAGGTAGATCTAAGACTAAGTCACTGTTTTTGTTCCTTTTTTTAACTTGATTTTTCCCTGTTTTTTTGGCAATTAATGCCAAGAAGATGGAATATTATTATTAATTTGCATTTCGGTCGCGTTAATTTTCAAAAGTTTGATTCATTGAAGACAAAAATTAAAGAGCATTTTGCATTGTAAGTCCCCTAATGGTGGCTGCACGATAGCTAACCCAGGGAGCTCCCGCCCACATAGACCAAAAGCTTCGGTCTCTGTTATGTTGGTTGTTCAGCTGAACTCCGTTGGCTTCACTCACCAAATACAGAGACCGAAGTTCTAGCGCGATCTGTACAGGGGACTCACTGGCCATATGTTTATGTACTTAAGATCGGATAAAACGGGGAAGTGAATTTGCGCGACAGCCGAGGTAAATCACTGTTTTTGTTCCTTTTAACTTGATTTTTCTCTGTTTTTTGGCAATTAATGCCAAGAAGGAATATGAATTTGCATTTTGGTAGCGTTTATTTTCAAAAATTTTATTCATTAAAGACAAAAATTGAAGAGCCCCGACGGGGGGATTTTGCATTGCAAGTCCCCTGAAGGTGGCTGCACGCTAGCAAGCCGTCTGTGTACGAGGAGAAATAAAAAAAATGTTAAAAACTCCTCGAAACAGACGGCTGCCAGCTGTCTACCGCCCACTGTGCGGGTGGGAGCCCAGGGGCTTACCGTGTATTTGACCATACTCATGGGACTAGCGTGATTTATGGTCTAAATATTTCTCCAAATGAATTGTGAAAATAGAAATTGTGCACTTACCACGATTATATGGATGAAGGTCTAACGTCAGTGAGTGGCAGTTTTCTGACATCTGGGCACAAACTGGAACCTCAAAAAAACGAAAAGTTCCCTCCTACCCCTGTCTCAATCAGCCATTTTTGTTATGATTCGTAACAAAATGGCCGATCAAGACTGGGGTAGAAGGAGAGAATTTTTATAACCTTATTTTAACACAAAAAATAATACAAAAATTAAGAAAAATCATGTAAGAAGATGAGCAGATACGTTACACACAGATGATCTTGTCGCCATATTTCCGTCTTTGTTCATAGCCTAGCCCTAGTTAAGTTAGTCAAGATGCGTACAAATAATTATAAGGGCGACGATATCATGAGTAGTGCTAATTTAACAATGAAAAAAAAATACTTTGATCGGCCGATAAATATCATGAATTGTAAAATACTTGCATTAGCCAATAAATAAAATATTTTAAATATTTATTGGCTAATGCAAGTGTTTTACAATTCATGATATACATTAATACAATATCCTAGACCAAAAGCTTTGGTCTCTGTTATGTTGGTTGTTCTGCTTTACTACGTTGGCTCCACTCACCAAATACAGAGACCGAAGTTCTAGCGTGATCTGTACAGGGGACTCAATGGCCATATGTTTATGTACTATTAAGTTCAGATAAAACTGAAGTGATGTTGCACGACAGCCGAAGTTAGTCACTCTTTTTCCCCCCTTTTTAAGTTTATTTTTCTCCGCGTTTTGGTGCATTTCAGGCCAAAACAGAATAATAATCCTTATTTTGGTACATTTCTTTTTATATATTTTTATGAAATAAAGAAAGGTTCTCTCCTACCCCAGTCTCGATCGGCCATTTTGTTACGAATATTGAAAGAACATAAGTATCTTGAGAATTTTACAGTGACAGTTGAAGAAACTACTTCCCTAGCTCTCTCTCTTTCTTTTCGTTTTACTTAACTAAACTAATAAAAACATACTATCCATTCTTATTTACATGTATTTGAAAAACAGAAACAATAGGTGTGTTATGATGGCTGCCTTGAAGGACATGTCAGAGTCAGATGTCGCTCCTGAATTGTCTGGGCTTCAAATGTTACCATTAGTGGAATTATATCCTTCCAGCTCATTGCTTAACAGATATGTTATGGTGAGTGTTTTGTACCGTTACCATCTTCATTAAATATTTTGTACTGCGTCTATGGTATATAATGATAGAAAGAGTATACAACATTAATTACCTGAACTACATTTGTATTGCCCGATTAATGATGAAGGAAATACAAAGCTACATGTAGTTTAGGTAATAAATGTTATCCCTGTATTAGATGGTAAAATTATTAGGTAGCCCAGCACCCACTCATTTCTTACCTGAATCTACATGTTGCTTTCAAGTAACTTAAAATTCTGGTAACATTCTAGAGTCAAAGGTAATTTTAGCAAATAAATTCATTTTAGTTACACATTTTTTAACGTGTGTTTGATTTTAAATTCTAAATCCATTTTTGTGTCTATCAGGGGCTTCGGCCCCCCACTTTTTTCCAAAACCGTGTGCTTAAACATAAAATAACCATATGATTGTGTTTTTTTGCATTGTCAGCCCCCCCCCCCCCCCCTTTGAAAACTGTTCCACAGCCCCTGTCTATTTCAGATTCAGGTATGCTGTTTCTGACTGCTTCCTTTTCTTTTTTTTTTTGCTTCTTTCGCTGTACATGTATGTGATGGATCTAGCTATCTTAAATTACATAATATGTTACAGATTAGAAGCTGTTAGAATTAGAAGCTCACATTTATACAATAAACAATTGAAGTGCTTCATTTTTTCATTTAAATTTTTTTTTTTGGCCATGATATTGTCCCATATTTAGTAATATCGGGACCATCCTGGAACCTTCTGTGGACTTGAAACTGGAAGGATTTCATCCTGATTGTGTACTGACTAGCAGCACTACATATATATAATTGAGGACGCCATAAATTTCAAGCTTAACCGCTCACAATGGTAGTCTCCTGTGTTCATTAAGTTATTTTATTATTATTATTATTAAAAAGTCAAGTTTATGCTCACATCATTATTTTGTATTCATTATGTATTATGATTATATTGTTTATGTTATGGAATATTTTGTATATTGCATAGGCCTATAATTATGTAACATTTGATATTATATTATTTTGAATGCAGAAATAAAAGCAAGCAACCAAAAATATGCTTTTCGCAAAACACTGTAATTTTTGAAGTTTGATTCATTCATAATCACAATTAAATGAATCATGCTGTATTTCAACCTGTAAGAAATTGCTCTGATATGTCCAGGTCAGCCTACATTTTTTAATGTTAAACAAATCTATCCAGAAATCTCTTTAAAAAAAACATGTATGTGAAAGAAATTGGAAATTGTATAACCAACTTTAATAAGCTTGATGCAGGACAACTCTTCATCATTAATGAACTAGGCCAAATATTGAATATATACTCATTTACTACATTTGATTGTATCTTTGATTCCTCATCTCTTAACTATTGATTTTTTTCACTCAGGGTAAAATAGTTGACCGAAGTCCATTGATAACTAAAGGCAAGCTACCAGTCTTGAAGTTTGTTTTGGAGGAGTCTTCTTCATCCTGTCGCATTAATGTTTATACATTTGGTGACTATGCAACAGGGATTGATGCTTATAAGGATGGGGTAAGAAATTACAGCAAACTGTAACTTTTTCTTTGTAACTATCTCTTTTTATGTCAGGGGAAGGGGTGTCACACTTAATGGCCCTTTATCCTTACATATTTTATGAAATAGAATCTTAAGTAACCACAATTAATTTAGAATGTCCCCATTTTTAAAAGGCATTTCTTCACTCTAAGATTTTGATTAAATGAGTTCTATTTTGAAATAAAATGAAAGCAATAGTTTGTCAGTATTTGAAAAAATCCAAGGTCAGGATTTTGAAGTTTTCTTTGTTACTAAAATAATGAATTAGGGTCTTGTTATCCATTGGGAGGGGGCACTCACATATATTGGTGCTACAGGGACGTGCCACTTTGATGACCCCCTTTTTCAGACCTAATTTTCAGTTCTCAAGATATTCCGAATGACGAAACTTCCATTCAGAAACCCCTCCCCATTTCATTTCTATTTAATAATTATATAGAACATCTGGGCCCCGTTGCATAAAAGTTTTCATTATGGTAACTTTGCCATGCAATAGTAAGTTGCATGAAATCCTTGATTTTGATTGGCTGTTAATCAGCATTACCATGGTAGTTACCATTGGATTGCAAAGGTACCATTAAAGTAACTTTAATGCAACAGAGCCCTGAAGTATATTTTATTCTGTGACTTTTACTTGCTATGACTATAAAATTCTATTCTCTTTTTTTTTCTTTTTAGGATACCATCTTTATCAGCAATGTTATGATAGAACGTTCTCATACATTCTCTAAAGATAACCATCATAAGTGTCATCTTATGGTTCATAAAGCTAGAAGTCATGCTCGTATTTGGGTAAGTCCTTCCCTCTATTATATGAGGATAAGGGTGTAGAACACCTGAAAATAAATATCAGTAAGTTTTGTCAATTCACTTAATCAGTGTTCACTTATCATTTTGATTTGAAGTCTTATTTTTAAAGCTACTGAAAAGACCCCCTTTAATTTTCTGATATTGCAGCATTTATTCTGACTGAGTTTTATGAAACAGTGCCTTAGATTCAAGAATCATTTGAGTTACAGACAAGGGTGGTGATTGCCTTCTATAACTTTTCAAGTAGTGGAAAAACGTACAAGAACAATAATAGGAAGAAAAAAAGGGGAAGACTTAAAGTATATAAAAGGGGGGATCAGGGTTGTGAAGCTCTACAATAACCTTTCAGCAAGAAATTTATCTACATTAGCTGCCCTCACTCTTAAATGGGTACCCGATAGGAATTTTTTGTAATGCTTTACAGCTACTTAACTGTAGTGTGCATAATAATATCTGCCCAAGTATTAAGTGGAGTAGAGTGGTGGCTGATGTATATCGACCTATTATGAATACATATGAAGTTGTCTTGCAAGTCTCCCCCCAACAAAAATTGGATGTGAATGAAAAGAGAAGTTCTTACTATCCAAATGCTAAAAGTAAGAAAGTTATGACATCTTAAATTGTGTTCGATTTTCACTTTACATTTTTACTCGTTTGTATGATGCACATCCTGGCCAGTATGTAAATGAAGAATTGAGAACATCACCCATTCACTATTTCTTTTGTATTTTATTATACTAAATTTTATGATCATGGAGTGAAACAAGTTTTAATTCATCCTTGAATATGGAATTACCATTGTTGCAATGTATTTTTGTTCATTGAAGATGCTTCCTTATCTTCAAATTAGCAAAAATTGAATACTTAATAATGAGATAGTTGATGATGTCTCTCACTCACTTTTTCTTTTGTTTTTTATTGTTTGAATTATACAATATATCTATTTTTACAGATCTGACAATGAGCACCCTCTTGAATGAACCATATCATGTAAAAACAATGGGTAATTTTTCATGTTCAGGGAGGAATTAAACTTTGTTTCATATGACAAAAAAATATATTCCATATTGCATATAATAACATTTTGAAAAGATAGTGAGTGGATGATGTAATCGGTCCCCTCATTTGCATACCAACCAGAATGTGCATATGACTGTTTTGTAAAATTAAGTGAAACTATACAATGTCTAATTGTCTTATTTTGCATCCAATTTTGATAGAATTTTCAGTGTTATACTTGTTGGATTTTTCTCTTTTTATTCAAATCAATTTTTGTCTCACCTGCGAAGCAGAGTGAGATTATAGGCGCCACTTTTTCTACAACAGCGGCGTCAACACCAAATTTTAACCAAAGGTTGAGGTTTTGAAATGACAGCATAACTTAGAAAGTATATGGACCTAGTTCATGAAACTTGGCAATAAGTTAATCAAGTATTACTGTACATCCTGCCTGAGTTTTAGGTCACATGACCAAGGTCAAAGGTCATTTAGGGTCAATGAACTGAGACCATGTTGGGGGAATCAACATCAAAATCTTAACACAAGGTTAAGTTTTTGAAATGTCATTATAACTTTGAATATGGACCTAGTTTATAAAACTTAAATGTAAGAATAATCAAGTATCACTTAACATCCTTTGCGAATTTCAGGTCACATGACCAAGGTCAAAGGTCAATGATCTTTGGCCATGTTGGGGGTATCTGTTAAATTACCATCACAACTTTAAAGTTTATGGATCTGATTCATGAAACTTGGGCATAAGAGTAATCAAGTATCACAGAACATCCTGTGCGAGTTTCAGGTCACATGATCAAGGTCAACAGTCATGTAAGGTCAACAAACTTTGGCCAAGTTGGGGGTATTTGTTGAATTCCCATCTTAACTTTAAAAGTTTATGGATCTGATTCATGAAACTTACACATAAGAGTAATCAACTATCGCCTAACATCCTGTGTGAGTTTAAGGTCATATGGCCAAGGTCAATGGACTTTGGCTATGTTTGGGGTATTTGTTAAATAACCACCATAACTCTGAAAGTGTATGGATCTAGTTCATAAAGCTTGGGCATAAGAGTAATCAAGTATCACTGAACAAATCATGCAAGTTTCAGGTCACATGACCAAAGTCAAAGGTCATATAAGGTAATTGAAATTTGGCCATTTTGGAGGTAATTATTAGATTGCTGTCATAACTTTCAAAATTTATAGATATAGTTTAAAAATGTGGATATAGGGGTAATCAAGTATCACTGACAAGTCTTAGGTCACATGATCAAGGTAAAATGTAATTTATTGTCAATGAACATTGTATTGTAATATATGAATGGTATTTTTGTGAATAATTATTTTAAAGTAGGTTTTCAAACTCAGCTCTGCTGCTATATTGAATCGCGCGATGCAGGTGAGACTGCCAGAGGCGCTCCACTTGTTGTTTGGGTGGACTTGCCCTTTGAGAATGGATCAGTTGCACATCTTGTCATTGAATTAATCTAACTAGATCTATGTACATTGCCTTTAGGTATGTCCACAACAAAATAAAAATGGTAACAATGCTGCACCCGTATCAGCAGCCACTTGCACTACTACAGCATCCACAAGTACTACAGGCCCTACAACATCCACAGGCATTACAAAGGCCCAAGGTGATGGAGGGAGTGTGCCTGGAACACCTTCTAAGGTCACCCATGGCAGGTTAATTGATATCAATGCAGAATCTTCTCCAAATAAAGTGAGAAACTTGTCCAATTTTATCATAAGATCTGTGCAGCCCTAAGATGTATTATAACCTCAAGATCTAGGGGTGGTATTCTGGAACACTGTCAAAACTTTTGTAATAAATTTTGTCATTTTTCTCTGAGATGTGACACCACTATGATTGTCACAAATCCAACTTGGTATTCTGAACATTGTTTTTTCCCTGTCATATCTCTCTAAGTTCCCGCCCATCTTTTCGGAAGGAAACCAATCAAAATCATCAAATCACTAACGTACCGATAGAGGGCGCATGCAGTACGGCCCTGCAACGCATGCAATCCGACCCCACATTATCAGAACGTACCACACTTAAGCCTAAACAAATAGTCGAACTCCTCGAGTTCATCCTCAGATCCACATATTTTCTGTACAGAGGCTCCTTCTATGAGCAAACAGAAGGAGCAGCAATGGGTAGCCCAGTCTCAGCGGTTGTGGCTAACCTATATATGGAAGGATTTGAACAGAATGCTTTGCCCAAGTGTCCTTCCACATGCCGCCCGCGGGTGTGGAAGAGATACGTCGATGACACTTTCATAATTGTAAATAATTCCGAAGCAGACAGCCTACTCGCATACATGAACAGCCAGCAACCGTCCATCCAGTTCACTCTGGAGACTGAACAAGGAGGGAAATTAGCATTCCTTGATACGCTAGTCCAAAGACACGAGGGCGGGAAACTTTCCACCTCTGTCTACCGCAAGCCCACTCATACAGACCAATACATACCATATGATTCTCATCACGACAAATCGGTCAAGAAGGGTCTTATTAAATGTCTGTTCGATAGAGCAGAACGTATTATAACTCACCCGCCTGAACTCCCGAAAGAAAGAGCACACATACGTGGCGCCTTATACAGTAACGGCTACCCACGCCGTTTTATCAAGAATACTTTCAAGAAAAAACAACCACCAAGGGATCAGAAGGTTTTCAAGACTTGTACAGTCTTGCCATACATAGATGGCCTTTCACAACAACTTAAACGCCGATTAGAAGGTCACGGTATCCGAACGGTTTTCCGCTCGGACACCACCTTACGCAAACAGCTTGTACGCCCCAAAGACCCTATCCCTGATCACAGACGTGATGGCGTAGTATACAATATTCCTTGCCAGGGATGTGACGGGTCTTACATCGGAGAGACAGCCCGACCAATAGTTGAACGCATTTCTGAACACAAGCGCAATGTTCGGTTACAGCGAACCGACACATCCGCGGTGGCAGAACATGCTTGGGAGAAGCAACACCACCCAGATTGGGAGGGTGTACATTGCATTGCCAAAGAAAGACATTGGTATACACGCAGGATTAAGGAGGCTATTAGTATACGTCTTTGTCCTAACAATTTCAACAGAGACAGCGGGATCGACATCCCCGATTTCTGGATGCGGACCATCCGACAGCACAATACCCCCTTACCTGGCAATGCACGCCGACCCGATCGTTCCCGGCCCCGATCGAGGGACCGCTCAGCCAGTCAACCCCCGCCCACGGGAAACTAGCGAGCCCGCCAATTTTTGGTGTCATTTTTGCATATTGCCGACCCACGGCGTATTTGCATATACCCCCGGCTTATTTGCATAACTCATGACCAATCACACAACAGATCAGTGCCCACCTATTGTTCTCGCGTTTGTGCGTACGGTCTTGGAGGTTAGTATAAATACAGTACGATATCGGACAATCCGTGTCACTTGATAAAGAGTTGCAGCGGCACTCGAAAGCTCGTGAACTTGTAAGCTAGTGAACACTTTTTGCGAGAGTGATCACGAATTTCCTAGAAAGTCAGTGAACACTTTTTGCGAGAGTGATCACGAATTTCCTTGTTGACCATAGTAGATTGCGAGACAAATGAATACCCTCTAGCGATTGTTTCAATCCGCAATAATGAACCTATTTAGTATAAAATCATTGTTAGTTCTCAGTGAGAGCCCTCCTACTTCTAGCCAATTGGAAGACCCCGTGGCAGGTAGTGCGTATCCCCAATACAGTTGCTGGCAACTACCCGTATATTGATGCGCTTAATTACAAAGAGAGACAGGGAGCTGTGAAGGGTTTTAGAAGAAAAATAGAAAAGGAAGGAAAGCAGAGAAATATAGGGAGGAATTAATGTGTAGGGCCTGATTAATTACAGCATGAAAAAGACAATTTTGAAAATTGGATGATAAGTGAAACTAATACCACAATCTAATCTATATAATATCATTATATGCTTGACGTTCAGTCGGCAGGGTATCGGGATATTTGGTACTGAAAGATATGACAAAATTTATGATTGCTATCCCCGTCATAACTTTTGATCTATCGTTTGCTTGTGTAAAAGGATTATGCGCATTGAAAGCTGCATATTTTTGGTGCGCCTTAAAGAGAAGAGACAAAATTTATGATAATTTTTTTGTGACAAAAGTAATGACATCCATCAGAATACAGATTTTGTCATATCTTTGGGAAAATATACAATATAGAGAAAAGACAAATGTTCAGAATACTGCCCCTGGATAACAGTGTAATTGAGTTTTTTCACTTGATTTCCATTTTTGTGCAATATATAATACATTACTGCATTCCTTGGTCCTATCATTTTCAAGAGGATGGGCGCTACTACATGCCAATCAATGCAATGATATGCTCTGTGGCTTCTAAACATAAACATTGGTCCTACTGTAGGTGTTTTAACGCTGCACATTAGTCCCCTATTGTCAAACAATGTATCATGTCTTTTGTTGTTTAGGCTAGAAGTCGTATAATGTACATTATATAACTCAAACAAAGATTCTTGCCATCTGATTGGTTGAAAGTTGAAAGGTGTTCAATATTTGGTCCATTCTTTGCTGCATGCATTTTGTAATTTTCCATTGCACGGTGACCGTGCATTTTTTTATTTTTCTGCTAGCCCTCCCTCACTATAATCATGTGTATGTCTACTTACCTTTGTGTGTATGTGTGTGTGTGAGGGTGTGTTTGTGCAAATGACGTTAGCGCAGATCAAACTGACTGCGCACTCGACTCAAGATCCATGAAGCAATTCGCGTCACAAAACAATGAAAGAAAATGGTGTAATCCACCGACGAGCAATTATCAGAGAAAAGGAGTTGATGGAAATGGGCCAACCTAATCTTTATCTTTTTTATTCCTTTTTTACATTTTTAAAAACTTTGTAACTTATATGAGTTATATAAAACAAATAATGAATGTAAATATTTGTGCAATGGAAAGAATATTTACATTCGATGAAAGATTAAAAGTTCCATTCAACTCGGCTAACGCCTTGTTGAATGGAACTTTACATCTTTCATCTCATGAAAATATTCTTCCCATTGCATGCATACACATTCATTATTTGTATAATATTTGGTTAGGTATGAGGATCGACGCTTAAATAAACTTTTTCCTTGGACCCTGGTGATTTGATTATCATGATTTAGTTGAGCCACAGTAGTTTTGTTTGGAATAGATTAAATAAATGATTAGCATTTCATTTATTATTACTTAAACTTTACCTCATTTAATGTTACAAGTACATGTAGCTATTGCAGTGATGTATTTTGTAACTAGTATTATCTATCTATTCATCTTTCACATTGACGGTAAATCTGTGGTGTTTGATAGATATGAATAGATATTTTATTTAAAATGCCCTGTTATGTTTGTGTAAAGAATTCACATGCAACACAAGAGAAAACAACATACACATAGTTTTGTCTTTTTAGTCTGTTTTTAGGTCAAATATGAAACTTGATGATTCTTCTATTATTTATTTTTCTTTAGTCCAACAGAACATATAAATATACATGTTTGAATGACATCAAGGAGACTGGCTCTGTCGATGTTTATGGTGTTGTCAAATTTTTCAAGCCACCATACAAAACGAAAGGCCCAGGTAAGTAGATTTGGTTCAGAAGTAGACATTTCATTAAAAAAATATAAACTAAGATTTGTATGTCATTTTCAACAAATATAACAGTTTGTCACATAGGAGAAAAACTATATTTGGTTAGGCGATTATTTCAATCTATGGGACTTTGAAGATTTGCCAAATTTAGAGTCAGGTTATGGTGACATATTAAAGAAAATTGTTGATCTGTTTATTAGACCTCATTGGTTCACAAAATTTTATTTAAATTCCATGACAAGTCCATCAAAGCGATTAAATTTTCCAGTTTTTTCTTTTCTTTTCTTTTTAAAGAAAAAATATGTACCAAATGAGGATAGAGCCTTAATTGTTTGGTCCATGTATTCTCTTTAATGCTGCCAGTACTCTCATGTTGAAAAAAATGATGTGAAAAATAACAGACATATGTACATTATTAAAAGTCCATGAAATTTTCTTCAAAATTTACAAAGTTGAAAAGGTTGAAACATTAATAGAGGAAGCCCATACACTAGTTTTCAAACAATAGGCACCATAATGGTAGCAAAATTGCTAAATGAAAAAAAAAAAATTCAGAAAGCTCTCCATTCAAGTTTCTTCTGTATTCATTTTACATTAACATATCTCCAAGTGGTAATGTGCTATTCCGTATCACATTATCCTTCCTGTCTTATGATCATGAAGAGTTCCATGGCTAGACAAAAATCTGTGCTTTCTGTCTGCTGCCACCACTTGTCATGAAATGGAGAAAAAATCTACATATAAATGAAAAAAGGAAATACATAAAAAACAATCCGTAAATATAATAAAATCTTCATAGTGCACCTATTACTGAAACAAGTATTTATAGTAACATTGTGAACAAATAATAGGCTCTATTCATTTATTGAATTAGTTAAGAAAATATGATTTTGCTGTAATTACAAGTAATAGTACCATAAACATATTTGAATGTAAAACATCGGTCTTCCTGTACTGTTTCTCCTTTTCAGCAAAACTGGTGTATCCAGGAGAAACAGGCAATTGCTAAAAAAGTGTCCCTTCCAGCATTGAACACTGGGAACAAGCACTGAAATTGCACCCTTATCCAATGTCTGATGTGCCTGGGTTAGTGCTGACATTGTGATTCATCTAATTTTGTCTTATGCTATTAGCTACTTTGGTTCATGGAATACTTAAATGTTTTTTCTCTTTCTTTCTCCATTGAATGACCCTCCATCCCCACCCCCTTTAGACTATTGTATGTCCCTGACCATCGTGGATCCATCTCTGCCTGAGGAAGATTCTGGTCTGAAATGTGTTCTATTTCAACAGGACATCAAGAAACTCCCTGAGGTGCTTAGCAAAGGAGATATCGTCAGACTACACAGACTTAGAGTAAGAAAATGAATGAAGTCATTCACAATATTCACAGATGAATTTACTGTGAAATTGATCAGTGGAAGAAAGAGTCTCTAGTGAAGGCTGTTTATAGTGTATTTAAGGAATTGTACATGTACTATCAAATATTATTTGGGAATGAATATTCTGATCATAAACTGACTTAACCTTTCTCGTCTATTGTCAATTACTGTATCCAATGTTTGTTTGACACTATATAAAGAAAGAAATAGCACTTAATCCATTGCTCACAAATACACTCTATTCCTATACTATACATTCTGCTAACATTGAATTGTTTTGTTTTCATTTGACTTTGAAAGTAAGTGACCCTCACTTTATGGCATTTGTATTGTGAACATAATTCAACAGTGCTGAGTTTCGTAGTACACAGGGTGGAGCATCAATTTTTCTAGGACTGTACAATGTACATAATATTCACCTGTCAATTGAGTCACATGCATTTTAGTTTAATGATGATTACTTAAGTGTGTCAACTGGCATTACAATGTCGATTAGGTTTATTGTACATATTGATTGGTAGTCAGATTGTTTTCAGAAATGTTTTTTTAAAGGGGGGGATTTTTTGTGAAAATACACCCAAGTGAAAAATTAATAAGTGGGTAACCCAGGGTTTGTTTCTATTCTGCAACATATAGATCCAGAAATACAATAGTGATTTCCAAGGAGCCAAGGGGAATGGGTTCTCAAGTCTAGTATTTGATGGCAGACCCAACACTCCTTTGGAACCCAGGTCATCCAGTGTTAACTACACTTTAACAGATCAAGACAAGGAAAAGGTGAGAGTTGAAGCTTAAATTAGAGTCTGAACCAAGATTCTAACATTGATGCTTATGGTAAGCAAGTCAACTAAATTTTCATGTGCTTCTATTTAATGGTGTACACATGATCAGTGATTCAGCACACAAACAAGAAAATGAGTTGCATATGCCTTCCCCCTTATATAAATATATTACAGCATTAGAAGAATTGCTGGTATGATATTGATTTTAGTGTGAGGGAATCTTTTTGTTGATAACCAATGTGTTGCTGATATGAAAGAAGATTCATGCTTACACTGTTACAGGCTTGTGTATATATCTCATAAGATTATACAGCAACAATAGTCTGTCCTCAAAAAATTATATTCTAGCGATTCAACCTATTGATGATTGTTTTTTGTAATTCCCATTATCTTTTTATAGGAACCATCCACTTCCACTAGTAGGCAAGGGGTTAAGATCTGTAGGAATAATATGCAAAATTTAGACATAACTCCCATAGTGAATGTATTAAATTATGCTGCTCTTTTGAAGGTTCGTGAACTCCGATTATGGGCAAAACGCCAGACATCAGTGCCCCTTGCAGGCCAGAGCTGGACCCTGTCCCAAATAGTCTCCCGAGAGTACTTTGACCTCATGTGCCAGGTCGTTGCTGTGGCAATCATCCCTGCAGAAAGTTGTGTGCTTATCAAAGTATGGGATGGCACCAAATACAAATGGTATGTCATGTATATTTGGTGATGGTGATGATTGATGAGAATTGTGGTGAAAATAAAGATGAGCATGAGAATGGTGATGATGAGGAGGAGGGAGGGGGAAAAGAAGAAAGAGGAAGTTTTTTGATGAAGAAAGAAGAAAAATGTGGTAATAAAAATGATTTCGATTAGATGCTATAGTATGACATATAGACACATATGACTCATAGTATAGAATTTCCATACATTAAAAAAAGTTCTGGTATTGTTTCCTCTTATTTTGTTCTATCAACCAGAGTGCTCTGCGTACTCCAGAAATTATTTCTACCAATTTCTTAATCACACTCCTAATCTGAGAAGTAAACTGGTCTCATCCATTGAATTGTGGGAAAGGAACATTTTTCTTTTCATTAAAAAAACTGAGATGAATATCAAACCAACAACTCTTGGGAGGGAAGAATGAAAAGTTACTGTGCTTCACTATCCATTACTGGTATTTGATATCCTACAGGCCAGTAAGATGTTTGGACGTGAGTAAAGTACAAGTAAAGTGGGATACCGAGTTGGCATGCCGAGCTGAAGGCCTGATGCTTGATGTCGCCCTCTATGACAACCACATGAAAGCTGGCCGAGAGCTGAAGGTAAGGCTCGTTTGTAGAATGTGGAACAAATGAGTGTTTTATTGGAATTTCTATGTCTTTAAGTTTGAACAAAGCTGACCACATTGAGGAGTGTTATTCGTGAATGAGTTTTTTTGAGTTACGGGAATCCTTGTATTTGATTGGTTGAGATCAGATTTGTTGGTAAAATCATTTTCATGAAATACTCTCTTGGTAGTTCTATTACCGTACGGGACACCGTACGGTGTCGTACGGGACATTTCGAACACAATATCTAGTCTCTAAGCTGATTCTTGAGCAATAGCGATTTATTTTTTGTCAATAATAAAGTTATAGTGGGTATTCATGTGAAACACTGATTACCAACAAAAAATGTTCGATTATGGGTGAATTACAGGTGAAAATGTTGTGTGTCGTACGGGACTCAGAAATGTCCCCTACAACACGCAACATTTTCACCTCTAATTCACCCATGGACAACATATTTTTGTTGGTTGTCATTTTTTACATGACTATCCAGTAGTACTTTATTATTACCACAAAATACATTGAAGTTTCTTGTTTGTTTGGGTTGAAAAATGTTGAGAAAATGGCTGATTTTTTAGTATGGAGTCACCCATTAACTATTTCAGAGTTACAAAGTACTGTGACATTAATATATATGCTAACATTGGCGCAGCTTTATTTCGAGTTTTAAGTTTTGTGAAATTTGTATGCCGTGACATATGCCCTTGCCACAAGCTAACAATGTTCCCATTTTTAATCTGCATGTTAAGCAAACCTTAAATTCAACACCAGTTCCAATTCTTATCCTCAAGTTGATCTTAATTGCAAAACTACTTCACAATAATACCATGTCTTCATACAGACAGGAGAGGTTGTTGCTTAATCAAATGGTAGTTTACTGAATCTTTTAATTTCAAATGAAATTAAATTAAAAACAACAATGAACTTCAGAAGGTTGATTGTTTTGGATCATCATCTTACAGCCTGGTGACTTTGTAAGACTCTACAACCTACATGCTGCGCCCTACGTACCACCAAACACAGCACCTGCCTCAACGTCAGCTGATCAAGATAATACTAACCATAATACAAACATGATCGAATTGGTCTTGCACCGTGGAACATCATATGGTCGCGGTCTGGTGGTTATGAAAGAGTATGAGGAGGATGTCCGTGTCATGAAAGGGTAAGTCTATACAAAATCCTGTTTGCTGTTGTTTTTTTCGAAATTTTGATATTAGTGAAGTGTTGAAGGCTAAACTCTGAAAAAAAAAAATATTTTAGAGGCACTAGAGACCAGGGAGGGGGCTAAATATGTGAAAGCCAATGTATGCCTAGCAATTGAGTTTAGACAGACTTTTTGGAATGCTCTCCAGGGAAAGAGGAAGATAAAACGTTGTGTTCAGGCTAACCAGAATCCAATCATCGGGGTAATGAAAATCTAGTCTCTTAGGTGCTTCGAGACATTCTGATGAATTAAGAGCTTCATAAAAGCAGAATATGAGTAATAGTATTATTTATTTCTTGAAGCTTGCAACTTGTAACATGACATTACTTCTCAGACAAAATAATCCTTATAAGATCATATCATCAAAACAAATATTTGGTCAGCCTTTTTTGTTTTGTTTACAATACAGGAGAATGGAAGAGTTAAGTAGAAGACAAGTTCAGCCATCGAGCAATGGTGACTGGTCACATGAGAGTGGTCAGTCATCATGTGGTGGTGATGGTGGTCAAAGGATGGATAGCAATGAAATCGAACTTGATAACCTTGACTGGGAGATTCCAGACTCCTTAGGAACAACCAGGTCCTCTCCAAGACATAAGAACCCAGAGAATGCAAGTTGGCCGAGCTCTTTCAATAGTGGACAGGAATTGCAGTGTATGCAGAAACCCATCTCAGGTGAAAATCTTGGAAACCAATACCCAGTTTCAGAAAATTCTTTAAAAGTTCATAAATGTCCAGTTGGAAAATAAAGGTGCTTAAAAACTTACATGGATGGGGTTTCCAAGATGTTAGGAGTTAGATTGTGAGGTGCTGCTGACATTGCAGCAGCACAAGGAATATGATTATTGGAGGAGTCTCAGCAAGAGCAATATGCAGATCAAAGTGTCTACCCTAGCAATGGTGATGATATCGTCATTGGCATAGTTTTCTTTTTATTTAAATGGTCTATTCGTGTTGTTTGCATATGCGGAGCACAACAGACCCCTTGACCCCTAAAAATGATGTCATGAGTGACTCTTGTCCTACTCATTGATGACTCGCAGTACCATCAAAGAAGTAGCATATCATTTACAACATTTACCCAATTCATGCGTATAACATGGTCAGTAAGTTTTTATAAGTGCGGTGCAAGGTGAATCAGAGGTCTGTCCTTTATATGTCCTGACTTTGTTGTTTTGTGAAATGGTGCATCACAATCAATTTGAAACCATAGATATGTCAATGTTTATTTATAAGTAGTGAATAATTTGAATGACTGAGGATGTGTCATGAGACATAAATGACACAATGCACATGGGGACAATGATGTACTTTCTCCCAGGTTGATAAGTGTGTCATACAAATGAGATGTACTTTAATGTCAAATAAATATTCAACTCTTGTGATACTGTATCTTGTTCAAATTTGTGATAAGGTTAGATTGTTATTTTTTTTTCTGTTGGTGGTTGTCATTGTTCATGGTAGTATTTTCATCATTACTGTTATTGCTTATTTATTTTTTTATCAGTCATCACACAATACCAAGATTGTCAGGTTTCCAAGATAAAGCAGATGAAGGACCATCCTCCTCATCTCTTCCGCTTAAAGGCTGCAGTAGTAGACTACTACCCAAGAACCATCCAGGATTTTGTGCATCTTTTCTGTTCACAATGCAGAATGAGGTACTGCTTCTTTTCTTTTTTTGTGTGTGTTCCTTCATAATTTTTGTAAACGAACTGATTTTAGTCATTTGAGTAATTGTTGTATTTTACAATATTTTTTTCAAAATTATTCAATCTAGCAAGAGATCATCCAATCAAAAAGTGTCCTTTTAGATTTGATGCAAAATCTTTTCATCCCATATTTATGTTTACGTTCTGATTAGTAACAGATGGGGAGGAAATATTTTTATTGATTATCAAATCAAACTTTAAATAATGGAATACCAATGAAGTCATACAGTTTTTTTATCAAATCTTATATTGTTGAGGATGTGTGCCAGAAAATGTTTTGTAATTTGGTCTGTGAAATGGTGAAATAACTATTTAATTTTTTTTTATCTTTGGTATAAAGCTGTAGGATACCTTCCACTCGGAGTGCTTCAAAGAGCAAACCACATGGTAACACAGGACAGTCAAGTCCAGACAATGACAGGAAGAGAAAAACAGCACAAGGGTTAGTATTCAAGGTCACAATCACTGTCAAAAAATTATTGTCAACACAAATGTAGGAAAATAATTAATTGCATTCTGTTGTCCTTTGAGTTTATTGTCAAACCGTTGTAGTGTGGATCCATGAATTTCTTTTATGCATTTTCATTTTGTCACTTAATCTAGATATCTTCTATGAATTGTTTAAGTATCCATGAACTGTATAGTATCTTGAATCTCTTACTATGTATCTTGTCATTGTAGTAGTATCTTAGACAAGTGTGTGAACTATTTGTTCATAGATTTGGTAATTTGAAAGTCTGTTAAATCATTTATCTGTATTTTTATCATTATATCGCGCATTCCCTTTTTAAGGGAAGAGAGGGGCAAATAGCTAATTGAATCCCAATGCTTTGGTCTCTAACAACATGATTAAACAAGGGTATGCAAGTAAACTTCTACATCACCCCTTATTATTGTGGTATATATTCACTATTATACTTTTGTGTGTTTTTTGTTTTTCTTATAAAGATTTGAGTCCCCTAGAAGAAGCAGAAGAATCAAGAAACAAATAGGAGATTCAAGTGGTAAGTAGACTCTCAGTGATTCTCAGAATATGTTCAATTGTGTTTGAATAAGACATAATGTAATGTGATTTTGTTCTTGTATGATTCCTCTATGCACTCTTGACAGATTTCAGGGAATAATATATAGTTTATACTGTGTTTTCTTGATAGTTTGTTTTAGTTATCCTTATTCTGTGCAATTGATATTATGAACTCTACCATTTGAGACAATGCTAGAAAACTAATTAAGTTCATCCCATTTTGAACACAATATCTAGTCTCTAAGCTGATTCTTGAGCAATAACAATTTATTTTTTGTCAATAATAAAGTTTATACTGTGTTTTCTTGATAGTTTGTTTTAGTTATCCTTATTCTGTGCAATTGATATTATGAACTCTACCATTTGAGACAATGCTAGAAAACTAATTAAGTTCATCCCATGTTTGATATTTATATTAATTATGATATTTCTGAAAATACAGCTAGATTAATATTTATGTAGTTTGTGTTATTTCTTTGATATTCATTGTTGTAGTAGCTCTCATCTTATTTGTATCAAATCATTTTGATATCTCTATTCTTGATTCCCCCATAGATTCTTCACAGGAAAGAGACAAACAAAGAAAGAAGATGGCAAAATGCAAAGGAAGACAAGTCACAACAAAATTGACACCTCAAAAGAACAAAGAGAATATTAATGCTCTAGCTTACATCAAAGGTTAATGTCTTGTTATTTTGTTTTTATATTAGGCATTTGATAATCTGTGTATTTTACATCAATTTTTTTTTCTATTTGAATTTTTTTTTGTTATTTTGTATTTTTTTTACCAGAAAAAAAAGGGGGGGGGGGGCTTTAAGTGTGCACCAACATTACAACATGAATTTAAAAAAAAATCTACAAAAATGATCCAGATTGTCAGTTCCTATTTCTGATATCTATTTGTGATGTCTATTTCTGATTTCCATTTCTGACAATTAGTTTTGCTTTCTATTTCTGATTTGTGAGGTCTGTTTCTGATACTATTTCTGATGTCCATTTCTGATTTCTGTTTCTGATGTCTTTTTCTAATTTTTAATCTAATGCCTATTTCTGGTAATTATTTCTGATTTCCATTTCTGATGTCTATTTCTGATAATTATTTCTTCTGGCTATTTCTGATGTCTTTTTATGATGTCTATTTCTGATATATTTAGACTTGACAGTGCAAGAGAGTTTATCTCTAATGAAAGAAGGGATGCAGCTAGTCCGTGTACCAAAGCTCTATATGAGAGAGGCAAGACATCATGACAAGGGAAGACTTAGTAATAGAACACAACTCTATGTATGTCCTACATGCTGTCCAGATCAACATCAAGGTTGGTAATCTTATTTCATGGTGATTCTTACAATTATGCAGTACACGGCTTTGTTGCTGTATGGTCGCCCTTGGTGCATATTTAAAAGCCATATTTTACTTGGTATTCTGAATGTATATATTGTGCACAACTCTTCCTTCATGTGAGCACCAGCAGTACACATTGAAGAGGTCAACATATCATGGTCTAGTAATCTGACAATTTCCTCCAGCAATAAATTCATCCACATTGGTGTACACTTGACAAGTGTAGTAAATAAGTAACATGCATTAATGTTTGGAATGCTTGTGTGTCTACAACCTTTCTGTCTTCTACCCGTTTAGTCTCGTCCTAGATGGTCTAATCCCATTTTGTCTGCAACCAGTTCATTGAATAACCTTTAGGTCTTGTTGCTACTTAGTCCATAGGGTAGATGAACTGTTTATGAACCAAACCTTCATTAACAAAGTGAAAAATGATGAGTAGATGAAGTGTAATTTAGACAAACTGGGCAATATACTATATGAGAGTCGGTATAAGTGGATATGATACTAAGTGTTTATAAGACCAATTCTATTATAGACTATATTGGTGTAAACCATTTGGTATTAGACTAAGAAATGGACCAAATGCTTGTAGACCAAGTCAGTATGGACCCTTGTTTGCTGGGTTAGTGGTATTTATAATGATTGGCATCTTCATTATATCTTGAGTAGGCTCTGCAGAGTGAAACAAGTGTTTTATAATATACAAATATTGAGTGCGATCGTTCCAAATATTACATGAGCGTGCAAGTTGAATAGACTGCTCCAACTTTCACCGAATGTAATATTGGAACAGTCTTAAACTGTTTGTAAAATTTGATACATGGATATAACTACAGGTAATTTCATTTTTCTTTATAGACAAAGATGTTGTGCTTCTGCAGTATCATTACTGGATCAAGCTATGGCTGCAAGATTCAACAGAGAGAGTAGAGACCATCTTACAAGGTTCTGACGCTGTAAGTAAAAACATCAAGATATGATCATTTTATTCTAACATAATTTTCCTTCAGCCTTAAAAGTTATACGCTATATGAAATGGATGAATTAATTCAACTGTGTAACACAGGAATGAAGAATGGAAAGGAACATGTTTGGGACAGGGAGAGAGCCATGATAGGACTTGAACTCGACCATGTGCTAAAATTATTGGAAGCCAAAGATTTTTTTTAAATCTGCTTATATTGTGTATTTCTTATATTTACTATTTTGTTTCTGTTTGCTTTCATAATGAAGAAAATATTGTAGTTATCATTCTAAGACAGTTATACATGATTTGAATGTCTTAAGAGTTAATAAATTGAACACATACTAACAGAGATTTGTGCCCCGATTGGCTCTCCATAGTTAAACTACAACCAGGGTTGAATTTAAACCCGAGTTCAGAATACGGCACATTGTGTCAGTCTGTGCCATCCACCAGAACACAGCACATTGATAAATTTTGTATCTCTCTCACTCTCTCTCGTCTATCCTTCTCTCTCCAACTTTTTAATCTCTATCTCTATCCCTTTCTTTCCCATCCTATCCTTTCTCTCTCTGTCTCTCTATTTCTGTATCTGTCTCTGTGTCTATCTTTCTCTCACGTTTAACAGGAATTGTTTTTTGGCACACCAGCTACCAATCTTCATATGAACCCTGATAGCAGGCTCTCCATAGCTGATAAGATGGAAAGACTGTGTCCTCATCCTTGTGAGACCAACCCTGATACTGACCCCCCTCAGGTTAACTCTGTCACCACCAACCCCAAGCTTGAATGCTGCGTAGAAAGACTGGTCTCTATGAAACATGGGTCACGCAAAGTCACATACCATATGCGAGATACCCAGCTGGCATTAGATGTACATTGACAACCTATGTTGATTGTGTAAAACATTGGGAAACCCATTTGCTCGAGAGCTCGCATTTGAATCGTCTGGGGCTATTAGTTTCAGCCTATCACATGGTCATTAAAAAAGTGATGAGTTTTCAGATTATGACATTATGGAGAGCAAGTACCAGTTTCATATCAGTATGAGAAGAATAAAAGAATCATAGACAAGCTACTGTAATAATGATACAATGTATTCTTTATATATCCAATATGGATCTGCATTACACCATGCATATGGGAGCTTTGTATTATATTCAAGAAGGTGTCGTTTCTGTATTTCATATAACCTACATACCCTTGTAGGGTTAGAAGTGACTACCAGTTCCATTACCTTTTTTAAAATGTTTGACTGAAATAGCTCTCTTCCGATTGTTAGCCACAGTATTTTTTTTCCAGTGGGGCAAGAATATTTGGATTGATTCTGATATTATGCATAGCAAGTACAATAAATTCCTTGCCTAAATAGAACATTATCTATCTGCATATGTTTAAATCTCTTTAGAATGGTAATATAATTAACATATGATGCACCACGCCGTACACCGGGGTACCGTAGTACCCCGGGGTACGGCGTTGTGCAGCGCCATCTCGTGTTGTAATAGTGTACAGTTACATTGTTGTCATGGTGATCATGGTCGTATGTTCGGTGCGACAATCATGACAATGAATGGGGACAATGATAATTTCCTTTCTTTGATACAATCTAGTGCCAATAATAGTAAACAAATTATGTTATACTTAAGAATTTAAGTATACTTTTCGACAGCTAACTTACACAAAAGATTAGCTTATAGTCCAAAAACTTATTATTGCACAGTGAAGATTAGAACAGAACATGAAAATTAGAATAAAGTTATCATTTGCATGCATCAATTGTTACATAAGATCACTAAAAAGAAAAAAAAATCTGTACAAAACATTAAAATATACTTGCACACATTTTTGGTAACCCAGGGTACAGCGCAAAAAATAAAATAAATAATTCAACAAAATGGCGGATTATCATTTGGTACCCCAGGGTACCAAATACTGCATCATATCAATATTGAAGATTGTTTACTTTTAGGAGACAGGTACCATTAAAGATTACATATGACCATGCATTTCTAATGTAAATTGTGTGCCTCATTTTTAAAGTTATGAATTCTATTTTGTAGGAAAATATCTAGTCTTCAGAGATATTTCCATATTTTCGTTCATAGCAATATAATTGCTTTAAGTTATATTTATATTAAAATATACCTACATGTCAAAGTTGCAGTGCATGAACTATTATAATGTTTTATTTTAATCATATCATCATAGAGCTAGATATAGAAAATTCTTATATAGGTCAGGTAAACCAGACATTGTGAAAGATAGAAATCTGGGCTGAATAGTAATTATGCTGGAGATGGTCAATACAGGTAAGCACAGATGGACAGATATATATATATATACAGATGCCATTCTGATTTTACTTATTTCTGAGCAATTACAATTTTTTCTCCAAAGAATTGTGCACATTGTTGTATTTGATCATAAATAAACAATTTTTATTGGATGGCAAGAACATATATATTGAAATGTTGAGTTTGGTTGTTTCTTTTTCACGTCGAAACTATTGACCACAAAAGAATACATGCTGTACCTTGTAGTCTCCATACTGAAGGTTATGTCTACCATAAAATTTTATATTCATATATATTATATATATATATATTATTCATTTATTCGTTTTTTTTTTTGGGGGGGGGGGTCATGTGGTTTTCATACCTTGTCTTGATTGAGTCAGCATATGCAAGATGGCTGTACTATGCTCTGCACTAGGATATGTTGGGGATTAATGAGCATAGCATTTGGTACAATTTCATATGTGTTGATACATACAAGAAACAATTGACATTTTAATTCAGACTGCAAATTGATTGTAATACCTTTTGCACTTCATAAATACATGTATTCAACTGTATCAATTTAGAAGCATTACTTCTTTGAGTGGTTATCAGACTGTAATATGAATATTTCACAGCACAATCTACATTCAATTAATGAGATCAACTTTGAAGTCAATTTTTTGAAATGTATTTTCTACCCTTCTGTTGGCTACATACTGTATATTTTTGTATTATATCTTAAGAGTCTTAATATTTAAAAAGTTTGAAAAGCTGATAATTAAAATGCCAAACTGCTATATCAAACATTTGTCAGATGCATATAAATTATCTTTAGTATCTTTAGAGGTATTCCTCAAATGCTTCATAAATGTATTAATGTACGATATATACATTCTTACCTGTACAAATATGTAAATATATATATTTTGATAATTTCTTTACACACCACAATTTATTTCACAAATGAGTTTGCAGTCTTGTATTCTTTTTCTATTTTTGCTCTCCATCTCTCCTTCCTTCTCTCTCATATTTTTTTTTAAATTTGATCTATTGCCCTTGTTTTCTTCTCTCCCATGCTTTTCAGCTAATACATCTCTCTTTCATGCCTTTTCTCCACCCCTAACTCATCTGTCAATTTGTTTCTTATATCATACACTTGAAATGAATTACATGCAAAAGATGTTCCATGAAATAAAAACTGCCTGCAAACCAAATAAACATCAAGTGAGTTGAGCAAATTTATTATGTGTACAATATCATAGTGGAAGACTTTGAGGGATGATGTGTTTAATATAGACTGTATCATGAACACTAATAGTCTGCCTACATACAACTGCTACATGTAGTAATACATAGGTGAGATAATCATTGAACTGTATGTTTATACAAAATTTGATATCCACACACCTGACTTGAACATCAAATTTCAGAAATATCTGATGAAATTAAATTAATATGATACTGACGATAAAGTCTACCCTGAAGTTAAGTTGGTTTCAAGAAAAGTGGATCGATGTGAGAAATGTCAAAGTTTGGTGAAAAATCCATGATTCATAAGAGAATGAAGTTAATTTTGTGATGCCACATTCGAGCAGCTCCCACATTTATGCATACAATAATTTCAATAAATTTCCTTTGTTTTTAGAAATTAAAAGTGACTTCACCAGTGCCTTCAGTATATCAGAAAAATATTTTCTGCACATACTTTTAAAACGAAATGTTTTATCATAACCCATTCAAAAGGTCACTTTATAGATTTTACGTCATATTAAATAACATGATAGGAGAGTTACATGTCATCACAAAACAAAATAAAAACTTTACAAATTCACTTCTCTTTATTCTTTGATGGATTTTTCCATTCATTGCAATGTTTCTCTCACTATGCTTTTATTAAACCTACTTAATGACAGGGTGAACGTCCTCTTTTAATCTGGCGTTGCTCTTTTTTAGCATATTTATTTATCGATATTAGGGGTTCTGAATAATTTTTATGGAAGTGCTTCATATGATATTTGAAATCTTTTCTGTTACCATCCAATATGGTTTGTATGCACCACTGTAAAAGACCTGATTTGCCACAGGACACAAGAGGCATATAGCACTTTGGGAGTCATAGAAATTTTGAAAATAATTTGCATGAATGGGAGCATATAAAAACTCATACAGCTTCATGAGCAAGCTCAAAAATTGATGTAATAAAAGAATACAAATCTTTTGAAAAGCCTCCCAAGAGTATATTGCTTGTAGTTGTTTATATCAACTTCACTCTAATACCAGTGAAAACTGGAAAAGCTATAACCTCCGACAGGAGGCGCACAATATAATTTCCATCCTGGGAAGGTAAAAACAATATGTATGTGGATACGTTTGACAAACTGACAATGTATTTTACTACTACTTGTGGAAATAAACCTCGTTCTAAGAAACATGCAGGATAGTTGATATATTCTGACATACACATTCCGTCTGCATAGTTAATTCAAAAATCAATATGAACATACCACAAAATAGAAAGTTCCCCGAAATCAAAATCAGCATTTTTTTTCCAACCAAGAGGTTTTCAACAAAATGACCTGATAGAACTGTTCCAACTTCTATTGACTACCTTCTGTGTAAAAATTAAATTGATCAGTTATATCATGCTTTAATGAGCACAGATGAACTCTTATACTCACACTCTTCACAGAAGGTTTCTTTTTTTTTCATTTTAAGAGAGTTTTAAAATCTCGTGCTGCTTATTACAAGTGCTAACTCATCCACCAGACAAGTTGTGATTTTGAACTTATTATATGAATTGATTTCTTAAGGTAACAAAATCTCGAATCCCCCGCCCCCCCCCCCTCAATAATCCTAATGGAATCGGTAAAGGAAATAATCTGTTGTCTCGTGATGCGGCAAACTGAAATTGCGACGTTTTGCCTGCACCTGCTTGTCTTTTTTAGATGGATTTAGCAATCCCAAATTTAGGAGGGATGAAATTTTAAAATTTTTCATGAAAATGTATTCATTAACCAATGTTATGCATAGTAACTATCAGGATATGTGCGACTTGTTTATCAATGAATAATAACCAATTGTATTATGTGAACATTCACCAGAATAATAATATGACTAAATAAATTCAGAAAATGACTTGTAACTCTTGGATTGATAATTTTGCCTTTTACATGTGCTCTGATATTTATGATCTTAATGATGTACTTAATTTTTACACACAAATTAGTCAATGAGTGAAAAAATACATCTAACAAATTATTTCCTTAGAACCTTTTTTGTTGAAGGATCAGGCTATTTTGATTCAGAAGGAACTTACATTTTGTATTATGTTTAGTTCCCTCCACAGGAGACATAATTTTGATAAAAGGTACCTTATATCATTTTACATTGATTTTATTGCTCACAATTTAACAGACATGTAAACATAACCATCTTGATACATCTTCTATGGAAAATACAAATAATTCATCAATAGGCCAAAACCTTATAATCCTTTGTATAAAATATTTGTACAAGAAGTATACATACATGTACATTACACATAACTATATACATTATCAAACAATATGTCTAATGAGCTAGGAAAGAAATTATAAATGTCCTTTGCTTTAAAGGTATTTTGTGCCATAGGATTTCAACGAAAATTGCGTATACAATGCTCTTATTTAATCATTAAAAAAAAATATTGAATTTATAATGAGTGAAATATACTATGAAAAATAAGAGACTTGGGAAGAGTTTACTACTTGCTATATCAAGCATACAATCTCCACTCTATTAAAAAAATCAAAAACTTTTTCATCTTAAAAAATAAATATTGAAAATAAATACTGAAAGCTGGAAACACTCTACACATTGCAACTCAAAATTTAACAAAGGCTGAATTGATGATTTAATCTCAGTGGTTGATATTCTATGAATAGCATTGATAACATTTACCCTTGAATAATTTGAATTTTACTTGAATTAAGCAACTCATTCATTAAGATTATTTCAATCCTGCCACAAACAGTGTTTACATGTAAATATTAATTTTGTGGTGAAATTAAAAGAAAAAAATATGATTGTTAATCTGATTTCAATGATCTATTATGAATATTGAACAAGCAAATAAAATCTAGCATCCCATAGAAGCATGGAACATGATTCTTTTTTTTTCTTTCTTTTTAACCCAGGTTAACTTATGAGAATATCTCCCAATATTATTAATAGTATAATATTCTTCAATAATCGTTTACTCTTTCCAGTCTGTTGTGTCCAAGCAATTCTGAGGCAGAAATGTCTGTCTCTACTGCTAATGGGCATGACATACTGGTGTAACAATTTTTGCTTAAATTTCTTTTAATTAAATTAACTAAAAAGGCAAAACCAAAAGAACAATATGACATATACTTGGGGAAATTATTCACCAGCCAAGAAATAGTAGTACTCATTAGGTAAAGAGATATGTGATATACCCTATATGGCTATTGGAAAAAAAATAATTATGTCTACAAAAATATACTTTTAAGTTTGTGTAAGTAATATGAAGGAACTTCAATTGGAAGACATAACATGTTTTACATGATTATATACTGTTTATATAGAATTGCACAGTGCACCTTTCTGCTTGATGTGAAAGAAAAGCTATCATGCTATCTTAAAATACCATTAATACTTCAGCGACCAGCGCAATTGTTTGATTGTAATATTTCATCCAATGAATATTCATATTAAGTAGTGTTTTAAGTGCCACTTTAAGCTTATGACCATAAAATACACCAAGATTATTATTTTTTGAGAGTTAGCACAAAGGTAAAATACAAAACAAAATACTAATTAAATAAAGAATATATACTGTTGGGCAAGGATTACTTACAAATTTGTTTCAATGATACATGTAATGACTTCTGATATGCATGTGCAAATTCTTCAATATATATCCACTTTAAATAAATGTGCTTTTTCAAAAATCTTTGTGAGAAGACATCAAAAAGAATGACTGACAATAAAACCAAAAAGAATTGCTATTGGCAAAACATTTTCCAAATATTGTTCACTAAAATCAATATAATTTCACTATGAAGGGGGAATTGAAAGTTAAAACAAGCAAGCCAGTACTGAACCCCATCTAAAAATCATCTCTCTACTCTCAACTAATTTGGCATTATATTTTGTTCTTTTTCTATGATACAGCAATCTCCAAGTTTCTACTATAGATCTATGAATATTTACAAACTGCAGATGTCCATTTTATACAAACAAAATTGATTTCCAGTAGAAACCTACATTTTTTACATTGGAGACCGTTTAATATTTGATCCTGAAAGCAATCACATAAATATATTAAAGCCTAAGAAAGCAGGATTCATAAATACAATACTTTATTATAATTCAATAATTTGTAGTCACCATTTGATTTAAAATGCTGCTAAGACCTTGAATTAGCATATACTAGTTCTGTCTGATGTAACTGGAGCTTGATCCTCATTAACCAAAACACTTTGTAGTGCGTGTTCTTCATCCATTATGCACATTTAGTTCTCTGAAACAAGAAGAGGTCATGCTAAGAAGAATCACAAGTATCCTAACCAGCATATTAATTTCAGTAATATGCAATCAAGACCAGATTGCACATTACACATTTTCTATAATTCAGGGCATGATATGGAAATCTTTCCCCTGTTTTTCCTCTTGAAACAGTCCTTGCTGGATGATGATGAGTTGAAATGTTCTTTGGCAAGCCGGTAATCTTCATATGCCATCCTCCACCCAAGTGTAAATGGCTACAAGAATTTCCTTGAATGAGTGGTATAATGGGCAACCCAACAAGGCCATGTTACATTATTCAGTGGATATAAACCCCATATGAATATATCCAATATTATCATTGTTATCCTTTATTGTAATAAAAACCAAAGCGGGTGTAGAAGCATCACAGGTACATTGCATGGTTTAATAGTCTCTAGAGGTTGCCATAAGACAACAGGTTGACTTTTGGTCACAAGTTGGTTGAGCTTGATCGATTGTTGGATGCCGATGAGTTAAGAACCTTCTGGAGTCCTTCATGGAACACTAGTAGCCAGCTGAGGAAGGATAAAAAAAAATAATTTAGAATGTAATTAACCTTACATTTTTGTTGGTGAAATCATGTATATGTAATTTCCCACACTTCCTAGTAATGTCACAGATGCTGGTTTCATGAATGTGTTACCGCAGCTTCTTATCTATTATACTTGCACGATAGAAAATACTTATAATCTATTAAAGTTGCACTATTTAAGTGGATATGAGCAAATGTAAAATACATTCCTTACAAGTTTTATGAAAGCGGCAAAGGCTTGGCATCCTTCAATACTTACTTATATTTGGTTTCCTTGTTGTCTGCTGCAAAGATGAAACTATTGCCACCTTCACACAGCTTGAATGCATAGTCTCTCTCCATGCGATCTTTCTCTTCTACTTCATAAGCCTGATACAGTTTGATGGGAAGGGTTAGCACTGCTCGGACATCCTAGATGTTAAAATATACCAGAAAAAAAAAGAAATAAGATAAATAACCACTTTGTCTCATTCCTTTCAACCAAGACATGATTACACCTAATAGAGATTTTTTCGGAGTTCTATGGCCTAATGAGCAAAACATGACAGTCTGATTACATCACTTTGTTCCCCACTATGAATGATTTGATTTAGGACAGGAAATTACTATTATCCTAGGTTTTAATTAATGCCAGGTACATTCCTTATTTTTATAATGCATTATTACCTATACAAGGCATTTTAGCAACTTAATAAAAGTCATATTTTGCATAATAGTTTTGATCTGAGACCAAAGTGGTAAACATTTGCCATGTTGCCCTCTTCCGGTTTTGCCAATTGGAATACTGTACAAAAATTGAGGGCAAGATTTGCACTATTTCTGCCTGTGCGCTTGCGCAGTAGGAGCTGATTTTGATCGCAAATTTCAGTAAATGCAAAATCTGATTGGAACCAGTTTGTGAACCAATGCATTGTAAATAACGAGCGGCACGGCCAGTGCACATGCATACGCATTCCCAGCTGATCAAACCCAAGCACAAGATTTTTAAGTGTTAAAGTGTATATGTGGGCAATGCATGATGTTCGACTGCGCAGCAACAATTTACGTCACAATGGCTTGGCAAGGATAACTTTGCCAAGTTCATGAATAAGCTGACATCAGGCAAACAGACATATATATTGTTCCAAGTAATAGTTTGAATTACACATTATACAGCTGTAGGTAATAATAATAATGTTGACTGGTTCTTCTTTTGGAAATAAATTGCCCTTAAAAGAACCATATTGCCCTTGTCTACAGACTCAGGCCAATTTGATTCTGTTGCAAGCAACTTGATGTTCCCCCAAGGCCAGTAAATATTACGTAAATATAGCCCCGTCTAGAAACAAGCAAGCACATATTAATCAAATGTAAGTTATATCATACCAAGTATGCTATTATCTTTGGTGCCAAATTCCATACTTGAATATTTCTTACATAAAGAGATATGACAGGCAATACATCATGACATTGCATTGCCATCAGTGAAATTACAAATTTATGTTGATCTGTTTACAGGAAATATAACTTCTATCACTTGCTTCCTTTTCCTGTGTGGGTAGAATAGTGTTTCATGTATGCAACTGTATTGAGTGGGTGGCAGCAGCAAGATAAAGACAGCCCTATTATTTATGACATATATTTCAGTTTCACTCTTAATATGCAAGGCAATGTCAGTACTTTAGTTACAAAGCTTTACTGACAATTTCTTTTGATTGGACGCATGATGATATACAATAAAACTTGCATTAAAAAGACTGCTCACAAAAGATGTGAAAATGATATTTATTGAAATTTCCTCCAGTGAAAAACTATACCACAGGAAAAAGAATGCAGTTTTAATTGAGAGATGACCCTTATAGAAAAGTGATTCCGAAATAAGGTTTGACTGATTGAGTGAGGATATCTTACCTTGGGTGCACGTAGAGCAAAGAGATCTTGCTCAGTAGCTGCAACCCAGTATCTGACCCATGTTGATCCCTTAGGTTGGAAGTACCATAGATGGCTTGCATAAGACTTGTTTTCATCAATGTCTACAAATGACTGCAGGAAAAAATAATGTAAGAAAAATGACAGCTTTGATGGCAGACGGTCGAGAAACTCATACAACAAGGCTTATTATGATGTTGATGCACTGTTTAAATGGTTTTTATTTTCTTTGTAAGAAATCCCTTCACCTGACAAGGTCCAATTTATATCATGACTTGTAATCTTATTCCAATGTAATTCTTGCACACTTATCACTAGAATACATAGTACAGATGTTAAATTCAAAGAACCATTCCCTAC
Source organism: Lytechinus variegatus (assembly GCF_018143015.1). Lineage (NCBI taxonomy): Eukaryota > Metazoa > Echinodermata > Echinoidea > Temnopleuroida > Toxopneustidae > Lytechinus > Lytechinus variegatus. The sequence goes on along the minus strand of NC_054742.1, from coordinate 24,173,747 downwards.
ATCCCCAATTAGTAGATAACATTTAATCTAATTCCTAGGTTCGTCTAGAATGAGCGAATTCAAGTTGCAATAAACCATTCTTCTTTTATTTGGAGAGGATATTTCTTGGTAACTAACCTTTCTTGATGCTCCTGCAGGATCCTCTTCTCCTTTGAGTGCATAATAACATTTACTACACACTTTGTTGAGTCTCTTGTCATCATATGGCAGAGGAGCAGTGTACTTTGAACATTTTCCACAAACAACCTGCATCACACAATAATTCAAATAATAAAAGTTGATATTGATATTTGCACGAATTATAAGTTGATTTTAGAAATTAATCACATATGCAATTTACATATTGGAAAAAACATATATTTGTGACATGTAGACCAGAAAATGATTATGTTATACCATGCCATTCTCTTAAAAACTTAGCACCATACTCTCAATTGGGTGTCAAGATATTGTATCTTGAATGTTTGCAGGTCTCCATTTTGAACAAGTGGAGTGCCTCTGGCAGTCTCGCCTGCATTACGCAATTCAATATAGCCATAGTGCTGACTTTGAAAATGACTATAAAATAATCACTGATAAGAAACACAATTCATATAATAATAAAAATGCTACGGTTCATTGACCAGGGGGTGTTTCACAAAGATTGAGTATGACTAAAATCGCACTTAAATGCCATGAGTACATGATATGCAACACACAATCTTATTGATAGATACGCAGTAGTGCACACCCTAATGACACAATCTGACCAATGCAGTCAAGCCTTTCATATGCAACTTGGTGTTTAAGTGCGACTCAAAGTCATACCTAAATCTATGTGAACCCCCCCCATAAATGACATTTTACCTTGTTCATGTGACCAAAGACTTGTGCAAGAGTGTTACTTATTACCCCTATGTCCACAATTCATGAACTATATCCATAAACTTTCCAAGTTATGATGTCAATTCAACAATTATCCCCTAACATGAACAAAGTTCATTGACCTTAAATAACCTTTGACCTTGGCCATGTGACCTGAAACGCAGACAGGATGTTCAGTAATACTTCATTACCTTTATTTCCTAGTCTCATGAACTAGGTTCATATACTTTCCAAGTTATGATGACATTTCAAAAACTTAACCTTATAGGTTCAGATTTTGATGTTGATTCCCCCAACATAGTCTAAGTTCATTGACCCTAAATGACATTTGACCTTTAACATGTGACCTGAAACTCAGCCAGGATGTTCATATTTGTTTACCTTTATGTCAAACTTTGATGTACTAGGTCTATATACTTTCTAAGTTATGATGTCATTTTAAAAAATTAACCTTCAGGCTTCAGTTAAGATTTCAATGTTGAGGCCGCCACCGTCAGAAAAGCGGAGTCTATAGTCTCGCCCTGCTATGCAGGCGAGACAAGAATGAACCTCAAAACCAGGTCAAAGGAAATTCTATTCCATCTGAAATTGATCAATGGCAGCCATATTTTTCGCTCCCCTGAAGACTCTTTAAGATACAACTTGTAGCAGTGGTTTAGTTAATGTTATTGCCAATTAAGGGGTGAGAGTGAAGGGGAAGCTAATATGAGAGAGCAAGAGAAAGGAACGATACAATAAATAGACAGATAAATATTTAATTCTAAGCATAACTCACCACACCACAAGCTCTACAATGATGTCTTCTCCTCGTTAAGTTGAACTCTAATCCACATTTCATACACATCGTAGTATCTTCATCTTTCACAAAGCTCGGTGGTCTTTCTCCAAGAGGGATAGCATAGTCATCCTGTTAGGATAATCCAGACAACAATTAATCAAGCACATACTAATACAGAAAAGACCTGGCTTTAGAAGTGCATGAGCATATGTTGACAACACAGAAATATATTGCAATATCAAACCCCATTTCATTTTTATCAAAACCTAGTTTTTTTTTCCCAAAAGTACTTATATACATTTCATTGTATTGATATTGGGACCCTCATGCCTGACTTACATCTTTCTCCGAAAGTGTTGTGCTTGTCTTGAAAGAATCCTTTTTCCTGACCATTTCCTTGATGGCTTCTAGCAACACCTGCAGTGAAGAACAATGTTGATTTCAAGGTAAAGCCAATGAACTAGACAACCACCAGTCATACAGCCCCATGAGTCATATAACAAGTCACATATATGCAGCCCACAGACCAGACACAAGGTAGCTTGCTTGTGAGGTGTATAATGACCAGATATCAGAACCCGAACTATTCAGAAGGGCAATTCAATAAAAAATATCAACATAGTTTTGTAACCCGACATCCATTTTTTCCATTCTTACTTCACTTCATGAACTGCTAAAGTAATGATAATTCAAGAGTATTACACCTTTTAATATAAACTAAAAAACCAGGAATTTCAGGAAGATCTCACATACAGGGGGCTGGATGTGAATATTTTCTTACGGAAATGCGTCAAATGTCTATTATCACTTTCCTCAAGATGTTCCTGAAGGACATGCCACAATTATCTTGAAATTAATTAAATACAACTCGTCTAATTAAAAATTTGCACTTAACTAAAAAGGAGATGAATTTTCTTTCCTCAGATTGATTTCCTAATCTAAGTGGCTGCACATTTTAGCTTTAAGGGACCTCAAGGCACAAACTTTTACCATTTAACTTTATCATTAAGTCTTGTAAGTAGGCTTCTACACCATAAGAAGTGGCCTCCCTAGTCTTTCATGATTCTGTAATAAATATTGCAATTAACACTACTTGTTAATTACCACTAGGATATTAACAAAGAGGCACTGACTTTAATTTCTTGCCCCTTTTAAATCCTGAATTCTGTAATTCACATTTATTAGGGTAATACAAGTTAAATGACAACAAGGTTTCTGCATGCAATCTGTTAAGATTTTGGATTACTAAAGCCCACCTACTGATTAAAAAGGTCTGCAACTTGAGTTTGATAAGATACATTTTGGTCAGACGGTCCCAAGCCATGTATTTTCACAATTAAAAATCTGGACCCATCAAATACCAAGGTGTGCAATCAATAGCAAAATGGCAATGGCAAACCAATATCACTTTTGCATGCTCACATTGTTAAATAAAGTGATTCAATTGATCACAAATGTTTTTGTTTTTTAATTACAAGCTCCTAATATTATTTACTGCTATCTGAATTTGGCTAAGGTTGGATTGGGCAGGGCCTACTATCCAGTTATTTTAATTCAATAATCATTGCTGCCCTCCATGACTGGTCTACAATTCATAAGAGATCTGACATGTTAGTTTCTCCTATCTCCTTTCTCTCACTGACAGTTCAATCAGATTGTAATAATAGCTAAAGGTTATCAATATTCATGAGATGAATACAAAATGTCATACTTACAGCCATCCATTCCTCTTTCTGTTCATCAGTATTGGTTTCAAACTCTAATGACTTGGGAGACCTCTCTAATCTAAACCTTGTAGTACATGTATTGCCATCAAGAAGCTGAACATCCAAAATGAAGGAAGTATTATTGAAAAAAATTCAATCAATTTTATATTTGGAACAAAAACATAATAAATAGAAATAATTTCACAGATATTTGTTAATATTGCAACATCCATGAAAATAATACCACAAATTATTAGTTATACTGAAGATTAAGGGAAATAATATCTATCTTTTATTTTTTCTCATCAGTGGACTACATCACGAGGTGATATACCCAGATTATTTCATATTCAGTAAATGTAAATGAAATAAAACCCTTAAACAACCAAGCAAAGTTGTCTTTAAAGTATTTTATAATAGCTTATCTTCAATTTTACATTTTAAGAAAGGGTTTTATTGAACTAAACTGCAATTGAATATCCGAGCTATCTTGTATTTACTTCCTCTTGCGATGGTAAGAAAAGTGCATCAGAATGTCAAATGTGGCATTCATTTCCTGCTTCATATACAATCAATGCGTGCAAAAAGATACAGTGGACTAACTCACAGACTGAAAAGTTAGCTGCATTGAAGAACAATAATGAGGAGTTAATAGTTAATTAAAGAGAACATGATGGTTATGTGACTTACTTTAACTCCATCAATGTCAATCTTGTCTTTGACTTTGTAGCTAACAGACCCAGTGATTTGACGTTTTTGAGTGCAGCAGAGAAGGATGTCATTGAACTATAAGAATCAACAAAGAATAAATGACATACTGACAAATCATAAAAGAAGAAAAACATTATTTGAATATGGATACTGATAGAAACATGAATACAGTTTTAAAACCATACTCCCCTACAATAGAAAAAGGAATCAAGTGGCATATAACCATATTTGAATTATTGATTCATATTTTGTTCTACATGTAGGCCAAATATTATACATGGAACTAATTATAAGGTTGTGTCAGGATATAGGCACCATGGTATCGCACTGGAACAGATATAAATTCTGTATACACAAAGGACTGTATTTTGCATCTTTTAAAAGAAATTTAAGTTTGGCACTTGCTTCCTATTGCCAGTTTAGGGGCAGTGATAGTGTTGACAAAGTATGGATGAGCTATAAGGGAATTATGATATTCAACCACAAACCTAATTACTTTTAGTAAAGCTTTACCTTATGTCTGTAAATTATGAAAATTGCCACTGACTTCCCCTTAAATCTGTATCAACCCACAAGGTTTATTACTCCTATCCAGGACAGTCTATTTAATCTATTTCCTTTAGAACCTATGCAAATAATGCACAAGTGTCTGGGAACAAGGAAATGAAAGAGAAAGAACAATGTTTATGTTAATAATCTGATATCATTTTGTGAGTGGTAAAATAATACAAGAATGGGATAATTGAAGTGGTTATATTCTGTCAGAGCCCTTTGCTACTGATATACTTATCTCCTACATTTAAAGTTTTAGGTTATATATTAGCTTGCAGTAATCTTTCATGAACCTAATATTTTTTTGTTTCCTCTTTCTATGTCAAGGTAAGAAAGAAATCAGTACTGTTATAGACCCTGTTTCTTTCTATCAACGAAAAATGTAAAGAATTCTTGCTCAATTTCTTTTAGCTAGTTTGGCTTACTACCCGCCATAAATCAGGTCTTAATATATATATAATAACTTGAAATAACAAGTATTGTGTTTGGTCTGGGACTGAATGTGTAGATAGTGAGGGACAGAAAGTCTTACCAAGAAGAGATATCTGTCTAATAAATCTCCGCTCCTAGCTGCAACTCTCGTGATCTTTCCTTCCTTTAGCAATCTCCTACTAGGATCTATGATGGTCTCTCCATTGAAATCTATCTTCTCATTTAGTTTCACCAACTTGGCGAAATGATCCTATCAAAAGATACAAAGAAAAGTGTTAATAATTATCAGTCAATTTGATTTAGTGCACTCCTGAGCCCTCTTGCTCAATTTAAACTTAATGTCAAAAATGTGGTACCTACAGTAGAGTCACCTTAAGATGACCTTTTATGAAATTATGCAAACATGTGTTTGCCTAAGTTGAGCAGATTTCTGTGGTTCTAAAAGATTTAACTTCTACTATGAAAATTTTGATTTTGATCAACTGTTGTACAACAATACAATATCATACTGATCCTAGATAGCAGAGATATGGATCAACAGTAAGTTAAAGACAAAGTATCCTAAAATACTGATGCCACAGCCATATAGGTAAAACCACCTCCAAACTGATAGATGGTATGTCATTGGAAATGGTCAATCAGGAGCTGGTTTCATTGATGCAACTGTTGGATCAGGGACACGGTGAGGGTGGTGCCATGGGTAAAAGAAATCACATAATGATATGGATGCTTTCAAATTCCCCTCCATTCATTCATTTGTTCAACTTCAAATTGTGACCAGTTGAGACAAATTAGAATGTTTGGACTGTGGATAAATCTTGAAATAGAACAAAAATCTTCTTGTTCAGCTTAACAACAAAAATGATTGCAGTGCATCAAAGTGGAAACTGAAATAGAAATAAGAAAAAAAATGATTTCTTTAACTTAATTTATCTGATTCCAGTTTGTATTAATCTAATTAGAATATGACATGTATATGAACATCCACCTGATCTCCACCCCCATAGTTTCTCCTTAGGTGTGGCTTAAGGACCTCACGTAAATAGTAAACATGCAGATCGGGGAATCAATAATCTTTGCTGCATGAACTTTACTTGACATTTGAAAAAAGTATATTATAATTGATATGCCTCCTTTTAGAATTTTTCATAGAAATTATATCATATCAAGTACCATACTTTTCAAAATTAAAATGAAGTCAACATCTCGGTCCTATATTTTAGAAAACACAGGTAAATTTTATGATATAACTAAACATATTTAAATTGTAAAGATTCCTGTTGGATCAGAAGATTTCACAACCTGACCCTGGTATCTAAGGTAACAGCAGTACTGGTATAATACAACACCTAAACTCAGCTGCCCTTCATTGTTGAAATTCCCTGTGAAAAATATATTCATTAGTCATGTCCGTTTGAAGCCCCACCAGACCCCCCTTCATACTCTCAATTTAATGAGCTTCTTATTCTTACTCCTCTTTTCACTCAACCTACATCATTTGAAGAATAAAGATAAAGTAAAAAAATAAAAATAAAAAAAACAATGAAGGGAAGAAGTATTTATCCAATTTCCCATGTGTCTACTTTAATTTTTCAATGACAGAATTATTTCCATCAGAATCCTGACATCTTCTTCTAAAATAATCTCAGAATACATGCAACATCATCAAGATACCCTTCCCCTTGAAAAATCAGTTAAAATATTCCACTAGTCAATATGCAGCTGAGGACATCAGCTTTAGCTTGAAGAAAAAGAACAGAATCTCCAAATGGCCATCCAACTGCCTTTAATAGTGTCTATGCTACTCCAACAATAAAAACAAATATCATTCTAAAACTTAAAAATTATCAAGGTATTAGATTCATATAATTTGCAAATGGTTGCTATATACCATTACTACAATTAATGAAAAATAAGCCTGATTAATTTTCAGTTATGAGTGTTTCCTTTCCACTTGTGAGTCAAGCGAGAAAGGGTGTTAGGTAGATGAAAGATGAACTGGATTAGTTTGGCATTGCAGAGCAAAACCTGTTCAAATATCTATGCAAATATTTCAGACCAGTCAATCGCCTGCTGGCTTTGAAAATGAGTTATGTGCTATTAACTGTAGAGTACAGTGATTTGATTCAAAAGGAAAAGAAAGTCCAGTATTTTAGAGAAACTAATTCAGAACTACATATCACATATCATCATCAACTCTAAACTCAATGGTCTGAATTCACAAAAATAGTTTTAAATCTATGATCTGATCTGAATCAATGGCTTTCTCAAATATTGCAATGGCTTACTCAATATTGCAAAGGATTCCAATATTGAATGTACACTTAAGTAACATGGATGAAATGAAATTTAACAACAGTGGGCTCATTATGCTGTTGTAAATGCAGTATGTTCCAATACATAAGTATGTAGCTTAATATTATATTAGAAAATATTGTTTTTCTTGGTATTTGCACTTTTCAATAGCTCATTCATTGATTGACCTTAACCATGACAGAGTAGTAATTCTGCTGTCCTTAGAAATAAATAAGTTAAGGCCTGTATAATTCTAAGCCAAAAAATAACTTTACAACCATCATAAGGCATGCTGACATTATCCATCTCTCATCCATACAATTCAATGAATGTTTATAGCATTACAACATATTCTTGCATACAATAACACAAATTAATTGCCGATCCACTATCCCCCTTTCTTTATCTCCCCAAGTTGTTCTTCTCTTTCTACAAGTCCCTTGCCAATCCCCAAAGGATCCCCCGGCATTTCCTTGAAAGGGGGAAATTCCCTATTTCCTCTGCCTTGAACAGGGAAGAGTGGACAGAGCAAAAAGAGTTCTCAGGATCCAAATTTCAGCAGACATTAACATTAATGCTTTCCTCCCCTTCATTAGATATATCAATCATTGATTGCATCTCCTTCCCCAAATGACAAGATACTCCATACCTTGTGAATATTGCATCAATATAGTTTAATCATTCTAGACAGGGCAAAATAATTGAGGCTTTGGATTTCATGATTTACAGATCCATGAAAAGCCCAGAATAAATCAGTGTTGATTATACAATTTTTTTTGTGTTAAACATAATTGACAAGAATTATGTTCATATTGTTCTACAAGTAAATTTAGGTTAAACATGGAACTGCCTGAAAATACTTAAAATTTGAATAGCAGAATGCTGATTTATTACTTATTATTTGCTTGGTAACTTCATCATGATATGAGTTGAATACTGTTACAGCCTTTGTATTCATTATCAATACATAAAACAAGATATGAATGTTGTAATGAGGGAGCACAATTCCAGCTTAATTTTGCACAACTTGCAAAATAGAATTGAAAAGGAAAACATGAAGCTTGGGATTACTTTCCACTTGTCATTATTTTGTCATTGTTAGTTGTTATTTTGTCTTGGTAACTTCCTTGTAATATAGCAAGACAATGACTTGTAAATCAATATCCAAGAATGACCTAGTCATATCATACATAATAGAGACACTGGTGTTACAGAGATCAAGGTGCAAACAAAATGGATCAAAGAGTATTTTATTGTCCAAATCATTTCTCTTAACGAAGCTGCTTTGGAAAGAATAAGTTAGTGATTATCATTACCACAATTGTCATCATCAATATAATCTTTAGCATTATCATGATGATTATCCACATATAAGCTTTACAATCATCATCACTTTAACAATTCTGTCTTATCTACAATCTTGGGGATTTATTTGTGTTTAATTACATCAATATTTAAATAGGAAGCATTAAAAAATATCTCAAATTAATAGAATCAACTCACCATTGTCTGCATCATATCATTGGAGTGGTGTGCAGCTGTGGAAATAAGCCCAAGAGCCCCTGGAAAATTCAGAGAAAATTGTAATTAAACCAAGTAGTGTCAAAAGAAGTGGTTCTGTCCCTTTATTATAGCTAGAAAACACCAAAGGGTAGAAATGCAACTGATTTAAATGGTGGTATAAAGAAATTTTAAGCAGATGTGTCATGAAAAATGAATACATTTTATAATATTTTTCTTACAATCAATCCAAGTTCCATTTTTCATGGTACAACTGCATATTTTTTTTTCTTTCAAATATAATAATTTTGCTGATAACAAACATCCAAGGAACAACACAGATTCCCTTCTGAGAATTGAACTCACTGGACTAATTAAAGTGTATCAGGGATTCTTGAAAATTAGAAGAAAAAAATACTTTGAAAACACAATGATATTTTGCTGAATTGCTGAATAGTTGTTTAAAACAATATGAAATGAATCAAAATACATAAGGCTGTACTTCTGACAGTTTTGAAAACATTAAATACATTTGAATCATATCACATTACCAAAGCATGAAATTCTCCAATTATCATGGCATGCCCTGAGAATAATTCAAGCTTTGAAATCATAGATTTTTTAAACCCTATAAAACATGTGTAAAAATTATATTTTTTCTGATCTTCACATAAATTGATTACAAGTTCCTTATTTGCAATATCCATAAATGATCAGCAAATACCCTTTATCTCACCATTGTCCTTTCATAATTGTCCCTTTTGTGTCATTTACTAATTTGTTTTACTTGCAGTCAACTGTAGTTGTACATAAACTATCACTTCATTTACAGCTACATCTGCATCAAATCAAAGCATTACTAAGCAAAAAAAATCATGATTACCAGCAGAAAGGAATGTGTACATGTACTCATTTCCTCAAATATATATTTCAATATTCACTACACTTCAAACAGGTTGAAAACGGATACATAAAAAAAAATTATTGAAGTCCCTGGGTAACACTGCTGTAAAAATAGTACAAACTGATAGTAGACATACCAAAAATATAATTTTATTGTCCTCTCCAGACTAAGGTGTCCTTATCAAATAGATTTGATAGATTATGATTATTTTGGGCATCAATTTTTTCTGTAATGTATTACTTCTGGATGTAAGACACAGTACTTTTAATCATATGGCCCTATTCGATCAGCTCCTGAGATTGAGATAATACTTCAATCAGAGAATAATCATGTGTTTTATGGTTTGGATTTGCCATTTAAGGCACAAGCCCTAGAGCATAGCCTTTTCTGTTTGCAATATTTTTGACAGCATTCTATGTTACATGTCTCAATATAATAGTTATATTTGATAATATTATATGTATATACTTAAAATGATAATTGATATTTGGCATCATAGTTGTAAATACAAGAATTACTTACTCTCTGCATCTGCTCTATCTGAAGACTCTGCTGGTAGCTTCTTGAGGTATTCTGAAGTATCAATATAATTTTTGAAATTACTTTATTTAATTTTTTTAAGAATAAGAATACAATGTATAGTGTTTTTTAATTTACGAACAAAAAAAGAATGACTGTATTACCATTAATTCAATTTCATCAGTTCTAGAATGAGACTCATATTGTTACCTCATTTCAAAACGTAATAACAAATTTCAAATCTTAAAACAAATAATATAATACTTAAAGAAAGAAATGAAAAAAAATAAAAAAACTACACACAATTGATGAAAGCTTTCGGAGTTGGGTATGTATATTTGTCCCCAGCATTGTTCAATAATATTGCATTTATACTAAGCAATTTTACTTTCTGATAACGTGATATTTAGAAGAAAAAAAATATTTCCAGAATTGTACTGATTGAGAATGGAGCTGGACAGAGGATTTTGTTGTATAATGGTGCCAATATCATATACATTATTTGGAGTAATCACCTGTGCACCCATTTTAAAGATTGCACCAGAAACCATGATTCAAATCAGTAGTATGTGTATGATTTGCAGATGAAAAAGAAATTTCCAACAGTGGATGTCTGTAGTTTTTGTAATATAACTGTCAGTTAAAAGAATTTTAACAGTTTTCTTGACCATTTCATAAAATTGACGAGAGGACCAGTAAACATAAGAAACATACTGATGATGTCAGGGTTATACCATTTGACAACCCTTGATTAAAACCACAGATATAGAACCTTCTTATAACTGGTACACATTACATAATATAAGGCCTATGTGCATTATTTTATATACCTTTAAGTAAGAGTTCATATCTGGGTATTCTTTGTACAGGCTCCAGCATATGATGTTGCAGGGTGAGGTTGACACAAATAGGCTTTTTCTGAAAAGGAAACACAATATGAATTAATCATAATAATAAGGTATCAATGCTAATGGAAATGCTATCACTGTTTCTCAAGGCCTTGGTAGGTGACATGTGCTGAATGAATTAAATTGACCACTACAAACATAATATCATATAACTCTTAATTCAGGGCTCCATGACACAAAGGTTTGTGATGAATCACAAATATGAAAAAAACGCAATGATTGGTCCCTGGTCAGTATTTTAAACCTAATGCGCATGTAACATTGATATTGATTGGTCAGTTCATTCAGCAATTGATTGCTAATCTTTGTGTTACAGAGCCCTGGTCATGATTTAAAAAAGGAAATGAGTAAGAAAACACTTGTTAAAGCATGTTGTTGAAAGAATTAAGATTGTGCATGATGGGAAGTAACATGAGTAAACATGATTTAAAGAAATGGTCAAAAATATGTTTTTTCATAAAGTTTCTATTGCAACAGGGGTAGTTAGAAATAGCTATATAACATGGATCCTATCATTTCTTTACCAAGAGTCTCCATTCAGACAGGGGTAGTAATGAACAACAATAACATGGCTCCTAATATTTCTTTACCAAGAGACTCCATTCAGACAGGGATAGCTATGAACAGCAATAACATGACTCCTATTATTTCTTTACCAAGATTCTCCTTTCAGACAGGGGTAGTAAGAAACAGCCATTAAAGTACATTGTGTTTAATCTCTTACCTGAATATCTTGTACTAACGCCTGAAAGCTTGGAACCTTCACCATCCACATGTTGAGACGTTCAACAGCTTTGTCAAAATTCCCTACATAGTCTGTGTAGAGCTTCATAAAAGGAGAAAGTCTGACCAAGATATCTCCAAGACAGGGGTTTTTCTCCCTGGAGGTGAAGAGAAAATGCAGAAAAACTGCAAAATAATATCCATTGAACCTGCTGCCCTTCAGTATTTATCTTCTACAGATGCTTAGACATTTGGCAAATGAGATTTGCAAACAAATTTGCCTGATTCCTATCAGTTTTAGCAAGATATTCATTGTTACTTCACAAATCACAACTGACAATATCAATTTCTGCTAAATTTTATTTCATCCATATCTTAATAACATATCAATACAAATACAAATCAATCTTTTGTCTAATAAATTCATGCAATTTAATTTGATTCTTCTCAGTCCAAATATCATTTGAATTACACCATACTATTCAGCTAAAAGTAAAATACATGAGGTTGAGCACATCATGAGTAATTACCAGTTTGACCAAGTTATACACAAACAAGCTTGATTTTCTTTCCTTTTCTGATATCATTGACATCCTAAAAACTAAACTAGGAGGAAACTAAAGATCCCTGTATCAATTTCTGTGTAATAGTGAAGGACCAAATAGAAAAACACCAGCATCTTGACTCTTTGTCCCCTGTTAGATGCATGTGTGTCATCACACTATGGCTGTTGCGGTTTCTTGTTAGCCCTGGATACTGCTAGATAAGGTCAATTTGTTCTTCCTTCTTCTATTTGTAATAAAAATCTTGGAAAAAATCCATCAATCGATCACTCTGTTAATGACTGCAGTGACTTTCATTAGATCAGTTTCATGCCTCTCATCTCCAGTTTAGACCATACCAAAATTATTGTATGCTTTTTACAAGTAATATAAGCCAGAAACAATATGCTACAATTTGCACTTTTGCCATGTCTGATGTAACAAGATGTACTAAACTTTTCAAGTGTATCATGATAATACATGAGGGTTCCAGACATGTCTGAATATTGACTCATAAGAAAAACTTAAAATACAAGAACCATTGAATATCCCATATGAATACTGAACCAATGATAAGCATTTTCTCTTATTATGTTCATTTTATCATAAACTTCTCTCTGAAATCTACCTACCTATTTTTCATAAATGTCTTTTAAAATAATCTGTTTTATGTATCTTAACATACTACACTATCTATTGTCAATTCATTCCTCTGATCTGTCCTCATTACACATGTATTTCATTCTTTCTTGTCAATTAAGCTCTAATATCCATTTTCAATTTTCAGTATAATATTCCTTGTTCTCTGATCTCTAAAACATGTTTCATTCATATATTTCATTATTCCATATAAGCTGATTTCTTAACCCTAATACTTGGGGGGTATCTCAGAAATGTGATTTCATGTACGAAGTCAATAAAAAAATATGTTCTAAGCTATAATTAAAAAATGAGTGATTATATTGCTTTCATTGACAACAGTCATTTAATTTGATGCTTTTTATGACTGAAATAATTTTGAATTTTTTATAAAAATTTATAAAAATAAAACAGTAATAAACCCAGGAATACATAATTACCAAAAAAACATTAGAAATCGATGATCAATAACCACATTTTTCAAGTACAATTGATAGGGATGCTGTAAAGAATATTTACACAAACAAACAAGCATTCTAGGAGCTATGTTTAGCGAATTAAAGCAAAAAATTATTATTTTCTTGAATGAATTAGCACGTTTTTTCATATAAAATGAAATTTATAGATTTAGTGAAATTTAACTTTGCAATTGTATAGTTTATTATTTTCAACCATCGTCTGATTTTCTGTTGCAATTTGTGTGCTGAGATTGTAAACCCCTTCCCACATTATAAAAGTATCATGAATAATAATATCATACTACTAATGATAATGAATGTTATTTGTTTAGTGCATATTACTCACAGAAGAGAGTCTCTACGTTCCCCTTTCACAATACAGCAACTTAGTCTTAAGTTTCCAAACTTTACTCTTACAGTATGTTAAAAAGTTCCTTGAGTTGTTTGTTAATGAATCAGCATATATTAACAGAAAAGGGGGAAAAGTGTTATATATGTCCATGCTAAATATGAATTCATATTTCAGAAAATCAACAGTGATTTTAATCCAGACAGCCAGTATTTTCATTTTGTAAAGCATTATCTCACTTTTCATTATTTTGATTAATGGTACGATAAAATTGAATAACAAAACCCCAATAGATTATAGCCAATGAGGAAGTAACATTCATAAAGTAAAGATGCACTGCTTAAGTGGATCTGCAGTGCATGATAATATGAGGAACTTAATTAGGAGGAAAGATTTTCTCTGGATAAAAGTTAAATAAAAGTCACCAGCTATAATATTGAGGATAACAAACAGAGAAAAGGTTGAGTAGTCACTTAAAAATTGAATCAAATATGTTCATTTCATATTTATGACATTTCAATATTTACATTCAATTCCATCTGTAAGCTGTAACATCATTACTTGCTGATTAGATTGTTGACTAATGTAGTCACAGCTTGGATCAAGGGAGATTATATGATAAAGTGGGGTGGAAATACAATTATTGTAAAGTCCCTTTTCTGTCAATAGTAATGTCCCTTCTTTTACAGTGCTTCCTGTTTAAAAACACCAAATAATATATTTTGACACACATAGGCAAAAAAACTATGTCTTACATTCAAGCCAACTCATCCAAGGCTTTGTAAATTTGTTGATTGGAATCAACAGAGAAAAATCAAACAAGCATAACCCTAAAAATTTCATCAAACTCTGATGTAAAATAAGAAAGTTATGACATTTTAATGTTTCGTTTATTTTTTACAAATCCAACTCAATGTCATGCAAATGAGAGAGTCGATGATGTCCATCACTCACTATTTCTTTTCTCTTTATTGTTTGAAATACACAATATTTCATTTTTTCAGATTTGAGGACCAATCTGACTGTCCCATAAAATCTTAATGTTAAGGCCATGGTAATAATGTGTTCAGGGAGGTATGAAACTTTGTTTCAATGGACAATGAGAAAATGATAATTAATCATATGTCATTTAAAGAAATACAAAAAAAATAGTGAGTGATGTCATCAGTCCGCTCATTTGCATAGAGACCAAGATGTGCATGTAATAGTTTTGTGAAATTAAGTGAAAGTTAAAAAAATGTCATAACTTTCTTATTTTACAACCAATTTTGATGAATTTCAGTGTTATACTCATTGGATTTTTCTCTTTTTATTTAAGTCAACTCTTTGTTGGGGTGAACTTGTTCTTTAACTGAATGTTTCACCTACAAAAAATACTAGACTTTGCACCATATTAAATCTAAAAGCAACTAGAGAACTGTTGCATGTATCAGAATGTTAACACATTGAAATTGCTAAGCAGAAATCTGAGGTCTTTGGAAATAAAAACTGAAGTTGCTTCCTGGTTCACCAAAGCATCATATACATGTACAGTATTTGCATAAACTGTGATTGATATTTTTTAATCTTAAATCATATTTTACCCTATTAGAACTAGAGTAGACTGGAGAGAGAATTGACTAAACACATTTCTTTTTTTACTTACAAGGGTTGCTCAAGGAATGGAAATGTCATAGTCTACCTACCATCTGTCTGCTCTGAAACAAGAGTATAACATTGGGGTTCGGTGAATGTAGACGCAGTACCCTAACATTTGAACCATTTTCATCTTTGAATAGGCAACATCATAAATGAAAGGCTGATATATTTCTATGAATTTCATGCCACCATATGACAGGGAATATTACTCTGCTATTTGAGATGAGCTCAAAATGGTGAAAAAAAATCATGATTCCGGATGTCTAGCTACTAAAACAGGAAGTCCAACAACTGTCATGGAGGGTCCAATTCAAAAACCAAACACTGGTCTTAAAGGGACATATCTCTTGGGAACTAATTTTAGCTTAGTTCGAATAAAAGATAACCAGAAGTGGAATAGAATAATGTCTACAAATATAATTTAACTGTATGGTTAAAAAATATACTATAGGCATTAACATTCATTTTGATCAAATATTAAAATTTGAATATTTTCTGTGTCCAGTTAAAACAAATGTATGTAGATATCACCAATTTTTTTTGCTCTATAGACTCCACTTTAAATGCCACCTTGGTGAAATGAAATAACAAGAGCATTTCTTCAGATTCTATAAAGAACAGTGCTTGAAAAGTTAACAAAAATTATGATCCCCAAAATCACATCAACAAATTTCACTCCATGTACAAATTTATATTTATCAGCAAAAAATTGTACACACTTTAATTAAGTTGAAGTGTTTACTTTTGTTTCTTTGAGCACTTTTATCAGATATATATTTTAACAGAGATAACACCTTTCCCATTTCTGCAATTGAAACACAGAACATAATGGATTGTCACTTTAATCTATGTTTATCACCTTTGAAAATCCTACTGTGCAGGATATTATTTTCAAAACAAAACCATAACCAGTCTACATAAATCTACCAGTTGGAGAGAGTAAAAATTAGTTGTATGAATGGATCTTGGCACAGATCAAAATATACATGTTTTTAAAGGAAGTTTTCAATTATCAATGAAAATTTGATACTATATTAATTATGATATCAATATAGGAACATACACTGGGTGTTCAATATTTACTACAATCCATTAACAAAAAAAAAATCCTCTGTTATCTATCTTAGCACGAATTGAAAAAAATGATTCATAGATAAATTTGAAATTGATACTCATCTTAATCATTAATGTTGAATGGTTATTACTACACAGCATATATTATTTCAAGCTGAAGTTGATTGTAAGGATATTTTTAATTTGTCTTGGTGTAATTTCTGATTTGGTTCAATGTCCTGAAACAACTTGTGGAATATGTGAACACAGAATAAGAATATGCCGATCTAAATGACAAGAATAAGTACCTTGGGTAATAATTTGGGTAATAAAGCAGATTGAGCATCTGACTAATATACTAGAGTGATCAATATGTTAGAAAACAATATCCACACTTCATTTTTCTTATTTCTCTGTCTTATTTATGATCTGATATTATTCAAAAGTAATATCTGAATAATTTTTCTCATAAATAATATATGTCCAGAAAAAAGTGACTTTTGATATCAATATGCATACTAATATCGATATGTAAATAAATGGAAAGTGAGAGTAAACACATACAGCATGGAAAAAAATATAACTGTAAAAATCTCTCTGTGCATCTTCCTTATTCTTGAAAGGCAGAAGGATCTGTGGATTGTGTAACAATTATATAACTTCAGTTCCCAATTAAATTTTGAAATTTTTGCCCGGAGGTTGAATATTAAACAAATAAGAGGTAAGGTATTGTTTTCCCTATTAGGAAGTGAACAGGTATTTTGATCTACACAACCTACATATACAAAATACATATTAATTAATATCAGGTTGATTATTTCACTTCTTCTTACCATTCTTTCATCCTATCTTCAAGCTGTGTAATGACAAAGTTGCTATGGAATTCATAGATGGTACTGAGATTGGAGAAGATGACATTGATAACATCTTTGGGAAACCAGTTGTGCTTGCTGTTTTCAGATCTTATTTTCTGTTCAAAAACCTGTATAACAAAGTAAAGTAGAAGACATGTGTTCATGAAATTTCCTTTAAAAAACCTTAACATTATATATTATATTATATATATATATATATATATATATATATATATTGTAGGTATATAAAGTTTTGTAAAAAAAAAAAAAAGAGAGAGAGATGTGGCTACTTCCATTAATTATTTTCAACATTTTACTACACTAAGCATACAATTTGACTTATTTCAATTATGATGAATTCCATTATACATGTAGATACCTGTTTTAAGTCTTAAAATCAATTCTCATATGAAAATATTCTCTCAAACCTCTATCAGACCTCCCCACCGCCCCTGTCTCTTTCTCTTTTTATTTCTCTATCTCTCTCTCTAGGAGTCGGAAGATCTCTTTCTACTTTGAATTACAAAAAAAAATAATTATAATTAGGGAGAGAGAGAGAAGGGGGAGAAAGCATAATAAAATTAAAAAAAAACATTTGGCTACAATAGCCCACAGGCTCTCGTTTAAAAACACCAAATAATGAATTTTGACACACAGACAAAAACACTATGTCTAACATTCAAGCCAACTCATGCAAGGCTTTGTAAATTTGTTGATTTGAATCAAAAGAGAAAAATCAAACAAGCATAACGCTAATAATTTCATCAAAATCTTATCTTAAATAAGAAAGTTAGGACTCTTATGCTCTCTCTCTCTCCCTCTCTAGGAGTCAAAAGATCTGTTTCAACTTTGAATTACAAAAAAATAATAATTAGGGAGAGGGAGAGAAGGGGTGAAAACATTATAAAAAATATCAAGAACCATTTGGCCCACAGGCTCTCTATACTGACTGATAATGTAATTCAATGCTGAACATGATAAAAACATGTTTACTGCCATGTGGCCAAATATTCTGAAACAGAGACACCTTTCAACATGGATTAGAGAAGATAACGTTGAGCTGATTACAAAACCCTTTGGCGATAACTAACCACTCGGTTATCATCCCTATCCACTAAGCAGTTCTTTTTCTTTTTCTTCAAATTCATAATGATACGAAACATTCCCATGATAGTGCTTATTTAGGGTTTTCTGACGTAGTTTCTGTCATTGACCAGAAGTTAACCTCATATACATGGATGAGGGTAATATACATGGATATACATATTAACCTCATATACATGGATGAGGGTAATCAGCATATGCGTGCCAGTACCACAAAGTTTTTTAGTTACCCCCTTGAATTTAGACATGCTCTATTACCACTAGCCCATACCATGGGGAGAACGATATAGCTACTAGAAATAGATCAATTTCAATGAATTGTGTTTTAGATAATGATCTATTCCAGGTATTCCAATTTTTAAAAAATTGCCAGAACCACATTTAACATCAACATAACATTTATTTTGTCAAATCGGTTCACTTTCTTTGCACTGCATGGTAGCAAATTGTTATTTGTTATCTTACACACACATTTCTTGACATAGCATCCAGTGATCTAAGAATCGTCACCCGAAAATTTGATTCAGTTACTAACTTAAAGTGTGTCCTGTACGTAAATAATTGATGACATGCTAAGAAGTCTGATACATTGTATCAGGATATACTAGATATCAGACAAAGTATCTTGGTACAAGGAGAGAGAGAGAGAGGGTGGTTGCGGTTTCTATGTCAGGAACCTCTCACACTTTGGTGGTTTTTTAGATGGCTTTGAAAGATGATTGAATGAATCTGACTCCGCAAGATAAAAACTTCTTGAAAGTTGAACAAAGAGTGTAATAGTTCCCACAATGCTGAATGGTAATATAAATATGATTAAGGATGCTTTATTAATTCAATTTACCTGATGAGAGGGAAGTTAGTTGATAAACAATGACATTTCAGATAACAAGGATAGAAGGATGCTGAAAAGTTCAGCAGAGTCACTCCATTTAGACAGGGATAGTAATACCACGTTCCCACTATCGGGCAATCCGTTACGAACATGATTTGCCTTACGTAACTGATCATAAAAATGTTTTGAACCATTCAAACTTTTATACAATCAATACCATCGCCTCAACTGATTTATAAGTTCCAATATGATCATTACAATGACTCCACGATTAAAACCACTGTTTTAATCGTGGCGGGAATCATGACATTGGGAACTGGGTATGAGCTATGAATGATCAACTTAATACAAATATTCTCTAAAACCAACTTCAAATGCTGTAGACCAATCAAATTCTGTATTCTTTTTTATCTCACTTGACTTAGATTTTCTTTGTTTGTGAATTGCCCACTAGGTAGAGGGGTGAAATTGTCAAGTGTAAAAGAGCATGTGAAATCCACGACTATGTAGGTTTCACGTTCTATGCACTGACCTAGTACTATATCTACACGCAGCAATGAAGCCTTGGATCAAGCTTTTACAAAATACACTTACTGAAAGTAAAACTGGCAAAGAAAAAAAGACAAACTCTGGTGTAAATCTGGATTGATACCAAATGCCAAATATATCACTTTACAACAATTTTATCGATGACATCATCCCAATTTTAGTACAATACTTGAGGAGTTCATATTTAACTATGTCTACGAGGGGCAAAATCTTGGCACACAGTTTGCGGAAAACTTAAGAATGCTCCTAATTAGCTTCACCATGACACTTAATTTACTGGCACATGCTAGGAAAGACGTATGCATGGTTTCAAAACGTCACCACTTTTCCTTGTGAATTGTACCCATTTCCTAAAAGTTCAAAATGCCTTAAATCTTCTAATGACGGATAGTAAATTTGCAAAGCTAGGCAAAAATGAGATTTTAAGTAAGACAATATTTATGAAAAGTCACTGTTCTTCATGTCAATCATATCTGAAGTGACAAGATCTAAATTCTATTAAAAATACACAAAATAGCTTTTATATTATGATTATTTCATGAACAAATCAAATCACTAGATTAAGCTTTTCAAATTCAGTTAGATTCAAAAGTTGTAATAAGATTGTCAACACTAAGATTGGCCCAATTGTTGTATTCTCCTTTAGTTATTTTATAAATAATGACTGACTTAGTACTATTCCTTTATAAACTATGGCCACCTATAACTGTTATACCCACTTCCACCACCTCCACCCCCCCAAAAAAAAAACCAGCATTCAAAGCATCCCATTTCAAGATTATTTAAATCATACGATTCCAGAAAGAAGACATAAACCTAAATATTGTTGACAGTCAACTGAACAATTGTGTAGTGATATGACAGTGTGAAACCCATTTCTGTAAAAATCAACTTCTAAGTTTACTATAACTGCCATTTTACAAAGCTTCACAAGATTTTAAAGCCAAAGACAATTGCCTAAAGGGATATTCTGGGCTGAAAATATTCATATCTAAATAAATGGAGTAAAATTCACACAGCAAAATGCTGAAAATGTCATCAAACTCTGATAACAAATAGTGAAGTTATTAAATTTTAAAGTTTAGCAATATGTTTTGAAAACAGTTATTTGCACATTGTCATGATTATTCATTAGATGGGCTGATGATGTCACATCCCCACTTTCTGTTCATATGTGTGAAACTGTGAATGATATGTGACTGATATGTCACATTTTCAGTTTTTCGATTGTCTGATTTTTCTCTATCTGTTCAAATTATATTCTTTCCAGCCTGGAGTATCCCTTTAACATTGATATCTTTATTTTTACACAGAACCAAGGATCAGAAAAAAATATATCGAACAAGCTACATGCATATGCTTGTAATTTTTGTTTGAGTGGTTTAGATTTGTACAAAAACACTATAGAAAATACAGCAAATACAGCACTGACAGCAGTTTGAATGTGCAGCATCAACCAAACCATCAAATCTCTCTTTCATGCGCATAGTCAATGCAATGCAGATACGACAGTTTGCTGAAAGTGTATTTGTATATTAGCTGTTTGTTTTACTACAGTACACCTTTTAAATAGAATTTGTGCATTAAACCCCAATTCTTTATCTCATTGCCTTCAAATTCCCCACACTTCTCAGAAACTAAAATAAATTTCTCCCTAAAAAATATTAATTTGATTATTTGCAAAAATCGTAAAATCTATATTTTTAGCCAAATCAACTGATAAAAATATGCTGTTCAATGTTCAATTACAAATTCATAAAAATAGCATGTATAAAAGTCATTATATAACACAGTACACATATTTTTTCAATGCCAAAAGAGTATAAAAGAATGGGATTTCATTCTTACCTTGTGTAATAAATGTAACCTATCCACATACTGTCTCTCTGACGTCAGCACTTCATAGGCCACTTTGTGACTCTGATTGATAAAGGTGATGCTTTCCGCTGGTCTTTCCTGTGATCGGAAGTCAAAAATCATTATCTCATCTTGCATGTCACATATTTACCTAGCCAAGAAAACTATTTATAGTTAAAAGACTCTCTTGTCATTTTCTAAACTTTCTTAAGAATCTTCAAAAGTTGTAATCAATGACAAACTCTTATATACTTTATTACCAGACAATCTAATCCGGTTTGTACAAATTGAGTGAAAGTATTCCCATGCTTTTTTTCATCTGTTAAAATCATGTGATTGACTTTCACCTGAAGCTATTGTATTAAAGGAACCATTCCATTATCCTGATCTGAAACCCTGATCTATCTTAATCATTAGATCGGTGGAAAGTGAGAAAGGGATCAGTTGTAATCAGAAGCATCATAGTAATGTTGTGAGGATGAGATAAAAGCATAATAAGAAAAAGATCAAATGTTCAAATTTCTTGCCAACCTGCCTGATAAAGACAAGCCTATCTCGAATTGTAAGGAAAACTGGAAGATTGTAAACGACACAATGTGCAGTCATGTGATGAGTGTAGTAAGGATATTTCCTAGACATTATTTACAACATTAAAAGAATGTGAGGTAGACTACACAAGGATGTGGTTTCACCAGCAAAATTTATTCAGATAAACTATTTATTTCTCTCTCCTAGTAAAATGTTCATTTTCCATGGTCCTGTCCAATTTGACAGGTTTACCAAATCATGGCAATGTGAACCAGGAGCTTTGGCTACACAATAAGTTTTGTAAAAAGGATTCAACTCACAAGAGTATATGTCCTGTGGAATTTTAGAAATAATTATCTTTAAAAAAATGGACAAAAACATAACTTATTTAACTATCTAATATCAATAAGTAATCTATATTCTTTTATATACAGCACTACTGTTGCTATGTCATTTGATGGCCTAGGTAAGATATCTATTCACCATAGCAATGAGACCAAAGCAATAGTCAATATCAGTCTTTAAATGTCAGTGAGTCAACACCACTATTTCAAATTGACCATACAAACATCAATAGCCATAGAATCATATTTAGGTGGTCTGTCTATGACAGATCACCTATTGTTTTCGTCAGAATTTTCTTTCTTTATTTATTTCTTTCTTTATTCTTGGCACCTATGTTTGTCGCCAACTTTTCTCGAAATTGGCTGAATCAATTTTGCTGATTTTTTCGTCATATATAGAATCTATCATAGAGACGGCAAAATAAGCTTTTCAAGGTCATATGGTCATGATGACGTCATCTACGCGCCATTTTGTAAAATTCTTCATTTGATCATATCTTCATTATCAATTATCAAAAATTAACAATATTTACATGACATTAACTTCATGTCAAGAATCAACTGTCAATGTCATCAAAGGTCATGTAGAGGTCATGACGCGCGCGTACGTGCGCGTCAAAGGTAAAAAAATCGTCCAAATGACCTAAAAAAAATTTTGGGTACGTTTCAGGTCATTTTAAGCATTTCGAAAATTTGCGCGCGCGCACATATGCGCGCGCGTTTCCGCGCGTTACACCTTAACACAACGCAGAAAAACCGTTTCTTTTAATATCATTGCATTGCTAATAAAATTCTGAGCAATTTGATACCTTGATCAACCTTCTACAACCATTAATATAGAAATTAGCACCCATTAAAGTTTGCAGCACGTGTGCGCGCGAGCTCTCACTATAGGCCATATATGGGCAAAAACATGCCTATTGTAAATTCACTGTAGCTCTTTAAAAAGTCCGTTGACCCCCAATTTTTTTTTCATATATCGATAGAGTATGAGTTGTAGATTTGATTTCATGTCACCATTGTCCCTAAATTATATCGTGACGTCATCAAATAGGCGCCCAAACTAAAAATTTCATTTTTTTCAAAAATGACGTCATCAAATTTATGCAAATTTGGCTGTAACTTCTCGAATATAGATCATTTTTCGCCCAGATTTCAATATGTTGTAGTTTATAATGTACTCTTTCTCCTCAGTTAACATGAATATTCGTTTTGAGAAACGCATCATTGCGTAAAACAGCGATGAAAAGAGGCATATCATTTTTCCTCATTTTGCGTGTAATCTCTATGGGACATGACTTTTTCCCAAAACTAGATTCGACATTCCTCTATTTCGTGAGCCATATCTCCATTTTTTCTTGTCAGCTTTCCTTGAGCTTTTAACATGTTGTAGCTGAGATTCTGGGCTATCGGAAGTGTGCCCTTCATTTTTTGATCAGATGCCGGGATCATGCCCGTATTTCACTTGCAAAATTGGAATTGTAATTCTCAAAATTGCTTACGTGTAATCTCTATGGGGAATATCGTGGCTCAATGGATAACGCATTTGACTTGCTTTCTCGAGGGCGGAGGTTCGATTCCTGGGGTAGAAAAGATGATTTTTTTTTTCATTTTTTTTTTCTTTTTGCCACCTCTTACATGATCCTTTATGATAATTAAAAGGTATGAAAGTTAAAATTTAGCAAGATAAAACAGATTATAATTGTTTTTTTCATATCACATGTATTTTGTGTGTAATCTCTATGGGACATGACTTTTTCTCAAAACTAGATTCGACATTCCTCTATTTCGTGAGCCATATCTCCATTTCTTCTTGTCAGTTTTGCCGGAGCTTTTAATATGTTATAGCTGAGATTCTGGGCTTTCGGTAATGTGCCCTCCACTGTTTGATCAGATGCCGGGATCATGCCCGTTTTTCACTTGCAATATTGGAATTGTAATTCTCAAAATTGCTTACGTGTAAAGTCTATGGGAAACATTAATAATCACATTGAGCAATGGTCAAAATTTATTCTTAGGATGTCTAGAATCAAGATTATCAATCATATCTAAATTATTCATTTTATACATTAGCCGACTCTGAATGAAAAATCATGACAGACCACCTAATTCGTCCGCATGACGAATTAAATTCTAGTTTGTCTTGATTTTTTAGGTGGTCTGTCTATGACAGATCACCTATTGATTTCGTCAGAATTTTCTTTATTTCTTTCTTCCTTTCTTTATTCATTGTACCTATTTTTTGTCGCCAACTTTTCTCGAAAT
Organism: Lytechinus variegatus; assembly: GCF_018143015.1. NCBI lineage: Eukaryota > Metazoa > Echinodermata > Echinoidea > Temnopleuroida > Toxopneustidae > Lytechinus > Lytechinus variegatus. The sequence continues at coordinate 24,148,843 of NC_054742.1, read as the reverse complement.
TGGCTGAATCAATTTTGCTGATTTTTTCGTCATATATAGAATCTATCATAGAGACGGCCATATCTCCATTTTTTCTTGTCAGCTTTCCTTGAGCTTTTAACATGTTATAGCTGAGATTCTGGGCTTTCGGTAATGTGCCCTCCACTTTTTGATCAGATGCCGGGATCATGCCCGTTTTTCACTTGCAATATTGGAATTGTAATTCTCAAAATTGCTTACGTGTAAAGTCTATGGGAAACATTAATAATCACATTGAGCAATGGTCAAAATTTATTCTTAGGATGTCTAGAATCAAGATTATCAATCATATCTAAATTATTCATTTTATACATTAGCCGACTCTGAATGAAAAATCATGACAGACCACCTAATTCGTCCGCATGACGAATTAAATTCTAGTTCCAACTTTTATTTATAGGTGAATACCATTAAAGATATTACTCCTCAAGTGACACTGCAATATACTTTTATAGCCAAAGTAGATTACAAAAATAAAGTTTTCTTGCCCATTTCCCTCATTATAGGTATCCTAATTCCTATACATGTTACTTGACTAAACATTTCACCATCTGGTACATTAATAACATTCTTATTCAGGATGCATGACCCACATATTTCAATCACTTCTCATGGGTTTCTAGAAAAACACTTCTTGAATAAAATTCAAATAACGGCACCATACTTTATTACTTCCCTTGACTGAATTTCTGTTCCCCATAATAAAAACTAGAAATAAGTAAAATAATACTTCAAGATGTAACGTCTTGAACACAAATGTATATACTTCAATTTGTTTTAGGGTATGTGGTCACAAACAATGGGACCTGCTGTAAGACTTTACTTCCTAATTTACATGTACATGTTTCAATGTGCTCAAAACTATCATTCCTTACATAAATTGAGTAATGATACGTGCATTAAACACTTAACCGAACATTTTACATGACATACACAATGCCATTTTCCCCATTGATCAAACATCCTACAGTATACAAATCATTACCATTGATATCTCTAATCCCTTCATCCTTTCCATATACAATTGACCATTATGATGATCTAATTACAACTCAAGAGTCACACCCATTATACTATGACACTCCCAATAATATAAAGATTTCATCATTAGACAAAATGACAATTAGCTCAAGGGGGTACCATTTTTAGAACGAGAGATGATTGCATCATACAGCAATAAGTCAAGCTTCAGAGTAGACCTATACCAATATGGGTTAAGCTATTTATACATTTATTTGGTTTAAGACAAACTGGTAAGAGACAAAGTGACTATAACCCTATAATAAACCTATTACTCTTATTCAAAAGAAAATGTCTGAGAAAGACACTTGCCATAAAGATACCGTTCTCACTCACTACCTTCCTAAAACTAGTTTAGTGGAAACTAGTTTAACGCGTAATGAAAACGGTCAAAGTGATCTTCGAAACCGGTTCATAAAACCACCTCACCATGTAGTTTTCAAGATCACTTTGCCTCGTTAAACTGGTTTTAGCATAAGTGAGGACACAACCGTTCTTCGAGAAGTGATCTTCGCACATTTTGAGCGTGCTACTCCACACAACAGGTGTAGAATGCCTACGCCAAAGTTTCAACTTTCGCACAAAACATGTCAACCCGCTGAGAGCATTTCCATAGCAACAAGTTCGCCTTACGTTTTGAAAACCATTTTTGTGTGATCAAATGGGAACGCTTGTATAGCGATTGTCCAAACTGGTTTCCTGAACCCGTTTTCAGTAAACTAGTTAAAGAAAGCGTAATGAGAATGGTGTCTAAGTGCTTCACAGTAAAATACAATACAGTTCTCTGCTAACCAGCATTACTATTCAAATGTATAAATAAAGGTGATGATATATCAAATGACTTTCTTTCAATGTATGTTTGTTCTGTGCCTTTGTTATTCATTGTCTTCCATAACACTCGTTCCCCAAAATAGAATTAATTATTCAATTGTTGTTTCAAATGGTAAAATATAACACTGGAATTGAAACTAAAACATAATTATATCTATTATTAACTACAAAGGAAAAATATTGACAAAAGCAGGAGACTGGACTTACCTTTAACTCAAAATCTTCTTCACTTGGTTCAGAATCTGAGTCTTGTGCAGAGTCTTCACTATATGTACTACCATCTTCAGCATAATCTGAGTCTATTGAACCTGTTTTGTCCAGTTGGTCCTTGAATCCTCCTGTTAACGAAGTCCCTCTTGAGCCTCTCATATGGTCAATATTCATAGATATCCCTGAATCAGAACTTAATTTGGATGTGTCTTGCCCTGAAGAGTTTCTTTGAATATCTGGTTTGTTGGGCGAGAGTCTCGACTTTGCAGAGTTCTTTCCACCCCTCCTACCCTTTGACCCTTTACCCGTAGTCCTATCGTCATGAAGGTCCACAACAGCATAATGTTCACTGTTGTTCATATCATCACCTGAATCTGATTTTCTCTTTGAGATCTTATTCATGAACCCTTTGGTTCCTCCAGTACCACCTACAGTAGTGGGACTAAGAGGATCCATTGGCTTGATGCGCGTAATCGGCTGTGACATTTCTGGTTTCATGCCAAAAAACCGCTCAAGGTTTTTGTTCTTTGGCTGCGGTGAAAATGTGGCAGGATCTTCAAAGCACACCTGATCATATGTCCTTTGGTCTTGAGAGAGATTGTTGACTCTCCTTGTCTCAATGGAAGCACCCGTACTCTTGGCCGCAGTTAGCGGTGCTTTCGGACGTACCTTGGGACTAGCTGTCCGTGTGATATTGGAGGGGGTGGTGGTGTTTGAGGTTATACCCAAAGAAGAGATGCCTTGCTTATTGTTATTCAACTTCTGAGCCAGGTGAGTAGGCTTTCGAGGAACTGGTGGTTTGTTCTTTCTGGAATCTATATTAAGTAAAACAAAATGCAAAAAATATTTGGAAAGGAATGAAATTAGTTCAAAGAGGTGCATATCTATTTGGCATGCTGTAATCAGAGGTCACTATCTATGGATGTTATCCAAATTCCTTTTTTGATATTTTACTTGAGGATTTTTCTAAGCTACTAAAAGGGACGCTAAAATAATAAATTTTGTCTGAGAGAATGTATTACACAGCAATCTGCATGCTACATATACACAATCAATATTTTGGGAACTTATAAATACTAAATTATGATACAAAACACAATCAAAGTTAGCCCTATCCATATAATGGAAAATTTTACTGCAAACCTATCCTTCAAAATATTATTCAATTTACACTTGGAAAAACACAAGAGCTTCATATAATTTGGATGAAAATCTTCAGAATGTCCAAAGTTACCACATGCAGATGTTAAAAGTTTACATGTTCGGCCAAATACTGTATACATGTATGCTAGCTTTACACAAAGGTATTTTGAACAGAAATAAAGTAACCACACACACAGACAACGCCAAGTCCAGTGCTCCCTAGGCTCCCGGCAATTTCAACAAAATCTCACCAATATTATTTTTCCTGCACAAAGACACACATTACAGTACATATCCTCTATGACTGATCCTTCATAGAAGGTCCTAACGAAAGACACATGACAGCTTTCCTGCTCAAAAGGCCATATAGGATATAGTCCCTGATGAACCAGACTTGCAAATCAGAAACCAATGGAGAGTCATACAAAATAACTTTTAAATTTTGCTAAGAGAGAAAAGGTCAGGCTCACAACACACACCAAGGATAGTGAAGGCGGCAGTGGAGAAGATATCAGATTGGAGAGCATCCGTCTCAAACCTTTTTACCACATGTCATGTGCACTTGGCCGTATTAAAGGAAGACAGCAGGAAAGTCAACAAAAACAAATGAGGTGTGGATCATTGATATCTATGTACGTGATTGGCAGTCAATGCAAACACTTAAAAACTTGATAATGAATTGGAGGTTTACAGTGTGTCTTTATTATAGTTTCTACATTAAATGATATCCAAAATAATGGAGTAAACGGGTTAACAAAACCTCTGTAGAATGTAATTTGTTACATGAAGTCTTATCATTACAATAATCTCAGTATGCATTTGATCATATCTGAATTCTTTCAGGCTTAATATATTTCTAGTTATATCAACAAAAGAGTTAGGAGAATTTTTTTTTCTCATTGTCAAGACATTCTTAATCATATGACTGTATCTTTAAAACTCACTCTTTAGAATGCATTAAGAGAATCCAGTGAAGTCTAGTTAGGATAGACTTCTCCTGATATGATGTGGATCTATTTACCAGATTCCAGTTATCACAGGAAAGAAGTGACATGGCAATAGCTTGTCAACTTCAATGAATTACAAAATGCCTGTCAACCATTTCTATGAATACTACAGGGGTATAAGAATGTGAAAGATAGATACAAAGTAATGAACACAGAAAGAAAGAAAGAAAGAACAAAAATGAGAGAGAGAGAGAGAGAGAAAGAAAGAAAACATGGAGAGTGTCTATGAAGAATGAGAGGGGAAGGTGAAAATGAGAAAAGATTGTTTAAAATAGAAATCAATGAGGGGATTCATGAGACAAAGGGACAGTAAAGGAGAGATGTTGCCAAATAAAAAGAAAATAGTGGAAGAAGATGACGATGAAAGAGGCAGATAGAAAAATGGAGAAAATGCTAGGACAATAGAATGAAATATAAAGGATACCCAAGAGATATAGGAATAAAAAACACAGAAGAATAGAAAAAAAAGAGCAACTTATTCAGAGACAGAACCTACCGCGCAATATACTCAATCAATTTCCTGACATGAATACATGTATGTCAAATCAATCCATTTACTCCTCCTGTTTGTACTATGTCTCATTTCAACAATAGTTGCTAATGCAATGCAGTGAATCATCATTTTGGTCTCTGATCCATTGAAAAAAATGACAATCTTTTTCCATGATTATGTTTCAACATTATAATAAAAAATACATATACAAAGTTTCTGACAATTATGTTTGATTTTCTTTGCACTGCTCTCTGAATAATAATAACGGCATATTTACCCAGGGTAGCCACTTCAGTTCCAAATACTGCTCTCCCAGCAGGCTCTGGTATTATCATTACCCCGAAACAAAAAAATATAGGTGTATGTTTTTTCAAATTTCAATCAAATTATCACCTTCAGAAAAGATGGGAACTACGTGATGCATACTGAGCAAGTAACAATGAAATTTACAGGAAAATGGGCATTAGTTCTCTGAAATAGAGACTTTTGCTTCTGAGAAGGGGCTGTGAGAGAAAGTGGGTACAGAGGGAGCTAGGGGAGGGGCAATTCAGAGAGAAATAGTGAGGTCTAGATCAGAAAGATACTGATGCAGGGACAATGACCTTTTTCCAAGCTTTTAAATGTAAACTTAAGAGTTTAGACTTGAATGACCTATGGAACTTGATGAAATTAACCGGAGCTCTTCCTGAATACATGTTAAAGTCTTCATCTTCACCCTAATTGGCCTTGATCTTATTCATACCAGAGTAAGACATTGATACATTTATCACTTCCTACATGTCACTAACTTGAATTATCACATGAAAAACTATGGCAGCATAACTGTTTTCTATCACCTCACCACAAACTTGCTCTGGTGGGTTTTGATACCGATCTCGGGCTCCTTAAAAATAACTAAAAAAGGAGAGTGGGATCAAACTCCAAGACCCCTTCCCTGTTTACAAGAGTCACACAAGAAGAACAGTGGCAGATTAGGGGGGGGGGGGTTAGGATGCATTATGTTACAGCTTATTGTTATTGGGTCAAATCAACATGTCAAACCCTCCTCTTAGCAAAAGGCCAGATCCGCCACTGTAATCGGGTGCCATTACTGAAATACTTGAGCAGTATTTTGTAAAACTAGGTATATAGATCCATGTAGATGCATCGATCGATAGTGGAGAGTGAGCTGGCTCAGTCAGTAAAGCATTCACTTAGCTGTCTAACCAAAGATCCACGATCCAAAGTGGATGACTGAAGCCTACGTAGATCATATTTTACAGTGAAAAACACTATATCCCTCCATTCCCTCAAATAGGGTGTTAGATGAAGACCCTTATGTAAGGAAAGTCACTGCACTTTTCACAGTCCTTTACAGTAGGGGGACACCTGGTATTGTGATCCACCTGCACATACCCAATCACTTACATAAGGAGAACAGACCTGCGGGTTACAGTGATTCACTTTTTGCCTTGCAGGTACAGATGACGCCATGGAGCTATAATGATCATGGTAAAATGTAAATCCTCATTGCATATAGTTCCTTAGAGAGACCAATTATAAGAAATGAGCAACTTATGTTAGCCATAAGGTATAAGCCTAGGGGGGGGGGCACTCAGTATATAATGCATAGTGGGTATGTGTCATGGAGGGGACCCCCATTTTTACACTCAAATTTCCATTCCAAGGCATAGCATTTTTGTCTTACTGAGAAAAAGAACAAAGAAAGCCGCTCCAAAGCATAACATTTTCTTCTTATCGAGAAAAAGGAAGAAAGAAATCCGCTCCAAAGCTTTGCATATTTTCCGTTACACTATTCCGGTCGCATTGACATGATTGATATGCTACAATGAGCTGCAATTTTGGTGAATAGCTGCCACAGACCGATGTCGGACCATCGCCTCTGCGCTAGTGCACCCAGGCTAGCTGCAAGAACGTTCCATAGGGACGCATACGCACTCACACGCAGGCGATCCATTCTAAGGACCCCCGTTTTCACAAACATTTGTAGTTCCGAAGCCCGTTCCGAGGACCCTCCTTCTTACAATAAGCCCGCTAAAAGGCCCCCATTTTTTGTCTCGCCCACGGCACATACCTACTACTTTTTTGGTCGAGTACCCCCCCCCCCCCGGTATAAGGCCCAACATTTAACTACCAGTCAGCATTACCTTACTTCCAAATGGTCAAAGTCAGAGTTTCACAATAAATAACAGTCAATTAGGGATTTAGGATTAACAAGTGACAATAATATCATATTACTTTGCAAGAACAGTTGCAAATCCTAGATTTTCAACAATATCTACCTCTCCCACTGGCAAGAAATTTGAATATTCTAAAGGTTTTAATTGTTATCTAAACTTCTCAAGCTCATACCCCTTCAAAATGTTGCTGTTACGTGCCACCCCCATCCCTACTAAATAAATCCTGAATATCCTAAAATTAGTCAGAGCAGATCATTTGGTAATGCAAAGCCAAACACCATTCAGTTTGGATATTCATCTATCACATCATCCCAGATTAAAGCAAGCAGGATTTCGCCAAATTCTGATCATAAGATCATGTATCCCTCATCATTTTCTCTAAACGAATGAGCTTCAATTGATCTGTAGCTAATTTAGGGGGGACTAACTAACATATTAGTTACTATGCCAACATGTGGTTTAATATCATTCATTCTTGATGAATCGTTTACGATCAAAATGGCCGAGTACTAGCTGGCAGGTGTCATTACTCCAGTGTCATGATGACATCATGTTGCATCAACCTTGTATCAAAGGATAGATTAGACCTTTCCATTTCCCAATAAATGACACTGGGACAGTCTACATCGGACAGAATTTTCAAATTATACGAAGTGTGTGAAGACGAAACCACATGTCATTTGATGGGGATTACTTCTAGATAACAAGCTTGATCCAACATTTAAAAAAATCATCCTACTTGTAAAATCATCCATGTAATTTACAGGTGAATATGCACTCCTGGTTTTAGCTAATATGGGAGTTATCTAATATCTAATCATGATATTATACCATCACAAATTATTCAAATATGGAGCCATAAGTGGCTTTGATAGTAAAAGATAAAATTGGGTGATTTGAAGTACGGTGTTCAGGGTTCGTGATGAGAGCGTAAAAAGGCTGCTGAACCGAACTCCAACACTGGGCTGGGTTCAGGCTGGTGTGAAAGTGGTCACAACACCAGGCTGAGTAAGTTCTTCCTAGTTCTTTCTAGCTGGTAACAACAATTTAGACAGCCCCCATTTAATCATTTTAAAATCACAAATGTGCAAAATACCAGCTTACAATCTCTTCTCATTAACAGTTAATAACAGCCTCTCTTTAGTTGTCTTGTCTATAAAATAGATCAATCTACTGCCATTTTTGCTCATTTTTTTCAAAGCTTTTTCATCAATTCTGGGTTTACTGAGAAAATTTGACTCAATATATGTATACCAACTTGGCAACAATTTGTATTATTACCCAGTACATCTGCCTTACCATAAACTAATTAGTGCATAAATGAGCTCTGCAAAAGGCCTTGTCAATTATCCATAATGATCATCTGTCTATTAAATATAATTTGATAATGGATGTACAATGGTCTAGACAGTGGTCTGACTTCAACAGCAATCTTTCATTTTTACAGAACAATGTTTAGAATAAGCTGAATGACGAACTCTAATATTGGATATGATTGACTAATTCGTCACTTAAAACAATGACAAGAGAGACTTTAAAAATCATGAAATGTCAAGTACAGGATTCTTCTTAAAAACAGGAAGGAAAAGATCCACGATGATATAGAAACAAAATATTTTGGTCACATAGGAGATTGGTGAACTAAGCGATTAATTTTGCAATGTGGGCAGACAGACAGACAGATGGGAAGACACAGGATGTTAGTCAGATTTCCAGCATATTTCTGAGATTTTATTTGGAAAATACACTGGTTTTGAGAATATTTGATAATTCATTTGGAATAATAACTGATATTCAACTGTATCGTACAACATGATAACAAATGTGTAACATATGTTATACAGAAGTAATAACTTATCTCAAAGAAACAAAATACATCACTCCATACACTTTGAGATGTACCATTTTATCGAGGGGAGCCCCGTCCCGTTTTGGCTGAGTGGGTAGATGCTGAAAATTTTTGAAGTGGACGTTCCACATATTATCTCCTTTAAAAAATGTATTTTGGGGTTGTGAGATCAATGCATGGAAGATATCATCTTAGGGGCCATTGATCCTAATGCACTTCAGAATTAGTGTTTGAAATTGAAAAAAATTGAAATTTGAAAATTATAAGAAATTTACTTAAGAGTGCTGAGACTGTATAGGACTATAATACTCATCTACTTAACCACAACATTTCAGATGTTTTTAAGTCATATGTTTAAAGGTAAATGAAAGTAGTTGCAGTAAATGCTGATTTCACGAGAAAGTCTGTAAAACCAGGCTTAATTGACATTATATCATCAAGGATCTAGATCTGGTACAGTTAAATAAACTGAACTTTGTGAAATCTTGAAATCTACGCTGAAAATGTTCACACTGAAGATCACCAAAACAGATAAGCACACGTGGGACAGTGTATTATTATTGCTTTGAATGTCGGCCCGACGCTTGACCCCAATTTCGTGCTTATTTGCTAATTTCTCAGCAATTACACAATTTCTTCCAGAATCCTTTGGCACATATTTTTTATTTATACAAACAAACACTTTGGTGGTCATTTCATTGGATTCTGTACGAACTCATTTTGAAACTGTTACCACAACTGGCATTTATCGTTAGAGTGAGGTTATCTAAAAACAGAACAACCCTTTGTAATACAGTTTTTTAACTATTCTTGCAAATGAACATTAATATGACACCTATTTAGAATACATGGCCATTCAATGATATATGGTAAACACGTGTTTCTAACATTTTGAAGACCATGATTTAAGTTCAAATGTAGACCATACAGTACAAAGTATACACTGAAACCATGTAAGAGTATAGAAAAGAGTATTTTCAGACAAACACGGAAATAAACTAAAGTATAGTTTTAATACAATATGATGATGCAAACTTGCTATTCCTTCTTCTTAGCATTTGAAAGTATGTTGGTTTACCACATCAAGCCTACATGTTAACAGCCCTAAATTCCTATGGATTTTTAAATTTGATATGCACATTTAAACCTGCCATTCATTATTCATTGGCATTTGAAAATATGCTGATTTACCATATTACATGTTAAGAACCCTAAATTCCTATGGAATACTAAAATTGGCTTTAAGGCCTTAAAAAATCTCACATAAATACATAATGATGCCACAATCCAACCTAAGTAAAAGGAAATCATAGCTCCTTGCATAAAAATGAAAAATGCCAAGAGGATTTCAGAAGCTCATGCTGACAAGAAATCCTTCCTTCCTGATCCCATCATCTCTGTGCCAGATTGAAAATTAGCAATTAAGATAATGCAAAAGGCTTTTATAAGAGACAAATGAATCATCTATCTACACTGTCACACTTTGTTGATATCAACCCAATTTTTTTTCCTTTAAAGACCCAACAAAATTCAAATTTTAAAAGATTCAGAAATATATTTTAATATGAATAATGATATTTAGACATGAAATATTATTTTAGTACTAAATTTCCAGTACAATGAAAAACTTGTCAAATATGTACTTTTTTTTACTTTATGTTGGATTCATATGCTCATTTTATGGGAGAGATATACTACAGCACTAGGAGCAATGAGAGAACCAAATTAAACAAAAATTAGGGGATTTTATTATAACAATATAACAACTCAAACATTACAAAATACATCAACATATTTTGTTTAGTACTTCAAGAGACCCAAGAACTGATTGCTGATTTTGATGGTCATCTGTAGAAGATATTAACACATCTTCCAAGATGGAAACCAAAGATTCTAGAATATTGTTCAAAATAATTTCTTTCTGCAGTCAGTAGTTGATATTCAAAAAATAAAATGCTGTTGCATGAAATGTTTCTTCAGTTCCACCAATGGAAATGTGATTCCTTCCTGATATATCTGCTCACAATACAATAATGCAAAAATTATTTTGAAGATTTTAAGTTGTATACACAAAAATGAATGTTAATTTATGTATGCAGAGAGCATGAACTTACAGTTTGCTGCTACTGATGAAGGCACTGATCTGCTGTATGGACCACGCAGACCAACTGGCCTGGGCGGTGGCAGGAATTTGGGAACACTGGGAACAGCCCTTCCCGAAGACATGATGGCAAGCTAAATCACCTAAATTTAGCAGAGATTTACACCACACCTGATTCCAAATATAATGGACATTGAATCCTGATCCAGACTGACAGATGAGGTGCCACACCAAACACGAGACAATGGTCATACAGACACCGCATCACAAAAAATAAAACATTCTAGCTGCAGGCACACGATAGCCTTTCATCATTCATGGCCAACATCCATACATGAAAACACTTGTTGGCACTCATCTAATATACTTCAGCAATTAGCAAATCCAGAACAACAGCTCCATGCGGACTCCCCAAAAGTAGGCTGTCGGAGGGAGATAGAAAATACTGACACAGGATTTTTGTGAGCAGATTCACATCGATCCTGCGTAGTGTGAATCACATGCGCAGCATCTCTTACTCATACTCTTGTCTTTAATGAGCAAGGGGCCAAGTTGTTGTGACTAGGCCTGTTCACAGATGTTCTAGATGAGCCTGTAGCGCTCATGGGACTTCCTCCAAACACTATGCTATGGCGGCACCATAACATCACAAAAGTCAACTTCTAAGTTGTCTTCACCCTTTCCTACTCCTAACTACCGGCCCCTTGCCCATCTTGGCACACGAACGGCAGCCAGCATCTTGAAATGACCTCCACTGCTGACTGACAATTATTTAATAATCAGGGAAGGAAATAGGTTTCCCCTTCTAAGGAAGGGACACTAAGTACCTCCAATCTTTAAGTATCAAACATCTAATTACTCCTCCACTCTTTATTTTAAGTTTCCCAGACAAAGCTGGAAATGTGCTACATTTATCACTCTTCCTTTTACACCTTTCCTGCAATTCATTCCAACGCTAATCTAAACTTAATTACAGTAACACCTTTCACTCTTTATCTTTATGCTATCTTTTGGGGTTCTGAAAATTATGGTTACTGCTGACAACATATAATAGGAACCAAACCTTTTGAAAAATCAAGATGGTAAAGTAAATCCAAAAATAAAATATAACTTGTAGTAAATAAAATCAATCAATATCAAACATAAAGCTTATAACTGTTATTTTGTGAGTGAATTCAGAAGTTAGATCAGATAATGATACCTAAATGAAATAAATTCAGTCATAAGAGGGTAAACAAGTAGAACACCTCTGGCATTTTCGCCTGCATTACGTGATTCAATATAGCAGCAATGATAGCTTTGAAAACAAGATTATTAAAAATTCACAAAAACGCATTGATTTGATGATAAAATACTTCCTAAAAGGAACTTTGACTTTTGCTTAGTGACCTGAAATTTCATTCTTCTTTTTCTGACACACCTGATAATTATATCGAAGTGTTGTGTAATTTTGATCTTCTTGCATAATTTTCCTGTCAAATGATCAAGTTCATTGACCCAAAATGACCTTTGACCATGGTATCCATATAAAAAAAGACTTAACCAAGGTGATGATTTAAAGTATGCAAATAAAAGAAATCATAACCAACTTTTTTATATTGATACCATGGTCAAAGGTCATTTAGGGTCAATGAACTTGATAATTCGACCAGAAACTCATGCAAGAAGATCAATGATAATTGATTACCTTCATGTCCATTCATGAAATAGATCCATATACTTTCAAATGTATGATGACATTTAAAAACTGAACCTGGATTAATATTTCAATATTCATGATGCCACAGTTGCTATTGCCATCGGAAATGCAACCCCTATCTAATTTCTGCTTTGCCGGGGAGACAAAAATCACAGAATTAATTCAATTCCTCGAACTTTATCCACATTCATTTTGATAGCATAAAGAACACCTTTGGATGTTTTAGATCATTTGGGGTTTATTCTGAGAAATTATACACAAAAGACTTAACAATGAAGTGCGATTTCCTAATGTCATGTGGAGTATAATATTGAAGCGATGATTCTTCAGGCATGAAAGCCTTGCGGCACACAAGAACATGTCAATGCTGAAAACAGAACTATACCACACCATTTTATGATGGGGGTGGTAGGGAACAGCCACTCATGAAAACAGGAAGTGCTTGTGATAAAATATTAATAATTATTCAACTTCGATCATACCCTTGACATTGACAGAAATCTTGGAAGTAATGACTTGTTGTCAAACAAAACTTTGTAGGATGGGTCTCAAAAGAAAGTAGAGAATTGCATAGAATAAGGAATCTGGTCAAACATGGACGGAAAAACATAATTCCTTGGGGAATAAATATTCATGGTATATCTAACTACCATAAATTATGAACTGTATACATCTAGGTCTTGGCAGGTCAAAACATATCAGTGCTTCCCATACTTCTTAAAGTTGTTGTCCAGTCATGTGTTTGAAAAATAATCCTTCAAAGATTTCTTAAGATTCCATTCATTGTAAGATGGCAGAGCATTTAAAATTAGGTCAACTATATATCAATTTCAAGCCACTTTCGTATTTCAATTAATCAAATTTTTACTTTTATAACAATCCCAATCAATATAACTGCATATATACCCTCATGGCATGTGCTAGTTCTAAAGCAACCTAAAACTGGGTCTTGAAAATAAGAATTTAATATGAAACTTGTCACTGTATGAAGTCAATGCCATATCTAATCATTGACAAAGTCAAGTCTTTGATGGATAACAAATGGTTAGGAATAAAGACCATAAAAATTCCATTTGAAGACATTAGTAGGTATAATTACTTACGAAGCAATCCATCAATCAAAAATATAACTTGAGATGAACAATAGGCGGCATAGGTGGGGGAGGAGGGGGGTTGTATTTGAGATGAAAATGTAATTTATTTGACTATGATTAAGTTTTCTTTATTTATGTAATGAACTGGGCAAGTTAAAAAATACATCTAAACATAGCATATTACTTTAGCTATATTTCACTGTAAGAATTCAATATTGTTAGGTATCATATTATGATTCATTCATGTAAGTGTGAACATATTTCACACAAAAAATATCAATAATTCAGAATAAAGTAAACCCTATTTCATATGATATATGGTAATTTATTACTCACAAATCATTTCTAAATTTATGTGCTATTGTTTATGTTTAATATTTTGTTTGAGTCAATTGTTTTAATCTATATGATTTAATTTCTTCAAAATGGTGTATGACAAGCACTGTCATTGCTAAGAAGGCATATTTTAGCATCACCCATGTAATTATACCTAGTCGATTTTTTGCCAACTTCAAATGTCTTCTTTAACTTCCAATATATTCATTTATTTATTTTGTTTTTATTTATTTCACACTCCAGGGTAGTCTGTTCAGATTTGGAAAAAAATGCTTCACAAAGGCACCCTGCAGTCAGAAAAACATCATTCAACATGAAAATACAGAGTATGGTAACATCGTAAATTATCTACAATGTCCACACCTAATCAAATGTAGTATTCAATTTGAATAAACAAGCAAGTGTTGATCCATAGAGAACCCAAACCAGGGATAGAATTATAGTACCCCTCTTGAAACATCACAAATACCTTCAAAGAATTTTGTGGTACCAATGTACTAAATCAATTTCTGGGAAGAATAATCAAAGTCATTTTGGGGAATAGGAAGTATCACCTACTTGAAACACTTAAAGAATTGATATACTCTTTTGTGAAGGTTATACAAATCTTTCAAATGAAGGGTGTTGTCAGAAGGATGATATCTGTCTTGTTGAACAATAGTAAGGCAGAATGGTCAATGACTGGTCAATGACTAATCCTACACTCCTAACAGTTCTATAGAGGCCATTTAGGGATTTCAACAACTCAGCAATGGAGGACATGACATCAAATAATACACTTTGACAATATTAATCATTAAATTCATATTTACAGATATAAGCTAAACCTGAACAATATCAAAACACAAAAGGATGCAAATTACAAAAGATGCTAAGTATACGAACTGTGCTGAAAAGTGTAAGATAATGTTAATAGTGATAATAAGGCAATGGTGAATAATATAAACTTCTTGAATTACCAATGGAAATTTCCCAGCCCATTTTAGATGGAACGAAATAAAACCTGAACTAAGGTTTGCAAAATCATTTATGGAGGTGATGAAGAATATGAACACCATGTGGCATGATTGAATAAATGTTTTTTCCCAAATTGCATAGTGACCAGTCATATTTGAGATTTAGATCATTCACCAGTGATCTGGATTATAAAAATTCCATGTAATTTAGAATGTACAGACAGATTAATCAAGGAATGAAAAGAAAATTAGGGGATATCTAAGGAAGATGAACAGATAGTGTAAGCATATGTAATGAAGAAGTAGTACAGTGAGCCATAAGAACTTAATGTCCAATGGACCTTCTGCATTCGTGGCTCTGATCTTTAAACAACATAAGATCAAAGAAGGAAGGTTATGTCTTACGCCTGTATCTGCGACTACTTATTCTGCGGCCACCTCGCACTTTCTGCTGTGCCTTCTGGAAAAGCCCTTGAGCATTGCTGATTGAAAGCACTAAATGACCCTCATCCGCTAGGTTGGGCATGGACCGTGAGAGTCTGTACTCCTTGTAGCATTTGCCCTGCAGGAGCTTGTTCTGACGTAGTGGTATCACAGAGGGTGAAGTTGGGCGTCGCTGGTTGTGATGGTTGTGATCTAATTGGGTGGTATGATAGTGGTGGTGTTGGTGATTTTGTTGGTAGTGGTGGTGATGGTGACCATTCTTGATGTAGGTTGCCTCGTGAAGCAAGTTGCTTTCTGAGTGGTACTCTGTGTAGAGATGGACATTACATGGAGTCGATTGGAAGAGAGTGAAATAGTGATTCTACGCAGGATGATGCGAAGCAAGGAGCAAGATTCTATTTTCAAATGCAGCATGCAAAAGATTTAGTGACATGCAATGTGAAATGCAAAGTATTATGAAAATGAAGCAGCAATATAGAGTGCTTGATTTACTTTTACTAATTGATGCGTTTTCTAAAGAGATGTGGATCATTAAACTTACCGATATTACTCCTTGATCCCTTTCAGATTTGATTACAAGAACATTGGCTATGTATTTTACTAAAATCTATGTACAGCATATCTATAATTTTATTAAAAGTACAATACAATTCCTTTACTCATACTATGTAATAATGTAAAAGTATCAAGGAAAAACTACACACAGAATGGTGTTATTGATATTTTGAAAATTGAAACCTATTAATACATCTTATTTTTAAAAGCATAAATATTTTGCAAAGGTTAATGATCGTAAAGTTTATGTTTTCCAAATATTCCAGTAGGACATCAAATTACAATGACACTGCACTTTTTTAAAGACTAACTCCCATGTTTTTTATAATGCATTTTCTATAATGCTCAGTCTGAGAATTAAAGTTTGTTTTTAAACTTTTAAAAAACTATAGGCCTATATTCCTACAGATGAATTGGGTTCTTCAGCAATACTTATTTCACACGTAAAACATTCATAGTTACAACTTAGGGCTCACCTTAGTTTTATTCCTTTTCTGAAATTCAAAGCACAAGATGATGTGACAAAAACTCTAGCACAAAATAAAATGAAGCATTTCACAACCAGTTATATTTCTGAGTTGTGTCCCTAGCTAGGACCCTTCATCAAGCCCTCTAAACTAGAACATCAAACAGAGTTAGATCAATACAGAAAACAAAAGCAGCAATCTAAACATATATCTGGCATGTTATATAATGACAACAAACAAACCGAGACTACATATCAAAGGGAAATTTGAACACTATTGCCAATTTTGTATTTCCCCTATCTGTATTTTATCAATATTTCTTTTTATCTGTTTTTCATTAATAAATTATTAGTGCAAAATCATCAAATAAATTTGTTATTAAGCCTTGATAGATATACTGAGCAGGATATAAGCAATAATTCCAAGATTGTTTCGGTTATCAAGTGCTATAACAATGATAAGAAATAAACTTTGAACCTGTGGCATAACAGTAAAGAATTGTCAAATCTTTATTAATAGCCAATAGCTCACTGCAAAAGGATGCCATGTAGTAGTGTCATAGGTCGAAATAATTTCAGCTTTAAAAAGGCATACTATTTGACAAAGACTGGTCAATGCACTGACATATAATGTTGACAAAAGAAACCCAAATAGGATTAAAATACAAACAGGGCTCTAAATATATTAGCATACGGAAGTTAAATGAAGAGTGAAACCACTCTTATAACAATTGCAATGTGTACATTATTTTTCAAAAGGTATGATAACACAGTCATGCAGTTTATTTATGGCTGGAAATGAACAAGCTGGGCATATTTTAAACATGTCCTGGGATTAGTTAGATTATTGTTTTTTATAAGTAGGTTTATGATCACTGCAAAATTGTAAAATTTAAGATACATTTTATTGATATTTATATTACTGGTACCAAAATCAGTGGACTGTTTATTATTGTTGCTTAATTAGTATATTCATAGGGTAGTTGAACACACAAAAAAGAGTTCTTTCAAAATCAATTGATACATTGCTATAATTGATAGTTCACTGCATATTGCATTTATAGGCATATTTTGTACATCTAAATTTTACCCCCTCCCCCCCCAAAAAAAAAAACTTAAAAAACAAAACAACACAATTTGTTTCCTCTTTCTATATGGGGCACAAACCATATACTACAGGGATTTGATTTATTATTTGCTGCACACATTTAGATTGCATCCTACATTCTTATTTTCAAATCTAACATAATTCAACTTCTTGTTTTAAATTCAAATCCACAGTTTGACTGCATGGTCACCATATAGCCAATCTGGATTTACTACAAATGCATGGAATTGTTAGCTTAATAATTTCATAAGCTGATGTATGCTAATATGAGTCTCTGCTAATGTACAATAAATAGATTCCACTAGAAATTACAACATTCAAACAGTATATAAATTCTTTTAACATGATTTGAAAAGAAAGCATTTGAATCTTCAACAGGTTGACATACCTGTACCCTTTGTATGAGAAAATCTAGTAGTCGGGTGAAGGCCCAAGTCCAATCCAGGCCATAACATTTTGAAAACTTTTTCCTGAGTACCAAGATCTACAAATGTGTTCTCAAGATTGTATAATATCAATCCATGCATAATATCCAGAAGAAAATATTATTTTGAAGAATATGGAATGCTGTTGTCAAGAACCATAGCATACTGGAGCCTCTGCGGAAGTGCATTCATGATATTTCTAAAGTGAAAATGCTCAACTCCGGTGAGGACAAACTTTGTTTGAAGTTTAGAGACTAGACGTACATTTATAGATCACACGAATAACAAATTATATTCCTTTATCAATCTTTGCACTGTTGACTTTGTTTGAGCAAATATAGAAATGTATTGCCTAAGAGCATGTCCGTGGAAGGAATTTTAAAAGGTTTTTAAAAAGTGCTGTTTACTTTTCCTCTGGGGAATGTCCCTATTTCATCTTTTTTAGGGTGATAGATCGATCATTGGGGGGGGGGCACTCAGTATATAATCCGTGGTGGGTATGCGCCGTGGAAGGGACCTCCATTGTCACGCTCAAATTTCTGTTCCATGGCATGGCATTTTCTTCTTATTAAGAAGAAAGAAATCTGTTCCAAAGCTTCACACATTTTTCGGCTGTTCCTGCCGCATTGATCTGCTACAATGAGCTGCAAATTTCTGGTGCAGAGTGCGCTGTCCGATCATCGCCTCTGCGCCCATGCCACCGGGCTAGCTGCATGCACTTATGCCCTTTCCATCGGGATGAATACGCACTGCACACGCAGGCGAACCATTCTAAGGACCCCCGTTTTCACAGACATTTGTAGTTCTGAAGCCCGTTCCGAGGACCCCCATTTTTTCTATAAGCCCCTTTTTTTGTCTTGCCCGTGGCACATACCCCACTCATATGGTCGAGTGCCCCCCCCCCTCGGCGATCATTGTAATCTGCTC
Source organism: Lytechinus variegatus (assembly GCF_018143015.1). Classification (NCBI taxonomy): domain Eukaryota; kingdom Metazoa; phylum Echinodermata; class Echinoidea; order Temnopleuroida; family Toxopneustidae; genus Lytechinus; species Lytechinus variegatus. The sequence continues at coordinate 24,129,981 of NC_054742.1, read as the reverse complement.
CTCTCCAATGAAATTTTCTACAGATTTGTTTTACTATTTTAATATAAGGTCAGAAAATTAATTGATATATAATTATATTCCCATAGTGTTTTTATACTAAAATATAGGATATGAAAAGAAGTTTACAACCAAAGTTTGCAAGTGTAATTTTGCCATCAATCTAACATACTAGACATCAAAAGAAGTTAACTTTCTATGGGTAGATCATGTCAATATACATGTAATATCAATTATGTTCATTACAGACAGCAGCAACATCAAAAGACAGCTATACAATATACAAAAATAAAGCTAGCTCACCTGTATTCTAAGTGATCTATAACTCCAAATAATGATTCTCCATTACAGACATTTGTGTACCATTGGAACCTACAGACGAATGAAACCTTGAATAGTACATTCTAACAATAAGAATGGTTGCACTGCACAGCATACTGCAAAGTACCACTATTTCATACCAATATTGCACAATCCAGTTCCTCTTGATAAAATGTCTATAAACAGCAGATACAATAGGGAAATCCCGCAAATTTGTTATTCTATTGATTGAAAGAGGTGCACCTCTCTATTCTTCTCTGACCTCTCAATCTGTGCAGACAAACAACCAAGAGAATCCATTTGATGTCCATCATGCATGACAGACTAGAAATAATTTTCACGTTTGACGGAGATGAAGGGAATTCCCCTCAAAGAGAGTTAAAATGTAGAAGTTGAAGTGACGTCTTCAAACATCTTGGTAACGTTAAAGAAAAAGTCCTACGTGGCAGTGGGATTGCTTGAATACAATTACAAGCAGAGAAAATGGATTATTGATTTTTTATCATAAATCCAATACAACTCAATCTATTGCACAATTAAGCTTTCCTTTCATCAACACAGTGTAGGGTTTAAAATTCAGACAAGATCCAGACATTCTTTTTACTTTATTCATGTAACATACTAGTCTCTGTTACATTCCTGTTATGTTTGCTGATGTTCATATTGAGTTGCTGTTGTATTTGAACTGATATTATTTCCCTTCGTCGGCAATCAAACCTCCCTTGCAAGCAGGTATTACTTTTAAATCCTGCAAAAGTATTTTTTTTAAATCAGCACTTCATGTCTATGATGTCATCATTCATGCATGCTTTCCTGGCGTATGAAGGAAACGGAATGGGAAATGCATGTAGTACTGTATCACAAGAATGATTATGCCATGAGAGGTCTAATATTCCTTTTACTCAGAATCTGGTGTTTCCTGCCGCCAGTGACTACAGATCTAGTCGTGGGTGGGTTTGAATACCATACCTTTAAAATTTAGGTTTAAATACCATATATCTAAAATTTAGGTTTTATAAAGAAAAAAGGATCTAAGACATTTTTTTTCTTTCTTTCAACAATATATTCCTATTTCAGCTAACTTTCATTTATACTTCAGTAAACAAGTGGCTTTGCCTCTGAGTGTAAACACTTGGATCAAGCAAACCTGGTGCACAAGTTAACACCATAGGTACCAGACACAGGAAGAATAACATCACATGTCCTTCAATGACAATTAATCATCCTTCAAGTTCAGTTTAATATTTTCTCCCAAATAATTCCATCTTTTCATCCAAGAAGGAAATATACTACATAAAAATGTTACAAAATTGGCTAAAGCGTTTTTAAAAAGTAATTAGTTTGCAACTTTAAGAATTTTTCCATCATCAATGTAAAAATCCTTTTGACCGACACTGTAGATGGGTCATGTGAAAAACCACTTATAGAGGCTATTCATAGACAGTTTTTTCATTCAACTTTTCAATAAATATATCAAAGTTTATATTGATATACTCTTTGTGAGTTGATAGATATTGATTCAAAAGTGAAACTAGGGTCATTAACGTCTATGTAAATAACCATCAAAACCTTCATTATTGCTGGGCTAATCATGATTTACGCAGTATGTATGGAATTAACCCTTTCATAGTGGTCTACATCACATTGCTTCAAGTATACATAGGAGAATTCAAAATTATAACATTGAACCCATTAATCAAAAACTGCTGATGCTTTCTCACGATTTAAAAGCAAAGGCTTATGGGATATCTGCAGAAAGGTTGCAAAAGGCATCTGCTAGGATTTAGACCCACTATCTTTGAGATTATATGAAGCATTCAGTTGGACCTATTCTTATTTATATTAATAGATTAATGCTGATGTTGTTTAAGCGTTATTAAATTTGCTTAAGTTTTAATGTAAGTAATTTCTTATATTGTATGATTTTATTTCTGTAAACGTGCATTGACAGTCCATGCAGGTCTGAAATATGCTATATAAGAACCTCATTATTATTATATTTACATGTACCTTAGTTTCTGTTTAAAAATAATACAAGAAAGTTTTAATGACATTTGTTAAACAATATTGCATTCTTGTTTCTGCTTGAAATACATACAATTTAGACTGTAAACATACATGGCATTGAATGTAGGCCTATACAATTGGCAGCATAATCTCAAGTCAATATCAAAGGGGTTTAAATATCCCTAAAAAATATGTATTTTAAAATATTTGCAGAGCAACATTACTTAAAAGTTCTAATTATTGACATTCTATATTCCTTTTTCCTTATTCTATCCTCTGGAGTAATATAAAAATATTTCACAGACAAACATATGGGATGATATGAAAAAATTTCACTTTCAATCAACTTTAAGTTAATGTTGTACGATAAACAAGAAAATGATTCTGAATATCAATACATCCTCTCATTGAACTAAAATAAAGGAGATGCAATTAGCTTAGTTGGTAGAGCGAGGTTTCGGATTCTGGTGACCAGGGTTCGATTACCACTAGGTGCGCTAGTGCCCTTTGGTAAGGCTTTAATCCTCATTAACAGGTCCCTCAGAGAGGATCTTAAGCCATTAGTCCTCCGGTTGCTTGCTTACGAGTGTTCATGTTTTCTGATACCCTTTTCATAAACCTATCCTCCAATTAGCCGCCTATGAGTAATGCGGATAATTCAATAAAAATTGCGTTCATAAACTCCAAAATAAGCCGCATAATTTTTACGAGCGCCCGTCCTGAAAAAGACGGATAATCGCCATGACAACTGGACACGCCCCCTCCGATGCGGTTGTGTTGGAAAAGGGTGACCTTGTGACCGCACCATGGCAATTATCCGCATTATTTGGAAATGCGTTCATAAACTCAAAATCTTATCCCGATGCCGCTATTATGCAGATAATAACAGCATCAGAGTAATGCGGATAACTCTTGTCCTCCTCCAATTTTACGTCCAAATTATGCTGCTATTAGCCGCCTAATTCATTTTAATTGGGTTTATGAAAGGGGTATTAGCAATAAGGTAAATAAGATCACCACTAAAATCAATCTAAGCTGAGCAAGATGAATTTGTAACAAGTGGAATGCCTCTAGCCGTCTCACCTGCATCACGCAGTTCAATATAGCAGCAGTGCTGACTTTGAATACTACTCTAACTCACACAAGATGTTCAGTGATACATGGTTACTCTTACTGTATGTCCACTTTTTATGAACTAGACCAATAAACTTACAGAGATATGATGGTTATTCAACAAAAAACCCCAACATGGCCAAAGTTCATTGACCTTACATGACCTTGATCATGTGACCTGAAACTCGAACAGGATGTTCAGTGATACTTGATTACTCTTATGTACAAGTTTCATGAATCAGATCCATAAACTTTTAAAGTTATGATGGTAATTCAACAGATACACCCAATTCGGCCAAAGTTCATTGACCTTTGACCTTGGTCATGTGACCTGAAACGCGCACAGGATGTTCAGTGATACTTGATTACTCTAATGTCCAAGTTTAATGAACTAGACCAATAAACTTTTCAAAGTTATGATGGTAATTTAACAGATACCCCCGATTCGGCCAAAGTTCATTGACCCTAAATGACCTTTGACCTTAATCATGAGACCTGAAACTTGCACAAAATGTTCAGTGATGCTTGATTACTATTATGTCCAAGTTTCATGAATCAGATCCATAAACTTTCAAAGTTATGATGGGAATTCAACAGATATCCCCAATTCGGCCAAAGTTCATTGACCCTAAATGACCTTTGACCTTGGTCATGTGATGTGAAACTCATGCAGGATGTTCAGTGATACTTGATTAACCTTATGTCCAAGTTTCATGAACTAGGTCCATATATTTTTTTAAATTATGATGACATTTCAAAAACTTAACTGCAGGTTAAGTATTCGATGTTGAATCCTCCAACATGATCTAAGTTCATTGACCCTAAATGACCTTTGACCTTGGTCATGTGACATAAAACTCTAATAGGATGTTCAGTAATACTTGATTAACCTTATGGGCTTTATGGCCAAGTTTTATTAACTAGGTCCATATACTTTCTAAGTTATGATGTCATTTCAAAAACTTAACCTCAGGTTAAGATTTGATGTTGACGCCGCCGCCGTCGGAAAAGCGGCGCCTATAGTCTCACTTTGCTTCGCAGGTGAGACAAAAACCCCATAACTCCAATCAGAAAACAATGGTTGTTTAAAGGGGGATGAGAAGAAAAATTGCCTTCAAGTTTGGTCTACACTTAATCCCTCATTACTTTCTTGACATTCAACTCCTCACTCAATCACTCATGTTTCCCACATCATGAGAGTTTTAAACTTTTTTTTCATACAATTTCATGTCTAGACAAGCGCACAGGTCATTATCATTTTGCAGATTGACAAGGTGCTTAATATGCATTTACTTTTAGAGCTTCATAGGGACAATTTTTGGTAAAGAGTCTATAATTAGGAACAGGGAGGGAGGAAAAACGTCAGTGTGGCTGAATATAGATCATGTGATTGGCCTTTTCTCAGTGGCGAGGGTATATGGGGAAGGAAAAACTAGATCCACCAGTGAGATACAAATTAAACTTAAAGGGAGAAAACACCTATCTCTGGAAAAATCTGATGAAGACAAACATCAAGTCTGTTATTAGTCAAGTGAATGCTGAAGCAAAATACATAGACAGTGTACAATAGAACAACCATCTTATTTCTTCTAGGACTTAGAAAGGAAGTTTGCCTGTCATCAGGTTGGTTTCAATAAATGTGTAAAATGTCTCAGGTTTAACATAAATCCATCCAGGAATAACAAAGTTACAAACTTTTAAAGTTTTGATTTGTGGCATCACATGCATGTCATTTTTTACTGCACTTATTTTTCTCAGAGTGGATGGGATAAAATAAGGAGTATATTAATATAGTGATAACAATAATAACAACAATTACATTTATACGGCACTTTATACAAATGTTTCAAAGTGCTTGGATAGGTGGAAGAACTAATACAATCTATTAATGTTTAAAAAAAAGAACTACGCTTATAGCAAAGTAATGGGTAAACATTATGGGAGGGCTACTTGAATTTTTAAAAATCTATAACTATTTCATAAATTTTTGACCAAAATCTTCATTATTAAGTTACTTTCATTGCTCTGCACTGAATAATATCAACTTTACATTATGGTTAACTTTCCCTCTGATGCTTATGAATTCAAATAATTTTAGGTCAAAGTGTTCATTTATATTGCAGATATAGAAATCAAGAACCACATTTAATCTTAAAAGACCTCTCTAAATTAGAGTGGAAATAAATAACATGAACATACAGCGCGTCCCAAAAAAAACTATACACTTTTGAAATGGCTGCCAAATAAGAAATGTAGCACTTTGGGGGAAAAGACTTATAGATATGGAAAGCCAATAAAGTCAACTTTCAAATGACACCAAAAAGTTGGAAAATTATTCATGCTTGAGCGAGCACTGCCCACTGAAACAGAGGGTATGCAAATTAGGGTGGGCTGGAATTAGCCTTCCAATTTCTTTCAGATTTTTTGTTTGGTACTGGCAAAGTTGAAGGTTATTTGGTGAGTTAAAGATCAGATGTTATCAGTTTGTTGTTTGTGAAAATTTCATACGTTATTAAATTGAAATTTAATGCATGAGTGATCATGAATTGCAATTTTTAGTGCAGCTTTATCATGTGGATCATGTGGATCTTAACAATGTGTTCATGACAGTCAGGAGAAGAGGGGGTAATATGACTTAGGTAGGTGAAGTAAGTTGATGGGCTTAAGGTCAACAGAACATTTAGCAACCCCTCCCTCCATCTCTACCCCCTCCCCCCGCTTCTCTCCTCCTGAGAGACTAAACTTGGCTAGGCTGGGCAGGAATTAGCCATACAGTTTTTTGAGAGGTTAGTCCTTTGGAACTTACAAACCTAAGGGTGTTCTGCTATTCATGAGTGAGATAAGTTTTGGTTTTAATAGGCAAATTTCATGAATTTCTCAATTGAAATGTACTGCATGAGTGAACAGGAATTGCAATTTTAGTGTAGCATATTCATCTTGTGGACATCAGAAGTGTGTTCATGAGAGTCAGAGTAATGTGATGGTACATGTACCTGTTACAAGAAAGAGGGCGAGGTATGCTAAGACTTGGTTAAAAGGGTATTCCTCTTCATTTTGTCCTTTTACAAATTAAAAGTCATAGGTACCCTCCCCTCTTCACCTCCATTTTCCAGCCCCCCCCCCCCCTCTCTCTCTCTGTCTCATCTCCTGGATTGAAGCCTTTTCAAAACTTAACTGCCAAGTGACCAGTGGCTCATGGTCAGTTTGAATGATTACCAAAAAAATTTAATGATTATGGTGATTAATGAAATAATTTATTGGAAAAAAATGAATGTTTTATTGATCACATTGCACATTGAATGAGTTAATGTACTGATAAATTGTTGATTGAATGACTGCTAGGAAAAAGTTGATGCCCTAATTCAGAATTAATCATTAAACCAACATTCTGCTCTGGACTTAATTCACGCGTACATAATAGCCATCAGTCTCTCAACAGGTGGGGAGGGTGGAAAGAGGGAGGGGACGGGGCTGAATGTTCTGTTGACCATTATTCCATCAACCTGCTCCTCCCTCTTAAGCCCTATCTCACCCCCTATTCTCCCGACTGGCCGACTCCCATGAACACATTGCTGAGATCGCCATGATAAAGTTGAAATGCTGCCCCAAAAGAGATCCAAATGATAAAGCTGAAGTGCTGCTCCAAAAGTGTAATTTGTGTTCACTCATGCATAAAAGTTCAATTTAATAACTTAAAAAAATTGCTTAAGCTATAAAAACTGATCAAGGCTGATCATCAGTTTATCACAACGCCCTTAACTTTGCAAGTTCGAAATGATTTGCCTCTCAACAACTGAAATAAATTGGAAGGCTAATTCCAGCCCACCCTAATTTTCATACCCTTTGTTTCAGTGGGCAGTGCTCGCTCAAGCATTAATATTTTTACAACTTTTTGGTGTCATTTGAAAGTTGACTTCATTGGCTTTCCATATATGAGAGTCTTTTTCCCCAAAGTGCTAGACTTTTTATTTGGCGGCCATTTCAAAAGTGTATAGTTTTTTTTGGGACGCGCTGTACAACAAAATATTTCAGTGAGAAAGTTGCCTCTTCAGAATGTAATTTTTCAGTGGTTCATGGTTAATGGTTCATTTAATTCTTCTTTCACAATATTTGTACATTGCATTATCTAAGAACATCATATAACAAAACTTTTTCTTATGTGTACCAATCAACACAAAATAGCTATAGAAAATTATGTGAAATCATTATCAAATTTTGTCATGAAAGAGGAGGAGACATTAATGGAAGATGGGTCTTTCAGAACAAGAACCCCATGGGTATTATACTTCACTGCTACATACAAGAATTACTGAGAACTTCACAAAAATGTTTTGTGCAACATAAAATATTATAGCAAGTACATAGTTACTGAAACATACAACTCACTCACAAATAGTTATACCACATACAGATGATCCAATAAAGTATAGCAATGAATGATGTTAATCAGTGTTAATTTTCATATCATGTCAAGCTACTAATTCACAGTTTTTGGTGAGCGACAGTCATGAAAGTAAATAAGAGATGGGAATCTGAGCATTCTGCGTTAATACATATCCCATGAACCATTTCAAAACAAAACTTACCACCAAGATTTATACCTTGAATTTCTCCATCTTCTTCATCTCGATCTTCTTCCTCATCATTATCATCTAGAAACCCAAACTCACTTTTTTCATCCCAGAATACATCATCCAGCTCATCACCATGCAAGTTTGGGGTATCTTTAAAGATGCATGCATAACAGGATAGGGGAAAATAAAGACAGAATACACATGCAATAGCCATGCAAAACATAACAAAAGTAATAAAAGCAAGAATTTTCCAATGAATTTTGAAAGAAAATATAAAAACATATAAAAGAAAGAGAGCATTGGCAATTCAATGAAATGACTCTGCAAGCTTTTTCTTACATATATTAAGCAGCTTTTAGTACACTGATAATCTGAAGTCATTTTTCTTGAAATACTCATCATATACAACCTTCAACCATTTAAGCTTTTGTGCAATGTGAAAATATGCTGCTGATGGCTTTTTTTAAATTAAAAAGAGGTGTAGCCTTGCCTGTAAAAGAGTCATCCTCCCCCTTCTGAAGACAGCTTATTTAGGGTCCATGATATCATGGACCTAACCATGTTTATATTTATTAACCAAACATTTTCAAAATACATTGTGCAATAAACATTGATACTGCATACTGATAGCAAATGATACACTAAAATGCACCTTCAATATGGTATGAAAAATACCAATGTCAGCTACACATGGCAAGTGGCTACATATACATCCTGTGCTTGAAAAATATCTTTGATGATTTAATAACATTGACCTCATTATGATTAAAGATGAATATCAACATTATGGAGTGGTTCAAAGCTATACTTTACTTTACCTATATATCAGCACAATCTCCAGACCAACAACCATTCTGTACAGACTACTGATTGTATACTAGTGTTGTTGAGAGATATGGATGGATACTTATTGTCATGTAGAACTGTGATTCCTGGTCATTAAAATGATGGATTAATCAAGTAACAATGATGAGATGAGATATGTGGTTTCACTTGTGGTTTCATAATGATCGTTGGTTATCTAAGGGAGAATACGAATCATGGATAGTATGTCTACACTGAAATGATATACATAACTTCATTTACATCTATGTAATGCCTTAGAAGGAAGTTCAAAATCATGTTACTGTCACCCCCCCTCCCTCAACTATTCATTTGGTTATAACAAATTAAAGGTGCAGTTCACACTGAAAAACAAGTTTACTCTAAAAATAGCTGAAAATGATTTTTAAAATATGGGTAAAGGTTAAAGGAAATGCATAAAAATATTATTAGAAATTCAATTGTTTGATTTGTGAGCAGCTCCCCTATGTATATCATGTAGTAAAAATCAATGAAATGTAATATACAAAAAAAATATAATCACTGTACCTTCAGTATATCAAACAAATCATTTTACACTGAAAGAAACTGCTCAGATATGACATCACAAATAAACAAAAAAATTGAAATTCTAATAACTTTCTTAATCTTCAATGGATTTTCCTCAAACTTTCAACATTATTTTCTTTAATTTTGTTGTGATATTTTTACAGCAACAATTTTGTCAGGGTGAACGTTTCTTTTAAGTGTAATCATGGTAACTGCATTATTTATTAGGCTCAGACTCCCCATGTCTACCTTCCTCCAAGATATATCCTTTTCTTTCTCATTCTCAATCTCATTATTTCTCTTATTATCTTTTTTTTTCATATTTTTTCCTTTTAAAGTTTCCCAATTTTGTCTTATTTATCTATCCTTTACTTTACTATATATCTATCTATAGTTTGTCTTTATCCATTTTTTAACACAGACTTCCTGTTCATTCAATTGTTGATTTTTAGAGATGAAGAGTGTTTGATACCCTATCAAAATAGTTTTTTGGAATATTAGTACATGCATAAATATGTAGGCCTATATCATATTTATCTTACAAACACCTCTATCTGATGCTTTTGATAAAAAGTTATTGGGCAATTTCAAAAAGGAGTCACAAAACCAACCAATCTTATCATGAAAGTTCCATAAGGCTATTTGATCAACCCTTCAACCGTTCAGGCAATAATGATGTAAAATATATTAAACTCAATATTACACTATTACAATCAGTTACTGATTACATTCTAGTGTTCTACATTTTCATTCTTGTTCATAGAAAATACAGCATGTTAATCTAAAACATTGTAGTTCATGAATGTAGCTGTACATATTGTGAAGTGCAGAAACAGAACATTTAAGAGGAAGTTTTAATACATTTTGTGTGGTAATCAAAATGTTTGATCTTTGACAATATAACTATACGTTCAAGGAATCCAGGACAGCTTTTGTTTTCATAAACTTTGAATATAATAATAATAGTCTTTTAAACACTTCTCACTGTAATGAGAGCTGGTAACTTAAAATCGTGATATACAATCCTTCAACACTAATTTGATAAATAGTTGAATTTCTAAAGCAATTGCTTGCATAATAAATCTTCAGGACTTGGTATGAAAAAGATTTACACTAAATTGTAACTTTTTTTAAAGCCTGGTGCAAAGAGAGTGATATACATGAATATGTAATCTGGTATGAATCATCAAAATAGTTTCAGCATGATCATCACCTCTATCAATCATTATATTCCATAAGTTAAAAACATACTCCACAACATATGGTCCATGCACTGCCTGTTGGCACAGTCCCCCACTGTTCACCGCATGATACAAATGAATTCATCAACCCCCCCCCCATGGTTCATCTGTTTAAAGGACAAGTCCAACCCAACAACAAATTTATTTTAATAAAAAGAGAAAAATCCAACAAGCAGAACACTGAAAATTTCATCTCAATCTGATGTAAAATAAGAAAGTTACAACATTTCAAAGTTTTGCTTAATCTAAAAAAAAAGTTATATTCACATCCTTGTCAGTATGCAAATGAGGGGACTGATGTCTGATGACATCTCTCACTCACTATTTATTTTGTATTTATTATATGAAATATAAAATATTTCAATTTTCTCCTTGTTCTCCTATGAAACAAAGTTGTATTCCTCCTTGAACGTGTCATACATGTATTACCATTTTTTTAACATTTCATAGTTCAGTCAAGTTGGTACTTATTTTCAAATTTGTAAAAATTGAAATATTGTATAATTCAAACAATAAAAAACAAAAGAAATAGTGAGTGATGGAAATCGACTGACTCATTTGCATGTCACTGAGTATAACTGTTTTGTGAAATGAAAAACAAGCGAAACTTCAAAATGCCATAACTTTCTTATTCTACATCCGATTTTGATGAAATTTTCAGGGTGATGCGAGTTTGATTTTTCTCTATTTATTCAAATCAACATTTTTCTGGAGTGGACTTGACCTTTAACTTTTTTACTTTTCATCAGATGTAATTCCTGCATGATATCTTTTAATTCAACTGGAATAACTATATGTATGAAGTATTTTTATATGACAAGATGCATAGTGGTATTGCATCTAGTTTTGTCATGGTATCTCCCCCCCCCCACTTCTTCCACCTCCCCCTCTCTGGGAATTAAGGATATATATTAAATTCCGATGGAAGCATATTGCTGGAGCTACCAAATAACTCTAAACTAAATCAGTTTAAAAGAACATTGGTATATTAAAGCAAAGTAAAGAGTGAACATAAAGTATAAAAAAAAATTAAGAAATTTGAACAAAATCACTATACAAAGTTGACACAGCTCAAACATTAAGCAAATACCCCTTCCACTTTCCTCACACTCTTTGCCTGGCAAAGCTGTAAAGTTCATAAGATAAATCACAAATGAATTTTGAATCAAACAAATCACTGATCTCGAGTGAGTGACACCTGCCTCTTCTCTTAATCACACACCATTAATCATTTCCTGAAACTCAAAAGGGGGTGAAGTATCACTGTACCCAGACATAGGATTCTGTGAGATAGTGCAAACTGTCAAGATTGTAATAGGGGTTTCACACGCTCTCATTTTCCATCATTTGAATGCTTAATTGCAATGCCAAATTGTAATGACGCTAGAATCATCTTCCGTTCACACGGCTCAGGAGGATTCGAGAATTCTGCAGCTTTACGCTTCGCAATGATAAGAAGGGGTGTGGCTTCTTTTTGGTACCCCGTCAATCACTCATGCATCGCTAAAATTTGCCAACACAGAGCAGAAAAGTGGGTCTTTCTACAGAACTGGTTGAAAGGTCACTGTAAGCTCCGCCCCCAGAATTATGTTTTGGAGGTCAAAGCATTCACTTGGCTGTTTCGCTCTATCATTCTGGTATATCGTCACTGGAAAACATCTCGATACCATCATTTGAATTGCGCATTTCAAATTAAGCTATTTTGCATTCACACGCTCAAACTGCATCATTCGAGGGAAGCATCACTCAAATGATCATTCGAATGATGCAAAATGTGAGCGTGTGAATCCCATCATCATTGGAAATTAACATAAAGCAATTTTCAATATCTATTGATCAAATAATAAAATAATTATAATATGCAAATAAATGATTCAATATATACTTAAAGATAACTTAATTCAGTTTTGGTCAAACTACTGAAATATAAAAAAAGTAAGATTTTGGCAGATCACCAAAATTTTTTTTTTATTACTCAAGTCTACCGACAGTCAAAAGTAATGCACATAGGAAAGTATTAATAGGGATATACATTCAAAGGTTCATCTAAATATTTCAGCTGTTTTCAGTTGGTGAATTGATTTAAGGATATCCTTTGTAGTGGATTATCTTATTTTAGAAGGAATCATAAAATAATATTCTTTTTATCTTTGAAAATTAAAATTTTAATGATTTTTCAGTAAAAAGTATGGGCATCATCGACCAAACATTTTTTGTATTTGTTATGACATGTACAGTGTGCAGACGAGATTAAGATGATGTACAAAATGGAACATACCTAGTGCATATTTTTCCTAAATTGAGCAAAGTTTTAACCACAATCATGTTACAGGGTCAACTGTAGTTGCAAATGGGAAACTACAAAGGTAACAAAATAAGCTGAAATCTAGTAATATACATGATCAAGTGCAATCGGTGAGGCAAGGAAGGTTACTTTTCATCACAAATTTTCACAAAATTTAATCAGTGTTCATCATATTCTTTTATTTCAATTAGAAAAAAAAATTGAGTAAGCTCAGTTGCTTCATTTCTTCACTTATACATGTAGGGGAAGGCGGGGTAAGTTGTGACAGTTTTTGCTTTTTGCATGTTAGAATTGATATGATTAATAATCTTGTTGAAATAAGTACCTTGCCTTGAAATTTAATTCTTCTGAAATGTTTTCCACCTATATAAAACTTTCTATACCCACACTGAAAGTCATCGTGACCTTTGAAAAAAACGATGTCAAATGGCTCAACTTGCCCCATATATGGGGTAAGTTTGAGCCACCTTCTGGGGTAAGTTGAGCCACAAAAACTATGTACAAAATGTATGGGGGAGAACCAGCATGTCAATTTTTTGTTTAAAGTCTTTTCACTTGCTAAATCTCTCTAAATACTAACATCCTGTAAAAGGAAAAGAGCAGTTATGTAAATTTGCTCCTTTCAGCCTGCTTTTCAATCAATTTTTATGGTTTATTTGTTTTTTAAGATACATTACCATAGGAATTACCATGGCTCAACTTGCCCCATGCTGTTTGGCTCAACTTACCCCAGTCCGAACTTAGTGCGATAATTTTGTATCCACACATTCATTATGCATCCATCATATAAAAGACTATGATAAGAATGAAGATCCATACCTGGACTGATAATGTTGTTATCATGTCTTTATTATGTTTAAAGACGTGTGTGTTTATAAAGCACTTATCTATTTCACACTCTTTTTTTACTTTTTTGGCTGAAATTCATATTTTCCCTCTAAAAAACTACTTTTTGTTTCAAAGTTGGAAACAATGTGGTGGGGTTAGGGGTTATGCTATGGGTCATCAATACATGACACCACCACAATGTCTGACTCATTCATTATTGGCCTGGGGCTGGTGGCTCAACTTGCCCCTATGCTCAACTTACCCCGCCTTCCCCTACATATATATTGGATCTTGACAATCATACAACCTGCTATACTTATTTTGTTATTTATTGGTAAAAACTTTTTGGAACATTAGGCAGATAATTTCCTTATTTGAAGAGTATGCTATTTTGAATGAGAGAAAAGTGTTTCAGTATCAAGTATCACTTCAAAAAATTAGATTGGGTCTTGCCAGATGGTTGTTACGATTGTTACCACAAGATGGAGCTCTTCTTTTTATACTAATATAACATTAAGAGGGTAGTGTGGGTGAAACCAGATAAGAGAGGGAAATACGTTGTTTATATCAGCATTTACAGAGGGAGCTCTTCATCTCTATCTAAACTTCAAGTTGAATGACTGCCCAGTCAACTAAGGGTGATGGATAACAACAGACTATTTACATAGAACAATTACTACACATTCATGATATTTAGCTTGTCAATCCTCTCCTCTCCTCCTTTCTTTACCCTATCCCACCCCCATCTCTTGCCTGCTTGCCTCAATTTTCATCTCTCTCTTCTCATTTCACTTACATACAAATGTTTCTCTTCATACAGACCTATGAATTAAAACATGATACTTGTAAATAAAATGCTGACTTCCCAATGGGGAGAGAAATTTCAAACAGAAACAGGAGGCATTCTTCAAAATATTGATTTCTAAAATAAAAAAAAAGTAACATGGTGCTCAACTGCTCATTCTTCAAATGCACATGCAAATTGGGAAACAATAAGGTAGCTAGCAATGCAAAATTTATTGTCAAGTTAATTCAGTTGAAATCAGCATGGTTAGTTTGAAAAGTTTTATAAGGTGTCTTTTAAATAAATTCAAACTGGATAATGCAGCAGAACTTTAAGCTTCACACATTTTCATGTGTCTCACATTTTTTCTTAAAAGCATGGAAAGTCAAACAATTTTCACAAGGATTCTTCGGCACAAGCATGTCTATTCTTATAATCTAATATTCTGCAAGCAATGATTTTTCAGAGAAGTTTGAATTGCCAGAAGAGTTATAAGAAAGTTTTCCAGGTATATTTAGAGTAACTGATATATCCAAAAAAAATCCTTGCTTCAAATTGATTTAAAGTCATAAGTGCCTATAAGATATATATCTGTAAAAGATTTTTTAAAAATCTTTCAATAAGAGTAGATAAATTAATCTTACATGTATGTATCTCTATTTAGGTGACTGATCACTAAAGGTCATTCTTTTGCAGAAGTGTGCTGCCGGATAGATAGTCGAGTGAACTAACCCCATGAGTGCATAAGTAAATGATTATATTGAAATAAGCGTTGACCCCACAAGAAAGGTGCAACCTATTCCCGTTCCTTCAAGTAAATCCCATATAAAGTGCTTTATATTGATTTGTTGCATGCATTGGTTGTGACAGAGCTTCCTACTGACACTCTCATAATTACCTTCACTACTATCCCCATCATCGTCATCATCATAGTTATCGTCATCGCAATCGTCCTCCTCGTCATCATCCTCATCCATCTCCTCAGCACTGTTCCCATTACTATCCCCTCCTCTTCCTCTTAGATCTTTGGTACTGTTTGTGAGTGGTGCTCCGGACTCCTTGCGGGCCCGGCTGATAATACCCTTTCCCTCGGAGAGCTTCCGCCATTTTTCCACCGCAGGAGCTCTGTTTGGGGACTTGGTTGGGGCATCATCGATGAGATTGCATCGCGAGTCATCTCCACTATCCTTGCTGATAGCTGCATTGTAAGGAGAACAAAATATATTAAAAATGTAACTAGGTGTACAAATTGGAATAATACATGTCATTATCACTCATGTATGCAGTACAGAAGCATGTTTGCACTAATAATCTAATTTGACAATTGTTCCGTTAATGATTCATTCCTAAGCAAGAATATTTTTTCCTCCTAATCATTATAAATTTATCATTCAGGAAATTTAATTGAAGGACTATACATTGACAAAAATCAAGACTGCCCTCTCATGCCGACAAGTTGTATCATGCCAGCAAAATAAGTCTTATATTTTGGTGTCCTTATGTGACTAATAGCTTGGAGCAGCATTTTGAGGGTGACTGCAAATATTCATATACAGCTAATAAGTTTGACACAGACTTTCAGATGCAGTTGAAAATGTTGTTGAAAATCAACCATTACCTTATAATAACTAAAGTACAAAGTGCCAAACTGGCATGGACATTCTCTATGGATGCTGGATCACAACATATGAGATTTTCCCCTCTTTAAAAGATGTAAAAATCACAATAGTTTGGAGTGAAAAAGAATGTAGGAAAGAGCCTGATATTCAATCTTAAGTTGATATCAATGGAAATGACTGAGCAACCCTCTTTGAAAGCAATATACCAGTTGTTCTTGAAGTTATTTATCATCTTACAGCTGCTTTTTGAAACAGCCCTCCATTCACTAACTTAAAAAAAAACTTTGGACAGAATACTTTAAAGATAGGTCAAGCTGATTATTGAGCAATGAAGCAATAATTATTGTTCTAACTCTTATATTTCAGAAGCATTATCTGACGTGCACTGTTTTCACAAATGCAGTGTTTCACAAAGACAATGTCTTACATATAGGAAACTCAACTGAAACCATAATTTGTCAACTAACAAACTGCCTTGATGAAATACAACACCGAAACAACAAATTAAATGTCAATTATAATATACTGAATATTGGTCCACATATATGCTTTTCACACTGCACTTTTTGTCCTAAATTGGTGGGGCTAAGGGGGGGGGTCTTAGCCCCACCAATTTCCTGGGGTTCAGCTTAACCCACTTCGCTTTCACACTACGTTTTAGCAAAGTGGGCTAGCACGGTAAATAGTACGGTAATATCTGGCCCTGCAAAAAAGCAGGATTAGCTTATTGTGGTGCTAGCGCCACAATTGCGCTAAGATGCTAAGATATGCAGTGTGAAAACGAAACAGGGCTAAGGAAAGTGGGGCTAAGCATTAACCAATCACAGAAGTCGAACTGCACGTTAATCATGCTCTGTATGGTAAAATCACCAGTATTCATGAGCTAAGGGATAGTCCGGGGTTAAGGCATTAACCACGGTTGAGCAGATAGTATGGGGTTAAGAAAGACAGTGTAAATTGAAAAAAAAGATAGTATGGGGTTAAGAAAGACAGTGTGAATCGAAAAAAAGATAGTATGGGGTTAAGGATATTCTATCATCAATCATAACATACCTCACACAATAAAATGGGCATTTTCTGAAGTGAAACTGAAAAAATGCAGTAAGATGATTTTCACTACCACATAGTACCAATCATTGAAAGCTGTATATTCACAGACTATAAATAATGTAATCTACAAGTAGTAGATATACATTCAACTCCATGTTTACTACAGCAACTTTCATTTTGTTTTTATATAAAGCATACACCTTTCTGATAAATTTTCTAACTCCATTCAGTATTCCAGAAGAATGTAAAATATATTTCACCACTCAAAAGTTCAAAGTGAGTTTATGCGGAAATGAAGAGATTTGTGGTTACATTCAAATTGGCAATGATGGGGAAAACATCGATGAAAAGTTCAGTCAAAACAATTCAATCAGCATCTCAACTATAAACAACCCCTTGACATTAAATGACAATGAAGTAACAAATAACCTGGTGATTACTTGATGCTCCTATTCCTGCATGCATGAATGTTACAGGAAATACCTAAATCCCTAAATTGATTGGTACATGTATATCAACTGAACATTGAACTCAACATAAAAGGGTTTGCTTGCCACCTGACCAACCACAGTAAAACATGAACATTTTCTTGACTCAGATTTGACCCCCCCCAAAAAAAAAAAATATTTGTATAGATTTAAAATAAAACGAAAAATAATTATGAATCAATTCAAAAAAATAAATAAATATAAAGAAAATAATAATCAAAATAATTATAAAATGAAATAAATATGGGGAAATAACATGCTAACTGACTTTAATTTCTATATCTTTTCATTAATTTTTAAAACATGAACACATAAAAATTTGATTGATTTCCCATGTACTTATTGAATACAACTTCTTATAAACAAAAAATACAATTACATCATAATTTAAAAGACTATTTAAAAAAAAATGATCACTCATTCATGTATACTCGCGTTCCCTCCACCACTGCAGAATAAGTTTTTATGTTCTTCTTTGCTCATCTCTCATTCATCTGATGATAACGACTAATACTTAATAGTATATTTGGAGTCCAAACGTTATCATGTTTCCAATAATGCAAGGTAATAAAGGTAATATTACACAGAAAACTGTCTGTTAGGGATGACCAAATGAATAATAACATATTCAAGCTTTTACCAACTTACTGGTCAAAGATATAATACAGCATGGGAAAATGCCCTCATTGTTGACCTTGAACCCTGACAAAGACATGTGAAAAAATGTAAGGATAATGGAGGATCAACCTATAACTCTAATTATGGTTATTCATTATCACCTATTTTTAGTCCAGTGATCACAAGAGAGCAGTTAGCCAGTGGATCTACTTGCCTTAAAATTGTCAACAGAAGTTGACAAAAAGCTTGACTTCCACAACTAATAGTTTGGTAGACAGATGGACATGTTAGTATTTTCATGTTGCATGCATGTCTCTTTCTTCTACAGCATAGTTTTGATGTCTCACTTGCTTTGAACATGAAATGTTACTAAGCTTTATCATGCCATGTCTAAACAAACCTTTAATGTTCTCTGCCACACCTCTTTCCTGAGGCAGCCATCAATATTCAACTAGAAGAGATTAACATTTAACACACTCCATGTGCAAGCGCACATAATTCTGTAATTAATGAGTTCCCTTTTATATCTTTGGGATTGAATTACAAGCTCTATTTATTCATCCAGAATCATCATTCATCACCATCATGGCAGTTGGACCAGTCATCATCCTCTTCATATTCAGTATTTGGATGACATTCTTGAAGAAACAGAAAACTTTTTATTATCAAGGGTCTGAAATAGAGATTGGATGATACAAACTAAAGAATGCTCCCGATGGACCAAATCTCATAAAATTGATGCTGTGTTTACATAAAAAACATTATGTCTGAACATCATTTTATACTGATATTATACTGAAATGAAGCTTATGACAATGAAACATATAAAAAATTTTAGTCCATCAGTTCTTCTAAGTTTTAAGAGGAATCACTGTAACAACATACCAACTATTCTATAACAGGTCAAGGAAATCTTTTTTTTTAGTTTTAGAAAACCAATACCACATTCGAGTGTAGGGAACCCTTTTGACCAGTGATTCACAATAGAGTGTTCTTGGCAAGTCCATCAGGGGTACAAGGACTACTTTGCTTGCTCAGAATCTTAACTAGCAACATCCTCATAATAATGTGTATATCCAAAATATGGCAAAATGATATCCTGATGTCCTTTCTCCAGAATCAATTATTTCATTCCTTTGCATGTTTCGACCCCCTCCCTCATGAAACAGCAGGAACTGCAGCTCAGGATTGATGGTGACGACCACATCCTATAGGACCTATCACTGGGGATCATGATCTTCACAAGAACAACCTATGATATTATTAAATCCCACTTCTCCTGGAAGACAGGAAGTGGGGAGGGGGTACGATTTTCTAAGCAGTGACCTTCCAAGCCACCTTCCGGGCAGTTTTGTCTCACGCATATGACCCAGAAGTGCCACGGAAGCTCTGTGTTGAATCACAAACAATGCAAAGACAGCCATCTTCACAGATACAAGTGACTATCGTTCACCATGACGATGCCACAAACAATCACTGCAATCCACGATACATGGTTATCAACACAAGTTCCTCTCATGGAATTAAAGTTATAAGCCAACGCTTTCAGGAATGAATCACCAAATTGAATAGTTTATTTTCAGATGCAGTTTGTCTTGCAAATATGATTAAAATGTCAAATTTCCACAAAAAGAACCTTTATCCTCAAGAGTGACAATACTTCCAACCTTTCATCTATAAAGGAATAAAAGAAAGCTTTTTTTTAAAAACAATCCCTATTTGTTTTAATGTTTCCTTTATATTAGGTAATTACATTTCATCCCTTCAATGTAAAGTTTGAAAACCCAGACTTCCGCAACCACATTCAGGGTCAATTAAGACACAACTGTATAATGTTGTTATTTGACAGACAAGTTTTAAACTGAAATCTGAAATGAATTTTCCTTTTTTCACTAATTTATTCTGAAGCACCTTATGCATCTGCTTATTATCGAAAGTACGCTAGATAATTTCTATGTATAATCATTATCATTTCTTACATCAAGTTACTTAATTGACTTCAAAAATATAAGTGAGCATCAAAATATAAAATTAGAAAGGAAATAGTTTGGAATTTTAGGTCAAAAAGAAGAAAAATACAGAATTCCAAACATTAAATGAAATCAATGTGTTGAATGACAACATTCTCCCCCAAAAATGTTTGTTTTGTTGTAGCTTTCCATTCTGTAATGAATGCTGAAGAATTTGAATAATTTTTCAAATGATCAAAGAACTCAGTGTCATCATCATCTTATTTAACAATGGAGAAAACACAAAAGACATGTGAATAGCAATACATTGAATGTGTATCATGCAATCAACTATTAATGTAAGAGACACAAGTCTGTGGAAACTGCTGCACCATGGTTGAGTGGTCTCATGTGTAATGTGTCTGACAATAAACATAAGAGTCTGGCATCCAATCTCAATCATGGCACTTATCCCTTTTAAAAAGTCATTTTTATCAATCAATGAATGAGAAGAAAATGTTATTCGACAATAACATGTCCACACCTTATAAAAACAAACATAAGCCTATAGGTGCACAAAATTTTAGTGAAATTAATGTTTTTGTTGTAGGTCATTGCAAAGTGAACTTTACCCCCTGACCCCCCCCCCTTTCAGGGCACACACAAACATATTTTGAAGATATATGAGGTTATTGGCTTTATATATAGAGAGAGAGGGGGGAGAGGGGGGGGGGAGAAAGAGAGAGAGAAACAAGGTTGAAACTTTCATGCTTTAATCCAACAAAATTTATTGTGGACTTCAATAAATTTTGTTGGATTAAAGCATGAAAGTTTCAACCTTGTTTCTCTTCATATTACTCCAACAATATCTACCAAATATATATATATATATATACACACACATCAATTTTCAAAGCAAAACCGAACAATCAGCCACAATAAAAAAGGAAGTATGACAAGGCCTACAAATTTCAGTTTCACCAAGAATCATAAAATATTTACAACTCCTTCAACAAAAACATTATTTTCATTTATGCCCACTGTACACTCTGTCTGTAGGCCAAGATCAATTGTTTTTACTGTTGTAATAACTCCATTTAACACTCCTAAACATTCAAGATCAAATAGAAACTGAAAGTAGATGAGGATGTCTATATCTTCCTTTGAAAGTACAATTATGTCAACTGAATAGATACAAATGACCATACTTCACACATGTAATGGGTATGCTAATACCACACAGACAAATTAGGTTCTGAACACTTTCAGAGTAACATACATGATGTACATCCCTTTCATCTATTTTCATATAGGAATTAAAAAGATTGTTCTAGATCTCGATGACAAAGAAATTTACAATCAATGCTATATGTAAAAGCTTAATAATTTTGTTTTGATGGCAGTGAGAAGTGCGTGGGGTGGGTGTGTGTGTATGGATAGAATAGGGAGTTGATGATGCCATAAGATTAATTCAGTTGTGTACAATCGGGTACAATAACAACTTATCGAATGACAGTGGGAGCGGCTTGATGCATGGAAAATCGTATAATGAAATACCACAGAAAGTCAGAAGTGGCCATATCTTCAACGTGTAATTAAATTAGATTGTATAATGTAATTACTTTTCTCTTCTCTCTCTCTCTCCCATTTCAACCCCCCCCCCTCCCCCTCCCTGACTGGAGAGCGAGAAAAAAGGGACTTAGGTTGGCATAATGCTCAAAACAAGAACACCATTAAACAATAGTAAACTTCCTTCAGATTACAATGAAATTCTGGCTAAAAATAAAACATTCTGATAATCACTAGAGTGTAAGCATAGACCTAAATTTAGATATCATCTGTTGATTCTCATCTCAATTACAGACAGATTCTTTAGTCAATGCCTGTAGACTGATTTGGACTTAGGAAAACAAGAATAGCTGGCAAAGATCCATGCATGATTTGAAATCGGAAGCATTTTATATAACTATTGCCGACCAGTGAGCCTTAACTTAGATATGGCAAAATTTGAACACAAAACTCTTCACGTGTTCAGGTTGGAAAAGGAGTCTGTTGTACAAAAAAATTGTCATTCACTTATTTCAGCAAACCAAACTTAAAAGCTTGTGAAGTAAGCTACTATTTAATTAGCCTAATTTCACAGAACCTACCCTTGCATATACTATATACAAAGATTTTTTAAAGGACCCTGGATATTTATGTGAAAGCTGTCCAATGATCCCACTCTGGTATAATTCAAGGTACTTCTAATCAATATTAAATATGGTTATCATATTACCTTCCATATACATTTAGAAGTCTGAATAAGCTGTGAATTTGGGTAGTAATATACCAACTAGAGGGTAAGGAGGGTCGCTTGCCCTGCCACAACAAGGTATGGGACCCATTTCAGTATCAGCTTCCATCAAATTCATCTCCCACGAATGAAACACAGCTTGATTTTAATCCAAGCAGAAGGATGTTTGAAGCCTGGGATATTCACAGTTGTATTTAAATATTAAAATAAAGATAAAGAAATTGAGGAAAAGATGGGATGCTTAATTTACTCCCTCCTCGTGCTTGGCAACTCCTAGGCCCATCTTACAAAGAGTTACGATTGACCCAATCAATCACAACTATAGACAGCCAGCAACGTCAACATCTAAAATGCCCAAATGTTCAAAATGTTCTCTAGATATGACGTAAATTACATAAATTCACTGTTTTCTTAAAAATTTCGTGTGTTTGCCTTTGTTTACAAAAGACCTTTTGAAAATTTTATGTAGAAAAAATTATGACACTGACGGATTGGTTTCAGGTATCCTACTGGAATAAAAGAATGAGCATCAGATGATTTCCCACACCCCCCCCTGCCAGGTTCCCATTAAAAGCAAGGATGTTCCCTATTCTCTATGAGGGCAACATCCTACATGTATAGCACTAATGGCCCCACAACAGATGAGAAAAAATGTTGGCATCTGCCCATCAACAAGGAGGGTGCCATGACACCTTGTCAAGTTAGTTGCCATGGATTCCTGATGAGATAATCTGAATATGAGCTTAGGATGTGGCATACTTCAAAGTGTTGGCATTCAACCATTTACTATTCAAGGGGGTTCCTTAATTCAGTGTCCATGCACAATTGGCATACACAATTTTTCTTTTCTTCAATAATAATTTTGCCCTAGAACTAGAAGCATAAACAACCCTCTCACATACTGTGACACAAATCAGCTTCATGTTTTGTTTTGTTATATTCCATGCTCTGATCAGGGAGTTGAGAACTGCACTGATCATGTAAATACAAAAAAAAACTGTGGAATTATGAAATATGAGAAGGTAATCTTGAGGGTAGTTTGAAGAATGATATATGAGATGATTCATGGTTGAATTACATTCCTCAAAAATATTTCAGAAAAGATGATGGATGGCCTAAATGTAAAGAGAAAGATATTGTGAAAGCAATAAATTCATCGCTATGGTAATGACATGAGAAACTGTAAAGTTGTGATTTCATTAAAACACTGATAAAATACCCATACCCCAATGCCACTGTGGTTTAGAATTGATTGATTGGGAGGTTGTGGCTTGGGATTTTGGAGAATCAGAACAAATTTACTAAGTTTTAGAACTGAAACTGACTGGTGTTGATTACAAATTTTAAGATACAACCAAGTTTTGAAAGAGGTCAAGGTCATGCAGGTATGATGCATATTCTATCTCTGTATGTGTTTCACATGGGCTAACCTAACATCCAGTAAAAATATATAGCTACACAAGATTTGTAAAACCTGTAATAGAAACAATGCATACAGTTTGCATTTTAAAGTATGAGTTAATCATTTATTTGATAAAAGGGGGTAATTTTATAATTTCAAGTCTAAAATAACTGTGGGATTTATGCTGTAAAAGTCATAACAATTCAACTGCATAGTTCATAACTCATCATGTCGGTGCAATAACGCCCTTAACATCACACATTGAATGCACGTAAAAACACTTTTAGCAGCTTGGATACGTGCATTGCGTAATGGTGTTTCTGCACAAATGCAGTGCATGAAAATATTTTGCTATTGGCGTTCTTGCAGTCCACACAACAAACCATTAATCAAAGCTTCTTTCTGAGTTGAGGGTCTTTTGGCAACCCTATTTTGATAGAATCATTCCTAGTAAAACGGAGACTGAGGAAGTAATGTTTATTCAATCCTTTTCCCTGGAAGAGTCTACAAGATATGTCATGTTATGTAATGTTAAAAGCTAATTAATCATAGTAGACAAGAACATGGCAAAGTCAGAGCTAATTGCTATTAATGTAAACATTTGTTCTCACTTAATATGATAGGCACTTTGCAGCTGTTCTACTACTATCACTTTGTGGAGACTCAATTATGTAATAAAATGTGAATACATATAAATGGTCCCAGTCTTCTCAAATAGTGGACTAAATAGTTAAAAACAACTTTACTATTTGGTTTTGTTTTCTGTCAAAATCACTCTCCAATGTCAGAAAGCTTTGAAGCTACAGTAACATTTTTTCTGGAATATACTCAATGTATAAAGTTAAATATGTAATCGCAAATTGTTTTAAGAACAAGTTTTCATATCATTATGCATGTATTTACATTTTTTCCGGTTTTAGAATAATGACTGAAATGAGATAAGATTCTAAATTCAACATAAAAAATCCATGTTCAACTCTGAGGCTGTTTCAACAAAAGCAGACCAAATGCAACAGATGATCCGAATAAGATGTGGAATTAGAATTTTGCTCAGGCCTCAGACACGCTCAGTCTGTTGGGTTACTTGTTTCTTCAATATGTACCACACCTGTACACTAAAGGACGTTCCATAGTTATGTTTGTGCACATCATTTTACACTCTCCGCGCTGACGTCACTATGGATGAACATGTGATTAATCAGCTGTAGGTAATGTGAGCTGATTTTTCTCATCTGCACTCTAATTGCAGATCGGATGGATTATTTCTATGAAGCTGATAAACTGGAATTATTCCATGGACCATGCTCTTAAATACCTCTACAATTTCAAACTACTTTACTCTGCAGTGCTGCAAAATCAAAATATGACCCCAAGTTTGAATAAATGGTATAGTGGTTTGTCATTTTTTCTCACATTGATGCAAAGCATTTGGCATGATTTTGGTGTTTTAGAAAGCACATTTGCTCTAATAAAAGTACTGATAGTTTGAAAACAAGGGCATGAACCTCTATTTTTTAACATTTGCACCTCGTAGGTATACCTTCTACAACTTTACAAAGTTTGGTGAAAATAACACGGGTTTTGAATAAAGTGCAGCATTTATTGTACTTCTCAAGTTTGTTATTGAAATTTCACATTTTTGAGATTGGGTTTTTGTTATCTTTCACACCATTTTACAAACTGACAGTGCTTTTAGACTTAAAAGATAAAACAAATAGCAATATAAATAGATTCTCCATCTTCTTAAGGATACACTTATGAACTATATTGAAAAAATTGATGAAATGTCCATGGATTTTGACTGGGTAAATAGGTTTAAACTCATTGTATTGATCTTGTGAGGTCTGAAAATTCTTCAGAAGATTCATTAAGGTGCACTTTGAGGCTGTATGGCAAAACAGTCAACCACATGGACCCATGTTAATTTTGCATATTTGGAATATGCAGGTGCTAAAGTATCTGACATGGATTTCACTTAAACTGTGGAACAAGAATAAGTATTCCCATGAAGGCATAAAGTGATTTTATTGTTATGTATTTAATGGATCCTGTATTTCCAATTATTCATTGGATCTGTTTTTACATTAAACGTAACCTCACACTGTTTGTCTTCTATTTTTTAGTATTTTAATCAAAACCTTACTGAATTTGAAATTGTAAATCAAGAAAGAATTTTGATGATAAATCAATTGAATACGTAATCTGTTGTCTTTCAAATAAAATGCTTACTCCCACTTTTCCTTATTAAAAAAATACCACTCATTACAATTCCTTGAAGATGTCCTGAACTTGAGATGAAGTTGTCTCCAAAGGGTTAAGAGTACTGTTTGCTACAAACCTGGAAGTGATTGACACCCTCATAACAATCTGATTATAAAGTGGAAGGGAGTTCTCTAATTTGGGAAGGGGTTGAGCAGAGACAGGTGGTTTCTAAACATCCACCAGGATATACCTGATAAAGAACTGCCAATGCCAACGAGGTAATGGTCATAGTCATATCTCTGCACTCAAGATATGTTTTCCTACTCCTTGCCCAAATATACCGAGTCCAGACATGGCCAAGAGCATGAGCCCCTCTCTTGGGGTGTCATATGGAAAAATTAAAGTCTTTAAACTGACACTGGGCCATATGATACATTGTTCAAACCAGCATGTTCTCCTATGAGCTAGATTCTTTCTTCTTCTTTTTTTTGGTGGGAGGGGCAATCAAAGGTAAACAACAATCATGAATGCTGAATTTTAGCCTATATTTTGTCAAATGAAGTTAAAAATTTTATTTATTCATGAGGATATGGTGAAAGAAATGAAAGAAAAAACATCTCCATAAAAAATTTCATTTGTCTTTTCAAATAATGATTCAGAAGAGATTCTGAATTATTTTTTTTTATATTTAGCTCTGGATCGATCACTATATCTACTCTCTATCTTGATAATATGAATTCATGGCACGACTTAATCACCAATAAAGCCACAGGTATGATAGGATTATTCTTCAGCACCAGTACAGTGGTGCTCAAAAGTAAGTAAACCCCTCCAGACTGTGATCATATTTAAAGGCCTGGTCACACCACCCGAGCGTTGTTGGAATGGTCGTGGAGCGGTAGGGAAAGAATGTCGAATTTCGCTTTCAAAATTGGGGGAAAAAATCGAAAACAATCGAAATCGAAAATGGTAAACGGTAGCGAGCGGTGATGATTTTTTTTCTCTCCACTCCACGACCGCTCCAACAACACTCGGGCGGTGTGACCATGCCTTTACATGTTTCAAATTCTACAATGTTTTAGATATTTCATTGTGAAGTCATGCAGGAGATAGATTATTACATTCAATGTTTCTCTTTGCTTGTCTGTGTTGTCTATATTCAACACTCAGTATGAATGAGAGCATTTTGTGATGGGGTTCACAAACTTTTTAGCACAACTGTACATAAATAACTTTATAGAAAAAAGAATTGTATTATCTAGAGTAACGAGTAACGAAATATATTGTCAGCAGAAGGCGCGGAAGCGGGGGCTTGGGGGCTTCAGCCCCCCACCCCCTCCCACTTTTTTCCAAGACCATGTACCAAAACTTAAAAATCACCATGTACGATTGGGATTTTTTGCATGATCAGCCCCCCCCCCACTTTGAAAACTGTTCTGAAGCACCTGTCAGTTCACTGTGAGATATGTGTTTCATGGGCATAAATAATAAAATTAGCTCTTAATGAATTAAAGGATTCAGTGGATTGGTAGCATACAGAGTGGGATTTTTAGTTTTGAAATGGAAGAATTGATCTTGGAAAGAATGAATTACCTCACAAAATAAAGAAGATTTTGGTAATTCCTGATTGCCTACATTCTGGTTTAAAATGTTGATTTTTTCCCTCCTCTTTTCTGTTTCCCATGCAAACAATCTAATTGATCAAGCCTATATAACATTAAAAAAATAGCCAAAGTTGTTTCAAAAGGTTCACAATATACATAATGACATTAAAAGTTGGGGGTTTGGGGGGCTTACCACACATGACAATGCATATACACTTTATCATTGGTCATTATTAATCAGTCATAATTAATGGTCATTAAGAAGGTAGATTTAGAGAATGAGATAATCCAGTATTATACAGACCTAGATTCCAAGACAAGACGCTGAGAATATGCTACCCAGCCCAAAGACTCCCACTTATTTCTGTTCCTTTCATAATTAGCAAAATAGAAAGTGCGAAGGGCCTTGGGCAGTTATTGTTCCTAATCAAATTTCCTGTAAGGGCCATTTATACATTCTTACACTTGCAGATAATGTAGGCATATGTCAACAAGTGGAGTATCGTTCCAAAGACTAGAAGATGATGAGCATGATTAAATATATCGTTTACATCACAACATATTGTGAGGTGACCCACTTTTTTGTCTTAGGGATGGATAATCTAATTTCAACATATGATCATGAGATCAAAATTGCTCTGAAATCACAGGGGAGTGCATTTCATGATTTTCAAGGTATTTTTAGACCTAATATATTTGCCAAGGGATTAAACTTGCATTTTAAGTGCAATTTTACAACAGAAGGCATTTGAAACTCATACCCAAAGTGGAAACATATTCCAAAATTGTTTTTAATCACAAATTCTATTCAGCATAGTGCTGAATATAGGTGTATAGGCTTCTACAACTAAATGATGTATGTAAATGATGTATGTCAATAATAGATGTGACACTTGATTTCATTCATATCCCCTTTTCTAATT
The DNA here is from genome assembly GCF_018143015.1 of Lytechinus variegatus. NCBI lineage: Eukaryota > Metazoa > Echinodermata > Echinoidea > Temnopleuroida > Toxopneustidae > Lytechinus > Lytechinus variegatus. Next base: position 24,101,289 of record NC_054742.1, on the reverse strand, counting down.
TACACACACATCTCTCGTAAAAATTTATCTATGTATTCACTTCATTCCTGTTTATAGTTTTTACCCCCCCCCCCATGCCTACTCATAGGAAGAACCACACCATCAAACCTATTGCTACAAATGAAGTAATCAATCAATTGGTATTTATTTTCAGTAATTATTTTTATGCCAACATGTCTCTATATACCTATCAAGTACATGTACTAATATGTCATCACATGGCTGGCAGAAGGGCATTAGGATTTATGCATATATTAATTATCATTCCTGTTGTTCAGGAAGAAGGACGTTAACTCTGGCATACTTTTACATTATGCCAACTGCACAGGAATGGAAAAAAAATCACTGAGAACATGCAACCTACCACCCTTCTGCTGGCTATATGATGATAAATACAAGTGAAACCAAAGCCAAAAAAGTATTAATTAACCTGCAATAATTCTGCGACAAGGATACTTAAAGAGAGGTTCAATTATGTATATATTAAATTCATACAGGATTCATGATCCATCTGATTTTGAAGACACCATTTACCAAAAATTCATTAAAAGAAGCCATGATATCCTGAGATGCAATGTAAAATGAATAAAGCATTTTCATGACTCACATACTCAAAAGCCACCAAAATGGGTCATGCCATGGCTACATTAATTGCCTCCGGAACCTTCTCATCATGAAAAAAAAATGTGGTGTTGTTAAACAACAAACATTTTCTACTGTGAACTGCCACATGTTTGGGTAAAAATGTATCCATCTGCTCAGCAACTGTTCATTAATCTCATCATAGTAACCCTAAAATATGATTTTCTATTTTATCAAATTAATCTAGAATAGAGAATACAGTATTATCCCTTTCAAAAACTATCCCCCTTTTGTATACTTGAGGACAAAGCTTGATTTTAACATTTTGCCAATTTACCCAAAAATGTAAAGGGATGATTAGATGATGTGCATTACACTAACATAGTCCTTTTTCCATATAAATAATTAGCAATAATGTATGCTAACTTATAAGAGGAATAATAATCTTATATGCAATAAAATGGATTAATTTCAGTTATATTTAACAAAAACTTAAGTGTTGTTTGCAGTAGATTTATAGGTCCAGAACAAGTAATAAGATTATCATCCAAACATTCCATAATATATCTCAAATCTATCCATTATTAAACTATGAAGGAAAGTACATAATTTAAGATACATTATGTGAATGCTATTTATTTTTCAATCAAGAGTTTTGCTTTGAACAAGAAAAAAATTTAATTGTAATAAATATATCAATTACTATAAACCAATATCTCAAAACACTTAAGAGTTAAGACTATCAAGAACAATTTGTTCCTGTAGATTCAAACTCAACTAACCTAAGAAAGATTATGGAAATGTACAGAAAAATGATGAAAATTTTCTAGAAGGAAAAATTTGTCCTTTTACTTTTTTACAACCATTAAACTTAATATACAATTTTACTCTATGTCCTTTTCTGCATTACTCTTTTCTTAGGAAAAATTTACCTGCTTGGTCAGTTTAGAACCCTGCTAAAAACTTTTTTTAAACAATGATTTTCTAAACTTAAGGGTAATCCAATTGATGTGTCATACCAGCTGCTCATAACACAAAGCTTTGTAATTATCGTAGAACATTTTATTATGATTGATTCACTGACTACAATGTACAATCAATCATAGAAATCAAGCGTAAGATTAATCTAAAAAAAATCGCTGACCTTAGAGTTACAGGTCCCTGATTTGATTTTTAGAATAAATTGATTCATAATTCTTTTGCTTTATTGTTATTATTTATGGTTAAGAGTACAATACTAAACAGTATGCCCATTTCGTTGCCTAATTTTAAATGATAATATACAGAAAACATTGTGCTTATACATGCCTCTATTAAGCACCTTCTAAATTTGTGTATCTTTATTATCATTATTAATGAAGTCACCTACTCTTTACACGATCTCTAGCTTATATCACTTTCAAAAACACAGCAATATTCTCTGTAGTTTTACAGTAGGTCTACACTGCCATTTCTGATAAGAACTTATGTATCATGTTCATGCTGCAAACAAAACATATGAAATCTCTGGTGAATTATGTTATGTTTGTGTGTTCATCAAAACTGAAGTTTGGAAAATAAATTTTTTAAAATGAATACCGATTAAAAGTCAAAGAATGGAGAAAAACATTCGACCGCCATGCACTCTTTCTGAATTGAATTTCATTTCCAGAGTTAATTGGGGATGACAAATCAATAAAACCGTTTCAAGAAAATGACAGGAAAAAAGGGGAGGGGGCCACTTACAAAAATTATCTTCGGAAATTTACTTGTTGGATGACATAGATAGAAAGATATTACTAACAGGTATAATTATACTAAGGAAATTTCGTTAATATTACTTTCTTGTTGAAATCAAGGATGTGATGTAAATGTACAGTATATGATTACATATCCTAGTCTTCCATTGGGATATCAGACATGGTAAACAGGACAATTCCCCTGGATACAATCACAACATGAATATTCTTCAAGAGCACTTATTATCCAGAATGGAGCTCACTGGAAGGCAAACCTCACCAGCGAACATATTCCTCACAGAACAACTCCTTTGAAGAAAGCAACTTTCCAGTCCCATGGGTGTTTTCAGTGAACCATTAAACATCACTTCTGATCATTCTTTATCTTTAATACCAGTCAAAAGTTCCATGCATCCCCAAACCCACATTCTAGTCAGCTATACATCAAAGTTAATACCCCTATACTCACTGTTATATATATACTTATCCACACTAACTGCAGTACCGATCTATCAATCGTTATGAATCTTTCAAAATTATATTCTCGTTATTCTTTTTTAACTTTTTCTCTGCCTTCTCTATCAATCAGCTTCCTTTTTAATATTTTATGGTTATCCAGTATGGCCAATCAGATTAAAAACTAAGATTATACACTACAGTGCATATAAAAAAAGGGACAGTTTTGAAAAGTCTATTAATTTTTTTTTTCAAATTATGATATCTATATTTTGATGTAAATAGATGCTCTTAGATCTTATCTTTGAAATGCCATTAAAAAATCAAATTTTGTTCATGCTTGAGCGAACACGGGACATTTTTCTTGGGGGTTCAAAAAGAGGTTTGTGCCAAAATGGGAATTTAATGATTAGACTTTTGGCTAATCAGCAGACTTTCTCTTAATCTTTTCATTATCTTTGCCATAATTTTCGAATTATGATGTCAAATTTTATTTACAAATTTATTAATTTACCTTTATTTACCTTTGAATTTTCCTTCATAAGTAAGAAGATTTGCATTATCAATTGGGAGAATTTGTAATTATTCAAATCCTTTTATTATGTGAAACAAATTATGTTATGGTACCTTTAAAAGACATGAATACATTTTTCAAGGGGTTATTGATTCCTTGATCAAGTTTAAATATGTTCTTGACAGGACAAACAGGAAAGGATTCGTGTCTTTCAAAGGCAATGGTGTATTACTCAATTTGGAAGAGGCAAGTTATGGCAGATCTGGTAATATGTATTAAAAAGTTGTGAAGCGAGCATGCGAAAATTTCCACTTTTTTGTTAAAATATCCAATTTGTGATTTTGACATAATATTCATAAAATGATATCATATTTCATTTTCTATGTTTTGTTATTATTCTTTCCACTTTTTTTTCTTGGTCACAGATTTTTTTTTTGGTGGGGGAGCACCCCGAGCCCCCACCCATCAGTATGCCACTGTTCAAAGGCACCATAACCTTTCTGGCACATAATGAAAGGTTTTGAAAAAAAACACGCTCTCCCAGACTTTGGTTTTAAAAAATGCCTAAAGGAATATTCAAAGCTAAAAGAGAACATATTAAAAAGAAAAAAACAACAGAAATATTCAAGCAAATAAGTAGATTTGAAAATGAATTTTGACCGGATAATTCGAAAATTATGGCAAAAATAGTGAAAAGGTAAAGAGGAAGTCTGCTGATTTGCAAGAAGTCCGACCATCAGTTATCATTTTATGCCATTTTGGCGCAAGCCTCCTTTTCAACCCCAGACAAAAATATTCTGTGTTCGCTCAAGCACGAACGAAAATAAACTATTTTAATGGCATTTGAAGGATAAGACTTCAGAGCACCCATTGACACCAAAAATATAGAGATCATAATTTGAAACAAAAATTTTATAGACTTTTCAAATCTGTCCCACTTTTTTTATACGCACTGTATAGTGCATTTGTTTTTCAGAGGGTCCGTCAGAGAGGACCTAATGCCATCAGACCTAACGTTAGCTATTTAAAATATTCATGCTTTCATAGCATTCAGGTAAAATAATGCTACTTACTCTAAAACACAAGTTCTAAGTCACCTTCCTTTCTCTTCATTAAAACAGTTCTCTAGATTGCTTAAAAAAATTGTGGCAAACAGAATTGCTGAATAAAATTTCTAGATAATGTTATTATTCATACTACAAGCAAAGATGTTTTAATGATACGGATGTATGACACACTTTTACTTTCAGCTTTTAATTGGAAGAGATAAGACATAACTTCCCCAACACCATTACTTTCCTTATTATCCACAGACTAATGACTGTAGCCTAAGATCAAAACATAGGAAAACCACAAGTATTACGTAGACTATGAATTATGTTCTCATATTTGGACGTTTTGTATCCAATCTAATTGGAGAAGATTCAGAAGAAAAAAAATCACCGAGTGATTCCTGTAATTTATTGATTCGATTAATTACCTCTTCATGAGCAAAGTATCATGCCATCTCAGTACATCAGTAATATTTATCTTTTGTAATACAGTACTCTATAAAATTTATTTTTCAAATGATAGACAAATGTCAGTACACGATGGAAATGATACACAACTGTATATTTCACACATGAAAGAGTATAGTGGTAAACGACTGTTGGAAACTTTATCAAGCCGAAACATTTGTATCCAACTGACCTATGTACTCTGGTTCGCAAAATGTATCCCTCAATTTATCAACAGCACACAAAAGCAAGAAGCAATTTATTATTCGGCTGGATTTTTCAAAAGAAATGAAAAATACATGGAATATTTAATAAATGCATTCAAGCGAGAGAGTGAGGCAACCAAACTGATAAAAGCATTGTGCACATTTTCAATTGACATTGAAGTATCTGATGCATGTCTTCTAACAGATCCTACAGATAATTTTAAGTAACAAGTGGAATGCCTCTGGCCGTCTCACCTGCATCACGCGGTTCAATATAGCAGCAGTGCTGACTTTGAATACTACTCTAACTCGCACAAGATGTTCAGTGATACATGGTTACTCTTATGTCCACTTTTTATGAACTAGACCAATAATCTTACAGAGATATGATGGTTATTCAACAAAAAAACCCAACATGGCCAAAGTTCATTGACCTTACATGACCTTTGACCTTGATCATGTGACCTGAAACTCGAACAGGATGTTCAGTGATACTTGATTACTCTTATGTACAAGTTTCATGAATCAGATCCATAAACTTTCAAAGTTAGGATGGTAATTCAACAGATACACCCAATTCGGCCAAAGTTCATTGACCTTTGACCTTGGTATGTGACCTGAAACGCGCACAGGATGTTCAGTGATACTTGATTACTCTAATGTCCAAGTTTAATGAACTAGACCAATAAACTTTCAAAGTTATGATGGTAATTCAACAGATACCCCCGATTCGGCCAAAGTTCATTGACCCTAAATGACCTTTGACCTTAATCATGAGACCTGAAACTTGCACAAACTGTTCAGTGATGCTTGATTACTATTATGTCCAAGTTTCATGAATCAGATCCATAAACTTTCAAAGTTATGATGGGAATTCAACAGATATCCCCAATTCGGCCAAAGTTCATTGACCCTAAATGACCTTTGACCTTGGTCATGTGACGTGAAACTCATGCAGGATGTTTAGTGATACTTGATTAATCTTATGTCCAAGTTTCATGAACTAGGTCCATATACTTTCTAAGTTATGATGACATTTCAAAAACTTAACCTCAGGTTAAGATTTCGATGTTGATTCCTCCAACATGGTCTAAGTTCATTGACCCTAAATGACCTTTGACCTTGGTCATGTGACATGAAACTCTAATAGGATGTTCAGTAATACTTGATTAACCTTATGGCCAAGTTTTATTAACTAGGTCCATATACTTTCTAAGTTATGACGTCATTTCAAAAACTTAACCTCAGGTTAAGATTTGATGTTGACGCCGCCGCCGCCGCCGTCGCCGTCGGAAAAGCGGCGCCTATAGTCTCACTTTGCTTCGCAGGTGAGACAATAAAATGATTCTTAATACACTGAGTAGGCATAGGCTCCCATTACCTACAGCCTTGCATAAGATGCAAGCAGTGTCCTGATTCATTGTCTCAAGACTCCATATTCTGTCTTTACAGGAACCTGCATCATGTGAACAATTTATGTTCAAAATTGTTATGCATTCCATTTTTATTTTATATATCCTGGTTTCTAAAATGCTTAGCAACAAAGTTTTAAGCATAAATCTCACCTGTTATCACTCCTGAGTTGAAGCTCATAATCCTCAAATTTCCTTCCATCCTCCACCTTGAAGCCAACTATACTCAATGCTTCGTTCCTTAACATTCTTACTTCATAATGTATAGCTCCATTTGATTCACACATAGTCCCACCTATACATTCTCAATGAGAACATCATCTCAATTGTATGACTGTGCAACTTAAAAGCTAATGAGTAATTACACCTTGGCCTATATATACATAGCTGGAAACACACGTCAAACCATCAGGGAAAATACAGCCTACTACTTCCACTTAAAATTATTTGAAAATGCTCCATGCATGCACAACTTACACTCTGATATTGAAATTTGTTAAGCCTAAATTCATGGCTGAATGCTATTTTCAGTTGATTTTAATTAGTGTATTAATGGCAAACCCATTACATGACGGGAGTTAGGTGAGGCAACCTGTCACATTTAAAGGTATCCTGAGTTAACCTGTCTGTTGATCATAATATTATTGTTTACATATCGCATAGAGGTTTTAATTCAATTCATTCAAATAAATAAAAATCTATATTTGGATCTAGTTTTTCTAGTGATTCAGGCATATCCACTTGAATCTTATGAGTTTAAATAAAACTCAATATAGAGAGTTTAAGGGTACATCAGTGTATAACAAGTCAAAAGTTTTGAGGGGTTACAAAATATGAAAAACTATGAAGAAAAACTTCTCATAAGCTGCAAGACAGTGAAAAAAAAACAAAAAAATTGATTTTTTTTTTATGCAAAAACCTTATTTTGCATTAGATTGTCCATTACTATCTCATTCTATTTTTTCTTGATCCTGAAAACTCAACTCCCCCCATCTGTATGTAAGTGGGGTTCATTAGCTATCCATGAGACCAAAGGTTCATCTGAAATTTCTCAACCCCCTTTATTTCTATTGCTCTCTCTATCTCTATCTATCTATCTATCTATCTATATATATATATATATCTCTGTACCTCTCTCCATCTATCCCTCCCATTCATATTTCTACTGATTCACATTACTGATGTAGTGAAAATCATTTTTCCAACGTATGGAGGTTCCAGAAATATAAGAATACGAACGGCAATTACACAAACTCTGCATCAAAATGAAAGTCTAAAGGAAATTAAACACAAAGTCAAAATGTTAGTTCCTGATTATTTAGATATTTTGACACAACACTAGTACCCTGGGGACAGAGGGTTAGTCTATTATGACATCAGCTTTCAGATCATGGTCTAATTTCTCCATTATGGAAGCACAAAAGGATGATGTCATGAACAAAAATAACTTATTCAAGTCGAAGTGAGTGAATTCCCTTTTTCTGATCACCCCAGAAACAACATAAGAAGAAGGAAGCATGCATTAAATATATTCCCCTCTTCTAATCCCATGACACGCCCCTCGTTACCCTCCAAAATAATTTCAGAATTACATAACAAGAATTAACCGATACAAAACTGATCATTAGAAAAATAACTTGGACAATTAAATGATTTAAAAAGGCTTAAAGAAAAAAGAAACCAGCGATCATTGCATTATTGATCATATTGAAATAACATTGATCATTAGAAATGACATAGAAGTATGCATTTGATATTTCCCTTCTCTGATCCCATATATGCACCTTACCTTAAAATAATATTCATATAGAAACAATCATTGGAAAATATAAAATGCAAAAAAATGGTTCAAGAAAATGGAATGGTTGTAAACAAAATACCAATGCCCTGTGCACACAGTCTCAGTACTATTGAATGTGCATATCAATTAGCAAAGCTACAACATACAACAATAGCAAAAGAAAAATACATCAAATCAATTCCAAGAGCAAATAAAAAAGAAATCAACAACAAATGTGCCAATTTTGCCAGTATTCTTTGGCTAGACTGAGTAATAAATGTATATGTATTTTCAAGAATAGTTCATTTTCCTTTAATTGTGTATAACATTAATTGAAGGAAAAAAAAAATTATTTTGCAGATACCTCATTAACATATTTAGGCAAAAACTGCACAACAAATGTTGCTGATTCTCTACAACAAACATTTACACCTGAGCTCACCAATAACCTGAGGTAAATGATATGACAGTTTGTTTCTTATCATTTTGTGGGAGCTAGAAACTGGTTGATTTTATGTTTAAAAGAATATGTTTTGAACATCATTCTGGCTTCACTAATCTGTTGCTTACTAGAACCAGGTAGTCTCTGCATAAAACCAATGGAAATTGCAAAATTTAATGTATGAGATGTCTGAAAGCAGCACTGCACTATCATAACTAAGCATCTTTTCCAAGTAAAGCCACATCATTAAATTTGCCTCTTAAAAGTTTATTATACAAGTACTTCAGATAGCTGTTTCATAAACAAATATATTCATACAATCATAATTGCTTCATGGTTACCATCCCATTAAGTTTTAATAGGTAAAGTCACTGAGCCTTTATGGAGATCTATTCTGAACTATATCAATGAAATTTCAAAGGAGTCCGAATGATAATATCAATTTGGCAATTGGGAAGGATATGCATGTTTATAATAATGTACAGAAAACAACAATTATAAAAAAAACTCTAAACAAGCAGGGGAAGGGGTTAATGTTAGCATTATTCTATAATTATTCATATTCATGTTATGATTATCAACTAGAATGTAATTATATATCTTTTTTTTGTATTTGGAGGAAGAATTCATGTAGGATATGACGGAATACCAACCTTGTAGAAATCATTAGATATTGACAAAAACATGAAACAAAATTAAATACTGAATAAAAATTTTTGTTGGCATCTGTCACTCCACATGAACACAAACTAAGATGAATGTATTTAATTTCAATTTTAGAAATACATATTTCCACTACTCTACGTATATACTACATGATATATTTCAGTGACACAACATCACTTTCTGTTCTTTCTTGCCCCTCTAATTAAAGACGATGTCTGGGGCCCCAGTATTGGCCTGACCTTTCAGTTATTCACTAAGGTCAGATTATAGAACTCTTGACCTTGGCATATTTGGCATTTCACATCATACATTATACCAAATCTATAAAGATATCAACTTTGACCTTTTGGTGTAGATTTTTACTTTAAATATTGATATATTTTTCGAATTGTACAATGTATTTATAACATATTTGTATATACTTTACCTGATATTTTGTATGTTCATATTTTGTTGAACCTTATTACTAGCATTAATACTTTCTGACATTGTAACACAGTCCCCAAACTGACTTATGGCAAAGTTGCGAGAATGGATGAAGAAGAAAAGACAAAAGTCCTGAACTTTGTTGACAATCTTGCAGAAATATTGGACAACACACATGTATACCTTTCTTAAGATTAATATGATAACTGTAGATCTACTCAAGATATGAACTTTGACCTCAGATATTCATGATCTTAACTTTAATGAACAAAACCAAGAAAGAGATAGGGCACACAGTTAAAAAAAAAAATTGAAAAAGGGAGGTGGGTTATATAAAGTGGATATTTCTTTCTAATGATCACAAAATATACCGTAAAACTATGAAAAATGTGAGCTTTGATCATTTTGTTATCTTCAGCATGAACATAGATCGGTTGAGAAAATTGTCAATGATTTCCTGAAAAAATCAAGGTGAAGCAGTATATATACTTGCTGCAGACTTATTGACACACAAATAGGGTAAGAGAAATATATGATTAAACAGAAGCATAAAGACAAGTAAACAAAGAGTGACAACTATAGAGGTAGTTTGGGGGAATACACTTTGCAATCAGAAAGATTTCAAGATCTGTGTTGCAAGTTACAACAATGAAAAGCCTCTCAATCTATTGTTATAGACCCAAGGAAATAATTGCACAAAAAATATAAGGAAATAATTCACAGAAGACAAGAAGGAAATTGATGGTTTACTCTTTCTCTTGTATGGCTTATAATGAGTCTTTTGACATGGACTAACTCCTTAATTGGTTAATTTTTGGCAAAGAGGCTGCTCAGAGCACTAACAAAATGCGAAAGAATCAAAGTAAACCAAGAAGGAACTAACCTCGATGCAATGAAACAAAATTCAGAAACCTCCACTTTATTGAGAAACATTTCTACAGGGAAACGACTCTCTTTTGACAAAAAATACAATTAACATGGATTTATACTTTCTAGTGCTAAATTGTAAAGAGATGTTAAGTATTGTACTTTTGGAGGTTATCTCAGAATATTGTATGTTAAAATAGATCAATGTTTCAATAAACACATGAAGTCAAGAAGATATATTTTGCCCTGCTATAACATACATGATTCACTAATCATAAAATTGATATAAATTGTAGGTTTCTAACAAAACAAACCATATACAAAGGAGATACAAAATCATAAGTATGGTCTTATTTGTTAAAGGACAGAGACATATTCTCCTACTAAGGTCAACTAAAGCAAGTAGATATGGATCTTATATTTAAACAAAAATAACACATGAACTCTTTTGTGCATTGTTAAGTGAGAATGATTGTCCAGTCCAAAACTTTCATGCATAAAAGAAATGTACAAATTCAACATTACCTACCAATACTGGCAAAGTACAATTTTCATAAGATTCTAAATGATCTATTGTGTGAGTTTATTTGAAATCTCAGTTGAGAAACATTTTATCAAACAAATCAGAATTAAATTTCAAATTGAAAATGTCATGGGACAACCTGATGAAAAGAAAAGATTAGCCATGAAGCAAGAGACAAATATTTCACTTAATTGAGTATCAAAATGAAATAGCAATACCACAAAAGGAATTGTTATATCTACATATTCAAGCTTGAAATTCCAAAATAAAGATAGGTTTGTTTGTATCAGCATTGTGTGTCCATGATCCAGCCCTTGAATTTTCCCTATTTGATCAATCGTCCTGGTATAATCATTTCCAACTAACACTTCATGAACATAATAAAACTATCATAAAGGTACTTTTTATTGGCATCAATTATGATGATTAACCATGAACTTTTACATGTATAGGCACCAATCATGAAATCTATCTAGCATGGCACAGGAAATATGTTATACTGATAGTCTCTATCATTAAAGTTTCATCTGTGTTCAAAACAATATATCAATTTCTATTTCCCAGTCAAACTGTTACCCATTCCATAATGTTGGAATTCATGATCTTGTGCTACATGTGTAGGAGCAAAAACATATTTTTTTTCCATGTGTACAAAAATAACAAATTACTTCAAGTATAAAGTTCAATGAAAAAATTTAATGTGCTATATATTTCTTGAAAGTTCAATTCATTTTAAAAAAAGTCATGATCACTGTGAAAAATCATATGTACCACTGGCGGACCTATAATGGAAATTACCAATAAATGTAAAAACACAATCTTTGGCTAATTAAAGCAATGGAAGATAAAAGCAAATATAGACACTGTAAATGTAGCTTCATAAGTTAAAAAGAACACTTCTATGAACATTGGCTGGCCATCTCATTAGTGAATCTAAAATGTCTTTCAATTGTAAATGGGGCCTGGTAAAATCTATTGTCTTCTCTATATCAAGAAATGAAGTTGATGGTAATTTCTATACCTTACTCTGGCAAAAATGACATTAAAAAATGTGTAACATTAATACCTCTGGTTGTGAGGTCATACTGAAAATGTTTTTTGCCAATATACTTCATTTGTTCAGTGTCTGGCACCTACCAAATTATACAATCAGATAGTAATGTGTTTCAGCAGACATGGATTATATACTTGTATAATGCTAATCCTTTTAATATTGCACCACCTCAACAAAATATTTGTATCAATTGTCATCAAAATATATGGCAATGCAAAAGAAGGAGTCAATCCATACTAATTTTCAACATGCTCAATCTTTGGACATTTCCATGTCATAATATACAAAGGATCCAAATCCAATGTAAAGTATCACTTAATACCTCTGCATGACAAATAAAAGGATTAAACTTTTAAAAAATAATTTGTGCACATTTATTTAACATGCTCTTTAATTTCTATTTGATATGTGTTTTTATCGCACATGTCTGATCATCATGTAGGCCTACACCCTTATAACTAAGGTCCTCAATTTTATGTTGAAATGTTTTTATTCATTTGATACATTGGTATGCTTCAGTTGTAAAACAGTTGTACTTCTGATTTTGTGAAATTTTGAATATTCATCAAAGAATGGATAACAATCCTATACATTGAGTCAGTTAATATTTGAAAGGTGTCAAAATGCATACATGAATATGTATGCATTGTTAACTCTATAGCCTGGTATCAACAAAGACATGCTTCAGGAAGATTAAAATAGACTGCTAATCCAACCCTCCATATCTAATCCTTATGTACCCCCTTTTCTAATTATCACACTCCTCTCATCCCAACTTTCCTTCCAGCACACACAAGCAATTTGTGGATTTGTCATCATTGGATAAACATTTAGTCCCTAAGTTTCATCAAAAGATTTAGACATGGGTATTAGATAAGTTAAAGAACCCTAATCCATGTCTGACACTATTCATCTTTGGGTCTGGACTCACAAAGTAATTTGCCAATGGTCCTCAATGGAGCCGCTAAAAGATGGAAAGATTCAAAAAAAAATCATGACCTTCACCAAAAGTGATCATGAAATTATGTACTTATCATGAGTCAAAGACTTTCGTGAAGATACCTAATTTGAGAGACATAAATGTAAACATAAATAATACATTTTTCTTGAAGTATCATGACAATTATATGAATCCTGCATAGCTCTGTCAAGTTCAATTATGGTGAAACAAAACATAAAGACAGGCTACATGTACATATCACATCTCTTACACTACTATACCATTACCCATGTAAAATTTGAAACTACCATTCTATAATTCTATTGAATAAGAGAAAAGATTTGAACAAAACAAATGCAGGTTATCATAAGGTCATGTATAATATAAAGAGGTGGGTTTGGAATTTGCAGCATTCACAATAGGAAAAGAGATGGCTGGACGAGTTCTCTATACATGAAATAAGAGATTATCCGAAGCAGCAAAATGGGCTAACTACTTTCAGCTTCAATGCTTCTGAAAGATCACTCAAAATAGCATGTCATGCCCATTGTCTCTACATGGTAGCAAAATTAATGAACTGCAACGTTTTTATATTTCCCATGTATTAGGAAAGAACAGCTAAGTGCAAAATGTCTGGGGTACACAGTGAAATACAACCACACAATCAAATATTACAGCTATTACATCTTCATCTATAAATATAAGGAAGGATAAAAATATGACTCCCAAAACACTTTTGAAGACTGAAAACATGCCAGCTTCATGCTGATGTAAGTCCATTAAGTGCTTTCATAATAGCATAAAAATTGTATATTTCACATTCCTAAGATATCAAATACTAATACATTTGATTGACAGCTTAAGTGTATAGTTCAGACAGATGAAAACTCACATTCTATACTTCTATTTGAAGCAATAATTCAATACATTTTCCTGAAATAAAGTAGATATCATTTTCTCTTGTTTGATACATTATTGAAAAGTGATGTTTAAATTGAGTAAAAAAATCAACAGTTCTGCTAACTTCTACATTTCTACTTCATGTAACAATGACCCCTTTTCTGAAGGAACATAAGTAACTTTTTAGAGTATTTTGACGAATGCATAATTAAAACTATTGACTAAAAATGATACATTAGTTTGATTGACATAACATCAAACCAGAACCTTCATCCAACTTTATGATTTACAATCCTATGAGATAGACATTAGATGAGTAAAACATATACTCATCTAATTTCACTACTAGAAATTCTTAAAGAGTACCCAATTTCATGATGAGATAACAAAAACTGTTTCAAATACGTCTGACTTCATTATAATTATCAATATAATTCACTATCAATAATTATCAATAATTATCAATAATAATCAATAGTTATTAATAATTATTGATAATTATTAATAATAATCAATAATTATCAATAATTCACATTCAATCTTGATTAATCAATACTGAAAGTACTCATCATGTCTGGTTGTTGTAAATGTGTTTTTTTTTTCAATAAAAACAACTTGCCATTATGTGTCATGTGCTTTGATTCTTCGTAAACAACCAATTTTCTGACCATGACCAAAACAAATCAAACAGTACGCTGTCAATATAAGAATTAAATAGTAAGCCCTACTTAAACTTTCCAGCTGACTAGTTGTGCAAACAAAAACATAAAGTCACTGTCCTGGCAAAATATGATACTTTAAATGCCCCTAAAGGACCATTGGGGTATGAAAAAGACATTTATACCCCTTTCACGCTGCCCTCTTCATTTTTCACCAGCGAACTTCACCGGCGAACTTCTCCGCCTCGCATTCCTCACTTCACCGGCGAAAAAAAATGTACCCTTTCGCACTGACATTTTTTCACCGGCGAAAGTTCAATGGGCGATTCGAGGGTATCTACTTGGCCACAGCATTCAGCTGAGCTTGCAAGTAGTTGCGCGCGGAATCTCGGTGCAGGGGACTTCGGGAGAGAAAAAATTTGACCTCTGACGTCATTAAAGAGGAGAAGTTCTCCGGTTTGCTTTCATACTGGCTGTTTAACCGGCGAAGTTCGCCGGTGAAAAGTTTCACCGGCGAAGTTCTCCACCTCTAGAGGTGGAGAAGTTCGCCGGCGAACTTCACCGGTGAAGTTCTCCTGTGTACCTTTCATACTGGACACTTTCCCCTTCGCTGGCGAACTTCGCCGGTGAAGTTCGCCGGTGAAAAGCGCACTGTGAAAGGGGTATTAGACTACATGCTCAAATTCAATTATATTGAGTCAGGGGCATGATACATAGAGTAAAACTTTTCATATTTTGTTTGGACACAGTGATGAGTGTTAACTGGCGTCAGTATCATCATGAATAATCTGATGACTGAGAAACTACTGTCTGTAACAGATGACCTTGGTAGTCATTACATGTCAAAACTAACTTCCACCTCCTATTTGTAATTGTTTTTGTTATTTGCAAATCAAATCACATGACCTATTTTGTGTGAATGTCTTTGTAACAATGATGCATTTAATCTGCAAGTAAAAGGAAAAAAAGGCAGTTTGGATGATCAAGGACTTGGGAAAATAATACATAAAACTATCTTGATGAGTCTCTAAATCTCATCTAGACCATGGCCATACCATGTTTGAAAGAAATATGAAATTAGATATTCATAGCCTGCATGCAGGCTTACAGTAGCATAACGGTGCATGGCTCTGCATAAGATGATTAGTGTTTTGTTTTGTTTACTTCTATATCTACATGATTTACTTAAATCACAGACTCTAAGATAAACTATCCACCAAAATAAGTAAGCTTTGTGGATCTACTTAAAAAGTAATTAGTGTTACTTCAAATTTGTCAGTCAAGACCAGGCATTGTTGCGCTTGTCAATGGCTAAATCTAAACAAAACAATTATGAAGTTTCAGGTCAACTGAACTTTATGTCAGCCTTTTCAGGTATATATTTTAATGAGGCTCATTAAATTTGATGGTCCTGACACATTCTTTATTGAGTGGATTATACTTCAATTCCTTTAAATAACTGGTCAGGAATAGAGAGGTAAAGAGAAGAGTGAAACAAAGGTTTAGAATGTTTCCTCTAATGCATTATGGTAATATGAAATTCAAATGCCCTTGACATAGTAATGGCAGAAAAAAGTATAAAAATACTTCTTTTCACCATCACACTACTTTTTTTGTATTTATATTTTTTACAGTTCCCGTAATTTAAAGGGGATTCTTGTGATCGAGGCGGTTTGAAACCACCTTCTGAATTGTATGTGAATAGGGAGATATGTAGTAAATACATGTAGGGGAAAAAAGATAGGGAGTTCACAGAAAATTAATAAAATACAACAATTTAATGGTTGAAGTTATTGCACGAGTTGAAAAAATACAGTATTAAAAATGACAATATTTTTTTTGATATCATTAGAGGAGAGAGTCATGAACTATTTCCCTTATCTATTTGCATTTGCTCTTCATGTATGTGACACTGAATACACTGAAATAGATTCAGAGGTAATCACATATTTAAATCTTTTAATTGAAGAAAAATCCATTCTGAAAGTTCAAAGGCTTGTAAATATAAGAGAAGCATAAAATATCAGACAGCTAATTGAATCAAAATTGCAATTGTGTTTCAATGTCTCGGGTTAATTATTGGAATCTTGTTAAGTCATTGGAGCTTAAATGAAATGCTTTCTTGAAAAATAAATTGATACAGTAATGCAATTTAAACTTTTCAAGTACACATTTAACAAATTTTCATTAAAAAGTCAATAAATCTATTCAATAAGAACTTAATATTTTGTGGTTAAAATGGATACAAAGGAATCCTTTCAGTTTCAAAAAGGCACTTCAAAAGGTCAGTCAGACCAGGAAATCTAAGAGGTTGAATCATAGGTGCCCATCGGCAAAATCATATGTCAAACAAATGTAGGTATTCATCTATCAAATCACATACATGTACAAGAACAGGGAAGTAAAATAAAACACACAAGGCCTTGTGAGGTATTGATGTGGAAAGTTTGATAATTGTCATTGGATTATTTTGTCTATTTCCTGGATGAACCATGATGTCTAGTGCAGTTTTGGAATGGTAGACTGTGCTTCTGACAAAATAAAAGGTTGTTTCCAATATTACATTACCTTTTCCCATAAAATATTTCATTATCCATTTAATTTTATCATTTATACTATCTAACACAGGATAATTAAGACATTCATCATTGATATTAAGAATTTTGATATCATATGAAAATATGACAATTCTTTTTTATTATTGTTGCAGGTGTATTCCTTCATAAGCCTCTGTGATTTTCTGGGATTTGCACCTTCTTCCTCACACAGAATTTGTAAATCTGTATTTATATTTGTTTTGTGTGAATTGTAATATAATTGATTGGTATGACTTCATATAAAAGAGAATTCCGAAAAGATAAATTTTTACTTTAATTGAGTCTGTTGCAATTAATTTACTTACTATCACATTATCATTCTCTATATCATAGTCCTGATGCATAAACCATCCTTTGAACATTTTGTTCATTATGTTGCAAAATCCATGGATTGCACAACAAAATGGTAAGGCAGCAAACTTTACTGTGAATCTTATTCCAAAAGTTAATATTGAACCGATCCACTAGCGGGGAGGGCAGGGGGGGAAGTCTGCCCCCCCTGACGAGTAACAACCCATGCACAAAGGACGTATCCCTGCCCCCCCTGACAAGCTTTTGAAGACCTTTTTTGCCCCCCCCCCCCCCGACGAACTTGAAGACCTTTTTTGCCCCCCCTGACGAGCTTGAATACCTTTTTTTTGCTTGAAGAGATCAATTATTTCATTTCAGTGTAGTACAATGTCCATTCTCATGACAAATTCTCCATCTGTTCCATCTGAATTAAACAGTCTTAATTGGCACAAATGGCCTCTGTACATCCTTATTAGCCCTATATATGAATCATAAATGAGATGCTGATCTCTTTTGTTATTTGATGTTAAAATCATCCATATCTACCTCTTTTGCAATAATTAAATACATATAATTCTGACCTGGTTTTTACTTTTAATTTACCAACTTATGCTCTACAATGTAGATCAAAATTTCCAAACTGGGGGAAGAACCTCTCAAAATTGAATGTTTCACAAAATACCCCCCACACACACACACCCTCAACCAACAGAATCAATAGATCTACAACATAAAAAATGCAATTGATCTTAAGATTGATATAAACAATAGTTTAAACAATTTAGACTATTTGATAGTTATTTTCTTACAAAGAGAACATTGCATTCAACGAGAGAATAAGCCACAAACTACAACAAGGCCATAAGACAGCATGTTTGGAAGCAGAATGACATTCATGTTTGTTTTGACAGAGTTCTATCAGTTATCATCCTTGTGGTTCTGAAAAGACACATGAGCAATTGACACTCCCAATATCAGTTAAAAATTAAAATTATAACCTGATTTCCCCACACCTACCCTCCAACCACCCTCACCCACTTTTTTTGTAATTTTAACATGGGTGGTTTGTCAAGAGTCCTTGCACAAGTAATTTCTCACCCAATCACCCTCCTCCTCCCCACCTGTCCCTCTTCTGCCCCCCTCCCCCAGCTCTCACCCCGCCCATGCTCATAGGGTGTGTCTGCCAACAGATCCTATCATTTTCCAAATTAGGGCTGCCAGCTGGAAGCTAGACCCACCAACCACTGCCCGATTAACCATGAAGCCATGCTGGAAAACGGAATTCAGGTAACCTTTCTGATGACAGATATCTGAATCAAGAATTTTATCACTACAGGATAGTGTACCATGAGTGCAAGGAAAGACATTACTGAATTCTTTATGAAAACATCCACAAATGTCAACATTGCTCGCATTTTTGAAACACCATAATAGTTGCTGGTAGTACACACTTTAATTTTTCACAATCACATCCTGTTTGACTTCGACGTGTGATAATTAAAATTTAAGGGGAATATGATTAGCTAACTATTTCCAAAAGATTGATAAAAATGGCTTGTAATTAAAAGGAATATCATGCTAGATTACTAACAGTCTATTAATTTTGCACAATATATAATTATCGTGAACTGTATTTATATAGAGTCAAACCTGTCTTTGCCCCATATACCACGTTTCCAAAACAAGTGTATTAAACAACCAATGATTTGACCAAACTTGTCTTGAGACCACAATACAATCAGACCAGATCAATTGACAACTGGTTTAGCCATAGTGCTTTTTAAATTTTGATGATCTAGAAAAAGGACCAAAATAGATCAATGACAGATAAATAATTTATTAATAAATATGAAATTATTACGGAGTCAAGGCAGAATTGCTAAGTATTAATGATCTGCAGAATTTACCCAAACATAAATGCAGATTTACTTCCTGACATTACCTGTCATATTGGGATTTTGACAATTGAAATATTAATAAAAAGAGAAAATGGATTATAGGTAAACTGTTGTAGCAGATTCAACAATACACCGTACAAGACCAGGGGACTAAATGTAAGTCTATAAAAAGTAAAATGGAACAAACTCACCAAAGCGGAAACATATAAGACTTTGGAAATCCATAAATGTACACGACTACTGAAAGGCCAGAATCAATACCACCAAAAGCTCCTTACACTACAGTAGAAATCAAGAATGTGAATTTGATGTCATATCATTGCATTTCAGGATAATTAGGTATATGACCAGAAATGAATCGCCAAAATTTCATGTTATGATTATAATTCAAGGAAATTAATCATGTCTGATAGGAAGTCTGTGACACCGTTTGTGGATGCGGTCTGTCAAATTATAAAAACAATGACTGAATTTTAACGTATTTACAAGTTGCCAAATCAGACACGTACACAAGAAATCATGACAATATTGTAAAGGGTCATTAAAAAAAATTATACTTTGCGCAGTTTGCTTGTGACTTGTGTTGCTTTCACCCTTTTACCATGGAGCTATAAAACACAGAAACAAATGAAGTAATCCACCAAATGTGAAATGAAGGATGAAATTTACAAAAAATACATATATACAATGTGATACATAAATGATAAGAAAGTATTGAAAAATCAACACAATGCATTTTGTACACCTGTTCAGATTGTGTCTTACATTATGCTATGGTAGAACTCTCAAATGAGAGGGTATAACTGCACCACAACTATACTTCATAACAGACTGTAAAAAAAATCTGGTCATTTTCCTCAAGAATCTTAAAATTGTTTCTCTTTTTCCCTTTTCAAAAGAATTATTTCTTGCAAAGTGATATTGATTCACATATCTACCTCCTAAGGTATTCCCCTTTTGATTTTCCTAGTATAGAATCATTAACCACTTTCTATAGGGCAGCTGCTTCTGATATTGGTAACATTATCAATTCTTCCTGTATCTGTTAAAGTTTTTTTTTAATGGACAAATAAAGGTTCTTTACAGATTAATCCAGTTTAAGTGAAATCTTATACCCTGGTGGCAAATTTTATATTATTATTATTAATAAATGGCAAGTCCACCCACAGAAAAAGTTTGATTTGAATGAAATAGAAAATCCAAATCGAAGGTAAGATTAATAAAAGTTATGACATTTTGAATTTTCGCTTAATTTCACCAAACATTTATATACTTATCCTGGTCAGTCTGCAAATAAGGGAACCACTCACTATTTCTTTTCATTTCTTTTGTATTTCATTACATGAAATATGCTCAATTTCCACCTATATATTTCAATGTGGTTTTAACACTTTACTTAATAATGATTTATCTTTATATCAATAATATATAATAATGTATCAAATACATTATTAATATGAAATACTATCCTATTGTAGTTTCAAACAATAATAATTCAATGAATGTACAAAGTATGTATATGAGCTGCCCTTCCATCTTTTTTTAAGTACAGAGATATCAAGCTAAGCATATCAGACTTCTTGTTGATACAACAGTCAGGTTGAAGATTAAATGTGTCTTGACAGACATAAAATATCTCTTCAAAAAAATGGAAATACCTGAATTTAAAAATAAATTGTAACTGCAAAGTAAAGATAGAGGAGACCCGCTATGATACAGAGTGAATCATTGAATTGGATTGGATTGCCACCTTGTACACTCATATGCCACCTTGAAACTATAAATCAAAAGTTAAAAAAAAAATCACATTAACTTTTACATGATGCATACAACATTGATTGCTGAATATCTGTCCGAAAGTAGTCACATTATCTGTTTATTACCATTATCAAAGAAATATGAAAAAATGAAAGCAAACTCCAACTTTTGTGTACATTTACATGATTTAGTCAGGTTGCTTGTCAAATACTTTATATTCATGTCATTTCCTCTGGACAATGTTAAAGAAAAGTGAGAGCAAGGCTTTACAAATTGTTTGTTCAAATATAAACAGGGTTATCCTCATATCAAAATTATGTTTACTGTAACCATACCAAGAGCATTAAACCAACAATTTCACCTGACAGTATAAAAATACATTTAGTATTGAAAAAAAAATCAGTTACAATCAATTATCACCATTTGTTAAAAACAGTATTGTGGCAGATGGAATGAATAAACAATTCCTTTTCCCTAAAAGAAAATCATATTTCACATTCTAAGTGAAGTATGAATTGGCTATCCACAAAAGCATACCAAGCATATTTCACTCTTAATCTCAATTTAAACATAATAGTCTAATTTCCAAATAAAAATCCTGCTACCTCAAAGTTGCTTAATAACACACAATTCGTAACTCTGGAAAGAATTGATGACTAACCACTTGGCACTAGTCTGGCCCTCTGAATTATTCTAAAAGCATAGCATCTGCTTGGCATCCCCCAAAGAGAGGGGGCTGAATAATTGATCCAAAGTTATCCCATCTGCTTTAGTTCTAAGTATTTCAATTTATTCTGTCCAGTTTCCTAAATTAATCACCAAGTGGTCTAAACTTCAAATGAGGATTTTATTATTCATTTGATGCCTTCCTTAATTCAAAGCAGACTTAATGTACAGTAAAACCATCACTGAACTTTGATGGAATCCCTAGATTCAGAGAGAACTTGGTTCCTTTATGGTGATGAATTTGAATTCATTTAATTAACATCTTCCCGGGGGGGGGGCAACCGACCAAAAGAGTGGTAGGGGTGTGCCGCGGGAGAGACAAAAAACGGGGGCTTGGAGCGGGCTTATTGTAAAAAGGAGGGTCCTCGGAACGGGCTTCGGAACTACAATTTTGTGAAAACGGGGGTCCTTGGAACGGCCCGCCAGCGTGAGTATGTGCATATGCA
The DNA here is from genome assembly GCF_018143015.1 of Lytechinus variegatus. Taxonomy (NCBI): domain Eukaryota; kingdom Metazoa; phylum Echinodermata; class Echinoidea; order Temnopleuroida; family Toxopneustidae; genus Lytechinus; species Lytechinus variegatus. Next base: position 24,078,929 of record NC_054742.1, on the reverse strand, counting down.
TCCCTATGGAACGGGTATGCGTGCATGATGCAGCCAGCGCGGCCTCCGCCGGCTGCGCTCGCACAGAGGGATGGTCGGGCAACGCTCTGCGGCCGCTTTTCACCAAAACTGCAGCAGATCAATGTGACCGGAACGGCGTAACGAAAAATATGCGAAGCCTTGGAGCGGATTTCTTTCTTCTTTTTTCTCGTTAAGAACAAAATGCTATGCCTTGGAGCGGCTTTCTTTGTTTTTGTTTTTCAATAACACAAAATTGCTATGCCTTGGAACAGAAATTTGGGTGTAAAAATGGGGATCCCCTCCGCGGCACATACCCACTATGCATTATATACTGAGTCCCCCCCCCCCCCCCCCGGAACATCTTGTTGTAATATACTGTAGGTTTTTGACAATACTGTTCCTTAGTCTATTCTGAGAATATCTTATGCCAGAAATTCATATTTCATTTAGTCCAGTGAGTTTCAATCAGCATGGCTCTATATATGGACATATGCTCTATCAATCTGCTAACTACATCTTGATAAGTACCTTTCACATTATTCAATAAAAGATTGAGCCTGTAGAATGTACAGCCAATTATATCCAACATTTATACCAATCTCAAATAACTGCTGTTTACTGATACTCTTTAACACTGAAAATGGCACGATTACCCCCCCCCAAAAAAAAAAAAATATATATATATATATAATTTAAAAAATGCTTGGCATAATAAAAAAGCTATTTTACTTAATGGAAGAAAAACAATTCAATTACGATTTAATCAAACTCTTAGATTCAACTTATCAAGGGAATATGTTTATGTTCAAGCTTCTATGGGACACGTTGTGTCGTACATACACAATCAATGACAACTGCTCACTGCTAATAAATTAAGGAGGTACTTTCCACAGAAGGGGGTTTACTGAGTACATTCAAACTTATCACAATTAAGGCCAATCTAATACCATAATCCATCTACTATAGCCTACTGTAATACCTGTCCAAAATAGTATAGGCCTAACCCCCTACCAGTACCACCACCCTGTCAAGACTTTTCTTCTTATGATAATTTATTATGAAAATTTTTGTATCCTTTCCAAAAAATGAAATGAATAAAAACCAAAATGCTTACCCTCTGTACCATCAGATTTTACTTGAAATTTTCTGATAGGCTGGATCTGTACACAGGAATGACTATCTCCAGGTTGATCAGAGCTTACATTTTCATTTTTCTTTGGAGGGGGTAAAATTGCTTTCTTTCCCAACTTTTGTGTGTTATTGTTGTTTATCAGTATATTCTGATTGGTTTCCTTTTTCGGTGGTGTAAGAACATATTCTGTAGTATTTGCCCTCCTGATTGGGTGCATAGGTTTCTTTACTATTCCCTTATCTGGCTCATCATCTGATGAAAGTTTTCGTGCTTCTCCTTTTGAACTTGAAGTTGAAGGAATGGGTGCATTACCGACAGGTTTCAGAGCCTTCTTTGCAAGGAATCCTCCATCTTTAAGGTTATTTCCAACATATCCAGGTCTCGTTTTAACTTGTGATCCAGAGTTGAATTCAATGTCAGGTTTATTGTTGTTACCTTGTTTCAAAATTGCCTTTGATCCAGGCGTTGGTTTCAGGGCGGCGCGCCAGTCAGTGACCACGGCATTGCTCCCGGGGGGCTTTCTGTTATTTACCCGATCGTTCACTGACCGTCGGACACTGCTGGTGTCAATTGGTCGAAAACTACTTGGTAAAGTTCCATTAGTTCCGAATGATACCTTTCCTCCCGTGGATTCATCACCTGAAGATGAGCTAGTTCCCGAATCCTCCTTTGTTTCAAATTTCTTCTTCAGTAAGTCAATTCGCGACATTTTGACAGATTAGAAGCACTTTCGTATGTTTCACGCCATAACACCAACTAAAGTGTTATACGATACCAGGAAGTGAGACTTCTTTATTTTTCCAACAGCCCTAAAATCGTTTACAACAGTTGCTGGGAGAGAACAAAAATCGTTTATAAAGTACCGAGCGAAAAATCCGCCACTATTGGTAGGTCCATGATGATGAAGAAATAAACGCTGCAAATCAAGGTGAGGATGCGGCAATCACGAGCAGTATGACATGAGCTCAGCACCCTTTCTGGACAGTCGAGTCGTCTGCTACCAACAGACAGCGCACACATTGTGAATGACTGATCCAGGCATATAGAGCTATGAGCTCCATGGCCAGGCATGGAGCTATAACACAGATAGCTCCATGGTACGGTGAATTTCCACATACAATGGACTCTCTGTTCTGCGGTATAGCCCTCCCCCTTTTATTTATTTTCATTCATCGTTTTCCCTGTTTCTGGGTTAAAGTGACGTCAGGATACGAACATGCCGATCTGAAGTTGATTTTTTTTCCAGGAGAAAGGGCTATTGTAGAGAATAAGTTGGGTTTTTGTGGTGACAGCCAGTCGGCCAATGCAATTCATTAATATAAACAAAAATAGACTTTTTATTAGAGAATGATATATCAAGTTGACATGATACGAACTGAGAAAACCGCCATTCATTTGCATAATTTTGTATCCCTTTCGTTTATGTATGGGTTTCCGATTCACTCTATCTAAATTCTGAGAAGAAAGCACAAGCCAGTATTATTATGCACCCGTCTGAACACATGCATGTGGAGTGAGTACAAGGGCCTCATCTAAAAACCTTTGGTATTGATCATTATAACGTGCTAAGATGTTATGTACAAGGAAATTATAAATGTTTCCTCCGACGGGCCTCCGACAGACAACAGAGGATGTAAAGGAATAGTTGGACTAAATTTTTGACGACCAAAAAAAGAGAGGGGAGAGGTAAGATGATGTGTTATGAGTATGTGTTTGTAAGAAGATGAGGTGGACAACCTGGATAAAAGGCAAATGATTTGGAAAACAATGGGAGTCTAGAATTCATTTCCTTGTAATAAATTCAGGCCAAGCGATATAACAGTGTATAAAGTACACAACATCAATTTCTCAATAAATCACCGAAAATACATGAACAATCATTTATAAACAAATGAAATAAACCAATATTTTTTAAAAACTAGATCCATGCCAAACAACACGAATACAAAACAAAAGCTGTAAAAGTGTAATAAAACATTTCACATCATATATAGACCCAACCGCTCCCTATGGTGCGGGAGTTCTCTCTCGTCTCTTTTATCTGCTCTCATTCATTCAATTTTGCTGTGATTATGACACTTGTTTCCGAAATAAAATGAAGGAGAGAATGGAGGTAGTGAAAATTCATCTTCCCGCAAGGGGCGCTGAAGCTAAATTAGAAACGATTGGGCATTCCAGGGGAGTGTTTCATCAACAATTTCATCCGACAAGTTTGTCAGATCTGACATCTTTCCATGATTATGATTGGCCGAGAGGCACTGTTCCTATGGTAACTGTCGGATAAAATGGGACTTTTCGGATAAAACGTCCGACAAGTCCTTTCATGAAAAGCCCCCCTGGAATCATATAAATGCTTCCCTTACGGTTTGCTTGTTTTTTTTTCAGATTAGGTTGCAAAAAATAAAAACTAAAAAAAAAAACGAAGGAGAAAATCGGAATATTGATATATTTTTTTTAAATATTTAATGTCAAAATCTATCACAAATTTGTTTTTTGTAATAAAAAATGTTAATTTTTTTGCTCGCTCTCTTTGCTTTCTTGCAACTTTTTATGGTTTTTACACGATATAACCCCTTCAAATTTTATTGCTCATTACGCCACTGATGAATAGATGGATCGTTATCATTCTAATGATTAGAACCATGGGCGTCAGATGAGGGGGACAAGCCCCCCCCAAAAAAAAAAATATATATATATATATATATATAAATGTGAGAATGGGGGACACAATCGACCATGTTCCAAAAGTATTTAACTAGTCTTGAGATTAACCCTCCTTGCCCCATCATCACCATGGAAACGGGGCTCTTTTTATAAATCAACCACGCTAGGCCTATATATTATATAGGATTTGATTTGTTTTTAAGCGACACTGATCACAGTGGTTTCACTTGATGTTCACAAACGAGAAAATTAATGACTAAGAGAATGACTAAATTTGAAAATATAATGATTTGAAGATAATGCACAAAAGCCAACCACTAGCTGATTCCAACAGCGGATCATCAGGGCGTCAGATTTGACTTGCAAAGAAAGTGCGCCACCTCTAATCTTTCCACATGCGGATCTTCTTGGCAGAGGAATTCAGTCAGCACATGGTAAAGATAGATAAATAATAAATATATCTAATAAATTATCATTCTAATGATTAGAACCATGGGCGTCAGATGAGGGGGGATAGGGGGACAAGCCCCCCCCAAAAATGTAAGAATGGGGGACACAATCGACCATATTCCCTAAAATATATTTTGAAGTCTTGTATTTAGGTTGGTTTTATTTACTGACAAAAAGTATCCGCGTAATACTTTTCTTAAAATGGCTAACAATGCTAAAAACGTCCCTTTTCAGCTCTGTAAAATGAAATTTCATCTCACGCTTCACACTCGCATCATTGATTAGTCAGATATGCATCCCCTTGATCAATTTGTAGTAATAGTCATAAAAATATTCCTTTTGCATATCACAAATTTTAGGTCGTGCATCACCACCTCATTAACGATTTAGTGAGGTAAGCATTTATTTCATTATGGCAAGTTAGTGCCTAACATGCCCAATTATTGCATTTTTTTATCTGAAAAAAATATTCTTCATGGTTTTCTTACAAGTCAAACCGAGTGTTTATATGTTTCTTCCATGGTCAATGTAGCCGCTGGAAGCCTGTAGAATTTATGCTCGCGCTTCGCCCTGGAATTCTATTTTCTTGATCAGTCACATGTACCCCATGTACCCTTTTCATAAATCACAGAAAACAGTCTTTAACATGCACCTTTTCAGGTCAGTACTTTATTAAAAAAAATCAGTACACCTAATGAATATTCATGACGATGTGCATATGAATGTTTATATGGGTAAACTTTATAATTCAATCAATAACTTCGTTATTTATTATCTAATTTCGATGAAATTTTCAGCATGTTGCTTTGTGAATTTTCCTCTATTTATTTAGATATACATGTAAATATTTTCAGCCCGGACCATCCCTTTGATAAATCCCTTTTCAGGTCAAAAAATCAACTGGCGCTAATGCTCGTGTTTATTGTTCAGTTACATGCATATCATCTTCTAACAACAAAAAATGTTCAGAATATCCAGTTTTCAGGTCGTAATATATAACAGCTCTGGCTTCGCGTTCGCATTATTTGATTTGCGAGATGTGTATCCTCTCCATAAATCATGGCAAACAGTCCTTAACAGGTCCTTTTCATGTAATTGTGACATGCCGTATATTAAAAACTTTAACTTAAGCATTTAGTTAGGTGTGCATAAATTGTTATGATTCCAAAAACTACTCAAAAAGTTCGATTTTCAGGTATAAATTTAAAAATATCAAAAACATTGAGCTCGCGCTTCGTGCTCATGAGATACATTATTTGATTCGTTACGAAAGATATAAGATTCAGTCCTGAGTTAGAATAACCCCCTCAAATCCAAAATTCAGCATTTAGCAGCTGGTCATGGAAAATTTGGATGAAAATATTTTTCCGCCCCTCCCCATCCTGTTATTAGGTAAATCATTATAGTAGCTGGAAAGCCAACGAGTTGCTGTGCCCCCCCCCCCTCCCGCCTCAAGTTCGGAGTGACACCCATGATGAGAATACATCCATGTAAGTTAGAATTTTTCATATCCACGCTGAGATGGTCAAGTTGCTCGAGGCGTTGTCAATCACTTATAACTTTTACGATTCATGTTTTTGAATATTTTATGTAATGTTGCCTTTGGGCTTCGACGGAATAAATCCTATGACGCCGGAAAAAATATAGGAAAAATAATTTAGACACTGGAATGAGACTTTAATAATTTGCGCTATATAAAATCTTAGTATTATTTTTTCTATTAAAATGCAATTTTTAAGTTACCAAGAATTTGAATCAAATTGAATTGAAATGTGTAATCCCATACGGGTGATTTTTATTTAACTGGTGCATTACAAATAGAAACAAATACAAAATAAATTAAATTTTATAAATGAGGTGACAAATATAAATATTTTATTACTGTCAGCAGAAATAATCAACTTAATTTTGACAAAATGGTTAACATTTTTAAAAACAGTGAAAAATAGAAATTTGAATTAAGAAACCAGGCGTAAATTCGATGATTCAATGATAAATCACCGAGTCCGATTATGTTAATTTTGTTTCATGTTTGGAAACAACATTAGGCCTACCAAACATACATGATAAGATGTCTCCTAACAACATGAACAACAACACACAGATGAATAAAGAACTTAGACAGTGAGAATCTCAGAAGCTAGGGAAAACCCCTTCGCTTCCACGGTCTACATAATGGGGAGGGGGGGGTCGGGTACTTAGTTTCACACGATCAAGGAAGGAAAGGAGAAACATAAAGGAAGGACAGAGAACTAATATTAAAATATTTTATGAATATTATGTTGAAATGAATTAACTTGAATTGCATTGATATTATTAACAAAATTCACATATGAAGAAATCAATTGGTAATTGGAACCAACATAATAGCAAAATGTTAATTGAGATCAGCCCCTTATAATGTCATTTATTGTATAACTTTAAACAATTATTCAAAATAAACTAGTTTTTACATTAAATTCAGTATATTGTTCTTATTACTGATAATTGCAGTAATCGTGAACGAAAATAGAAAATATCTACACTACTTACAAAAAACGAATTCATTATTCACAAAATCTTGATAAAAAAGTTATTTATTTTAGGCAGTATATATATATACCTGTAATATAATAATAATAATGATATAATGATAATAATAATACTGATAATAACAATTAATGGGGAGAAATGAAAATACACATTTTCATATGGGGGGGGGGGTTGAATAGAAAATAGAAGGCAAATTTCAATTCAAACTTGTCTTGTCTTATCTTTCCGTTGATGCCCACAATCAAAGTGCTGATTATTATGGCAAACTTACTTTTGTGCCCCTAAAACCTAGGATTACTACTTACTCTTGCAATACACTTTTTTTTTCCAGTTTTATAGAAAATTTGCCTACACTCTTTTCAATCTTCGGAGAGGAACGATTTTAAAGGACACGTCGAAGAAAAGAAAGAAAATAATAATAGGCCTAACGAGTTGGCAGTAATAGTCAACTTTTGACTCCAACTCTACATCATGTGGGTTTTTTCAAATATTTTTTATATGGAAATGAAAAATGAAAATTAAACTTAATATATTAAAAAAATGACAATATCCAACAAACAACAACAACGCTCTCTCATCATTTTGGTCACATGATCAATACTCTTTGCATCACGTGACTAAGAGCGACAAAACAAGTGAAGCAGACGAAAAACTATTTCCGAGAAAATGTCTGCGTTTAGGTGTCCACCAGAAGTGGCTTTACGTTCAGCTGCAAGGTGAGAGAAATTCATTTTGCCGTTTAAGAAATTCGTTGTAAATCAAGTGATTTCTATTGAAGAATAAGCTCCGTTTTATTAGTTTGTCCTATGACTGTTGTCGCGTCTCCATCCAAACACAGGGCGTGAGCGCTGGTGCTAGTGTAGTGCTACGGGCCGCACGGCGAACCCTCCCGTCGGCGTCGGCTCATGCGCTCATGAGTAGTAGGCTAGTAGTAGTACCTGACTCCCTGAGCGGCTAGGACTCGTATGTAGTGCCGAGTTGCGCTATGACTGACCGACTCGGGCCTGGAATACGGGACTGACCAATACTTGCAGTCTACAACCACCCTGTCTGTCATGTCTGTGATGAGTCGAGTAGCACTAGCACTTTAGTAGCAGCACATACGGTATATATTAGATACTAAAAAAAAAGCTTTAAAAAAGTTTAAGCATGTAAAGTATCCATAACGCCGGGGGGGGGGGGGGGGGGCACTCGACCAAAAAAGTGGTAGGGGTGTGCCGCGGGCGAGACAAAAAACGGGGGGCCTTGGAAGTTGGAGCGGGCTTATTGTAAAAAGGAGGGTCCTCGGAACGGGCTTCGGAACTACAATTTTGTGAAAACGGGTCCTTGGAACGGATCGTCAGCATGTGAGTACGTGCATATGCACCCCTATGGAACAGGCATGCGTGCATGATGCAGCTAGCGCGGCCTCCGCCGGGTGTGCTAGCGCAGAGACGATGGGCGGATAGCGCTCGGCGGCTATTTTTCACCAAAATTGCAGCAGATCAATGCGACCAGCACGGCGTAACGAAAAATATGCGAAGCTTTGGAGCAGATTTCTTTCTTCTTTTCACTCGATAAGAATAAAATGCTATGCATTGGAGAGGTTTTCTTTGTTTTTCTTTCTCAATAAGACAAAAATGCTATGCCTCGGAACAGAAATTTTGGTGTAAAAATTGGGGTCCCCTCCACGGCACATACCCACTATGCATTATATACTGAGTGCCCCCCCCCCCCCCCCCCGATTGTAACAAAAAATATATGTATGTAAATTCCCTTCATTTGTGATGTTTTTTTTCAGTTTTATGATCTTAATTCGGTTCAATTGACCAGGGCAGGGATCCATTTCTCAACACAGTCATAAGTCTAACTTCTTGACTAAATCAGAGATAGTGAGCTCCGGAAGTGAGCTACTTCTCTGCTGTTTCACAAAGCCCTCATTGCCAAGATCTCGGACAACAACCTGACTAAATATTAATGACACCTCCGAACAAGTACCACTCTACAAGAGGGATGTACTCTAATGGAAGAATAACCTGTCATAACTTCTATATAAATGACCTAGTGGCGTCACTTGGGTTAGACCAAAAGCTTCAGTCTCTGTATTTTGGTTTGGGTGAATGGGGATTGTAGTAAAATGTCAGAAAGTGTTGAATAAATCCCAAATAACGATGGTTATTCATGTCTACATGTAGGTAAACTATGCAAAATTGCCTCGAAATTTGAAAATTATGATCTTACGTAATCAAACATAGAAGTTGAAATTACATCGCAAAACAGGTGTGATATATCATTCAATAATATAAATTGTAATGTGCAGAAACTATAAAAACTAATGGTAAAATGCAACAAAACCATTCATTTTGAAATGGTACAATAATTGAATCGATAAAGATAATAATAATAACGGTAGGCCTATATTTACCCAGGGCAGCCCAGTTCCAAAAACTGTTCTCCCAGCAGGCCCTGCTATTATTACCCCGTGCACACAGCTTTTTGAGGAATTACTTCCTGCTGGTAACCATTTGCCTCACCTGGGTCGAGTGTAGTACACTGTGGATGAATTCCTTGCTGAAGGAAACTATGCCATGGCTGGGATTTGAACCCACAACCATCTGTTTCAAAGTCCGGAGACTAATCCACTGGGCCACGTCGCTCCACACGATCAAAACAAAGTTTTTATAATTAATTACTATGCCATTTTAACTTTTAATTATTTAGAATGAAGACTGGTGATGTAAAGATGATAATTATAATAATGTTGATGATAATAAATACTTGATAAGGCAATAATAATGATTAAGTAGTGAACCACAATAAAGGTTACACTATTCACCCCAAAACACTGAGCAATTAAAACAATTTTTTGTGAGTACCCTTTGGTTTGGAACCATCTCCCACCTGACGTAGTGAACAGCACATCACTAGAAGTGTTCAACTCGAAGATCGAAAGGAGCCATCTACGATACGACTAGATATCACCGCACCCTCACTCACACTCTGCATCCATACCAATTGGTCCAGCAGTGTACACATCCAGAATGATTGTACTAAAAGACATTATACAAAATGATAATGACTATCATTTTTTTGGTTTTTTTTTTTAATGAGTGGACACATAGTTACCAATAATTGATATATAGCATTTATATATATTTGAATATACAATAAAAGAGCACTGTTGATTAAATTCCCTGCTTAATGGCATAGCTAAGTGCCATGACCAGGGATTGAACCCCTGACTTTAAAATGTCAAGTCAGGTGCCTTAGGACACTCTGCCATGGCACCTCAACTGATGTGTAAAAATGATAGGAGTAATAATTATTTTGATATCAATGATTTATTATTATAGATATCAATGATAATTCAATAAAAAGCAACAATAATGTTGTAATTATTTCAAAGTAAAAAAAAGACTGAAAAATACCTGCATAACATATCCCAATTATTATTATTGAAAGAGTAACAAATAGATTTTCAGTAGGGATTTGAATTTTTTGTGTTCATGGAAGTTGATGATCTTTGTTCAGATAGTTCTTTGAAAGCTTCTAAGGTCCTTTAGTTAGAAATCCCAAATTCCCAATCCATGTTTTAGTTGGAGTGAGTGAAGTATCACAGTCTGTGTTGACAAGTGAAGAATTTGCAGGGTTATACTTTATTAATAAAGTACTGTAGGTAAACAATATTTTGACATTTTTTTTATATACCTAAAGTTGAATCCAGATCATGCTTCAACAATTACACGTTGCTAGAGTTCCTATTCTATGATCATTTGATGGATGAATAATCATGATTGTGTTATAATCATTATTATTTATAGATTTAATGAAATACTGTTCATAAATTTAGCACATTCTTTCATATTAATCCAGTATCTTTTTTTTTCAAACATGTATCTATCTTATGTTTTTTTTCTCTGTGTTGCAGGTTTGTATCTTCATCCCATCATCGGCCTGCACTTAACAGGTACATTACTCTTCATAGTCATAACCGTTCAAAATCATTCTCAAATTCTATTTTCCTCCCTTCCCTGAAAATTTTGGTTTGGTTTGTTAGCATTCATATTTGGTATTCATTTTTTAAAATGATTTGTCTTCATTTTTGTATGATATTTATAGTTTTATTGTGTACCCCTTTCATTCCACATTTTTTTGATTAAGTATGATCTATAAATCATACATAATTACAAGGCTCCACACTAATTTTTTTTTCTTGGTAGCCCGACAGGTCAACCAGAATCATCAATTTCATATTTTTTGTGGCCCTCAAAGCAAACTAAGTGGCCCTAAAACAATAGAAAACATTACGATTTATTAAAACTTTGGTAGCCCATTTGGGCCACCAAGTGTTGGCTTTTACATAATTTTGGTGTCCCGACTCTCACTTTTAGTTGCCCCGAGCCACCAGGCCACTGCTAATGTCGAGCCCTAAATTATGAACATTTAATCAATGCATTGAAATTAAGCAATGCAAATGCTTTCTTGATGATTATTTTGATAATGCTTATTTTTCTGTCTCCCTTCCTTTCTCCTTCTCTGTGAACTGTATTTTCAGCATTCATGGTTACAACAAGTTACTGAAGTTGTAGTTAATGAATGTCTGTTGACATACTCATGTTGCTGCCCTCTTTCAAAAAGTGTTGAATGATTCATTTTAGTATTCATGAATGAATGGACTGTAACTCTCAAGACTTTATCATGTACTGAAATACCCTTGAGATGGCAGCATAACACTTTGAAAACCAAAGCCCCAAATAGCAGTTTGTTCAACTACATTGCTGTCTGTTCATACATGTAGAGCATTGATTATATTCTTTTGTTGTGTATTTGCCTTCATGACATGTCTACTCTGTAATGAGACTGGTGAATGCCTCCAGAACTTATGCTCCTATCTATAGATATTTTCATTGTTTTGGATGCTTTCCAATCGAGATAATCGATGATACCACTCATAGTAAAGAAAGGAGATATTTACACATGTTAGAATAGACCAATAACTATAGATATATAAATGTTAAAATAATGATTTAAAACATGGTACCAGATTAAAGGAAAAATGGCTTTTGCAATTAAATTGCATTTGTTAACTTTATGTGAAAAGACACATTTGGTGATTTTGAAATTAAGCTAAATTCTCAGGAAACCATATTCATTGTACCTTCATAAATAATTTTGAATGTAAAAGACTGTATATCAATACCATGGGTCATCAACATGTATTTTTGTGGCCAAGATGAAAACATCTCAACTGCACGAGTATTCAAGGTATTGTCTAATTCCCCAGGCAAGTACACTGTAAATAGAGTGTTATATCAATGGTATTTTATCAGGGATATTCATGTATACTGTCTCACAGTTTGTTTGCTTTCGGGTCTTTATCTGACCTTTGGATCTACAGTTTGGACTGAAAATTTTGATTTGGCAGAGTAACCTGCAATAGATATTCAGCCAATTTTATGAAGACACCTCATCTGTAGTCAAGTCATGGTCAGCATGGTTGCTGTGATACACATTTTATAATTTATTTTTAGAAGACAACCTTTTGGGGGAAGGAGGTGCATTAAAAAATGCCTTAAACAATAGAATAGGCTTTGTACAGAGACTACCCGGCACACACATTCACTGCAGAATTATATGCCTTGTATGAGCAAGGAGATATCACCTCCTTGGTATGAGCTAAAGCAATAAAAACAGTGGCTTAATATGTAGAAATTATTTATTTCACTTTTTGCAAGACAGAATCATTTGCAATAGTTCATTTCACACTATATTTACAAAATCAGACTCTGAAAAAAAATAATCTAGTGATACTCAAACTACATAAAATATATTCATCAAAATAATTGATAAAGGAAAACCATGAAAAATTTGTTTCAGAGTTTGAGTCTCCTTTTGGATATTGAGTTGCACTCTGAAAATAGCTTACATTAAGTTATGAGGGGAAAAAAGGGAAAGAAATAGTACAAAAGTGAGGATTTCCACATGCTATCAAGTGTGACCATTTTGTGGAAAAGGTGTATTTCATTAAGATGGAATGATTCATCCTCTTATAATTTTTCTGAGATATTCATCAGGTGTAATAACCAGTAATGATAAATGTCGATAACACTGGAAGAATTCCCTAGCTTCTTTGTCGTAGTCATCCATCAAGATATTTGAACTCATTTTCAGTAAAAGATATATCGCCCTTTTTACCTTAGGTAAAAGTATAGGAATGTCACCAGGACATGAAACAATAACCAGATTAGAGAAATATGACACTTTTTCAAAGAGACGTGTGCAACATGCTACTCCACCAAACAGTCTTTCTTTTTAATAAAATTCTGATACAGGAAATAAAATATAGACTTTTGATTAATTGGTGATATAAATGAATGAATTGTCTAATTATTTTAATTGTGAAATACATGTAGTTCAGATTAAATTCAGAAAGCTTGAATTTGGCTTTAAAATTTTCATAAAGATGTTTTAAAATGTTCCTGGGCCTCTTTTCCTATTCAAGGAAAATCTTTATATGTAATTTGATAACGGTATTTGCATATTTTCACTATTTACTATCTTTTATAAAAACACTGTAAAAATTGGGGGAAAAAAGACTTACTCTATTGTATTTATGCCTAATGGAAATTGTCTCCATCATTGCATGTGCTATGCTATCATCACATGTTACACTAATTAATCACTGCCTCTATCTCTTGTTTTAATTGATTAACTGCAGTTCATTTTAATTTTATCCATGTCAGTTTTCAAAACAGGTAAGGATGACTCACAGTCATTATAATGATGCAAAGACAAGTTATATCACATTGTCTCTGTTACATTGTTTGCTGCTTTTCAGTCTGGTATATGATAATGCACAATGGACATGTAAAATTCCGGATTCAACAGATATAAAAAAACATTTATGTACATATTTTGTTAATTTATTAGAACTGTAACACAATATATATCTGATATAGTAGAAACAGTTTCATGTCCTAATTACTGTATGATAGCCCTGTATGTCTAATATGAAACCAAACAAAATGACGGAATGTGTAGATTTTATTCTGAAGATTCAGCAAATTGCAATACTATGGTATACTTGAGTAGTTTGTGCATTCCAGTAAGTGCAATTTCCAGCTAATAAAACATGTTATTTTCTCCCTGTTTCAGTTTCTTCAGAAATATGGTGAGACAAGTTTCTGTAAACTTCTATTTGCTTTAAGAAATTTGATTAATTTTTATTTTGAATCTTCATTACAATGGCTGATGAATCTATTTTATAATTATAATTGTTTTGTGAAATGACATTATAAATTTGCTGTCTTGATTCTTGATGAGAAATTACAATAGCAAAATCAAGAGGAGAGTTATAATTCTTTTGAGGGATATTGATACTTTATCCCCCAAAGGTCCCATTTCAGTTCATCACAAGTATTAAAGATAAATGATGGAAAAGAATTAGTGCAGTGCAAAAATCTACTTCATTTTTTTGGTCATCTTATCAACACATTTTCAATAAGTCAACCTTTAAAATAAATGAAGATATTGTTCAGAAAGTGAAAGTATAAATTCTTTTGGAGGAAGTTAGAGTTTCTGGGAACTAAAAATAAATGCTTGTTCAGTTACTAGAAAAGTTTATTGAATATGGACAGTGACATCTTTCGGTATAACTACAGATTCCAACTCATTACATTGCCATTTCAATTCAAGGGACACGTCATCAAACAAAAATGAAAGACGTTAACACGTATCCAACAGACTCTCCTAGATGCCCGTTAGTCTATTTAGATCGGCACCACATATAAACAATTTCAAGAATTTCTTGTTACATACTCTACAAGCATGTGTTCATACTTTATCAGCTTTGCACTTCTTGCCAAAATATACCTTATCTTCAAGGAATCAAATGAGTTGGTGAGGATGCTGTAAATTTGTTCAAGATAGCCAGTTTTTAAATTCTTGGTTAGCTACTTTGATATCAGTATCTCCCCTCAATTGGACATCAAATTGCGTGACTTCATCTTGATTTGTTAGTGATGTGTTCAATTACAGTAGTCATTTGTAATTTCCTTTATAGCAGTGGGGTAGAATTTCAATCGAATTGGGTTTTATAGTTTAATCTTCGTGATTCTCAAGTGAAATTTAAAAGTTGTGACAATATTATGTAAACATGTAGCTGACGGGTTGAAATTTACATTTAGATCTTGTAAAAAAAATCCATGCGATTAAAAGTATTTTATTGAACAATTTTGAAGTAATTTTAATTCAAAAGGTATTTTACTATGAACTTAATGCACTTTTTTGTTATGTCTTTATTGATATCTGAATCCATTCAATTTTTGGGATACGTTGCATATTCAGGACATACCTAAATATGTGTTCATGAAGAGTTTTCTTCATTGAATTGACAATTTCATAGAGATTTGTTTTACCTATTTGATATATACTTTAGATAGGAAGATAGACATAAATTAAATAACTTGATGGATAGATTTATAAACATATATATAGATCTGATGAATACAAAATATAAATAGATAAATAAATTGATTCATAGAAATATAGAATAGATGACTCACTGGCATACTGAAAGAATGAGTATTGAATTAAAGAATGAACGAAAAACAAGATAAATAAGTAAATGATTTAATCAGTTGAAAGTTAACCACCTCCCAACAAATTAACCAATCGCTGGTTTACTAGTATATCTAACTTATACTTTACTAATTATGAAACTACCCAGTTATGATTGTACATAATCAGATAGATCTATTTTGGTAGTAATGAAGTAGATTACTACATTTATGATTTATTTAAATGAAAACTTGTAAGTAAATTATTCAGAAATTAAGCTGAAAGTTTTTGTAACAAAGCTCATCATTTCCGAATATTAGATCATTCTCCTGTTGCTTATGTGTACATGTTATGTAATGTCACTGAATTATTTTCTCTTATTCCTGAAATACATCATACTAGGTTTAGAAATTGATACGCACTTTGTCAGTGCGCTTGGAAATATATTTTAAGTTTTAGATTTTTAGCGTAGTTGATATAGATTTAAGGAAAATTAGATTATGCGACATGTATGCAAAATACTGCACACTGTTGTTTGTGGGGATGCTAGTGTGTCTGTACTATGTAGCAATGCAGTATAAAATAAAGGATTGGTGCAATGAGCATTAGTAAATCATTTTACAAAAAAGTCCCAGAAACATAAGCATATTAGGATTATCGTATTTTGTACATGTATGCATCTTTACTTTAAAGTGATATTTTAAAATAAGTTTTATATCAATTTCATTATGTTATAAAAGAACCTTCTATTTTGATAAGGGTCTTATACATTAAAGATAGGGCCGATCATACACACCTTAAGAAAGTGATTCATACAGAGTCATAACACATGAATAGATTGAAAGTGGGAGAGGAAAGACCATGGTCGAAAAAAAGCAGCTTAAAAGAGAAAGAAAAAGAATAGAATTTCCCTTGAGATTGTGAACCCACTGGTGCACCTTTTCAGACAGTCTCTAAATTTAGATGTTTTAATTCCTGTATGTTTTGTATTAGCAATCTCTACGTGCAAGCATGAACCCATCAATTCATTACAAAATAATAAAATAAGAGGTACCTAATCACCTGTATTCATTTTAATCATAGAGAAGTAAAGTTTCCTGGCAGAGTTGGAACACAGGAAACAACAAAGGTACCTCATGTGATTAGATTAGTAATCAACTTTTCAAACATGTTATTGAATGGAGAAAAAAAATCTACTATAAATGATGTTTACCTTTCTACTTTTTTTGCTGAAGGGTAGCTTATAATAACTTCATTTTGTGTATTTTATATGATCTGAATAAAGATGTGAATTTAATAATTTTATTGGACAGATGGCAGATATCACAATACCCATTCTTTTAAATTGTCCAATAAAGTAATCTTTTTGGTAAAATAAGATAATCTCTTCTCAATATTAACAATTAGCTAGCCTAGCTTTAATAAGATTTTAGCCACCCGCATCTAAATATGAGCTCTCTGTTTGTATTATTTTGGCAAGTTAAATTAGATTAGATTCCTTTCCTCAAAACTTTTTCTTTGTTCTGTAAAGTTTTCATCAGTTTACCATTGTAATATTGAAGGACATTTGAATGCAGCCCTGATTCAACCCTACCCTAATAACTCGTTACTTTGTCATAAGTGCTTTATATAGAAATAGGTGTGTTGATTATGTCAAGGTTGTTATATTAAACTTCACTTCTATAGCTCTTGGGAAGCACAGAAAGTCACAGGACGTTCATGTTGTATGTATGAGATACTGCAGAACTTTGACAAAACAGATAATGGCAATTCTACAAAACACAGTCCAGTGAAAAGAATCAAATATCTTCCCCTCTCATTACAAGAAACTGTAAATATTATGAAAAATATAAATACATAGATGGTTGTAAAATGATGTTTCACACTTGGCTTATAAAGAACATTCTCAATTTTCAAATTGGGTAATGACATTAAAGTACTCCACAATATGCTCAAGGGTATATAAAAGGTCATTTTCAAACAAAAGTGGACATGGGGGTGAAAATTAAAACTTGCTAGAAATCATTAGGCTTCAATGTTTTTTGAAACTAGACATCTTGAAGTATATTTTTCCATTTCATTTACATAAAATTATTAATTATGTCTTGAGATACAGTAAATTTTATGCAAGGGAAATTAAATGTTGCAAAATGTTGATTTTTGCATTAAAATTCACATATTGCCTATCACAATATAAAATTTGTATTAGAAGCACATTTGTTGGCAAGATACAAGCTGTGTATTGTATCTAACTCCTAAAAAGCAAAAAAAAAATTCTGTGAAGTGTTTTTCTGAAAAAAATTGGGTTTAGAAGTTTTCAAAACTGGTTGTCGTGTCACTCACGTTTTAAATGCAAAAAGTTTTCTCTAGCTGTGTATTCTGAAAATTATTTTATCCCAGTACTGGAGCAAATACAGTTTATCTGTACCTTATTGTATATAAAGTAACTTGGTCCAATGTGTTAAGGTAAAGCTAAAATTAACTGTCAAAGTTGTGTCGTGTCACTCACAATGTCGTGTCACTCACAAAATGTCGTGTCACTCACGGTATTATATTGTGTATAAAAAAGGACATCCAGTAATTTTTGAAGCGTTTTACCAGGGATACAGTCAAAATGTTGTTCCTGACATCATTTAGGCCTATTTTAGGCTAATAATTTCCTCCATCTTCCTAATTTTACTCCTTTTTATGGAAATATTGAATTTGACATTGAGTTCATCTATTTTCTCTCCTCTCCGTGGTTGCCTTGGTTTAAAAAATCCTGACAATTTTCCATTGGTGTGAAGACTCGGATCCTAATTCATATTTTGGTGAATGTATGTGATTATATAACAACATAATCAACACAAAATTATGAATGTATCAAGAGAAAAACCACTATACTTGAGCAATGGACACATTTACAATGCATAAAGGGTTGGTGATGGTGATGGTTCAAGTCATACCTAGGTATTACTTGAACATTCTCTGTCTCCATTTACAGAAATAAGCAGAAAGTTCACCTTTCTTTTGAGTAATGTTATTTCTTTGCTATACTCAGGTAGAAAAGTCACGGATCCTTTTTTGAAATTTGCAGAAATTTCAGTGGTAAAGTAGTGTATATGAGATATAAGATATCACCATGAACACCAAACATTTTTTCAAATTTGGAAAAGAAAATATTTTTCTTTTCCTTCTGATTGATTAAATCAACCTTTTCATTTGCCATAAAGCTTGTATTCCAGGACATGAATAAACAAATTTGCAAGAAAACAAACATTTCAGGTGAGAATGTACTGAGAATTGATATAACATTTTGGATATTGCTTGAAGCAGCTACATGCCAAGTTCAAAATCATTATTTGTTCAGCCACCATTCATAACGCTAGTGATTAACTACATGTACATGTAGGGTCTGAACAGCAAACTACCGTAAATGGGCCGATGTGTGTTCAGAGCAGATTTGCATTTACACACATATTCATTACAACAAAATGATGCATGTTCATGGAGGTCCTAACAAGTCCCAACCGAGACCGCATTTTGATTTGAGCAACTTTGGATGGGTTGCCATGTACCAGTAGATCATATTTTTTTTTGGTGGGGGGTACCCTGATACATGTAAGGTAAGAACAGAGCTGGACCTCGAGGGGAAAAAGCTATTGAGGTGTAAAGGGAGCCTGGTTGGGATGTTGAGTTGGATTTTAGTGTGACATCCAAGGGCTTAGAAAAGGAAAGGCTAATGACTTGTAGTTGTTATGTAATAGTAGCAGACGGCAAGAATCAGGTACTAACTGCGTCTTTCACCTTGTGGCTTTCCCTGGATCCTGTGGTATGGTATATGATCAAATAATTAGCAATGAAAAGGCGCTTACAAATTCGAGCAAAAAGCATAGCTCTGAATTTTGGTACAGTGCCTTCATGTAATGCCTTGGGAGTGTCCACATACAAGCAGTGTTCAGGAGAAACCTATGCTTGTTGAGTTGAATTTCCAATTTTCTCAAGGCGATTTGCTGATAGTCCATCTAAAGTGTGCAGCAACGTGATTGTGGTTTGGTACCAAAAAAGACATTTAAACTGCCATGTCCTATTTGGACAATGCCTATAAAAATATTAAAGGAGGATAATATTGAAATCCAGTATTTCAAGAAAAGGGAGTCATACACGACATTGGCTACCAGACCATGCCAGATGATGTGAGTGACTATTGAGAATACCTTTCTTACAAGGAAAAATTATTCCATTCCATAAACCTGTAAACTTTCATATACAGATAGGGAGAAAGAGTTAAAGTTTTGAATGATATCAGGCCACAGAAAGAATGTTTGAGTTGATGTCAATGCCAAAACCTCATAACACCTCCTTCAAGTGCCCCCTCCTCCTCTAAAGAGGAGAGTGGTAGAAGCCCTAATGTGACAATTTGGTATGGTATAGGGAATGTGAGTTGATGGGCAAATATAACCATAAACCAAGAATAAAACATCAGGATGACATATTATGAACTTAAAAGAAAGCAGTTATTATGTAATTATGCTTGTTTTTTGGTTAATGGTATTTTACTCTTCTACATCATGCAAAAAATACTTCAATGTTGAGATAAATGTTGTATTTTTGCACTTGTCGTGTCACTCACGTTTTGGATGTCGTGTCACTCACGGTATATAGGAGGGTACCATTTTCCATAGAGAAGGTTTGATTGATTTTGACTATATGTGTTAGATAGGTACACTATTTATGTCCATTTACTGGTACTCACAGTACTCCATGACAACTACTTGGGCACGAATCCAACCATATGTGTTAGTGGTCAGAAACCCATGTCCAAAATTTGTCGTGTCACTCACGCACCGTTTTTTAATCATATCTACTAAACGAATTGTTGAATTCAAATCAAACTCGTAGTGGCCCATGCCAGTCCTACATTGTATATAATATAGTAGTCATGATTGATTCATAACCTTTAAGTTTGAAGATATGAGCCCTAAAACCTCTCCGATTGTCGTGTCACTCACGTTTGAAAATGACCAAAAGTCTTTATGTATTACAAAATAAACTTTACAATTTAACAATATCTGTTGTTCATATATACCTCTATCTTCTAAAATGTGAATTGAATCTGACTTAAGAAACACACATTTAAATGTTATTTATTTTTGTAAAAATCAGATTTAGAATAAGGCTTCAAATTTTGTTGGGGGTAAACAGTTTTTGAGCTGCAATGCACAAGATAAATAATTACATTAAAATATGCATTGGGAGAAAACATATAAAAACACATCTTGACCCATTTGGTATCAGCATTAAGCTGATACCAAATTAGGGGAAAGGGCTATTTCATTAGCAGCCTCTTTGAAAGTTCTATGTGGAATAAGTTGCCTATCACTATTAAAATGGTTAACTCTCTTGTGTCTTTTTGAATACTAAAAATCACCCAATAGATGATAAAGAGGAAAATGTAGCACTTATACATTAAATGGCTCATTCCAAAGTTTTGGAAGAAGAATATATTAAGAAACAGTCTTTATGAGGTCATAGCTGTTGCCATATTACAAGATATTTTCTTCTAATACTGTCCTCCGTGGAATGACTGTTTTCTGGAAACCTCTGTTCTTTCTTTACATTGTTACAAGGGTAGAAAAAGCACTTTGTATGTATTATAACATTTGTTTTTTACATCTGCTTGGTGAGGCTGTTGCCTCATTTTGAAGCCAGATAAACATTGAAATCAATTAAGACCATTTCAGACATCTTCTTACTTATCCATTTTCAAATTATTCATGGAAATAAAAAAGCTTGCAAATTCATAGTCCTGTGATTGCAGGTTGAAAACTGAACAAATAATTGAAAGGTAAGAAAGCATAAATCTTCTATATTGAGGTTCATACAAAGTTTATTTACTTTGGAAAGTATCATGTTGTCCAGAGTCACATTTTATTAATTGACTTGTCAGATGTTTTATCTGACAAAGTTTTTGTTTTCCAGCAGTTACCATAATAACAGACACCAGAGCTTCTTAGCCAATTAAAATCAAGGAAAATTGTCAGATCTGACAACATGTCATGTTGATAAAATGTTCCGCTAGAGTTGTGACTCATGAACTTGAAAGAACTAATTGAAGTACAAATGGCAGTGAGATTGGTTTGCAGGACTTATAGTGTATAGATATGTGTAAAAAAAGAAGAAGAGTATTTAAGCCAAACAGGTTTGACAGGGGGGGGGGGGGGGGCTCTATCTCTTGCCCTCTAAAAGCAAGGATGTATGTTTTATGATTTAACCGTTTTACCTCTAAGGATATTGTTTTGGAAGTGTCTGGGAGGACAGACATACTCTTTCCTGGTACCTAATAAGTTGACCTGAGGTTACCTGCAGGTGTACTAATGCTTGCAAGATGATTTGTAAGAGTACCGGTATCAAAAAGTAGAATCACTACAACAAAAGTTCAAGCAAACCCTTTAATAGCAGCATCAAATGGTCACTTGAATCTGGCAAAGTTTTAATCTGCGAAGTGTGTGTGTTCATTTCAGTTTTCAGGGACAATTTAACATGGCCGAGATTTCATTACCCAATGCATCCTTAACATGTTGTCTTCATGAGATGATGAAGCAGATGTTGTGTGTATATGAGCAGAATTGCATGTAGTCAGAAGAAATGTTTGTTGTAATTTTACACCTGTCTGCAATGACACAAATGCCTGAAGGTAAAATATAGTTGTAAAGCACACAAGTATCCAATCCTGCCAGAAAAGAGTGAATGATAACAACCAGTGCAGCTACTACAATTTCTCAAGTCTTTACAGAGCAGTCTAAACACCCAACTTGAATCAAATCAAAATTGGTTTGCAAATGATGAACTGGGCTGGTAAAGGCTGGTGTAGTTTTAAGTGATCAGTCACTGACTTTACATGATCATGCATCTATTGATAAATTCTTGAATGAATTACTGTAAAAAGTTGATACCCTGCTTTCATTAAATCATTTAGAATAAATTGGTCAAACTTCACTAATAGTCATAGAAAAATATATATGTTCAATATTTATCATATCATTTATAGTCTAGAAATGAAAATGATTGAAAATCAGGATTTGCAGTTTCTTTCAATCATAACTAGTTCTAATGCTATGAAATACATCTCGTACTAGTACTTTATGGGAAGTGAGCAATACATTTTGAATCTGTCAATATCAAGTTCTCGAAGGACTAATATTGGATTAGGAGGGGTTAGTTCTGTGTATGTAGTCTCACATATATACATATATATACTCCTTGAGGTGAACTATCATCAGCTCTGCATCTTTCTAAACAGGTGCCAAACCTAGCTTCAGATTATTTGATCCGTGTGGCACGAATACTTATTAAAATCTCGACAAGTAGACAACACCCTTCTAGGAAGCCCAAGTCCTATGAAAGCTGTGAGGTTTGAATGAATATTTCCTGTGAATGAGCCAAAATTGCTTCTGAATGAGTATATGCTTATTGCAGATATGGTAGTGGAATAATTTAAATGTTGTTGAGAAAATAATTACCATTTCTGAAAGTTATGGGACTAACCACCAGATATCCAAAAGAATAGTTGGTTTCAATTTGATTGACTTCAGGAAGAAAGGATCTGATTTCCCTGTGACAGAGATATGTAGTCCTGAATTCTTGTATTGTAATTGTTTTGTTCCCTGCAGTACAGGGTGATAATCATGTGCACTTGTAATAACTCTATGGATTGAAAATACTAATACTAAATACATTATGTACACTGTCTGGTCCATGGACTATTCTTGGGAAGTTCATTGAGAAAACTACCTTTACAGTGGGGATAACTTTTATATAGCACAATTTTATTTGGAGTGTGTTCTGAATTTCAGACTCCACATTGATTGGACACTGGAAATGCAAGTTTTGATGACATGGTACAAGGGATAATGATTGGACATGTTGTCGTTAATGAAGTGTCTAGCACATGTTTATCTCGTCAAATTTAATATGAAAGAACAATCTTGAGGATATGAAGCTTGGGTTAGGTGTTATTAGTCAACAGGATGCTTGTCACGGTTTACCTGGAGACTGTTTCACAAGACCTTTAGAAATCCAAGTTCAGGGACATATTAACATGTGCATATATAATAGTGTCTTGATTCTGTGGGTGCATTCAAGCAACGTTGTCTATAGGCTAGTATTGCAAACATAAATCGCAAATCAGAATTGCCAACACAAAACTGCATTCAAATAATCCTGATTCAAGACATCCACAGTTCAACTTTGAGTGTATAGGCCCTCTACACACTAGATTCTTTACAATTCTTGACCGAATCCACTAGCAGACCAATAAAATGGTCTCTTTGGTGTTCAATAGATTTCAGCAAACTTGAATCATGTTACAAAACACAATCTTTTTCAGCATTTCCTGTCAGTGTGGTTTTAAAGATGTTGATTGATATTGACAAATCTAGACATCTTTGAAATCTGTGATTCCAGGAGTTTGAAATGGGTTGCTTGAACCATGGACCCTCTCAAACACATGTATTTGTAAATTAAGTTATCCAATAAATATATATTTTTAAAGGGTTTGTGTAACAGGGCTTCAGGCTTGCACCTGTATTGAATCAGTTTCTCATCAGAGCAGCTTGGTCCAGTATAAAAAAAAGACTTGTTCAACCGCTCCATGGTTCAACCTGTCCCTATAAGACAGGTGACAAGGGTCAACTAGAATGGGTCATTCTGCCGTCATCAAATCTTCAGTATATGATATTCACAAAAGTGCAAACTTAGGAGTATGCATACATCATTAGGAAAATAACCTGTAAATTATAAGAACTTGTTCAGACCTCAAAATAACTTATAACCATTTTATGTAATTAATTTGTTTGTGTGTTTTTTGTGGGGATCTTAAATCATTGCATACATTACAATTTGTAGACTTAAAGGGGAAGTTCACCCTGAGAAAAAGTTTATTGTAAAAATAGCAGAAAAAATAATAATAAATATTGCCGAAGGTTTGAGATAAATTCATCAAATAATTAAAAAGTTATAGAATATCAATTATTTGATTTGTGACGTCATATGCGAGCAGCATTCCTACATAGCGAATGGTAAAAAATCGATGAGATGTCATTTTTTCAGAAAATTGAGAATGGTTTTCACTTTACCATTTGTATATCAATAGACAAATCATTTCACACCCGATCATGAATAGAAAACAAAATTAAGTTATCAGGAACCATACAAAATTTGAAATTCATGCATTTTATATTACATAACACATGGGGCAGCTGCTCGTTTATGACGTCACAAATCCAAAACTTTGAACTCTAATAACTTTTTTACTCTTTAACGGATTTTCCTCAAACTTCACCAATATTTTTTACTATTTTTCTGCTATTTTTACAACAAAGTTTTCTTCAGGGTGAACTTCCCCTTTAACTGTTTGTACTACATGTAGATATTCCCCATTTCATTCAAAGATTTTAATTAGAAAATACTTAAAAACTATGTACCATTTCCCATTAAGTTGAAGGGTTTTTTTAGAATCAGCAGCACAGCTGTGATGCTATACAGCAGAATGATATCTTAATACATGTGTTTTGTGTATTGTTTCCTCTTTTTGTAAATGGCATGAGATCACCAGGCATTTAGAAGGCAGAGGTTGAAAAGTTCTCAAAGTCATGGTCCTCTTTGGTATTTTTGTTATTTGAGCATAATAGACAGCTGTCATATATGTGCATTGCTCTTCTATTTGCTTCTTTTCTTCTTTATTCATTTATAATTTTTTTTTATTGTTTTTATTCATTTATTCAATTTCATTCTTTAGAATTATTTATTTTTTATTTGTTTATTTAGTTATTTGCTCATTTATATATTCATCCATTTATTTACTGTTTATTGGGGAATTGAAGATATGAATAGTTTATGCAACAGGAAAGCTCTGCCAAACAAAGTGTCAAAATATCTAAATTGTTAACACTGATAATTATTTCTTTTTGAAATTTTTAGCATTCAG
Source organism: Lytechinus variegatus (assembly GCF_018143015.1). Taxonomy (NCBI): domain Eukaryota; kingdom Metazoa; phylum Echinodermata; class Echinoidea; order Temnopleuroida; family Toxopneustidae; genus Lytechinus; species Lytechinus variegatus. The sequence continues at coordinate 24,053,646 of NC_054742.1, read as the reverse complement.
TCTGAAATGCTAGATGCTAACATTCCTTCCCAGATTAGCATTGCAATTTTCAGTTGGTGTAAAGTGAATTTAAGTTAAACAGAAGTTTTAATCAGTCATAGGTTGATGCACTCACAGGAAGTATTCTTGACATAGAACAGGAAAGATTCATGCCGATACAGACCTTATTTCCCTCTTAACGTGAGCATGAATAACCATATTAGGGACATTATCGGCAAATACATGGTGGGAAATAAAGACAACTGTTTCAAATGACAGCTTTGATCAGATGTTCCACAGCAATTTTTGTTTGACTTAAAAGCAACAAGTTTTCCTCCAAAGATTCAGGGTTTAGATTTCCCCTTGGAAAATTCATTTCGAATAAAACCTTGTGGACATATAAAAAAATATAAAGGTATATACACGTACCATTCATGAGTTTGTAGATTAATTGTTGATCAGTTTTGGGGTCGCTTAAAAAATTTGGGGAAGTCTTATTTTCCCCAATTCCAAGTAAAAACGGTGAGTGAAACGTTATTAATTAGAGATGTGGACCTCTTGCATAATTGGTTTAGGGATGATTACATCTATATTTAGAGATAATGCTCTCCCCCTTTTGCTCTTCCCCCTCTGATTAATTTCACACAGATTGGTCTTGTCCCCGGCAACGATCAACAAACTAGTCCATGATCTTCTCTGATCAGGAACAGCAAATTTGTTCTTAATTAGAAGCACTTCCATGTGTTGTACAGGAGGGTAGATGAAAGTGTCCTTTTAGCCTGAGGATGGCTTCCTATATTTAGTACCATAGGGTTGTCATTATGCCGCCATAAAACAAGCAGAATAAATGGGCCAAGTTAAATTTACTTTTCATTTCCTAGCGATGTACCTCTAGGCGGAACAGGCATACATGTAGATTTTCTTCTCTTTTAATACTGAAGATTTCAGGTAGTTCAGTAGTTTTAAATGCAAATTATATCTAAACTGTACATAGTGAATTTACATTTTGGGCCTTTCTGGCATCAATGATTCTGTTGACTTTGTTTTCCATTACCAGATGCATATTGCTGTGAATTTTGTGAAAATAGAAATTAATTGTTGTCTAATAGTACATTGATTCTGGAAATATCCTTTCCATAGACTTTTCCACCTTTCCTGAATTAACACTTAAATAGTGTGGATTGAATGCAAATCATGATAATACAGCCCGGCAATAAAGTTTGATTACATGAATTCAGAAGTAGTCTATATTTTAAAAAAATCATTACAGTGAGGAAATAGTGCGGTTCATCGTTATTATGAGTCTCTGCAGTACCTACACGGGGAAACAAGACATTAGACCAAAGAATAAGTAGCATTATTTGAGAATCCCATTCAAGAATTAAAAATGAGATGGATGAAGTCCTCCTGAAAGCAGCACTCAAATATATAGGCCTTATTTTCTTTGACTTTACATGATCAGGGGTCCGTTGCAGAAAGAGTTCCATTTAAATGCAAGTCAAAAAATCAATTGCAAGTCCCAAATGTGCTGTTGATTGGTTGAAAATCAAGTCGCGCATGATTTTTAGAGTTGCGATTGATTGCAACTCTTTGTGCAATGGGCCCCTGATACAAGCAACATCCGATCAACATCTGCATCCCATGAAAAGGGTAACGGTTGAACAATTGTATTGGTTGGGCTGTTTCAGAATTGATGAAGAAATGATCAAGATCATTAACCTGTAGAAAGATTCTCTAAAGATGAAAGTGAAAGATTTACCTTTTGAAACCACTTGCTTCAGTATACGTTTAAAGGTCAAGATCCGTTTCATCTTGCCAATTGAACTTCCTTGTCTTAATTATTATAAGTATTCCTCAATAAACATCACATTGTAGATCAAGAACTCTCAAGGTCAGTGTTGTCCATGTTGCATATTCCATTCAATCATCAAGGTACGTTTGATCAGCACACTGCAATCTATCAAGTTGCTTCCACCAATGGTTGTGTTTCAGTAAGGCAACGATTAAGTTTCAGTGCATCAGAGTTTCATTTTATAGATCATTGTCATGGAGGCAGTAAAAGCAATTCACACTGATATTCCTGTATTCTATTGATTCTTCATGATGATGGACTTGATTTTTCAAGTACAGGATCTTGACGAATATTCATCAGACTCTTAAGCCATTCAATAGTTCTGCTCTTCCAGAATTAAATTGGTCATTACCCTTTATTTAAGGGTAATGCAATCTATCAAGTTGCTTCCACCAATGGTTGTGTTTCAGTAAGGCAACGATTAAGTTTCAGTGCATCAGAGTTTCATTTTATAGATCATTGTCATGGAGGCAGTAAAAGCAATTTACACTGATATTCCTGTATTCTATTGATTCTTCATGATGATGGACTTGATTTTTCAAGTACAGGATCTTGACGAATATTCATCAGACTCTTAAGCCATTCAATAGTTCTGCTCTTCCAGAATTAAATTGGTCATTACCCTTTATTTAAATCCTTATTGAATTGTGTAATTCGAGATTTGACATCCTTTTTAAGGTCAATCAGAGCATCTGATTATTTGAAGACATTTTTCATCTAGAGTTCTTTTTGATGTAGATGGTGATTACAGACCTCACAGGTTCCAGGGTTCCATTTGTGCAAGTTCATGAATACACTTGCATCAATAATTTTCTCCAAAAAAGATAAATATGACAATATGAACTTGATAATGTAGGATCCTGGGATTTACTCTGTCCTGCTAAATTTGTTTTAGGAAGATGCCGATCTTACAATGTATGAAGAATGATGAAATCCATACTTCAGGTCAAGTCAGGGCATCAGATTCATATTTGAAGACAACTGGTCTGTTGGAGCTCCTTGCTGTGGAAATGCTCATTGTCATCTTGATGTATACATATGCAGTTATGATCAAGCTTGGCACGCAGGCCTAAAGCATCTTAAGGTGCTGTCTTGGAAAACAGTTTTTTTTAAGGTGTGAAACTCTGTACCTTGTTAGGCATGATACCATTTTGGCGGATAAACCATGTTCACACAGGAAAGAAAAAAGGTGAAGCTCTGTGTTAGCACTCTGTAACCTTGTCCACTAATTGTTGGATAATAAGGAAGCTAAAATGCTCTTTAGGGAATACTGTCTGTCACAGTTGATTCATCATTTCACTTCTGATTGAAATTGTCACGATTCAGAACCAGACAACTTTGTCATTGGAGTTTGTCCATCATGACTTTGTCCTGAAGCCTTCATCCCCCTACCAAATATTATTGATTATGTAATCATAATGCCTCATTCATGAACACCATTCAATGGTTCTTGCATTGTATCCATGGACAATTATGGGAATGCACATTTTTGGTAGGCCTGCACACTGTCTTTCAAACGCAGTGCTTTCATTTGGAATGTTTTAGCCCATGTTCAGGTAAGCCTGTAGTTATTCTACATAATGGGGCCCATATTGTTCCCGGTTTAAACCCCTTGTATGTGGGTCATCCACAGCTGTGATCTAGGGGAATTTACATAATTAAGTAATGTCATTGAGAGTTACAATGCTACTTGCAGAGGATATAATGAAGATGATCAATTAATTTGAATATCCTATCACAATGCTGGGCCACAATGTCCTGCATTACTTGCAAAGACTGTCATTATGGTAAAGGAACAGGAATAATACTATTGGAAAATACAGTTTCCATGATATCATCTTTTTGTGTTGTTTTGTGTTAGTTCATCCAATCAAAGTTCTAGTGAAGTCTAAGATTCTGGTAATTATGGCAAATGTGATATCGTCAGTAGTATCATTAATTATTCTGATACATATTAAAGTTTTCTCTTTATTATTATTCAAATAATACACAGGTAAGAGAGTGTTAAAGGGAGTGATAGATCAGGGATTTCATCATAGTGGGCAAACACATTTCTATCAAATTTTGCATATGTATTCTTTTTGACAACCCTACACCCCCATAAAATTGCTCTTAGAAGCTCCTTAATAATTTGTCTACCCCCCCCTCCTCCCAAAAATGGCAAGACAAACTTAATGCTCCAAAGATTCATCTCTCCCAATAATGACAAGCAAAAATAAGGGTGTTAAAAAAGTATTTTGGGTGGGGGAGACTTTCTTTTCCATATAATAGATCTATATCACATTAGATCCCTTGTAATCATTTGCCTTGTAAATGGGTTGGCATGAAAAAAAGAAGGTAAAATATGTCTCTGAATTCCTGGGGAAACACAAACCTAAAAGTCACCCTTGTATATTTGGCAACACAATCATTGCCATAATGTAGTATGTGCATCTCAGTGGTGAGTTTGTTGTCCTTACCAAAGAAAAGAACATACATTTCATGCTGTTTCATGTTTTTTCATGCTAAGTGTGAAGTGATGCATCAAAAATTCACAACACTACACCATAAATGTATAGCTAGAAATTTGTGAAAAACATAAGTATTTAAAACTAAAGCACTTAACATATGATTTGCTTACATTCGCTGTTCTCTTTAAGGTGAAGGAAAGTGAAACAACTTTGGCATGTTGCTACTTCTTTAGTGAAGTTCGTACCTACTTGTAGGTTTGCAGTTTGAAAAGTGATATTTTGATTTGGAAATTAACAAAACTCCATGCAGGAAAGAGGTAGAATGCTTTCATAGGCAACTTCCTGAAGAACTCGCAAAAAGAAAGTAGCTTGCTGTTCAATAATCATGATATTCCATTGTTATACCTTGCAATTTATACCACAGGGGATTTCAGTTTTCACCGTGGTTCACAGAAAGCTCCAATTACAACAAATCATTAGATTAAATGCTAATTTGGGACTTTAAAAACAGGCAGTCTTAATTAACATGTGTAGTTTTGTAGTTTAGTTTTTGATTTCACAATTAAATGTGATATAAAGTAACATTGCTATATAAAAACAATTGAAACTTCTTTAGAAAATAATGGTATGTTTATGTGATTAATATTGATAAGGTCTTCCATTTTTTTTTTAATAAAAAGGTGACACTCCCATCGAAGGAAAGTGTTCATCTTTGTTCCATTCAGCTCACAAAATAGAGATAAATCAGCTTGATTAGATGATTCAAATACATGTTATAGCTTTGTTGGGTTGTTTGTATTGTTTGTAACTCTTCTGTGATTGAAGCCCTGTAGTAGTTAAAGCAATGTAAATCTACAACCCTTCTCTTATCATTTTGAGTCTAGCAACTTTGTATTATGTATATATTGATTATATTTTCTTACCGTTTCTCAAGAATCTTTCATTATTAGTTTAAATCCAATTTTGTTGTCAGTATCGTATTTTATCCAGATGTTGAATATTTAAAACCTTGTTTTTTTATTGACCATTTGTATGTCCTTTGCATTTTGAATGAACATGTACCAGTCAACAAAAACTAAAAGATGTTTTTTTACACAGTTCTTTACATCTATCTGCAGTAAAACACATTGATGTATACAATGCAAGACCCTCATGCTGATTATTAAAAAAAAACCTCAGGTGGTCTTTTTACACATGATTTTACATCAGCATTCTTCATCACATTAAATTGAAATTACAAGTTATGACTTTGACATACTGTACATATGAAATTAAGCGATGGCTTGTATAGGTTAGACTTGATTCTGATATTTCTTCAGCAATACAGTGGACAAGTTTGGTATTTTTTATTGAAGCATAAGGTAGTGTTAGGCTTGGGATATATGGAGGTTAAGGTATGTTTTTTTTTAATCTAGGATTTAACCCTGTAAGAGAAACTTTGAATTCTCCGGGAATTCTCACGCTCATGGTTAGGATCTAAATGTCATATTCTTTACGACAAAATATTTTACATTTCAAACCTTGAAGAGAAATGAGACCTTGGTGTAGTTTTGAACAACTCACCTGCTCTTGTCCAGAGCCGAATCAGGTGGTAGACCGAGGCCCAGCACACCGCCATAATTCCACTTTAATTTTCCAACTAGGTATGAGGTGCCCTGTCGTCGGTTCATGACCAGGCTCTTAGTACCTTAGACTTTTGGAATGTCCACTAAGGAAGTGCACTTGTTTAAGATCACACACTGTGAAGAATGTCACCCATCTGATGTTAGCCTCAGCAGAAATGACCAAGTTGAAGATTTTGAAGGAACAAGATATGCTACATCACTGGACATCCAGTCTGATGTTCAGTGTGTCCTTGGTAAAAGTATATGGTAGTCTTCCATTCGTTTCTTCAGTTTTTATTAAAAGAAAAATCCTGGCAAAAGTGAATGTATTGTAGGAAGAGAAAGCCAAAAATAGATGATATCATATGGTGTTTGTTCAGGATAGCATGGGTGAGTAGCGAATGAGCAGCGAATGAGCTCTGGTGAAAACCCACTCGGTGATTCACTCCCTCGTTGAAGCTTTACTTCAGCCAGAGAAGCTTGAGTTCCCTAGTTCACACGTCTGTGTACACTCAGGAGCAGGGGGATGGCTCCTCGGTGCCTGCTACTCAATACGTCTTTCTTCGATGGACAGCTTTTCATCGTCACGTTGTCTTGTGTGATGATGTAATGGCTGTACCTTCCTTTCCCCCAACAACGTGGCGTTGCTGTGAAGTGCAGGGGAAGTCCACCATTTATTTTCCTGGCAAGTAGCTGAGAGATCAGTATGGTAAGGTTTGAATCTTGCAGGGTTCTCTGTGGTCACACCCCCTCCATTACAGTTCTTGTTGCCATAGAGATGCTTTGACATGGTGTAGGACTATCAAGCAAGTTTATGGTGGGATATTAATTTGTCCCTTCATGTATCACCTGCGTGCTAAGCAAATGATTGTACCAACAGCTGCATGACCTTTCATATTGGGGGCTAGTCAAGTACAATTTAGGTGAACAACTTCCATGAGATGATTTAAGAAGGTTAAATCATCGGCAGTCAAATGACTTCTCTGCAGCATACATTTTCAAAGTCCCAAATACTTTTAGCAGAAAGGAAATTATTATTTTTTTAATGGATTTCATCCAAATAGTCATATATTCATAGTAATAAAAGACTATTCAGAGAAGCAGCAATCGATGGATGTAAACTTGGTTAAGATAGTAATTTCTTCAAACCGTACTTAAAATGGTATAATGTTTCCTGATTTCATTTTATGATTTTCAAACATTTAAATTTCTGTGACTTTCCTGAGTGATTTTTTTTATCAATCTGTGATTCTAATGAAAAAAAAAAGAATATTTAACCAAAAATGAGTGAAAAATCTTCACCTTGACTAGCCTTAATGACTAGAAAATCTGTCAGGTGATATATTGTTTAGATCATAGCTTTAGATCACATAAAATGAAACCATTGTGCAACCTTTAAGGTAATAATTATAATAATATATAAGTAAGTAGAAATAATAGAAGTAATAATACTAATAAATAAAAAGTTCTTCATGTTTCTCCAACAATACCACAAGGGTAACACAGCTACTGTTGCATGTTGTCTGCCTATGAAAAAAAATCATAGGCAGACCGGGGGGAGCACTTCCATTGACGAGTGGATACCATGCGCGACCGTGGGGTCTAGAAAAGTACCCTAAACAAGTATTTTCCATATTCTGAAAATACACCCCTTGACAAGTATTGGCGTATGAAACCCTACCCTTAACAAGTATTGGAAACAAAACTATACCCTTGGCAAGTATTCTCTGAATCTAACCCCTAAACAAGTACAGCAATAATGTATTTGTTATATGTCTTGTTACATGACTTCGGTCGTCGGTTTTACCTTTACCTACATCATTGGGCTTAGTACAGCCCCACATCTCTCACACATCGCGCAACACTTAGTGTTGACTGTTTGGGCAAAAAGTACATCCTTTATAAAACATTTTAGTATTTTTATACTCTTGCAAATTTTACCCTAAACACGTAGCTTTCCTAGCGAAATAGATACCTTTTTTTTCATTATTTAAGTGATTTTGAGACCGCCCTATCTTGATAAAGACATCCTTTTTGCGTGTTTTAGGGTCGCCCATGGTATCAACTTGTCAATGCAAGTGGCCCCCAAGGGGCAGACCGGGTGGTCTGATTTTTTTTTTCATAGGCAGGCATCAACAGCAATAGATGTGTTGCCCTTGTTTGTGGTATTGATGAAGAAACATGAAGAACTTATTATTCATCTTTATCACCCAACAAATGAATCCTTTGATTTAATAATTCTAATGATAATAATAATGATATAAAGGATAGAGTGTCAAATTATCAGCTATTATTTTTTTCACTCTTCTGAATCCAACAATGGATTTGCTTACCAAGCAATGTTGTCTGTTCAAATCAGCATACAAAGCTTCTTTCATGAAATTTACTTTTTTTACATTTTCACATTTGTAAGTCTCAGCCTCTGCAACATGATAGATTGAGTGAATTGCAGCACTGCATGGAGGAGGCATGCAGATCTTCAGGACAAAATGGATACATTTGCCCAGAACTAGAACCAAGCATACATGTATGTCTGAAAGGAGACCTACAAATAGGACTCACTGTGAATTGTTTGTAATATCAGATCAGATGATTAGCAAATGTAAACAAAAGAGATAATTTTCAAATTAATCTATCAGTTTCTTATTACGAGAGTCAAAAGGGGACTAAGCTTTCGATCCTAGCAGAATCTTCTTCGGAGCCTAAGCTTTCGATCCTAGCAGAATCTTCTTCGGAGCCTAAGCTTTCGATCCTAGCAGAATCTTCTTCGGAGGCATTTTGCCTCCGAAGAAAATTCTGCTAGGAACGAAAGCTTAGGCCCATTTTGACTCTCTTATTTACTCCATTGGCTCTTTTTTAGATAAGCAGTTTTCAGCAGCTTCTTTTTGCCATCGGTTTCTTATTACGACGATTCCCAAATAGCTATAATACTTTCCTTGCTACCAAGATTTTTTGTTCTGTAGACAGTTATAATTTTTTGAACAGGTAAGAAAGGCCAATGACTTCATTGGCAGTTTGCCACTCTGCGAAAAAGAAAACTCATGGCTCCGCCCATGTTTGGGGGAGTAAACATTGCCTGCAGCATGGCCTGTTGACTTCCTGTGTCCAGTCGGTCAAGCCCATTTTTCAAGCAGCTGATCGATAAAAGTCAATGAGAGTTTCATCAAAACTTGTAGAATGGATTAACCCTATTTTGGCTTTGAATTGATTAAGCATTCAAGTTCATTTGAAAGCGATCTTAACAAGTAAATTGCACTATTCAGCAATAGCCTTATACATGTTGTTCAATTGGCTATCAATTGATTTCTATCTCTCTATTTCTCTCTCTCAATTTTCTCTCAAGTAAATATACACAACTTCTTTCTTTTCACCAACTCCACCTGGGTGAAGAGTAGCAAGTGGTTAAATATTATATTTTAGAATTATTTTACAGGTTATTAAAAGAGTTCAAAAGTTTAAAAGAAGGTCATATATTATGTATTTCATACCTCTATACATTGATTATTAAGGCTTTGAGAGATTGATCAGATATCTTAAACTGAAGTCATAGCAAAAACATTAGCAATATGCTATTTGGATATTGATAAACATTTGAAAGAAAAAATTGAAATTAAGATTTTATTTGTAAGACTGAAATACAATGTATGAAGATTGCTTTCTGAAAGATCTTTCAAGATTTAGATAATTTCCAATACTTTCATTCATTTTTTTTCAAGAAACAGAGAATTACAAAAGGGTAATAGTTTATTTTAATGTTTTCTCACCCCAAAAATGACAGATTGAATTTTGATGTCATAAGGATAAATATGTTATAAAAATAGAGGTCAATGACTAAAATACTGCATATCACATGTTATAAAAATTTTCTTTTCATAATGAAGAAATTATGAAAATCATGTGTTTCATAGCAAATATATGATTAACACAAGTATTTGCACTGATTAGATTTATTTAAGGAAAATGAACCCAACATTTTTATTCAGTCTAGAATACAAATGTAGAGTTATTATTTTATCCACATAAGAATCAACACCTCAAGTAACAATCATTATGTCCAAAATTAAAAGTAAACTCATTTACTAGGAGCTAGAAAGAAGTAATAATTTCATATGTACTTGAATGGTGCCAAGTAGGGTACATATCAACCCAAATGATTGACTAATTTGCGTCATCAACTATACTTAATATCATGATTAATTGGAACATTAATTAGGTTAACAGACAATATGGCAGATGGGTTCCCATTATCATTTTTACATGATAATGGGGCTTAGAATTTGACACAGTGTGTTTATGATGTGGCTTGATATCCTGTGAATATTGATATAAAAGTATCTATCTGCAAAAAAGAAGCAGAAATATTTTCACATATGTTTACACACATTTGTGCAGTTAGCAAACTCACATAGCAAGTCCATCTGTCAAAAAACACAGAAGAGATTAGGAGAAGGAAGGGGGGGGGGTGGTTGGGTAAGAACCATTTATTCTTTAAGAGTAGCAAAATGTTGGATTGATATTATTGATATAAGACAAATTCCACAAATTTGTGCATGTTTTTATGCTCTTTGCAAATATACCATGAAGCATCCATTTATCCTTACCACAAGTTTCTTCAAACTGGGCCCTCATGGCAGCCGCAGTTCCTGCTCTTGGAAATGTTGCTGATTTTCTTCCCCGCTCTATGTTTTTCTTGAAGGCTTCCATGACAGAATTCCAGATTTATCCAGAGGAAAAAATATTCCAAGCAATGTGGTGAAAAAGTTTGTCCAGTAGAAATGTTTGTTGGGTGCAGAGATGTCAGGTGGTGAGAAAAGTTTGACAATAGTCCACAGTATAGTTCCAGTAAAGTATTCCTTGCACAGGAGATATGTTAGTGTCCTCAGGCACACCTGCATCAAACCTTCATGACTGCCTCAGATACTCAACAATACCAGACAACCCCTCAAAAACAGAGAGGAAGGTGACTTGGCAATGTTTACCGACAAAGTGCCAGAAATGTGTACTTAATTCATTTCATAATAGCTGATTCTAAGTCAAAGGATAATTACAGAGGAAGCAAATGATGATGTGCGGATAATACAAACAAGTGTTGAAAGAAAGTGACAATGCATGCATTACTATGCCTCCGTAGAAATCCCAGATATGGATCTTTACTGCAGAGAATTTAGCTCTCTATCACTTGTTTTTGCAAAGGCTTTAATATCTAACTTGTCAAGCGTTGCTAGACATACTCGTTGTGTTCACACACAGAGCCTGGTATAGGAAGGGAGTCAGGAAATGATCATCTCACTTGTTTACCTTTGAATTGGTAATGGGCCGTTCAGTATTAACGCTGCCACCTATGTGCTAAAAACCAAGGTTTATCTACAGACTTAATAAAGCAATAAAAAGTCATAAAAGGGTCATGTTGAGTAGACCGATTAGTATTAAACTAACTTCTCAGTACATGGTATGGTGTTTATTGATCAATACAAAAGAATATTTACAAAGATCTTAAATAGCATATGATTACTTTTGTTCTGTAAATATTGATGAGGACTGAACTTCCATGGCATGAATAGATAGCATTAAATAACAACCAATGTAAGCAGTACCTATATATAACTTATTATATGCTGATTATCACCAAAACTACTTATTCTATTGTTCATTTTATTTTTTAATTTCAAAATGCTCTGTTATTTTGCATGTTTTAGCAAATATTTATGATTGTAAGGAATATGGAATACTGCAAAATAATTTAATTTCTGTAATGATATATATTTAATTTGTATTTATATAGTTCTGATTACGACAACAGTAATAGATTGAATAGAATACAATCAAACTTTTTTGTGAAAAAAGTCTGCCAAAGTATACAGAATTTCAGTTATTTTAGATTGGTGCTATTGATACAAAATAACCCCCCAAACAAACCAAAATATTTTAACATCAATTTCAATAGTAGGCTACAGTTGAATAAGTCCATAAGCAAATGGCTATCTAATATTAATTTGATAAAATGGAAACAAAGATATCTTTATGACTTTTGAACAAGTAATAAGCTAATTCTGACTTTTAACTTGTAATGCATGTACATGTGCATTACAAAGTTATTATTTGACACATTATTCATATTGTTATTTTATACAAGGATCACTATTGATCGATAAGTACCCTAAAATAAGTGGATCCTTAATATTTGTTGTCTGTTCTGCTTAAAAAATAAAGCTGAACATACAAATCTTAATCAAACAAAAAAGGCGTTTGCATAATCAGTTAAGAAATAACCCTGCTTAAATTCTGATTGGACATTTCAGTTCACCTCAAAACATGAATAAAAAAAACCAGAATGTGAACAGTGCCATAAAGTGAGTTTTATATTCAGGAAGGAGGAAGTACAGGATTGGAGAGCTTTGTTTAGTTTTTGGCCTTTATCCTCCAACATACCTAATGAACTATCTCTTCTCATTGTCAACTTTACTGAAACCAAATCTCACTTTTTGTCTCATTTGATTTGTATATAACTGTATGAGTATATATATAGGCTTATCATTGCAACCATCTTTCTTCTGCTTTTTTATATTGTACTATCTTGCTATGTATTCACTCTCTCCAACATTTATTTGTCTTAATCTCATATCAGTGAATGTGCTGAGCAGTATATGTGAAGAAATAACTGCAATAACTGATATTTAAAAGTGCATTCACCTGGATGTTGGCAGTGATAATCTATTTTGGAGCTTACCTGTAATTTATTTGTTTTATTTTTCAAACCCAAGGTCAATTTAGTTTACTGCAGAATGAATATAAAAAGTTTTTTTTCATACCATTTATTGCATTGGTACCATTAAACCTTAGCGAATATAAAATTGAGAGTGAATTCTCATCTGAGTGAATATTATTCTCTTTTTTTCTTATTCTCTTTTGATATTTTGAGCTGGAGTTTAATTTTCAGAATTTATGCCATGTTTTTATCGATACGTTAAAATTATAACTTCAGTACTTTCAGTTTGGTCTGTAAGCCAATTGTGAGCCTACTGATATTGATGCGGCACCACATCAATGTAAAATTATGTAAAATTAAGCTACCAAATATCTAATAATGATATGATCCTGCATAGCTAAAACTTAAACTATAAATCAACATAACATATAGAGTGGTGCTCCTAGATTAGTACACCCCACCAGGTCATGAACATATTTAAAGTGTTCAAGTTCTGCCATATGTTAAGTTTAAGATATTTGATTGTGATGTCAGATGATAGTTATTACATTCAATAAAGTTTGTTTCTCTGAGCTCGTCAACCATTGTAGTGTTGTATTATGAATTCAAAACTCAGTGTAAATGGTTGTATTTTGTGATGGGGGTTCACTAACTTTTTAGCACAACTGTATATAGGGCATCTGTTTTCAAGAATTTGCAATCAGAATCATTGTACCATATATATGATAATTCTTACAATTAACATTGTAATCATTAAAAAATCTCTTTTATGTTTGTCTTTTACTTGTAGGGGTCAAGCCTTACTACAAAAACATGTCCCAGCTGTGGGCAACCTACAGATGAAAGATGCCAGTGGGGCAACTAGCCAAGGGAGACGTTGGTACAGGGCTGCACAATGCACGGAGCTGGGCAAGCCACTAACCATAGCAACACTACCCTCGGTTGAAAAGGTTGGCCCAGGAGAGGTACGCTTTTGTCTCTGTATCCTTGTAATCCTAGGATTGGATTATTAGCTTTCATTGTTAGAGGGGGTATTATGTCTCAGAATAGACACATGAATTTGTCTTTGTAAATCTATCGTTCATAGTGTTACGTCTTCAAAACAATATCTTGTCTTAAATTACAACCTGGTGAAACAGATCAAACAGCTATATTGAAAATATGAGAAGAGTAGATAATATAAATTGATGTAGCCTTTGTTGTGGGGCATCATCGACTTGCAGTATATTACAGGCCTTGCATGCCCCCCTTGATGGTTTTAATCCCTCTGTCATTGGCTATAAATAATTTTTGTGTATTTTCTAATTGTTTCAATTTGTCCTATGGTGCAAGAATATGCTTGAAAGACCAGTGGCCTCAGCAAAAAAAAATCACAGTTTAAGAAATTCAAAGATGAGACCCCTGTGCTGGATGTTGCATATATCTGTAGAGACCTCATGGCCGAAAAGACATTTTTCTGTTCAAAATTTATAGTAATGAGAGACTACTTTGAATGATTTTGAATGAAGCGGAGAATCTTATTAAACTTCTCGATCTAGCCTAACTTTCAGAAATTAAACTATGCTTGCTTTTATCTCCTTATATGTCTTGAAAAACCACTTGCTATGTATTTAGGTCAAGGTCGCAGTCCATAGTGTTGGGGTCAACTTTGCTGACCTTTTGATGGTGATTGGTCAATATCAAGAGAAGCCACCACTACCATTCTCACCTGGGTCGGAGAGTGCGGGTGTTGTCATGGAAGTAGGAGAAGGTGTTGAATCGGTTAAAAAGGTTTGTAACTTCTCACCTATAACTACTAAAATACTGAACCAGCATGCTGCAAGCGTTTTTTTTTTTTTTTTATCTTTCTCCAAGTTTATATTTGTATTTAATTTGACAAACAAAGCTGTAAGAAATGACTTGGGAAAGGTTATGGGTTAAGGATATGGTTTGAGGAATTGCTTAGTTTCTTGATTGAGAAACACAAAGGGAGGCCTCTGAGACAAGTTTGGAATTACATACCTATACATGAGAGGAGGGAGTTCACTATGGTCTTCACCGCACCACTGTCAAATATATAGAATAGAGCTCCATGATCCATCTTGGTCACTTGACGGGCTGAAGAAGAAGATAACTTGTCCACACTAGATTCTCTCCTGTGACTTGTATCTTCTGAGTTCCATGTCAAGTTCAGATATCCTGTGTTTTCTCATGGAACTTTCACACATTAACACTTTAACAATAAAACTTGATCTAGATAGTGTATGAAAATAACTGAGTTCAGTTGCCCATGAGGTAGTAGATATCTGACTGAAAATAGAAAGCTTCAAAACTTGTGCTTCAGGGTTGCAAGATCAACATGAGAGGTGGGATATGGTTATCTAAATTTGAATACTTGTTTCTTACATTTAACGGAATCCCTTTATGTCAGCTCATCATTCAGTAAGATCCAAAGAGATTAAGTCAGCACAAAATGTGAAATATATTGTAGATTAAATCAGTTGATGGTGACTATTTCACATATTTTAATATGGTCAGAAGGTGTTCACTTTTCATTTGATAAGATGTTAAAAACACTTGGCAATATACCAGATGATCTACTTAGAATCAATGCAGAAGTTGAAGTAGAAATAGAAGATCATTGTCGTTTCCAAATCTTATAAAGAACTTATCTGTAAGGTAGAAAAGTTAGAAAAGCTATCAACAAGTGACTTGTAGCTGTCAAGAAACATTTCCAGAATTGAACAAAGGTTGCAATACTTAGAAACCATCAAGTATTCAAGATATCCAGGATCGATCCTCAAAGAAAAAAGTAACGTGCTTTTAAAAGAGATGACGTAGATCCAAGAGCAGTTAGTCAGGACAAATTTTATCGATGTCATAATAAAATGATGTGATCAAATGCATCAGGATGAAATTGAATAGTAGTCTGTTTTCTCTCATGCTACTGTTTTTTATGGTCCATTTCATTTGCTATGAAAAAATGCTCCTGAAATAGCATCTACAGATGGTTGAATTGTGAAATGATTTGTCAAGAGGCCCAGAAGGAATGAAGTGATCAGTGCTTGATATGTATTTCACCAACATATTGCAATTTGGGGGTGCAAAGAGCTCAAGAGATCAAACATGGGTGTCACACTTTCTACTTCAAAGAGAGGATTATACAAGGAAGCTTAGCTGGATTTTTAGTGTAGGAAAGTTCAACTCAGTCATTAAATCTGGGCAAACTTTCAAATATTCTGGTATGTGTCCAAAAAAATCAGCTGGATTTTTGATGTAATCTGATCCTTGGGTATCTTTAAAAATTGGAAAATGGGGAGATAAATGGAACTTAGGCCATCATCATGCCTGGGAGAGGAGTTTTACCTGTTCAAGGAGCTTTTTCTTTCTTTTTTTTTATACATTTTTCACAAAATTTTTCTTTAAACATCTTTGAAGAATATTTTCTCATTGAATAAGGGTGGTATCTATTGCTGGTTGTGTTTGCAATGAATTCAAATGGTTCTCACTGAACTTATCCTTTTTGATATTTAGTTGATTGATTTTATTTTGGAATGGATGAATAGAATGTTTTATTATGCACAGTCAATTCTTGTGTTATTTGCGAAGCAGAGTGTTCTTCATATCACAAAGGAAATATTTGCATTATAATACATTGGTCACACACATAAAGTGAGTGCACACATAACATTGAGATAATTTGAAAGTGTGATTAATAACTTTAATGAATTAATTTCTTTCAAAAAGGAAGCCCTGTTATACAGAATTATACAAACAGTCAATTTGCTTTGTTGTATTACATTCCTGCAAAGTTTTCCCGAAAGTCATTTAGTCCATATGTCCTTGTTTTCTGTTATTCAAAATAAGGTTGTCAACAGCAACTCTGATGAATAGTCACTCCTGTAATTCTATTTATAGAATCCTTCTTAGACTCTGTAGTGTGTTAACATATAGTGTTGCGTGGTCGTCCATGCCCCTGCTAGGTCAGTGATGTGGGTGCAAGGTATCAGGGGCTCAATGATGATGTCATCAAGTAAATCCTCTTTAATCTAAACAAGGACAAGGGCCAGAGAACTTTATTTCAACCTCATGGCCAAGTTCTAGTTTCCTTGCAAATTTTGTTATGAGGTAAAAACTGTCTTTTGATCAGCAGATAGTTTCTGAGAGTCAGAAGGAATTAACATTTGTGATGATAGGGGAAAGAAGCAAGATCTTTTTGTTGGTTTGCTTGACGTTTTGAGGAGCATGAGTGCTCATTTATTAAGAATCAGGGGACCAATGACTGTATTCCTCTCCTAAGGACCTGGTAATGAGGATTATTTTTAAAAAATAAATGGCACTAGTGCCTTGACTTTGTTTCAAACCATTGCAATCTGATATAGGCTGACTACAGTCTTTGCTTTCCCAATTATTTTTCAGCAATTCTCATTGACCCCTGCCTATCTTGTACTGGACAATTTAGTTGTACCCAGTACTATCTTCCAGTATTAAGAGCTTCATATTATATTTTCAGAAAATGGCTTACATTTTTTTCTCCTTTTACTCAGTCCTTAGTATTTTGTACATATGAACCATACATGTTGAGAGATATCTGTTCACTTCAAGGGTGGGGGGGGAGGCTGATGTCCTTGTGGGATCACTGCCCATAGAGCCTATCATGGATTTAGATATTTCTTAACAAATTGATATTTTGTACAATGCCCAGAAAACTACTTGGTTTTGTTTTGCATTTTTTCTTAATTCAATTTCTCTGTTTTTGTCTCAGGGTGATCATGTGGTAGCAATGTCTTCAAGAGGTGGAGCAATGGCTGAAGAACTTATTACACATGAAGGAGTAGGTATCCTAGCTTAACTCTTTTTTCCTAAGTACCCATGGCTGTTGCATTATATTTAATGATGGTGTACGCAACCTCAAATAATGGCTATTTAATGTCAAAATCAAATGAAAGCTAATTTAAAGTTCAATCAAGCTCAGTCTTTGTGTGAAGAATACATGGTTTAGGATTGGAGTGCCAATTGCAAATATTCCAATCAAAAAAACAATTATGAGGAGTCAGAATTGAGCCAGTGTTTATGGTCAATAGGTAAAGGAATTCAAATTACAGAATAACCCTACCCCCTAAAAAAATAGATACATGAAAATAAGCAGAAAAAATTCCCAAACAGAAAATACCTTCACAGTGAATAACAAACTGATCCTACTGATTTGTGTTTGCTCAGTTTGCAACATCAGTGTAAAAAAATTGTTAGCACTACATTTTTGCATATTACAACCAAACATGGAAGACTCACAAAATCTGATTAAAAGGGGTTTTTTTAGGTAACAATTTATAAAAAATTAAAACCAATAGCTCTTTGTGCATTCCGATCTCTTGTCCATGTTCTATTTCTAAGTCCTAACATGGGACTGTGTCCCCCTTTACGATCCCATCAAGGTCACATGTCTTTTGTTTATGCAGACATTAATGTCATATATTGGCATGGTTCCCTCTTTCTGATGAGGTTCAATGTGAATATCTAATAAAAAAATCTAGCTAAGATTATGAACAGGTTTCTTTAAAGTATGATTATGCACAATTTTCCGAGGCAGATAAAAGTGTTTTAAAATAGCCCAACTAAAAATGAGTTCATGATCGATTGTCCAGGCTTAAAAAAAATTATGTTGGCCTGTAACGATGTCAGGTAATGGGTATGAGGATAAGATGTGTAATACATAAAATTGCAAAACACAAAAGAGTTTAGAATGCATTCATTGCTTAATATTTGTAAGTAGTGAATGCACACTTTACTGGAACTTGAAAGATTTTATTGCCATGGCATGTAAACATTTTTCAGGTGATGCAGATTAAAGCATTCCTTTAATTATTTTTTTTATTACTGTTTTATGTATTTATTTAGTTATTTAGTAATCAGTTTTCCTAAATTTATGTATCTATTTATCTAATAAATTTTCTTAATTATTTACTTCAATATTTACTTATTGTGGCTGTATTAGGAATGCATTTTTACGTCCATGTCTGGCTGTATTAGGAATGCATTTTTACGTCCATGTATGAATCATTTCTCTCTATCACTTTTTTTTTATTCCCTCTCCTCTTTCCTTTTCTCTTCATTTTCCTTCTTTCTCCTTCTTTCTTCCTTTTCAATTACTCTTGTTTTTTCTGTTTCCATCCTCTTTCTCCCTCTTTTTACTCTTCTTTTTTTCTCTCTTGAACCATGTATCTTACATGCAGGAAGTATGGCGTATTCCCAGCAGCCTAGATTTCAATGATGCAGCAGCTATTCCTTGCTGCTTTGGCACAGCTTGGCTGGCTCTCACCCGGAAAGCCAACCTTCAGCCGGGGTGAGTGAGAGCAGTTGCCAGTATTGTCACAAATAAACGTTTCACAATCCCCTCTAATTAATGTTCATCTCCCTGCCGACTCAATCAATTTTCTGTTCTTAGCTTAGAATTGCAAGGGTTTGGAATGGACAAGGTGATTCCTCAATATCCCTGGTGATTTACTTTATCAGTCTGAAAGCATTATTTTAGAGGTATACGCAAGTGTTTGTAAACATGTATGAAATGCTTTGACGAGTCAAGGTTAATGTGCATCACCAATTGTTCATTATGTGCTGGTAAAAGGTTCATGCTCAAAAACTATCAAGATTTACATTCAGATAGGGAATGAATTTTCAAAGTGTCATTGACATAGTATCAGGAGGTCCATGCTAAGCAGTTTGTTTGATTGTTGCATGGATACTAGAATACCACACCTTTTACTTGTAGATGGGGGAAAGGTATTATTGAATAATTTTTATTTCAGTTTTAAAAGAGGTAAGGCCATTATTGGTTAATTTAAGGATTAATGCTTCATTTGACATCGCTCATTTATCATGCTATAAATTTAATTGGAGAATGGCCAGAAAGGATGTTCAAGGCCTCCTCTGTGGTATATTCTTAGACAACATCTTTGGATATCGGTAGTTTTATTCTAGAAACATGTTTTGTAGATGTTAATTGGAGTAGGGGTAATCATTTAATTTGTAATTATTGGATTTTGGTGAAAGTTATTTAGTAGGTTTAGAATTGTTTCACATAGATTATGATAAAATCAGATTGATGTATTTTAAGTCCACCAATCTGAGTGCAAACCTTTTCTGTCTAACAGTGATTGATGTTATACCATTCAAGATGGAATGCTCTAACTTTTCAGTGTGTTTTCTACACCTGAGATAGATGCCCTAAGAAGTAAACATAAAACCACAGATTAGACATATGATACTAAATAAGAGAGATGGGGAGAGAAAGAGAGGACAAGAGAAATGTGAGGAGGGAAATGTTTGATAACTAGCGCAGGTATAGAATGATTAATGAGAGTATTAGTTATCCAATATCTGTCCAGGTGTTATGAATAATTGGATAAGTCTCATGACTGTGTACAATGTGGTCCGGAATTTAAATCCTGCTGCCACGCCAATGTCCTATCGAAGGATGAATACTGATAGAATTTAAAAGGAAAGAGAAAGGGAGGTAATCTCTAAATCTTTTACTACAAGCTGAAGGGATTATATCCATGTTTTATCTGGGAATGGAAAAAAAGAGGGGGGGAGGAATGGTAGCTCATGCTGGCTCATGAAAGGTAACGAATGAGAGGGGAAAGAAAGGCACAGAGAAAGAGACAGCTATACAGTCCTAGAGATGAAGAGGCAAAGAAAATGAAGAGAAGAGGTACAAAGAGAGAGAGAGAAAGGAGATGGAAGAGAAAGATAAAGAGATGTGGATTACTGTCTGTGGGCAGTACTTGATCAGGGAGGAAGTTATTTATTAGCCGTACTCTGATATGTGATGACAGTGTGTTTTCAGATCTGTCTGTCTCTTTTCAACTACACACGCAAACTTGATACAACTGTTGCCAAGAAAGAGTACCCCCTACTTGTTTGCTTTCCGAAGTAATTAGTCACCTTTTTTGTCTTGGAAGGAAACAATGTGTGTTGTAATATCCACCTCCTTACCCCCATGAATTCATTCCACTTACCTTGTATTTATTAGATGATGTGAGTTGCTAGGTAGTTGATTTATTCAGTGTCACTCTGGTTTTCTGTTTCTTTCATTTAGCTTTTTTTTTCTGAGAACTGAATAATCTATTTTTAACCTCAAGATCTCTTCATCCTTGCCCTTTGATAAGAAGTTTGCTTAATTAGTTTGTAGAGGAGGTTTATGTAGTATAAAGTGATCTGATGAGTTCAAAGGCATTGCACAGATTTAACACAAATTAAAAAAATAAAATCCTCGTTCTTAAAAAAAGGGGGAAAATCTCTTTCTTTTGAATTTTATTCAAATTTTCCATAACCCACAGTCTACCAGTCATATTAGAAGATCATATGTGTAATTCCAAAGAGTATGAAATGGCTGCCAGATAGTGAAACTATTATATATAGGTCTGTACTTCAGGAACATGATGGAAAGTATAACAATAACTCTGGAAAATCATACACAACCAAACTTCTACTTGGGTTCTGTGCAATCCCATGTATTGACAGGCATGTACGCTGAAATGAATCATTTAGATTTTTTTAAGTTTCCATGAATGAGAATTGCACTAAAATTGTGGTATGGATTCATGTCTTCATTTATATTTGTAAAATGTCTTCTTAAAGTGTCATAGTTCAATTATAATCAAATTATCATGGTACAAAATATGAATAATTTGCGAACAATAATAAATAAATGGTTTTAAATTGAAAACCTCCATGAAATTACATGTATATGAATTGAATGTTGAAAATGGAGGGGCATTTTTGAAAGGTTCAACCTTTTTTTAAATTCCCCTTTTTATCAATAGATTATAAAGTAATTTTCTAGTTATGATGCAGTATATTGACTGGAAGAGTCCTCTTAGAAACAGGGTATGCTAAGTACAAATTTGATCTTGATTTACATCATTTTTTAGCAACCATGTCGATTATGCACTGGAGTATAAGACTTTCAAGAAATAAATATTAGAACATTTTTCTTTGATTATTCCAGGAAACCTATTAGTAACAGCTGCTGCTGGAGGTGTTGGCTTAGCTGCTGTGGAGTTAGGTGTCAATGCTCTTGGTGCTAAGGTAAGGGTTATATAAGGAAATGTATAGTCCAAGTTTGCAGACATCCTACAGATGCTTATATCAGTTTTCATGTTTTGTATGGGTCGTCAAAGGGGGACATGACATTTATGCTCCTGCAACGCTCAGAGTTTGGATTGTAAGAGAGTTTTGGGTTCAAAATAATTCAAAAATAAGCATGGGGTTTATTTAGTTTTGGAGGTCTATACGGGTCGTGTGGTTCAGTGGTTAGAGTATTGGACTCATAATCGCAAGGTTGTGAGTTCGAATCCCAACTCTGCAATTGTCTCCACTTCGATAAAAGGGCCGAGAGTGATATCTGTTGTCTATAACGTCAGCCACTATGACTGATTATTCTAGACGTAAAATTTTCCTAGGTAATTGGTTAAATACCAGCTTGGCGTTTATCAGCAAAATGTTGTCCTGCCGAGTTCTTATTGGGGTTACCATAAACAGAAACGGGTTAGATTTTTATGTTTGGATTAAAGTGTAGATTTTTCATCTTAGCAATTCTTTCGGGGAGCAAATGTGCTGAAACTCATTGAAGAACATTAACTTGTGATGGATTAACGAAACAAGACCTAAGTTATTTAAGATTGCATAGGATTAAAGGTAAAATAAAGATGAAGCTGTTATTAGTTTGTTTCCTTCTCTTCATTATTGTAGGTTAATAATTTGATATGTCCAGTAATCTTAAAATATTAGTCATGCAGATTTGAATTTTTTACTGGAAATTGCAATTTTCACCATTTCCAGTAAAAGATTAAAAACTGACTTATATTAATGTAGGTAATACTGCCAAGTGCAAATCTTGCTGAAAACTTAATTTGTCCTAGCTAAATATATTTTACTTTTTTTATAAAATTTTTAAGAAAATCATTTGAACTAT
Organism: Lytechinus variegatus; assembly: GCF_018143015.1. Taxonomy (NCBI): domain Eukaryota; kingdom Metazoa; phylum Echinodermata; class Echinoidea; order Temnopleuroida; family Toxopneustidae; genus Lytechinus; species Lytechinus variegatus. The sequence continues at coordinate 24,031,100 of NC_054742.1, read as the reverse complement.
AAATGATATAGGCTGTCTAAATTGATTCAGCAACAATAACTTCAGTAAGTATTTTCTGTAATAGAGAAATTGTAGAAGCTGAATGTTCACTCAGTTACGGTTTGAATACTGTGCAAGATCTACTCAAGCTCTCAGAGATAGAGAAACCTTTCTTTGAAATGCTTGCAATTGTGATTGCTGTATGCAGGGGGGGGGGGCTACTTAGCATAAATGTATGATACGTATGTGCTGTGGTTGAGACCCCCATTTTCAGCATAAATTTCCCCAGAGCATCACCAATTTAGAAAGCCAAATGAATTCCTATTTTTCCATGTTCCAGAGACCCTCAAATTCTCATTCCAGTGTGCGCCCATCATGAACTTCTCCTTTCAGGACGGCGAGCTCGATAAAGGAGTTATTTGTGATGTGGTTAATTTCCAGAGTAATGCATTTTTAGCAATCATTGATTTAAGGGCTGTTCTTGAGACCCCCATTTTAAAGACCAATATTTAGTTCCAGAGCCCCCTATTTTTTACTGTGGTGTAGCACATAGGTATCATATTATAATTCGAGGCTGTATGTTGATTAAGTCAATTCCATGAAATCTCGTCACCTGACTTATTGTGATTTTTTCCTTCAGAAAATATGTATTTTCTGGAAATATTTCAGGATCAGTTAAATTGGCATATTAAATTGTACCCTGTACTTCAATGTTTTTTATTGAACATAAGCCTTTTTTTAACAGACATACAATGATATTTTACTGAATTCATTACCAATGTCAGAGTTTAGAACATGTATCCCATTCATCCTCATCTTCCTTCATGTCAAAGGTTATAGGAGCAGCAGGTGGTCCTGAAAAGTGTGACGTGGTCCGATCCAAGGGAGCCATTGACTGTATTGACTACAAGACAGAAAACATTAGGGATAGGACTAAGGAGTTGACTGGTGGGGATGGGGTCAATGTAGTGATGGATGCTGTTGGAGGGGATGTCTGGACACAGTGCTTGCGCAGGTGAGTCATAACAAAATTATAATTAGAGGAAAGATATGAGCGATTGCAGACTTACTTTATTTTGCTTGTGCAATATTCTTGGCGAACCATCATATCATTTTTGACTAGCATAAAATACTACAATAACTTGCAAGGTGAGATGTGATTAATTTGTCTTTAAAAAATCAAATTAGATAAACTTATTTGAAAGGTTAACTCCTACACTCTATCCTTACTATAATTTGGCTGATCTTGTATGCGATCTCTTTCTTCATGTAAGGTAAATTCGCAATTCATTTGTTACTTGTCAAAAGCAACATGCAGTCTTAAGAGTCATATGCCAGATCATAAAAAATAGCAGGATCTAGGCTCTGAATATCTTTTTTTGGGAGCAATGATGAAAATGGTATGGACAATATTGAATCCACATATTGCTCCACTTTTGACAGAAGAGAGATATGCAATGATGTTTTCACTTATTTTGTTTTCCAGCTTGGCGTGGGAGGGTCGAGCTGTCGTGATCGGATTTACGAGTGGAGAGATCCCGAAAATACCTGCTAACCATCTCCTGTTGAAGAGTATAACCACCACTGGGTTATACTGGGGCCGCTATGGTCTCATGAACCATACTGTCTTCAAGAAATCTGTTAGTGATTGCTTTGATCTGTATACTGAGGGAAAGATCAAGCCTCATGTCTGTCAAACATTCCCACTTGAAAAGGTAAATTGAGTTCACAATAGTGTTTGCCTTAACTATCTTGTATACCAACAAATAAATCTATTTATTTTGTATTAAAGTGATGTTTAGATAATTAATTTCACTTAGCACCTTTAAACATTTTTTACATGTGAATAATAAAATTTGTGAATTACGATTCATTCAGCTTATTGCACCAACAAGATGGCTATTCTCCGGTCCTCTCTATTGATTATCTCCTGTGCTTGACAAGTTATTTCTTTAAAAAAAATTATTTGAAGTGATAAGGTGCCATATTAGAAAGGGAGTTCAATATTGTATTTTTAAATTTGTTTCCAATTTATATTGAATTTTGCTTTATTTCTTCCTCTCTCTCCAGATAAATGAAGCTTTCATGTTCTTGAAGAACAGAAAATCAACTGGCAAGATCATCATCAAGATTCGATGAGAAATCCAAAATCTTGATTTTTTTGAAAGTTTCTTCATCAGAATATACCATATCTATTGAGATATATGAATACATCATTTCAAGTATATTAATGCATCTGTAGCAAATGCTTGTTAGTAATTTGCTGATTTACCATTCAATATGTAAGATTGGTATTAAAAAAAAAAAACGCAGAAGCTATTTAAAAAAAAAATATAATCAGAGATCATGGTTTGAAATTGCTCTAAATCTGCCCTTAAAAGTTTGGCATATGTAAAAGCTGATTTTCATCAGGAATTTATTTTTGGGTGCAAAGAGAATGGTGAAAGATTAAGTTAATGTCATTCATAGAAATGATAAAGAGATATACAGTGCGTATTAAAAAATGGAACAGATTTGAAAAGTCTATACAATTTTTGTTTCAAATTATGATCTCTATATTTAGGTGTCAATACATGGTCTGAGGTCTTATTCTTCAAATGCCATTAAAACAATTTAGTTTCGTTCTTGCTTGAGCGAACACGGAATGTTTTTGTCTGGGGTTAAAAAGCAGGCTTGCGCCAGAATGGCATAAAATTATGAATATGATGATCGGACTTCTTGCTAATCAGCAGACTTCTTCTTAACCCTTTTATTATCTTTGCCATAATTTTCGATTTATGCGGTCAAAATTCATTTCCAAATTTACTTATTTGCTTTAATATTTCTGTTGTTACTTTTTCATATGTGCTCTTTTAGCTTTGAACATTCCTTCTTTAGGCAAGAACATTTTTTTTAACCGAAGTATGAGAGAGTGTGTTTTTTCAAATCCTTTCATTGTGTGCTACAAAGGTTATGGTGCCTTTGAACAGTGGCATACTGATGGGTGGGGGCTGGGGGTTTTCCTCCCCCAAAAAGACAGAAAATCATGACCAAGAAAAAAAAAAGTGGAAAGGAAAATGAAAGAAAACATAGAAAATTAAATATATCATTTCTGAATATTATGTCAAAATTACAAAATTTGATATTTTAATTAAAAAAAGTGGAAACGTTTGCTTGCTCACCTCACAACTTTTTAATACATTTTACCTGATCTGCCATATCTTGCTCCTTCAAAATTGACTCAATACACATTGCCATTGAAAGACATCAATCCTTTCCTGTTTGTTCTGTCAAGCACATAATTAAAACTTGGTGAAGGATTCAACAACCCCTTCAAAATAGGATTCATGTCTTTTATAGGTACCATGACATAATTTGTTTCACATGATAAAAGGATTTGAATAATTACAAATTCTCCCAATTAATAATGCATATCTTCTTACTTGGGTTGACAAAAAGTCTTCTTTTTTACTTATGAAAAGAAAATCAAAGGTAAAAGAAGTTTAAATGAAAAACAAAATAATTCAGGTAAATAAATTTGTAAATGAAATTTGGCAGCATAATTAAAAAATTATGGCAAAGATAATGAAAAGATTATGAGGAAGTCTGCTGATTAGCCAAAAGTCTAATCATCAAATTTTTCATTTCTGCCATTTTGGCGCAAGCCTCTTTTTGAACCCCCAACAAAAACGTCCCGTGTTCGCTCAAGCATGAACAAAATTTATTTTTTTAAATGACATTTCAAAGATAAGATCTCAGAGCATCTATTAACCTCAAAATATAGATATAATGATTTGAAACAATTTTTTTATAGACTTTTCAAAACTGTCCCGTTTTTTTTTATACGCACTGTATATGTGGATGTATATTTTCATTAATCACCTCCATTCTGCTTTTCTTAGAGGAATTGACATGAAAAACAAATACAATTTTATTAAAAATATAATTGATTCAAAATAAATGAATTATAGTCTTCACCATGATTATGTATCCTACAACTCCAAGCAACCAATGAGATGTAATAAAGTCTTAATAATGACCATCATCATGATAAATAAAGCTTTAAATATTGATGAGTATGATGACAAAAATGGTGGTTTTAAGTAACTTATGACGACGATGTTGACGATGATTATGATGATGGTGATATTACTGATGATGTTGGTGATAGATTTTGATGACAATATCAGTTTTAACAACAAAAATAGCCTCTCCTTCCCTCATCCAAAAGAAAAAATCCTTGACAATTAATTGAAATATATTGGTTTACTCTACTATGTGTTAGTTATGCCACAGAGCCCCCTTCAATGCATGGGAAGAAATTAATAACAAACTTTGGTAATACATGAACAACTCATTCTTGAAACAGTCAAGTTCTCAATAAAACTTACAATGCCAACAGATGGCGCTTTTAATGGTTTCAGTAGCAGTTGACTTTGATTATTTAGAGCAGCAAATCTCTATGCTTTCCAGGTTGTAAATTACCATGGACCTATTATCCACTGAACTATAACACATGTGTGTTATAATTCAGTGGTTTTACCCTCCTTTGACAGTTTTAGAAGCAGCTTGCCTTGTGAACTTTGCTGGTTATATGCATATTTCAAAGACATTTTAAAAGATAAACTACCATTCATGTTTGCCAAATGTGTATCTTGAAAGAAATTTGAAAGGTCAGAACCTCAATTGATCATTTTTTGTGTACACCCCCTAATTAAGTTGTCAAATTAAGAATATGCAGAGGTGATAGAGGAGTGATACACAGGGTTATCTATATTACTCAGGTTTTTGTGAAATATAAAAAATTATGACAATTGTCACTGCCAACCGTACATATATATATATATGATTTTCGTTTGTCAAACAAACTCTCACATATTACCCTGATTCTATATTTGCTGCACTGTCTCCCTATCAAGGATCAGATAACTTTCAAGATTTTGTTGCGCGCCTTTCGTTGCATTCATAGATCTGCTCCCCAATAAAATCTTTCTTTTATTCTTCAACATCTCATTGTTTGTGGTTTCAGAAGTTTCAAAAACTTGTGGGGAAAGATCCTTTGCTCATGAGTTTCCCATACTATGGAGCAGACTTCCTGAAGACATCAAAAAATTGTATCTCTGTTAAACGTCTTTCTTTTAACCTTTGAAAAGAATTTATAGATTCATGTGATAAGAATCATTGATTTATGTTAATATCTGCAGCACTGATGTGGTTATTGATGAACTGAGTATATATTTATTATACTCCACCCAGGATAATGTCAGGAAAGCAATACTATTAACATTGAAGTGTCTTGGATAAACTAGAATAATATAATTTCAGATTTTCAGGTAATGAAAATTATTTATAGCTAGTTACCCAAAAAATGAAAAATAGAATGCCCATATTTGATATGTACACTGTAAATTTCCAATGAACCCATACAGGACTATGAAATTCTTGTCTTGCCAAGTGAGTTTTTATGTATTTCAGACAAAATGTAAATTTGTCACTCATTTGATGAATATTGGTCAGAAGAATGTGAAGGTATTTTAATTCGAAGCTGAAATTTGATTTCATCTAACCTTTTGTGATTCATTGTAATATGTTTTGTCAGTTATTTACTGAGATATCTTAAATGTTTTTTTTTCATAGAGAAATTGAATCGAAATTAAAAGATTTATTTTGAATTAAATGAGTCATATGCTACCATTTATTATTTGGGGGTTTGGATTCTGTGTTTATTTTATTTTTTAATGAAAATAAGCTAATTTGAATCAAAAATAGAAAGATCAAGCAAAGATTTCATATGTAAAATAAGAACTTTATGGTAATTTTTAATTCACTCATTTTCACAGAACAGTTATATTTACATTCTCATCAGTATTGAAATATAGGAGTTGATGTCATTTAGTATTTGTAACTTATTACACAATAAAGTACGTCCCACAAAAAAAAACCAGAGCAAATACAATAGACAAATTACCTATCATTGTAAAGCGTAGGGTCTCCTATTTCATTTGAAATAATTTAGATTATTCCTCATTCATGCATGAGTGAGCAAAAACAATTTGAAGAAAGGATCCAAATAGTCACTTGATGGGCTGTATCTGACTTTTTAAAAAAAATGACATTTTAAAAAGTTCAATATCTGCTCTTTAATTTGATACCTGAATTACAGAAAACGGTCAAGAAATAATAAGTTCTGTTTGTTTGGAATAAGGCTTGAATTCCATTAATAATTTAATCAAGTGAAGAGGTTTTACAGGATAGCTTTTAGACTTACTTGACACTCCATTTTGTTGACGATCAGCCATGCAGAAAGTCTTTAGTAAACTGGGCGATAGCTTCGTTGGGAAAGCGGTGATAACACATATGTTTCATGAAATTATGGAGATATAAGTATTGTTTTCAAGACACATAACTTTGTTAATTCTTGACCATTTTCTGCGATTTAGCTATCAAATTATAGAGCAGATATTGAACTTTTTAGGCATGTGATTTTATTTTTTTTTTTTTTGATACCCCTCGCCAAATGACTTTTGGCTATCATTTCTTCAAATTGTTTTTACTCACTCATGCATGGATGAAAAATCTTGTCTGTTATACCAGCTAAAAGAGGACATTCTACGCTTTACAATGATAGGTAATTTGTCTATTATATTTGTGATTAAGTTATGATAAACCATTGCTAAACCACGGTTTCGTTTTTTTGTGGGACTCACTGTATATTACAATTGCGTATAGATTTGATGATAAAGGTAATCTCAACCAAATCAAAATAAGCCATATGTAAGGAGCATTTTCCTCCTGGAATTGAACACAGTTTTACATTACAAGAAGAAATGTTTAAACATTTCACAAGTGCATATACAATATTATGAATGTAACTTATTAGAAAATGCAAATGAAACTATTTAGCGTTTGACATCAGCAGTTCCTTCATTCGCATGAGGTCTGTGATGTGCATATGACCGTTTTCTGCCACAAGCAAAATTTTCTGTCTTACATCTGACTTCTAAGAAATTATCAGTTTTCTGTTTGATTGATCTGTGTAAATTCGAATATATTTTGGAGGGTAGACTTGATCTGTAAGAGAGGGGAATATAGTTGTAAAAAAAGGATAGAGGGGAAAATAGGGTTGGAGAGTACTGATGTAAGAAGTTGGGTTAAAAGAAATAGTTTGTGCTTAAAATGAAAGTGAAGAGTTATGAGGTTACAAGGGAAATGAAGAAGTAGTAGGAGAAAGAGATAGAGGCATATAGAAAGAGAGAGAGCGAAAGGGGGATAAAGACAGACAGATTATAAAGGTCAAGTCCACCCCATAAGAATGTTGTGTTGAATAAATCAAAATGGGATGTAAAATAAGAAAGTTATGACATTTTAAAGTTTAGCCTATTTTTCACAAAACAGTGATATGCACAATTCAGTGACATGCAAATGAGACAATCAATGATGTCCTTCACTCACTGTTTCTTTTTTTTATTCTTTGAATTATACAATATTTAATTTTTATTTTACAGATTTGACAATAAAGACCAACTTGACTGAACCGTATAATATTAAACAATGCTAATTCCACATGTTCAGGGAGGAATTTTCACTTGACACTTATATAGGAGCAAATTAGAATATTTCATATTTTACATAATAAGATACAAAAGAAATAGTGAGTGGATGACGCCATGAGTCTCCTCATTTGCATACGGACAAATGGTGTGCATATAACTGTTTTGTGAAATTAACTTTATTTTACATCCGATTTTTATGAAATTTTCACTGTTGGATTTTTCTCTTTTAATTCAAATCAACTTTTTGTTGGGGTGGACTTGTCCTTTAAGGGTGGGCGATGAAGACATAGGTGTCGATTCGTGTTCATGGTTAGGGGGTGACGGACCTTTTTTTCTATGAGAGTGATTTTTTAGGGGTATGGAGGAGGGAGCGATTCAGTGGCTTGACGAGTCTAAAGGTCTGAGAGGACATACATGCCGTAAATGGCAAGTTATGCTGCAAGTGAGATAGCCAACAATATGACCTGAAGTTTTCCTTAATTCGAGCGTAAAGCATGAGCTGACATTTTTGAAAAATTTACCTGAAAATGAGCAATTTTGAGGACGGGCAGATATAGCCTTTTTTTTTCCAAGGGCGGGGTAGACCGTAGAACCACCACTCGCGAAGCAGCGAGCCCATTTTATTTCTTATTTTGAACCCCCTTCAGTGGTATTTTTCTGGCACCTACTAACTCATTCGAGACCATAGAAGGCAGTTCATGATAACGTCTTTTCAAATCAAGTGACAGTTTTATACACAGTTATATCCACAGCTATAATGTGTTTGGTTATTAACTTAATAAATGACCATATGAGTTCGATAATATCTTGTATATATTTTTTTCACTTGGCAGCTCCCTTAACCCCCTCCCTGTAGATCATCCACTGCTTGATAGTTTTAATGTTTATTTTCTTCATTATACAATATTTTATTTCATTTTCCTTTCGTATGTTCTTTACTTATTTTTCATCCTAAACCGGGATTCAGAATACTACCAAAAAATGAAATGGTACTCAAAAGGGTGGTAATCAAACAGGGTCTACCCCTGCGCTATAGGTTGCCGTGCCATGTATAATAACACAACATGAACACGTTATTCTATTTCTAACTTTATCACGAATTATCCCATTGTCTACATATAACAATACCTGCTATAAACTGACCTAGGAAATGACATTACTGACATTAATCAAGCTTGTTCTCAGAAAGGTATTTTTTCTATAGTGCAAATCGGTATTAACAAATATAATGATATCAGAGTATGGTACACCAATGTATATTATCCACTTTCTATCATCGGTTTTGTATTTATGATTCATTCCTTTAATTCATTTATTATTAAAGCATCGTTATACAGGATGACATGTACATCCTTTTCAACATGGTTCTGTTAACATAACAGACCGATAACATAAAATAATGTAATAATAACATAAAATAACATATTTTCAAATGTAATAATGAAAGCAGAAAACTAATCGTGTGTGTATCATTGGACATTTAACAAATATTGTAACATTTTCTCATAATTGAAATATAATTTTAAAAAAAAATAATTGGAGATATACATATATTAGAGAATTAAACTGCAGAAGAGTAGAAAGCATGTAATGAGCATCATTGAGTAGAGAAAAAAATGAATAACTATATTATGAAATCAGGAACACAAAGAAAATTGAGATATTAAATGATTTATAAAATGGACCCAACATTAGTTGAAGTTGAGATTCCTTCAGAACGCCTGGAAATTAGATCTGCTGTTTCGCACCATATACAGGCACCCTTCCAACACCATTCTAACAAAGAAACTGATTTCCAGATATATAGATCATAATCAGGTTCAAACTTGGCACTTATAGAATGAGAGGAACACCCCCCCCCCCTTTCGATTGGAGATCAAATAGTCGGTCACGCATGGCAGATTACATCCAATAAATGAGTAAGGCTTGACAAAATGATACTCAGAAATTCGCGTCTGCATCTGCATTTTTAAAAATCACCCGAAAATCCATGTTTTCACTCAGTCGCTGTGCTCACTCGCGTTAGCCCTTCCAATCTCGAACGGACTGTTTTATGGGATCTAGTGTGCCCACCAAAGGTGCCCACCCCCATATTTGCGTCTTTGAATATCTTGACGTCATATTTCTACGCCCTTGGATTATAATACATGTATATAAGGATTGCTGTTTTCACATTTCATGACGGCCCATGGTTAGTTGTTTCCTTCAAGTTTCGTTCAGGACAATGTAGAGAGAGTTCGGGCTTCTCATTATACAGGGAATTACAAAAAGCAAGAAAGCTGAGAAAAGCTACTCTACAATCTAATACAATGATCGGCATCATGCCTATTTTGCCCGGAATCTAGAAGTACTCTTTAACTTGTTAGCGATGAATAAACTACTGTACAATACTTGGAATTCAACGTGAAAGCATTTATTGTTGCTGTATCTGACAAGCCTTCGCGTTGATAAAAATAAAAAGTACGCATATAACCCATGCATAGAATTTGTATATCTTGGTAAATATGTTTATTCATTCTGTTTGTATTGCCTGTTGTAATGCTTGACAAACTCCGAACAAGCTTTAAGATTGCCAGGAATTCAAAAAATGTTCAGTGAGTATGCAGAACATTTGAATATTTTGTGCGGATCGTTTACGCGCAGCATTTGCGGGATAATTATTCTCGTTATAGATCATCAAGGAAATAATCGCACTCAAATGCATAGTAAACAGAGGACTTGGGTCGTCTTGGGTGAAATCTATAACGGAGCTTCTACACGTTGAAAAACCATGGCTGGTAAGTGAACTTGTTCCAATTATATATCATTAAATTTTTACGGAATAATACATATTTAAGGAGTTTCCAGTATATGATGGAAAAGATTTCAAGAACAGTTAGAATATATACGATTTTTGATGGGCAAGGCAGTGACCAACTTAATGTGGGAGGTCGTAGCCCTTATATGACTAGTTTACATCTATATGTACACTGCTAATATATAATATATCTAAATAAGTGCGAATGGTTTGCTTTCAAAATGAAAGGCCCTTATTTATTAAATTTGTTGAAAACATAAATTGTTCATTTTTACTGAATGGAATTTGTACTATACCCTTGTGAGGTTTGATCAATTTCTTTTAGAACCCATTTAAAATCATTCACGCCTCTATGAACTCCCATTCCGAAAATGTAAAGCTCCTTTTTTATTTTATGAATTTATTTATTTAGTATGCCTAGGCCCACTCATAAATTTACACCACTTCTCAAACAGAATTAGTAAAATACAGAATCCCAATCTAAGTGTGAAGCTAAGATAAATATGAAAGATCCAGGATTAAAATCCATAAACTTTTCATTTAAGATTGCAGAAAGAACGAGATTGTGGTTATCGTTATCGCTCTGCTGATGTTGCAGTGGACGGGGAAAGGAGTTGAGGCAGTGTCACAATTCTTGAATGATGCCGCATTCAGCATCGTTGACCCCGAACTGTCTGTGGTGTCGAGACTGATTTCTTCGTCGTCATTTGGACTCTTTCCTCAACCGACCATGGGTTCGGTTCCAGCGATGACCGCGGTACCACCGATGACCGCGGTACCATCGATGACTCTACAAATCCCAGGCCCACCCAACACTCAGAATGTTGTCTTGTCCACCCAGATGCTCTTACCAACTCCTACACCTTCCCCGACGCCAGTGAGCATTTCTCCCGCTCCTCCACAGGTAAAATTTGATTCATTTCTTTCTTTCTTTCCTTCTTTCTTTCTTTCCTTCTTTCTTTCCTTCTTGCCTTCTTTCTTTCTTTCCTTCTTTCTTTCTTTCCTTCTTTCTTTCTTTCTTTCTTTCTTTCTTCCTTCCTTCCTTTTTTTTTCTTTCTTTCTTGCTCCCCCCCTTAAGGCCTGCACCGCCCGAGCGTTGTTGGAGTGGTCGTGCATGGAGCGGAGAGAAAAAAATCATCACCGCTTATAAAAAGCATCTGCGTATCCGCAAAGTCGGTGACGTGTGATCAGCAATCTTTTGAATAAGAAACGTGTCGACATTATTTTCCGCTCGTCGCACTCTCAGAGGATATATAGCACTAGCATACCTACGGGGGGGGGGGGGCAGACTGCCCCCCTGACGAATCACAACTGATCCAGGGGACGTGCCCCCCCCCCTTTGAGAAGCAAAATTAATAACTTGTAATGTAAAAATGAAATGGAAACAGACGTGTGCCCTCTCTTTTGAGCTTGAAGACCTTTTTTTTTTTGCTTGTCATTTTATTCTGGAATGAAATCCTTTATTTGTGGTTGAAGACTTTTTTGGGGGGCTTGTCAAATTTTTTTCGCGGACGAAATATCCTCAAAAAAATTTGCCTCCCTTTTGGGTACGGCGCTGGTATATAGGCCTTCTTTTTTGAACAAGGATAACGTCTATATTGAGTAGGACAACGTACATAAGAGTTTAGACATTTAGAACAATCGCAATCAAATACTTGCCCTGACATGCTGGGAATGTTCATTTTTAGAATTTCTTTGAACTCTGCTGAATTACAACTAATTGGCAGTCAGTAAATGAGCGACTCTTAAAAAAAATAATTATTTTAGAAAATACAATTGTTTGATTTTGGCGGCAACTTTTGTAAATGGTTTATGTGACCCATAAAAACGACATCATTATGGTTAATGGTTATCGAAAGGTTAATTAGCGACGTCGGTGACAATTTTTAAGAGTTATATAGTGTAGATGAATCCGTTGATAAGTATTCCTATCCATCACAGTTCTATTCCCTCCTCTTCTATATGGCAATGTTCGAATGTTTGAATGACATGCATCATTTCTATTCAAATACTGAATATGAATCATCTGTTATTTATTTTCAGAACATCAATGCTATATCTGGATTTATCAGCCCCGTGTTGCTCCGTGATGACAATTCATTCAATACATCCACAGGGATATTCACAGTCGATGATGACGGCGTTTACGTTTTCGTTATCCACCGACCAGGTGTACACTCCCAGAATCCCGATCTTACTTTGACCGTGATCACGAGTGCCAATCCGACATCGAACCAAACTCTCGCCACCCTCGATGACACTGGCGATGGAAGCGTCACCACGACACACGTCGTCGCAGATCTACGACGCGGTGATCGTGTATTCATCGACAATCCAGGACAAGCTGACGTCGTTGGCACCGCGGATAATCCATTTATCTATAATGGTTTCCTACTTTATCGTAAGTAATCATCCCAAAGGGTGAAGGAAGGGATCATTTCTACTTAAAACAATATTTCGCCAGGTGACACTCAATATGATTATCATTAATTCTGTGGGAATTTTACAAAATGTTTCATTTTACTTTGCAAAAGATTTGGATGCGTGTAAATCAAGTCATGTGTGTTCAATACATCGTGAAATAGTTTTTGAAATGTATTTTTGTTAGTTTAAAACTAATTTAAGTTGACTGATATTGAATTAAGTAATGTGTTATGATTATTAAAAAATAATGTGTTATTTTCTCAGATACACCCATCTCGCCAGCACCAAAAGTTCGTCAGAGTGCATTCTGGGTCTCCCTTGCCGGAAACCTAAGCAGAGAAGAAGGTGCTATTTTCAGCAATTACAATCCACCAGCCTTGAATATCAATGATGACTTCGACGCTGAGAGGGGCACCTTCCTTACTTCTCTAAAGGGCCTTTACATCTTTCATCTCTCGGCAACTTTCACGACTACGGTGTCTGACGCTAAACCAGCGATTACCGTTAATGTTAATAACGTTGAAAGAGCGAGGGGGTCTGTGAAAGTAAACCCGATACAAATAAGCAACAGCGTCGGTGTAACAATTGCACTGCCAATGGTTCAAGGCGATATCGTTGAGCTCTTCAATGTCTTAGACGACCCAAACATAGATTTCTTTCTCACATTTTCTGGATATCTCCTAGCTTAAACTTTCACACTATAAATGTATTGGTATTCAAACCACGTGACACTATACAAGTTACTGTAGTCCCTGGCTAATCCGGGGGCTAATCATTGACTACTAAAGCTTATTTTTGCCAAACTGATGACGAGATAAAAAGTCGAGACGGCGAGTTTAATGACGAAAACTATCGAGTTGTTGGAATTTGGCAAGTCGATTAGTTAGGGACGAGAAGACAAGATGAAGATTAGGTGGAACCCGGCAATATGACTTTTTTGGGACGAGCAGACAAGATGACGAGGAGGTGGAACCCGGCAAGATGATTCGTTTGGGACGGGAAGACAAGATGACGAGTATAGATGGAACCTGGCAATATGATTTGTTTGGGACGAGAAGACAAGATGACGAGTAGGTGGAACCTGGCAATATGATTTGTTTTGGACGAGAAGACAAGGTGACGAGTAGGTGGAACCTGGCAATATGACTTGTTTGGGGCGAGAAGACAAGATGACGAGTTGGTGGAACCCAGCAAGTCGACTTGTTTGCGCCAAAAAGGCAACATGACATGTTCTTGGTAGTCGGTATAAGTTGACTTGTTTGGGATCAGAAGATAAGATGACGAGTAAGAAAATACAACAAATCGTTATCTTGTCTTGTCAGAAACAAGTCAACTTGCCAAGTTCCAACAACGCGCAATCTATTCTTGTCCCAAACAAGCCGACTTTTCAAGTTCCAACAACTTGCCTCAGGCTTTCCGTCATTTCCGCCCTTTCGTCTTCTAATTTCGTCATCTGGTTAGCACTTATAAGCTTCTGTATCGTTGAAACAAGGAGACTAGATAGCGAGTTGTCGGAACTTGTAAACGAGACTTGTTTGAAACAAGGAGACGAGATCAACGAAATTTTGGAACTCATATCGACTTATTTTTTATGTATTATATTCCCAAATAAGTCGATATGTCCAACAAATGGTCATCTTTTTTTTCTTGTCCCGAACAAGTCGACAAGCCAAGTTTAAAAGATTTGCGGTCATCTTGCCTTTTAGTCCTACACAAATCAACTTGTCATGTTTTAACAGCTCGTCATCTTATTTTCTTATTAAAAAAGTTCACTCGACGAATTTCAACAACTCGATCGTCTTCAAGTCATTTAACCCGTCTTACTATTGTTTTATCGTTCTCCTCTCAAATCAAATTTACAAATCAACAATTACAAAAATAATTCGAACCTATTGCTTGAACCAATTATTCAAATCATGCAGTATTATTCAAAAGAAACCATATCGTACAAAATGGAATATTACAATTTAATAATACAAAATAAGAGAGAAAACCAGATAAATAGAACAACGCTTTTATACCTGCCCCCTCCTTACCTAATTAGTTGAAAGTACGATCGAGTGTATATTATCCTTTTGAATGTCAGTGTATTTGTCTCTGATTGGTCAGTCAGCGGAAGATCATAACTCAAACAACTTTGACCTAATGTGTGTAACTTTGACATATCATATCATGAAAACGTCGAGAGACTGTTTCACTTCTGATAGCCGACTTGAAAGCTATTTTCCCCTATAAATTATAAAAGATGTCTTTGATGCGTTAATTGTTCATGTTTCACAAGTTAGATTAATGATAGGGTTTCTTTATTTTGTCAAGGATCTGAAATCTTTATATAAAATAGGAAAGAATTATTCGGAATTTTATAATGGATTAGATCTTTAAAAAAAAATGAGTTTGCGACATATACAGCCAGTATTTGTACATTATGAAAAGAGGCATATAATGCTAAAACACATTTGTTGTATGCAATTTCTTATTTTTAAGATGATTTATAATTTTGATATTTTACTAAATTAAGTTTCCTTTATTTTAATCACCCGAAGACTCCTTTAGTGGAATGAATGATTTTACATAGAGTAAAAATTATCCATGTTAAATATTAAATAGGGTTCATTGATAAACGTGAAACGTTGGTATCATTTTAACCCAGCTTCACCAGGTTCTTTCATGATGATTATGATCTCTGACAAAATGTAATGTAACCCAAGCTATGTTTCTATGTAATTCATTCGAAAGTTTACAAAATCCAAGTTCATTCATTATCATTTTATCGATGGTTTACAAGAATACTAATTATTGTATATCCACTTATAGTTCAGTTATGATTATAAACGGATTTGTAAATTGGAACTCAATCATGTGAATTGTAAATTTTCTTATACATTTTGTATGTATTTTAGCTACCCATCAAATTCCATTCTGGAGTGCAGTGGCGTATCGGGGGGGGGGGGGGTGGAGAAATGACGAAGGAAAAATGCACAACAGGTAAGGAAAAGGAACGGGTAAAAAAAATCAACCAAAATAGAAATCAATCTGCCTAAGTGTCTTGTAAACAGAGATTCGATTTGCACTTTTAATTCAGTCCTGCAAAGTCCTCTACTTGCAGAAATTAATTTTGCAAGAAATTCGTTTTTGTCTCACCTGCATAGCAGAGTGAGACTATAGGCGCCGCTTTTCCGACGGCGGCGTCAACATCAAATCTTAACCTGGGGTTAAGTTTTTGAAATGACATAACTTAGAAAGTATATGGACCTAGTTCATGAAACTTGGCCATAAGGTTAATCAAGTATTACTGAACATCCCATTAGAGTTTCATGTCACATGACGCAGGTCAAAGGTCATTTAGGGTCAATGAACTTAGACCATGTTGGAGGAATCAACATCAAAATCTTAACCTGAGGTTAAGTTTTTGAAATGTCATCATAACTTAGAAAAGATATGGACCTAGTTCATGAAAATTGGACATAAGGTTAATCAAGTATAACTGAACATCCTGCATGAGTTTCACGTCACATGACCAAGGTCAAAGGTCATTTAGGGTCAATGAACTTTGGCCGCATTGGGGGTATCTGTTGAATTCCCATCATAACTTTAAAAGTTTATGGATCTGATTCATGAAACTTGGACATAATAGTAATCAAGTATCACTGAACATCCTGGCCGAATTGGGTGTATCTGTTGAATTACCATCATAACTTTGAAAGTTTATGGATCTGATTCATGAAACTTGTACATAAGAGTAATCAAGTATCACTGAACATCCTGTGCGAGTTTCAGGTCACATGATCAAGGTCAAAGGTCATGTAAGGTCAATGAACTTTGGCCATGTTGGGTTTTTTTGTTGAATAACCATCATATCTCTTAGTTTATTATTCTAGTTCATAAAAAGTGGACATAAGAGTAACCATGTATCACTGAACATCTTGTGCGAGTTAGAGTATTTTCAAAGTCAGCACTGCTGCTATATTGAACCGCGTGATGCAGGTGAGACGGCCAGAGGCATTCCACTTGTTATTATATGCTGCTGCAAACTACTTGCTTTAAAAAATATTCATTCTCAAGAGGTCGATTACGACATTAATGCGTATAATTTATAGCACAATTCAAAATTTCGGCTCCCGCTTCGCACTCGCATTAATATTGTATAATAAATGTCGCTAGTTCCCCCCCCAAAAAAAAACACTTCTAACAACCGCTGTAGCTATATCTCATGCTTGGTTTCAACTTGAATGATTTGTTATGTACTGGACGATTTGATGGGGTTCTTTAAGGGAGAGTTCATTATAAGAGAAAGGAGATGATCGATGCCAAAGAAAGAAAGAATTAACGAAAGAATAGATAAAGTGAAAGAAAAGAAAGAAAATGAACGAAAAAGACGAAAGTAATTGATGAACGAAAGATGAACAGAACCGATACTGTTATATGTTGTGAATAACTACATAAAATAGAAAAAAGAAAGATTATGAATATTGACGGTTATATTAATACGGTTACCGGGGCGGATCCAGCTCCCACCAATCTGTTGGGAGGCCCGATTTTTTTTCCACTCATAATATTTTCCCGGCCGCTCAAAGTTAATTTTTGTTTTGTTTCTTTGAATGGGTTGTCCCAGTGGCCTGTGAAGGGACTCGATGCGGCGTATAGCGTAAGATTAATAAGAAGTTGCGAGCGAGCGAGCAAAAATTTCGACATTTTTACCACAAAAATCAGTTTGTGATAGATTTTGACATAACATTGGAAAATAATAGGCCTATTTTCACTTTTATCCCTTTCCTTTTTTCTCTTCTATTAGGGGGGGGGGCAAAACGCCGTTGTCCTAACAGTTATTTCTTAGCTTTATTCTCATAAAACAACATAAATTGTAATAATCTCATAAGTCTTATTTCAATAGTGCGACCGCGAAGCGCGAGTTTTTTTTTTTAAATAGAATTTCATGTATTTTGCCATTTTGTCATGAAAAATGAATATTCTGGGCAATGTTTGTGAACCTGAACAAGATGCGGATGTAATTACTGCGATCGCGGAGCGCGAGCAAAACTTGTTACTATGGGTTCTGGCTTGAAGGGCGTTTTGCAAAAAGCCATTGAGACGATACATATTTCAACTATTAAATAATGCGAGCGCGAGCTCAAAATTTGACATTCCGACATAAAAATGGGACACTCTATTCATGTTTTGTAAATCATGAAAAAGGGTGGGTAATTCTGTATCTTCCTACATTAATAGCATGAATAATGCGAGCGCAAAGCGCGAGCAGAAAATTGAAACTGAATAATTTTATTTTAGCACGTTTTGAATAAAGATCAAGCTGCGTATCTCAATTATTGTGTGCTCGTGTTTTAGAGTTAGACAGAATCTGGGCATTCTACACATTTCATTTTTGATCATGAAAATCAAATAAGCGAGCGGGAAGCGCGAGCGGAAAATACTTGATATTCCGGAATGAAAAGTGAAAAGGGTGAATTTAAGCACTATTTAAAGCACTGTCAGGCGCGCCGGAACACTTTCAGTTTTGGGGGGGGCAAAATCCCGAAGGGGGCACAATATTTTTGACAGCGTGAGATACCGAAGCGATCGAGCGGGAGAGGGCGTGGGACCCCCCCCCCGGTAAGGACTTTGTGTAAAAATGGAGTTTAAAAGTTACGTTTCTATTAAAGAGAATTCAAAAATAAATTTCTTGAGAATTAAACATAGAATTCACTACGAAAGACTATATTCAGAGTTTATGAGAACCTACGCGCAAAACGATCTTATAATTCGGAATGTGGTTTTCGTGTCTGATCAATTGAATTACGTAATACGCTTATATTGACTCAAAATACCAGAAATTACATTTTTCATGCAATATCCTTTCAGAAATATTTATGTATGTACATTTGCATACACGGACGACGCGAGAGAGCACAATTATTATAAGTTTCAAGGAGTGTATTAAGCAGAAGAAGCGTAACAACAGAACCAAAATACATTCTAATCAATGTCTTTTTGAATTCAAAATGTCAAACTGTTCTGACGTGGCAGACGACGATAATTTCTGACCTCAGCATTGGAGAGAGTCCCTGATTATCCATGCATAGGCAAAACGTTTCATATTTTGTAACTGGAGGAAAAAGAAATATGACCTGCTTAATTATTGTCCAACAATTTAAAACATTTCTGAAAATTTAAAACATTACTCGATTTATGTGTTTCCTTTGGCTGCAAGCACTTTTGGATGGCCCCTTCAAAATCTTCTTTTTTCTTTACATATTTTCTGGGGAAAATGTGACCATAACTAGGAAATGATGAATATCAAATTCCAGGAAATATTCATTTGTAAATAATCATGAACTAACAAACTACGGCAGTTTATAATGTACATTATGTAACATTATTTAGAAGAAAACAATTACATTCCAACAGCGGATGTGGTTGACGGTACACCATGTGGAGTTTTCGAAAAAAAGTGGATAGAGGAAGAAGTAAAATTGATAGGAGGAAGTAAACAGTTGATAGTCGAGTAATTTTTTGTTCAAACGGGCGTAGTCTTGATAAAGACAGTAAACCAGAAAAGGTTGAAGAAGAGGCTTGATTAGTTGATAGATGGGTACTCCTGCTCTGCACTCCTTTCGCCGACTCGATCAAGCTAGCATCTTCTCATTTATCCAATAAGCAATTACTCAATCCTCTATAACTCTTTAAACTTTTCGGTTTTACAGCTATTTTCAGATTCCATATATTGCTCGAGTAACTAGCGTCCACGCGCGTTGGTGATATCTGGTCCGGGGAGCGTTTCATGAAAGGACTTGTAGGACGTTTTATCCGACAAGTCCTGTTTTATCCGACAGTTACTATGGTAACAATGCTTCTCAACTAATCAGAATACAGAAAAGTTGTCAGATCTTACAACTTGTCAGACGAAAATATTGATGAAACACCACCCCGGTCTGAGCGTTTCTGGGCGACCTCGCGTTTGTTAGCCGACACAGCCAGCATGCAATTTTTTTAGTCTGAAATGTATTCATTATAATAGGCCCCCCATTCCACAGAACGGAGACCATTGAAAGACCACTGAAAGACTTAAAATTGGTGAGGTCTTACAGCGGTTTTGAAGATCAATGAAATCGTTCATCTCTGTGGAATGGCTCAGACAGACCCCTCAAAGAACTCTGAAAGACTGATGGATATTTCTTGTCTTACTGGTCTTAGACTAGTCCTCTCGAGATCTTTAATTGGTCTTTCAGAGATCTTTTAAGCAATAAGTGATCTTTCAGAATTATTGAGAGACTGCCGAAACATCAATGAAAGACTATGAAGACCTTTGAAAGTTCATCGAAAGACCGCTGAAAGACTGCTGAAAGACCACTGAGAGACAATATTCCTGTAAGACCGTTGTAAGACTGTTTTGAACCGTTTCAAAAAGTTTTGGAGCCCATGAAGACCACGAAGATCACTGAAAGATTGGTCAAAACTCGTGTAAGACCTCAAAGACCATTGTAGGTTCATTGAGAGACCTCTGAAAGATCAACCAAAATTCATGGTCTTTCAAAAGTATTCCAGCGGTCTTGTTCTCTGTGGAATGGGGGTATTAAAGGTTAAACGTTATCACACTGTAATTAGATGGAAAAGGGGCTTATCAAAGGTATGTTTCACAGAGGGACATGTTCGTCAAAAGACACAAGGCTTACTAAGATGTGTAATTGCCCCGTCAGGGGCGAAATTTTTTCATTTTTGACAAAAGAAATGACAATTCTTAAGCAGAAAAGTGCCTTTATCGTTTACTTTTGTCCTTAAATAATATCATTTTTCTACTTTTAGGGGGGCACATTGGGGGGGCAAAATCTCGTTTTTCCCCAAAAAAATTTTCTTTGGGGGGGCAAGTGCCCCCCCTGCCCCCCCCCCCCCGCTTCCGGCGCCCTTGAGCACTGTGTAGGGAAATTGCGAAGTGGATGTGGAAAGCACTTAATAAAATGATGCGAGTGCGAAGCGCGAGCTGATATTTTATTATCATTTTGACCAGGGACCTAGGCATTCGAAGTCTAAGGAAATCTTGATGTCATACGAAAATGATGACTATCTTCCCATTCCTCTTCCTGAAACTTGTCGATATTCCTTTTTGAAAAAGAGACAAAAGTTTAGTTATGAATTTATGAAAATTTTATTATCACATTTATTAATGTAATAAGCCTAATGAGTGAGTGAAATTTGTTGACATTGAGGCCTGAAAACTGAATATTTTAAGCACTTTTGTAATCATGAATATGAATTTTGTGTTGATTTTCGACAATAATGCTAGCGCAAATCGCGAGACGCAATTTACGATGGTTACACTTCGTAATTCCGAAGCTTCGTAATTCCGAAGGTTCTTTATTCCGAAGGTTCGTAATTCCGAAACACGTAAATTGCCTATACCTCGATGTTCGTTAATCCGAAAACGAAAAAGGGTTCGTTAATCCGAACATTTGTGGCGTAATTCCGACGATTCGTTATTCCGAAGGTTCGATAATCCGAAAACGAAATAAGGTTCGTTGTTCCGAAGGTTCGTTAATCCGAAAACGAAATAAGGTTCGTTAATCCGAAAACGAAAAAAGGTTCGTTAATCCGAAAACGAAATAAGGTTCGTTAATCCGAAAACAAAATAAGGTTCGTTAATCCGAAAACGAAATAAGGTTCGTTAATCCGAAAACAAAATAAGGTTCGTTAATCCGAAAACAAAATCAGGTTCGTTAATCCGAAAAATGAAAACCGGGAAAGCAGAGGCAGAGGCAAGGGAGGGGGGCGGGGGACACTGTTGCCGTTCAATTATCATATGAGGATGGGAAGGCAAGGGCGGCCGAACGAACGAAATGGGCACTTTGGTGATATTTTCACCTTAAGATTATCATCTGCTTGAAGTCATTGTGTGTTTGATAGTGATTAAGAAGAGAAAAACTTTTTTGAAGTGACTTCTTATTATGGCGAAATGTATATTTAGGCTTTATTTTTCGGGAGAGAGTATAATGAGCGAGCGGCTTGGTAAAACAAATTCAAAGGTGAAGTTGTATAACGTTTTTTGTGGTCAATTATTCTTAAAATGGCATTATTGCGAGGTGTTGCGAGCGTGAATCACAAGCTAAACCTTAGGTTATTTCAATAAAAAATGAAAATTAGTTTTTAAAAATCCGAGCAGATTTCTGCTGTCATTAAAAAAGATGTGCATCTAACTGAAGAATTAACACGAGCGCAAAACGCGAGCTTAAACATACTGACCAGAAAAGGAACCTGTTAAAGAAAGCATTTAGTGACCTCTTTAGGATGAATATTTCACCAATCGAATGAGAGTGCGAAGCGCAAGCTGAAATTTTTCAATATTCCAGCCTGAAAACTTAACTTAACTTGTATACTTTAAAAAGAGTATTTTATTTCGAAAAAATCATGAAAAACGGCATATTTATTTTTGAAAAAGGAACTTTCCCATTTTGGAAAATATTAATTCCCCTGTTTTTTATTCCATTTTTGATGCCCCCTGCCTCCCTCCCGGTGGATCCAACTTTCGTCAAATAGAGGGGGGGGGGCAATTTTTTTTAAAGCCATATTTTCCTTGATCGGCAGTTTAAAGTTGATTTTTGTTTGTTTCTTTGAAAGGGTAGTCCTAACAGTCAATAATTAGCGTTATCCTTATAAAATAAAGTAAATATGTAATAACATGATAAACCCTTTTTAAATTATGCGAGCGCGAGATATATATTTTTGTTAATATGATGGGCAATATGTTTGTGATCTTCAAAGCGAGATGCCTATGTAACTAAAATTAGACAATAACTGCTAGCAAGAAGCGCGAAGAGATTTTTTAAATATATAAGCTCTGACCTGATCTAAAGGGGACATTTTAAGAACTTTTTGCAGTTAGCCATGAAGACGATGCGTGTTTTAGCCAATGGCGGCGGAACGTATTTGTTTGGGGGGCAAAGCAAAAAAAAGGGGCCAATAGGGGCAGTTTGGTGCAAACGGATATTTTCACCATTAGATTATCATCTGTGTAAAGAGGTTGTGTGTTTTGTAGTAACTAAATTGAGCACAATTTTTTAAGTGATCACTAAAGTTATATATTTACGTTTCATTTCTACGAGCGTAGAGAGCAAGCGGTTTGGGGGAAAAAGTCAAATCTGAAGATGTAAAATTCACCTTTTTGGTCAATACTGTTAAAAGGGCATCCTTGTGAGATGTTGCGAGCGAATCACGTGCTCAAACTATTGGAAATTTCATGTGGGCCTAGAATGATAATATTGATATAGATACCATTTACCCAGGGAAGCCACTTCAGTTCTGAAAACTATTCTCCCAGCTATTATTATTTTTTTTTACAAGAATGCTTAGAATGTCCAGTTTTCAGGTTGGAAAATCGGAAAAATTTGGCTCACGTTTCTCGCTCGCATCAAGTATTGTTTATTGAGGAACTTATTCTATTCCTGGTTACAAAAAAGAAGTATGAAATGTCCAGTTTTCAGGTTGGAATATCACAAATTTTAAGCTTGCGGTTCGCGCTCTCATTATTTAGTTCGTGAGATATATATTCTATTCATGAGTCACTAAATGCAGTCCTTAAAAGATTACTTTCTGAAGCCTGTTGCATAAAACTTTTTACCTGAGAAAACTCTGGTAAAAACTGAAAACTAAGGTTAGTCTGATTTCCGCCCATGACTTTAGTACAGGGCAAAAACTCCTGTAAAAACAACCTGAGTTTTCTCAGGTAAAACGTTTCATGCAACGCGCCCCAGGTCAGTATATAAACAAATTACAGCTCGCCCTCGCATTAATTCTTTAGAAAGATACACATCTTTCTCACGATTACAAAAAAATGCTTTGAATGCTCACTTCACGTCTTGTTACATGAAATGTCTACTAGTTTCAGCTTGCGATTCGCGCTTTCAACCTTTCACAAGGATCATTATTAGTATTATTTTTATTTTTATTACCAGCACAAGCTGTTATTTGAAATGACATCCCCTCCAATACAAATCCTATTATCTAGAGGTTGCTCGCACGCTTCCAACACACTTGATCTCCTGCATCTTTAATTAAATCATTTGCTTATAGGCAGCAATTACTCAGATAAAATCGAAATTAGCCTATGCTTGATCAGGGCGCCATTCTTAATGAAATACATGCTTTGGCCCCAACACACGCATGTATCATCGATCGTTATTACTATCATTGCATAATATCGTGTAATCTTGTAATGACAACATCGTTTTTGTTACCAAAATGAATTATTATCATTTTCGGAAATACGAACCTTATTTAATTTTCGGATTAACGAACCTTATTTCGTTTTCGGATTAACGAACCTTATTTCGTTTTCGGATTAACGAACCTTATTTCTTTTTCGGATTAACGAACCTTCGGAATTACGAACCTTATTTCGTTTTCGGATTAACGAACCTTCGGAATTACGAACCTTATTTTGTTTTCGGATTAACGAACCTTCGGAATTACGAACCTTATTTTGTTTTCGGATTAACGAACCTTCGGAATTACGAACCTTATTTCGTTTTCGGATTGACGAACCTTCGGAATTACGAACCTTCGGAAATACGAACCTTCGGAATAACCGAACCTTCGGAATTACGAAGCTTCGGAATTACGAATGTATGCGATTTACGATAAACTGTCATAAAAGGGGGATTAGGTAGTTTGTTATAGAAAGTTGATATATAACGAATCTTATGGAATAAACAAAAGCAATATGCCTACAAATCAAATATGCGAGCGCACAGCGCAAAAAGCTGCAAATTATAACAAAACAGACATTTTACAGAGCACTGTAAATCAATCAAAATAATCAAAGCTCGATGTCCGAGCTGAAATTATCTTTGGTATATTGACTTCATAACATATCAGCCTATTGAGCAAAATAATGCGAGTGCAAAGCGCTGCAAGCGAAAATTTAATATAGTGACATGACAGTGTATTTTTAAATCATTTTCTAAATCTTCCCTGACCTTGTTTTTTTTATTCACTCGTCTCCCTCCTCTTCTTTTTTCCTCCTTTCTTTCCCTTCTTTTTCTTTCTTTCCCCCAGTTCTTTTCATTTTTTGCTCCGCCAATATAAGGGGGGGGGGGGGGGGCTGGCACCTTCAGGAATCGTTCCCCAGTGGGCCGCGGAACGGCAAATTTTTTTGGGGGGCTGACCATGCAAAAAATCACGATTGTATGGTATTTTTTTTTCGTTTTTTGTACATGGTTTTGGGAAAAAAGAGGGGGAGCTAGGCTAAATTAAGCCCCCCCCCCCCTCTTTCGCAGACCCTGCCCCATGCAGGCCCCTGGCCGGCCGGCCTCGGTAGTTTTCCTGGAGGGTGCTGTCTAACGTTAGGGAGTCCGGAGCTTTGGTTCGGAGGCCCGTGGAGGGTTGCCTGGGGTAATTGTCCTAGAATTAATGGGGTGCACTGGACTATCAACGAGTACGGTACGACTTTCGACGGGGACTGTGATCCCCACCGTTCCTGGGCTCCGGCGGACCCGGGTGGCCGGGGGATCACAGTCGTACTTTAGTGCTCGGCGCGGCGCCCAGTATTTTGCAGCTAGCGCTAGCTGCGCTCGTGCGCGTGCACCTTGGACTGTCAACAATGTCGGATTGTTTAGAGAACGCAGACGGCTCAAGTTTAAATGTTACTGTTAAGATGAACCGTCTTCAAGCTTTCCAAAGTAATTTGGATCGCATTTGGATCTCGTGTATAGTATATCCGAATGAGAATGAAGAGGGAGGAAAAAGTCCAAACAGCATATTTTGCGACTTGATTGCCGAGGTGAGCTGAGAAGCGTCTTCGAGTTCGATCGTGGGTGATTTGAAATGCGTGCTATGTGATGATGCCATTAGCACAATAATATTACCAGCGCATTCGATTCTTGTAATGCATATATTCTATGGTGCCATCACATTTTTGTGATAATTGTATTTAATTAACATACGAGCTAAATCCCCGGATATAATTATAACACATGTGTTGTGCTAGGTTATGATGTGAGTAGTGATTAATAATAACGTAAGATCTGTTTGGGCATTCAACATGTTCAAGCACTATATTGCCCACTTTGTTTCGGGGGGGGGGGGGCACTCAGTATTGTAATGCGTGGTGGGTATGTGCCGTGGAGAGGACCCCCATTTTTACACTCAAATTTCCGTTCCAATCCAACTTCCAAGGCATAGCATTTTTATCTAATTGAAAGAACAAAGAAAGCCACTCCAAAGGCAAAGCATTGCATTTTCTTCTTAGTCTTATCAAGAAAAAAAGAAAAAATTTGTTCCAAAGCCTGGCCAAATCGTGGTTTTGGGAACCATTCGTAGATTTGTTATGTACGCGTACTTGTGTACAAAGTGAATGGAAGTGGAAATGGGGAACCGTGCGTGTGACTGAATAAAGCGCTGCTGTATGAAGTGAACGGTGGTTCCCAATATCACGATAATGCCCAAAGCCTCCCATATTTTTCGTTATGCCCTAGCTTCTGGCCGTATTGATCAGCTACATGAGCTGCATTTTTGTCTCACCTGCGAAGCAAAGTGAGACTATAGGCGCCGCTTTTCCGACGGCGGCGGCGTCAACATCAAATCTTAACCTGAGGTTAAGTTTTTGAAATGACGTCATAACTTAGAATGTATATGGACCTAGTTCATAAAACTTGGCCATAAGGTTAATCAAGTATTACTGAACATCCTGCATGAGTTTCAGGTCTCATGATTAAGGTCAAAGGTCATTTAGGGTCAATGAACTTTGGCCAAATCGGGGGTATCTGTTGGTCTAGTTCATTAAACTTGGACATTAGAGTAATCAAGTATCACTGAACATCCTGTGCACGTTTCAGGTCACATGACCAAGGTCAAAGGTCAATGAACTTTGGCCGAATTGGGTGTATCTGTTGAATTAACATCATAACTTTGAAAGTTTATGGATCTGATTCATGAAACTTGTACATAAGAGTAATCAAGTATCACTGAACATCCTGTGCGAGTTTCAGGTCACATGATCAAGGTCAAAGGTCATGTAAGGTCAATGAACTTTGGCCATGTTCGGGTTTTTTGTTGAATAACCATCATATCTCTAAGTTTATTGGTCTAGTTCATAAAAAGTGGACATAAGAGTAACCATGTATCACTGAACATCTTGTGCGAGTTAGAGTAGTATTCAAAGTCAGCACTGCTGCTATATTGAACCGCTTGATGCAGGTGAGACGGCCAGAGGCATTCCACTTGTTGGTGAAAAGCGGCCGCAGAGTCAGAGTGCTGTATGATATCAAACAACATTT
Organism: Lytechinus variegatus; assembly: GCF_018143015.1. NCBI lineage: Eukaryota > Metazoa > Echinodermata > Echinoidea > Temnopleuroida > Toxopneustidae > Lytechinus > Lytechinus variegatus. The sequence continues at coordinate 24,004,110 of NC_054742.1, read as the reverse complement.
AAAAACATACCTTTTTGTAAGTTTAAGATAGGCGTTTTGAAATTTCGTTTAAATGAAAGTAAGCATGGACGCAACCATGTTTTAGACTAATCACGTATGAAAACGCTGATTCTGGCCTAAAAAGTGTAAGCATAAACATGCCCTATGGTTACCAATGAATGGGGATGATTTTTGAGAGCATTTTAAAGGGATGGTCCAGGCTGGACATATTGATATCTCAATAAATAAGAGTAAAATTCACAGAGCAAAATGCTGAAAATTTGATAAAAATTGGATAACAAATTACAATGTCATTGAATTTTAAAGATTTGCATTATTCAGGTGAAACCGTTCTAGTCATGTCTTTATGAATATTCATTAGGTGGGCTGATGATGTCATATCCCCACTTGTTCTTTTGTATTTTTGTGTATGCAAGGCTCGATGTTAGCGGTGGCCCAGGGCCACCAGAAATTCACCTTGGGCAACCATTTTTGAAAAAATGTTAAGTTTTGGTGGCCCGAATCGGGCAACAATAGTTTTCAAAGTAGCACAATTTGTTTCTTGAACCTTCCTGTAATCCCGTATCCAAAATTCATGCTAAGACATCAAATTTCTGAGAAGTGATTGTGAGGTTGTGATGCAAGAAATGTGAATGTTTCTTCCTCCTACGCTGGGAAAGACACAGATCATAATTTGATAAGATGTACTGGCATGACTATCGTAGTTTGCAATGTAATGGCAGTGCTGTGTGTGTGTACACTGTGACTGTGAGGTGAGTGAGTGTGTAAGTTGCCAATATTGTTGGAACCGTTCTAACATTTGTAGATGAATTGATCAAGAACAGCAGATTTCCGCATACCGGTAATCTCTTTGGATACTTTGAAATCTTAAAAACTTAGATTTTGTTTCTTCGTACCTCAAATATGCATGTAAATGTGAGAGGAATTTTTTTTTTTTTAGTCCAAAGTTGGTGGTGCGGTTAATACACAGATGCGGTCAATAGACCGTTACTTATGGTATTATCCAGCCAGCTGCACCGGCCGTCTGGCGTGAGCTTTGCATGCATGAAACCACTGTGCAGCTAGCTGTGCACTAGCAGACTATTTAGATTCGGAGCTGCGATAAGAAATGTTGCTGCTAAGAAATCTTCCACAGAACTTTGAAAATCTATGTCAAAGTCACATTTTACACCAATATATATTATATCAACCAAAAACAAGAACCAACTAACGTAGAAGGCAGCACACGGCCATGTGTTGCTGCCCTCTACGTTCAAAGATGTAACAGCATGATATAAAAATGGCTGATAGGAAACGATCATTGACTGCTCAGAACGATGTCCAAAAAGCCCCTAAAGTAATGCTAATAACGTGAAAGGTGAGGATGTATGTATGCTAAATATGTTTGTTAAAATATGTTATGTAATCGTTAACATTTGTTGAATACTGATTTCAAAGAGTTCTTGGTACAGTGGCAGATAGAAATTTTGACCAACGCAAGTATTGTGACATCACTAATATTTAATCAATGCATAAAAAATGCTTATTGATGATGTTCTTTTTTTGTTGATAGTTATCAATATCAGTCAGATATTTTTAGCGAGATATCAACAGATAATTTTCTTACCGATAACACCACTAGTTTTATGTGGATGACTGCAATGCACAAAAAAGGAAAAAGAATTGAGGGGCATTAAGTACAAGTAATATAGAGAGAGCACTTCCACATAAACAATAATTTTTGTATTTTCCCTATTTTAAAAGAGTGGAGAAGAGCCAAATCTTCTTCGACTGAGGTATCCATTTTTGACAGTGCCAAAAGTACCGATATATGAAAGTATTGGACAAGCGTGCTACCTTTATTATGTGACCCGCCATGCCTGTATAGTGAATAGCGAATACTGTATATGTACTTTTTTGTGAACTCAGCCTTTGCCATGTAAATACTAATTAGTATACAGTTTACTGTGCTTCCTCCTCAAAGCATCTCCTGAAATTTCAGATATTTCTATTTGAATATGCAGTTTAAAATCAAGAAGCAAAAACTGAATTTGAAAAAAAAGGTGAACGTTTCAAAGAATGGCCCTTTACCATCATATTTATGGAAAAGATCTGAGACATGGAGAGGTGCATTTATTCTAAGCAACTAAGATAAAATAAATTGATCAAAATAAGCTACTAGTATCAATTCATTCTGTATTTTGTGTCTTCTTTCAGGCAGTAGATGAATTCTTCAGCAGTCGTTTCAGCCAACCTCCACACGAAGTACTAACCGGTTTGCATAGTGCCCTGAGGATCATTGCTACTTCTTCTCACAGCTTTTATGAGGAAGATGAGCAACTCACTAGTGTCTGTAAGAAGATATATATGTAAGTACTGTATGTAGGGTTAGAGCACTGAGCCACCTTGAATTTATTTCCTTTCAACACATTGGTCTAATGCCAATTTGTCCAAACACCAACTCGTCTACTATCAATTGCTCTCCCATCAGTTCATCCACTATCCACATGGTCTATTTGCCATTTTGTCCACTCACCATTTTGTCTGATAACCAGCTCTAATAGCCATTGAGTCCATATACATGTACCATTTGGTCTAATTGGTGTAAGTGTTAATTGGAAAAAAAGATGAAAACAAAATGGATATTAGACCAAGTTGTTATGAGATGAACCGGTGATAAGACAAAGCGATGATTGGACCAAATAGTTGTTAGACGAAGTCTTGATGGACAGAATAATAATAATAATAAATAATGGTAATATATCCGTTTAAATAACGCAGTCACTATGTGCTTATACTCAACTGTGCTTTAATACTTGGTATCATATTATTACACCGGCTGTAGCTGAGCCACCATATTAATAGGCGTTAAAGCGTTCAAGGAATAAATCCTACTGGACCCATTCACCTCACCTGGGTGAAGTACAGCACAATGTGGATAAATTTCAGCCATGGCTGAGATTCGAACCCTAGGCTCACATAATTTGGTATGATACTAGCATAGATCCAAGAAATTCTATTGATTTTGAGGTCAGAAGTTCAAAGGTGAAGTCACCACCTTCCACTTTTCTTGCTTGACCAATAACTCCATTTTCCGTGTTACTGGCGGGCATATTATGTGCTCGCCTTAGCGGCACCCTTGTTAGACAATAATTTGAAGACACATTGTGGGAAACTTGATGTACTTTCTTTGGAACCATTGATTTAACTGTATTCATTGTGTGATTGCATTGAATATTTGCAGCTACTGTGTAGAGATACTTCTTGACAAATCATGGATGAGTGTGCAAGATGAAAGCAGGGCATCAGCAACCAAAGACTTTTATAAATTCTTCTGCTGTCTTTGGAACTGGTCTCAAGATCGGTTCCTGGTTTTGGCCATTCTTAGCCAGAAGCCATGGGGCCACGAGATAATGAATCAGGTGCTTGCAGGAGAGGAAAATACAGACAAGCCAGAAGGTATTTTTATATTATTAAGTCCTGTTTTGAGGTGATAAATACAAAAGCCATTATAGGTTGTCCTTTTTGTCTCACCTGCATAGCAGAGTGAGACTATAGGCGCCGCTTTTCCGACGGCGACGGCGGCGTCAACATCAAATCTTAACCTGAGGTTAAGTTTTTGAAATGACATCATAACTTAAAAAGTATATGGACCTAGTTCATGAAATTTGGTAATCAGGTTAATCAAGTATCACTGAACATCCTGCATGAGTTTTATGTCACATGACCAAGGTCAAAGGTCATTTAGGGTCAATGAAATTTGGCCGAATTGGGGGTATCTGTTTAATTCCCATCATAACTTTGAAAGTTTATGGATCTGGGGCCCCTTGCAGAAAGAGTTGCGTTTAAACGCAAGTCAAAAAATCAATTGCAAGTCAGAAATGCGCGCTGTTGATTGGTTGAAAATCAAGTTGCGCATGATTTTTAGAGTTGCGTTTGATTGCAACTCTTTCTGCAACGGGCCCCTGATTCATGAAACTTGGACATAATAGTAATCAAGCATCACTGAACATTTTGTGCAAGTTTCAGGTATCATGATTAAGGTCAAAGTTCATTTAGGGTCAATGAACTTTGGCTGAATTGGGGGTATCTGTTGAATTACAATCATAACTTTGAAAGTTTATGGATCTGATTCATGAAACTTGGACATTAGAGTAATCAAGTATCACTGAACATCCTGTGCACATTTCAGGTCACATGACCAAGGTCAAAGGTCAATGAACATTGGCCAAATTGGGTGTATCTGTTGAATTACCATCATAACTTTGAAAGTTTATGGATTTGATTCTTGAAACTTGGACATAAGAGTAATCAAGTATCACTGAACATTCTGTGTGAGTTTCAGGTCACATGATCAAGGTCAAAGGTCATGTAAGGTCAATGAACTTTGGCCATGTTGGGTTTTTTTGTTGAATAACCATCATATCTCTGTAAGTTTATTGGTCTAGTTCATAAAAAGTGGACATAATAGTAACCATGCATCACTGAACATCCTGTGCGAGTTAGAGTAGTTTTCAAAGTCAGCACTGCTGCTATATTGAACTGCGTGATGCAGGTGAGACGGCCAGAGGCATTCCACTTGTTAAGGCAAAGTCGCAAAGTTTTTTTAAGCAGTTTTGACATAGACTTACTGAGCTGTACACTTGATTGGATACATGTATTCCCAGCTAAGAAATATTTTTGAAAATCACAATTCCACTTTTTCAGGTATGTCAATTTCTGTTAAAGTTACCTTTATTTAAGTCAATCTACTCCTACTGGTATCTTTGTAGATTCATCAATGTAGGTTTAAATGTTGTCAAATGCATGAAACCATTTCATGTTATCATTCAGGGAATAATTTCTTTTGCTCCATGTTTTTTAAAAGACTGTTATACAAAAGTACTTCTGCATGTAGCAGATTTTTACATGGGAATGTACAGAACATAGTTGAAAACTTTTCCTGTTATGACCAAAATTGCTAATCAAATTTGTCAAGCGAAAGTGTTGCCCTTTCAAGTATGATTCAAATTTAGTTGTTAGTCAAATTAATGTCAACACTTCTTATTGTCATCAATTTAATTAATACATAGAAAATATTTTTGTGATGTTATTGTCTCTCAAAACTTTGAAAGTTTATGGATCTAGTTCATGAAACTTGGACATAAGAGTAATCAAGTATCACTAATTATCCTGTGCAAGTTTCAGGTCACATGACCAAAGATCAAAGGTCTCTTTAAGGGCCAATGAACCTGGGCTATGTAGGGGGTATTTGTTGAATTGCCATCACAACTTTGAAAGTATAAGGGTCTAGTTTATGAAACATGAACATAAAGGTAATCAAGTATCACTGATGATTTTACACAAGTCTTACGTCACATGATCAAGATCAAATGTGATTTATAGTCAATGAACATAGTATTTTATTATCATACGAATTGTGCTTATCGTGAATAATTATTCAATGATTTCAAAGTCAGCACTATTGCTGCTACATGTATATTGAATCCTGTAATGCAGGTGAGACTGCTAGAGGCGTTCCACTTGTTTATGTCCTTGCCCAGGTAGATTCCGGAGGCATTATGATTTCGCCCTGACAAATCTACAGAATTTGCTTGACAGATTAATTTCAAACTTTGTCAAAGTATACATTTAGGAGTAACAGAGATCTGATTAAATTTGTCGTCAAAGAGTCAGGGGTCAAATGCAGAGTTGCCAATCTTATGGAATATTAATGAGACGTGTTATGATGTAAATCCAGTGTTTACTTCCTGATTGAATGACTGAGCGAAAACTTTTGTTCTCATGTTTTGTCTCATAAGAAAAAATGGTTCAGCCGTTGGGTAATTCACATTGTAATTTCTCATCTGATAAATATTCCGTAAGGGTTGGCATCTCTGCAAATGTTGGAGAGGTCACCTCATCCTGACAATGATAGTAGAAATGTTTGAGGGATCATTTTCATTCTGTGTTCATGTATGCATATTAGAAGGATGATAATTCAATTAGATATGGAGGTCATGAGGTAAATGTGAAAAGGTCACAATCCTTGCATAGCTGAAAATGTATATTTGAGGAGTCAAATTCAAATTTGGATCATGTATGCATTTGTGAGATGAATTGATTAGATTTTGGGGTCAAAAGGTCAGAAGTTATTATTTGACAATTTTAGAAGTTGGCTATACATGTATACTGAATTTTTGATATGGCAATGGCAGAGGCATGAATATGAAGTATCTGCAGTAGAGAATCTACATGTATCTAGTTTGTTTTCATTCTACCTATTTGTGGAAAAATGTATTGAAGTTAATTATGACCCATTGTATATCAGAGTGGGTGAATGATTTGTATGGAATGTATCTGATTTAGTTGATAGATACCTGACCTTAGAAGGAAAGTACCTCCTTGAACATCGTCTGCAAGTCCTGATCCAGGAAGGCAACCCTCTGCATGCCTTGAACTTGGCCAGAGCCTGCACTGATCACCCTGTTTTAGGACAAGAACCCATCTTCCTAGAGACTCTCTATCTACTCTACTTCAATCTTGGTCTGACCCAAGAACTTGAGTCACAGGTAGGGTCAATAACCATGTATCTCTAGTCAGGAAATATTCCTAGTCATGTGATATGTGATCTAATTCATTAATTTTTACATATTTCTTAAAGCTTTGTAAGTAAAGCATATATTTAACAAGTGTGTGTATGGTATGTTTTTACCTGAAAATTACATCAAACTTCAGGCCTTAGAATTTCAAATGTCAAATTTCTATGACAAGGCCTATATGCCAAAGGGCCTATTTCTTTATTCAAGCACAAATAGGGGATATTAAAAAGGGTACCAAAAATGTCAAAGCCTAATAAGAGGGGCATTGAAACCATTGCCAGTGCCAGAGGCATTAGTGCAATCCTCTTCCTCGGAATAATTTACATATCTCCAGTAATGTTTTAAATTTGTGAATATATATTTCATGTACAACTTTGAAGTACTTTGTCGACAAATTTTAATGACTGTCACATTATTTTATCAACATTAAACTTAGATGGAATGAATAATAAGTAGGTGAATATACATGTAAGTGTCCTCATCAGTCAAAATATATATATGATATTGCTGGCCTTGAGGGGATATGAAATATGTTCCCCAAAACAGAATTAAATTGTCCTGAGTCAGAGCGGTTAGTTAAATGAGGGTATTTTGGTTCTTGTAAATTGTTACTGTGTACAATGTACATGCGGCTGAAGCATACAGAATTATGGGCTTGAATAAAATCATTTAGGAATACAGGTACGGATATTACGGAGAAATTATTTTTTCACAGGGGTACAAAAACAAAATAGCAAGTTTTGCAGGGGTATGAATATTATAGACACTAGTCATAAAACTGAGCCTCGACTGAGCTATTGTGACCTATTTTGTGTGGAGTAATCAAAAGACTAATTACATGTTTATTTATATCTTGTCTCCAGAATACATTTTTCAGATATATAATATTGACTGGCCTAGAATTGCCTGCACTACAGTGCGTATCAAAAAAAGTTTACACTTTGAAAAAATCTTGTAAAATTATACATTTGTAATATCCTGAAGATTTTTCCACATTTTAACATTGGTACAGATCCATTTAAGCAAATGACGATATAACTGTCGAAAAATATTTCCGCTTGAGCACTTGAGCACCACTTACTTTTGAAAAGTTAGTAAAAAGATGATTTGATTTGCGCAGAACTTTTAAATAGTTATGCGAATAAAAGTAGACCTTAATCATGAAGAACGCGTGGAATTTAGCTAATAAAATTGATTTGATGGTATCTTTTACCTTTTTGAACTTGCTTCCTTGCCCAAAACACTTCGAAGAGTGCATTGCGCCCCACCCCACTCTCCCACATACCGAGGCCATCGTGACGATATTTGCTTTACACTGAGCTGTGATTTACCTGAAATGGTTTAGGCTTGATTTTCATTTTGTTAATCATTGTCAAGCTTGGTAAAAGTGTGGAGAAACAAATATAAAATGAAAAATGAAATGTAAACCCAAAATAAATTATAAAAAAATGAAAAAAATGCTGGAGATGTCTGATATAAGCTTTTGTACAGATTTAGTAATGTCCTCAGATCCAGCTGGCACAAAAGGGTAAAGTTTGTGCTTACTAAGTGTTGAAATTTCAGTTTGGGTGATAAAATTGTTACAAAATGCTTGAATGTATCTGTTTTATTTCAATTGAGTAAAAGCGCAAGGGAAATGTATGAGAAATGTTTCACAGGGTACGTTTGATTTCGTCCTTTCCCCCTGACACAGCGTTAAAACAAGCATTTCTGCGCAAACAGATTTCTGCGAGCTTTACAAAAATGAACAGTGCCCACTCAAGTATAACATTCTGTCAAAACTTTTACTTTCATTGGATAAATGAGACCCAAACCCAAGATTATAGGTATACAAATTATCCACATGTATATTTTTTAATTCCTAGGGCTTTTTCAAAGTGTAAACTTTTTTTTGATAAGCACTGTAGAATCATATTGGCCAGGGTCTTTAGACTATGGCAAAATGGTTCTTTTAAGGGCAGTGTATTTTATGTTCCCAAAGTCAATATTTTATTAAAAATTATCAAAATAAAACATCTAGAGCAAAAATCGTGAAAATTTAGATATGTTACCCTTTAAGAATGGGAATCTATTTATTCATTTTAGGCAGACAAGGCCTCTGAACTTTACCATTGTGACATAATTGAATTGACGCGTCCCTGGCCTGGGGACGCAGTATCCAGCGTTGTCTCATCTTGATTAACATGACGTATAGCACTGTGTGGTTCAATACAACGCGTATACGAATGCGTAGAATATGCGGATATTAACTCTGCCTTTTTGCCCGCTACATTTCCACAAAGTTTCTCATCGAATTTCCTGAGTGGGCAATAAATTTGGTCCATGGATAAACAATTGGAAACTTATTGACTGACCATTTGATCACAGTAAGCAGGCAATAATGTATGTAACTCTTAACATGCCACGCACACTACTAACCCAACGCCACAGTGCTAATCCGATGCTAATCCCCTGTGCCAGCCACAAAACCCCCCTGTGCCACATTGATTTTGGGATCGCGAGTCGTATTCACTCCTTTCAATAGTCATGATTACAATTGCTTGTAACTCTCTAACGATTAGTTTATCCACAAAATATTGTGTAGTAAAGTTGTAGGAAATTTCATACCCCTTATAATAGTGTCCTCATTATATGGATTGGTTATTATCTTTACTGCTAAAATATGAGTTATATCAAGTAGTTCCATTTTGTGGAGTGTTTTGTATGGAACAAAAAACCTAGGTCTCTTCCCTCTCAGAGGTGGAGCCATATCTTGTAAAAAATGTAGAAATACTCGAAAAAGTTGAATGTAAACCTCGTAAGTTGATCTCTCAGAAAGCAGAGTTCGCACTGCACACAATAGTGCTAATTACGGCGTGCATGCGATGCGCAATACAATGCAAAACGGCGTAACAATGATTGTAATTCCGAATGTGCGCAGTCATGCACGAAGCAGGCGAGGGTAGGAAACAATGCAAGCACAAAGCAATCAATAGTAGGTGTGCGAGCACGAGTGTGGCATGTTATAGTAGGATACATAGCATGCACGAAGCACTCAATGAGTTAAGTTGCCCTGCTCAGATGTCTGATGCGGTTAATAATGGTTATTATCATTGTTCATTTCAGGTTGAAGATCATCCAACACTGGAAGATGTCATGAAAGTAGCAGAAAGAATGAGCAGTTACTGTCCAGAAAATGCAACACATATATTCAGATTAATCATAAAACAGCTTTGGTTTGAAGATAATCATAGCAGTCTTCTGATCAGAGTATCTGTAGGTTTGTGGCTTGATGCGGAGTTGAAGGTTTGCTCACCGCGATCTGATAAGTTTGCTGAAGACCTAGAAGGCCTCTCAGATCTGACAAATGATCCCCTCCATTTATACAACCTTGCTGACATAGTGTACAAGAAGGTAAGCGGTCAATATAATTCAGTACTTTATGGCTAAAAATGACATATGGGATAAAAGGCATCATTTACTTTGAATTTTAATAAGGATTACACAATCACAGTTGACTGTGTGTCATTTTGATTCTGTAAAAAATGAATAGAATACCAAATAGGATAAGGCATAAGTATTACCAAAAAATAGTCTATAGAAATCAAGACCAGTTCTGTTTTCTAGGCTATATTTTCGTTTTAGCAGAGCGAGACTATAGGCGCCACTTCTCCAGCGGCAGCGTCGTCAATATTGAAATCTTAACCTAAGGTTAAGTTTTGAAATGTCATAACTTAGAAAATATGTGGGCCTACTTCATGAAACTTAAACATAAGGTTAATCAAGTATTAGTGAACATCATGCCTGAGTTACAGGTCACATGACCAAGGTCAAAGGCCATTTAGAGTCAATGAATTTAGATTTTTGAGGGGAATTAGAACAAAATAAACTGAGTTTATTATTTTTTTTAATGTCAAAACTTTGAAAGTATTTGGATCTAGTTCATGAAACTTGGATATAAGTGTAATCAAGTATCAGTGAATATCCTGCATGAGTTTATGCCACATTAGCAAGGTCAAAGGTCATTTAAGGTCAATGAACATTGGCCATCATAATTTGAAAATTATGGATCTAGTTCCTAAAACTTGGACTTAAGAGTAATGAGTAATAATCACTGCATATCATGTGCGTATATCAGGTCAAATAATCAAGGTCAAATGTCATTTAGCATCAATGAGCATTGTATTTTATTATTATATGAATGGTGTTTTTTGAGATTGATTATTCAATATTGGTTTTCAAAGTCAGCGCTGCTGCTATATTGAATCCCGTAAGGCAGGCGAGAATGCCAGAGGCACTCCACTTGTTGCTCTTATTTATGCCAACTGTGATACTGTTATATTTGTATAGTGTTGTATTTCTAAGACAATCGAGTAAAGGGAGGTTTCTTACAAGGAATAGTTATCTGACCCCCTCCAATCTCCATATCTTTTTAATTTAGATAGTTTAGATACACTTTTGTTATTTGGTGCATAAATTTAAGACAATACTATTCACAATGTAACAGAATTTATCAAATGCACCAGATCTGTAGCTTACAAATTGATGAAAGATGTGTTATAGGATTCTTTTTGGTGTTTGTTTTGACATATAGTAGACAATCATAATATATGTTTTTAATTATTTTTCTAAACCATAGAAGGAATTGATTGAGTTATATTCATTTGCATTTATTCTTTCATTAGGTTGGTGAACCTGCCATTCCACCCCTGGTTTCCCTTTGTCTCAAGGCTTTGCTGGTACCAAGTGTCTCCGTTTCTGAGGACATCATCCAAGCAGCACAGATAGATTATGGAAATGCAGCTGTCTGTCTGCTGTTGTCTGAGATTTTGAAAAATGATGAGAGGATACAGCGGCTGTGCCTCCTTGCTGCATTTTTCATTGCTCCTTCACTTGATAGACTATCTGCTCTTCAGAACAGTTACCAAGACTCAAAGGAATCAAATTTTCCAAAACTAACCTCCTACCAACAGCATGATCTTATCAGGTGCATGGACTTCTTCATACCTGTGCATGTATCGTTATCTGAAGATTGGTCATCAGTTTCAAGCACCTTAACAGGATATCTTCGGAAGAGCAAGGTAATGTGCATCTCATTGAGCAAACCATTTGGTGATGTGAGAATGCTGAAGTTTTATGATAAATCTTGGCATCCTGTTCATGAAGACTTCAAGCCATTAGGGGTGGTGAGGGTAAAGGAGGCATTCCATTCTTCAGTAAGATGCCATGAAAACATAGTGCTCTTGTCCTGCAAGCATGAACGCCAAATTGAACCCAAATCAAAGAAGAAGCCTCTTGTTGAAACAAGGAGTCCGCAAGAATGTCCAGAACCTCCAAACGCTAATCCTGTGTTGGATGCTCAAACTGATCAGAAATGGTTACCCTGCTATGTGTTGGATCTCTCGCAAGAAACTTTAACAGAACAGGAATTCATTGATGAGGTCAGTGATGAACAAGTGGAAGATAGGGCTTTTAGCAGAGAATCACCTGCCTCACATAGTCCTGAACCACTGCTCGAAATGCCATCAGTATTACCACTGGGAGGAACATCAGATATGTTTGCTCATACCGGAGAAAGGACGGATATGCAAGAAAAGTCACAAGAATTATTGGAAAATAATGACACAGTGTGTGTTTCAATAGATAAACAGTCCAGATCATCTGATCAAGAATCAACACTTCCAATGCTATCAAGTGTCAATGAAAGAGAAAGTGAATTGATGTTTATAAATGAGGAGGAACAACTGAACCCCCAACAGGGAGTAGAATATGGGAGATTGCATTTGAACAGAAATGACCATGAAAATGTTGATGATGGTATGACATTGCTTAATGATGAACTTCATGTAGATAGCCCCATACCTGTTGATAGAAGTGATAGCAGTGAGGCAGAGACTTTGAATTATGCAGATGAACCAAAGTGCATTTCTAATAGCAATGAGTCTATGAGTTTTGTTGATGAACAGGATTGTAGTTCTAATAATTTAGATGAGGAAGATGTATCATGCTATGATGATGAGGAGGAGGAGGAGGAGGAAGGTCCCCTAGATTTGAGGAAAGTAAAAACAGTTTGTATAATGAATGGAAAAGTGGAAGAAATCAAAGATCCAAACATAATTTCTGATGAATTTGAGAACCAAGACACATTGAATTTGAATGCCAATGATGTACATCCATGTTGTACACAGACAGAACCATTGGACCTTACCAAATCTGTAGTTCAAAGTGCTCTTACTGATAAAGCTAAGGTTGTTCTTGTGAAAGATAAGAAAGCTGAAGAACTGTTGTTAAGGAGACAGTCACAGGATTTCAAAGAAGAGCATGATGATTCTTATTTCTTAAGACCACCAAAAGAAAGGGACAAGAATGATGAAATTCAAATGTGTAGTTTGTCATCAGATCAAGGGTTTGACCTCAGACAAAGAAAATCACATATGAAGACTTCTGTGTGTAGTGTAAAGCTGACATGTTTCATGAAACAAAGAGCCAAGAAACAGAATCCACATAATCTACAGTTATGGAAATTCATGGTTAAAGAGAGAGCCAAGGTTCAAGGAGATGATGAGAGCTATCATCATGAAGTAGATATAGATGTAAAGTCACCAGAAGAAAGTCTGACTGGTTTCTCAGGTGAAAGAGTGCTCCATATTGAAAATTCCTCATCTGAAATGCAGGATGAACAAGATGATGTGGAGGACATACAGATTCTTCATTCAGAAACGAATAGAGAATCAGGAGAAAACTGGACAGATGTGTTCAGTGAGAACAGCATCCCATGGATAGATGGACAGTTAGAACAAGATGAAGGAGAAAAAGAGCCAGAAAGTCCAGCCTGGACTGCAATAACAAGTGTCAATCTAGACAAATCTCCAGAGGATGTTTCATGTGAAGACATGACTAATATCAGAGAGCATGTTACAGAAGAAATACCTATGCTGGATTATGAACCTCAACCTTATCCTTTGAATAGGTTAAGAAATTCAGAGTTGCCAATCTTGACCCCAGAACGTGGACTTGATTTAACAGTGTTACCTACAACAGAGGGCTCTTTGCAGACCTGTGAAAATGCAGGCATTCCTTTACTTCTTGATTGCTATGAGGAAAATCCCCATGTAAATGTGACCACTTACCAGTATGTTGACAATGAGCAAGAAGAATATCAAGATATTGAATACCCTCAAGGTTTAAATGATCTTCCTGGGAGTGCCTTTTGTGAGATTGTTGATCAAAGTTCTGCAGATCACATAGAAACAATAGAAGAAGCAGCATTTAGCAATGAGATAGAAACTTTGGTTTATATACCAGTTGAACCGCTCAATTTCCATCAGGAAGTGCTGCCTGATAGGGAATCTGTTCATTGCACATGTCTTCAAGGGAAAATGGAGAAGATGGCTTCCAAAGAAGATGAACATTCTAATGCCAAAGAATGGCAATGCTTACATGTGATTCAAGAGAAAAGAAGTGAAGATATTACAGGGAGTATTACAAATGGTATAGACATTGGCCTTGATATGCAGGACAAATCATTAGATCACATAGCACACGGTGAAGTCTGTTTCAAGGATACCCTTGAAGGTCACACAGATAGTCGGGATGACCACGTCGTCGTAGTGAGTACAGGAAACAAGATGGGAGATGATGAAAGAGAACATGTTGGTGCATTGTTAGACTATTCAGTTGCTTCAGAAGAGCGGATAGAGATGAATAGACAGACAGAGAGTGAATCAAGCCCAGTTAATGAGATTAACTTGAGATCATTTGCTGCTTCATCAAATCTAGGAGAAAATTTAGTTGTAGATGCCAACTTGTCACTTCCTGAATTACAAGGGATGTCCATGGAGAGACATCGCAGTGACGGGCAACAAGATCGTAATTGGGTGGGGATAACTCATCTTGAGGAAGGTAAACATGTAGGCATTGTGACTAATGATGCATTGTCAGAATCAACAGAGTACAAGACCATTGCTAATCCTTCACATCAAATTGCAGCACAACCGTTTTCTGTGGTTGAAGCTAAAGAAGTTAAATCGCCATTGCTGATACTTGAAACTAAAGCCAAAAATGATTTGTTGTCATCAAGGAAAAGAAAAGCTAGTCAAAGTAGAAATGTCTGGTCTGCATTTTCTACTACACAGGAGTCTCCAAAGATAATAGATAATTCAAACGCTCTTGATACATCAGCTCCTGTAGATCTCAGAGATGAAAAAACACAAAATGGTAATGACTGCATATTCATCACAGATGACTTTGAGCTTAAGAAGAAGTCCATCATTGCTGGAATCAAACTTCGGATTATGAGTCAGAAGGATAAACCTTCAGTGCCAGAGAGTGATTCAAGTACAAAAACAGAACATTTGGTTTCTTCCTCAAAGGAAGACATCTCTCGTCAACACAGAAAGGCTCAATTTAAGAGGTCAGTCTGTTGTGTCAACATTCCATGTAGAATGGATGGAAAAAATGTCAAAGGTAATCCATTTGCTCAATCCGAACAATGGAAATGCATATCAAAGACTTTGGAAAGCAAAGTGGATTCAGTGGATAACATGCGTAATGCAGACCTTGAGCCTAACTCTCTTGATGAAACTAATACATCATTGCATGAGAGCTTATCAGACCCAAGTGCAACTGAAGGACTATCAGAAAGTAAGTTTCCTAGTGGATGGAGTGAATTTAGAATCCCATGGGTAGATGGACAAGTTTCTCATGAAAATCAACCAGAATTAGACAGTCAAGCTTTACTTCCTTTGGAAAGTGAAACAATACCAGATCATGAGAATATCATCACAGATGCAAATGATGTTTCATCAGATATTACAGGAGATCCTAATGTAAATATAACCCAGCCATGTTTGGAAATGCAAGGGATATCTATGAATTATCCAGGTACAAAGGGTGCAGATTCAAGCATGCAAGGGATTACAAGTGTCCATCTGGATCAAAATGGGTGTGTTCCCTGTAATGACATGAGAGTAGTAGAAAATCAAACAGAACACAAAATGGTACAGAAGTCCTTACAACTCAATGAAGTACAATCCAACAATGTGGATGAAGATGCAGCAGTCCAGGTTTTGAGTGAGGAAAAGACAATCTATGAACAAGCTGCAGGAGGAGAAAAATGTGATACACATCTGAGCATGGTGATCAGTGACAAGTCATTTAGTAACTCTTCATGCAGAGATGATGACACCCCTCAACCAGTGGATTCTTGTGAAAAAGAGATTTGTAGTGATGAAACAACTTGCCAGCAGGTAAGACGTGAGCCTTCTAGGAGTAAAGACGTGATCTCTTGCAAAGATGATATGGATTATTCAATGGAAACCACTGATTTCAGAAATGAAAATTCCTGCTCTGAAGAGAGGGAAACAGTCCTAGAAAGAAAGATGGGAGATGTGGAAGACAGTCGCCTACCAAGAAAGAGACACTTCAAGCAGTCTGTTTCCTGTATCAGTATCCCTTGTAACATAGATAGAAATAATGCCACAGTGAGTCCTCGAGCTGAAGCATGGTTCAGAAATATAGAAAGCAGAGATGATTCAAAGAAGTGTGAATACAATGCAGAAGACATCATTCCTGATGTAGATGAAGTTAATGCAGCTGATTGCGTCAATGTGCCAATAAGTGATACATTTTCAACTGAAGCCAAGGGAAATGCTTCAACCTACCAGATGAAAGGGCTATATCTTGAAGCACCTGAGTTATCAATTCAACATCTCGATACCACAACAGATAGTATTTTGTTGCCAGGAGAAGATGTAACCAGCATAGCAAAAAATGTTATGAGAAATGTGACAGCTAAATCCCAGGAGGAAGATTGCGACACTGAAAGCCACTCTGTTGAAAACAAGGAGTCAAAGTTTCAAACTCGGATCAAAGAAGTTGAAGCAAAAGCCAGTACAATGTTAGAGTTAACAGCGATTGGAGAAAGTAGTGATAGTGCAGGAAATATCTCTCAAGATATTGACAACTTATGTTATTCTGATAAATTCTATAATGGTGTAGAGGAAAAGGAGTTGACTGTTCACATCAACAAAGCATTTGAAATTACAGAGAAGAGAAACAAGGAAACAGATAGAAAAGTTAGCGATTCAATTACAGGAATTGTTGATCAGAATAATGAAGATCAAATGAAGAAACTTTCAGGAACAAAAGAGAAAATCATCTGTGATCAGGGGTCCCAAGTTTGTTCCGAAGCAGAAGTTCTTTATCAATCTGAAGGAAATGTGTGTGCCAAAAATAACCAAGTTGTTGAGCAGTGTAATGTTGTCTTTAACAAGGATGCTGTGTTCATAATGGGGAATGGCCAGAGTGACCAGTTGGATGTTGACTCTGAGAGAAGTGTATGTGATGGAATTGTTGATAAACATCTACAAAAATGCACAAATGACTTTCATGTATCCACTGAGGAATGCTCTGCTCTTAAAGAGATTGCATCTGGTAGTGACATAGGGCAAATGGATGAAATTAAAACTGAGAAACGGTGCCAAAAAGAGAAAGGTGAATATTCAGTTAGTGAAATTGCCAAGTCACATGATGATGAAGATACAGTGCCAGGTACAGGTGGACAATCCTCTCAGTTTCAAGAGGAAGTGAATCCATATAATGTGCATCCAGGTGCCAAGCAGACAAGTGAGACACTTCTGAAACAAGAATTAGAAGACATTGATTTTTGCCGAATAAATGCAGCAGAACAGTCAGATGTGAAGGAGCAGAATGGAGAAAATAGTGGAGCTCTTGGAGTTGAGGAAAAACCAAGTTTCAAAACATCAGTCCACAACTCTGACCATCACATAGGGAGGGATCTGAAAAGTGAATTGAATGTGTTTGAACCAGTAAGACGAAATACAGATGTAACGATCAATGAACAAGAACCTATTGGGAAGGTAGCAGAAAAATGTAAGAGACCTTGCAAAAAATTTATCTCAGGAAATTGTAAAAATGAGTTATCAAATAACTCACCATTGTTTAAGAAGAGAGATGCCATGTATGGTTTGACATATAGTAAGACAAAATCATCTGCTGGCCAGACTAGAAGTCAGTCACCATCCATACAATATTTCAATTCCAAGAAAACAGGAAAGGAATCCTCAAAAGTGGACATTCAGGTGTGTCCAAACACCTCCTATAAATTCATCTCAAAGAAATCAATGAAACGATCTTGTAGACAACAACCTTGTGATAAAGACAAAAGAATAAACAAACTACTTCCCATCAGACGCTTTGCATCGAGGAAAGCTGGTACAGAAACTCCACCTCATAGAGAGTCATCAAGTAAATGTCCTGTACAGGTTTCCAACAAATTCATCTCAAAGAAACCATGTGAAGCTGCTTCAAAGCAGGTGATGTGTGACAGGGTTACTCGGAATACAGTTAAAACCTCAAATGCGCCAGTACGTCAAACTGTGAAACAGTCAAGCTTAGATTCACATGCATGCAACAAACTATCTCACCTACCTCTTCCATTAAAATCAACAGCAAACGAGGGAAGATCCTCTACTTTGAGAATGTCTGTAAAGTCTTCCTCCTGTAAACCCCAGAAACGTTCATGCTCTGAAACTTCTCCCCCACCGAAAGTCATGAAACTCTCTTCCACTCGTCCTACACTTGTAACTTCAACCAAAAATCCTACACAAAAGCATTCATCCACTTCTAGGAAGTCAGTAAGGCAGGTGTCAAAAAAAGCCTGCTTAGCATCATGTGGTGTGACTACCAGAAAACGGATGAAAATGGAGGGCAACAAAAAGAGGAAATGATATTGTGACAAGCACTAATCTACCTTTTTTTTTGCTAGAATTTGTATGTTTTGATATGGGTTTTTATGCAATATATTTATGTGTCAAAGTTTTCCTTACATAAGAACTGAGTAGATATGCGCATCCCTTTCAGCTTGTATAAGAGTAAAAAGCATGCAGAGAGAGCATGCTAAATACAAGTTATCACTGTTATTATCATCATCATCAACCAACATCATCATCTTCATCATCAATCATTGTCATCGTAAGTTCTTTATGTATTTGAAGTCATGTCAGAAGTATTTTTTTCAGTACCTTTCCAATATTCATACTGAATATTCCTTATTTATTTTCTACAGGCTGACAGACAAGTCAATGAAAAAACTTAGATTTTTTTTCAGAGAGGCTGAGTGATGTATTGAGAACTGTAATAACAGTAATACTAAAACTATATTTATGCCAACTCAATTAAATGAAAACTCATGTTAATTTTAGGTTACGTAATTTGTTGATTTATCCTCCATAAAGAGTGTAGAAAATATTTTCATTACCTCAAAGTTTTAACCAGCTGAAAGCTCAACTCAAAGTCTTTTAAAGGCATGGTCACACCGCGCGAGCGTTGTTGGAGCGGAGAGGAAAAAAATCATCACCGCTCGCTCCCGTTCACCATTTTCGATTTCGATTGTTTTTATTTTGTTTTCGATTTTTGTTTTTGATTTTTTTCCCCAATTTTGTGAGTGAAATTCGACCCCCTCTCCCTACCGCTCCATGACCGCTCCAACAACGCCCGGGCGGTGTGACCAGGCCTTAAGATTTTGGCATGTGCAAGTATTTACTATTCAAACAGAATTCAGGAACAACTCCCAGTTCTGATTCAGGAACAACTCCTTTATTGGCGTGTGTCATATCTCTTATTATTCAAAGTAGCCTATTGTGCATTACAAATTGTCATTTTTTTAAATTGTAAATGTGCATGGATATTTGAATAATCTTTTTATTACATTTCTCTTTCCTTTTTTGTGTTGAGATTTCATGATACTGTAACTTTGCCTGAGCATTTATAATTTCAGAGGGAATTGGCAATTTTGGTTTATAATTCAGTGGTATTTCACTTAAGTTCAGAGTTTACAGTTTTAATCCATACTTCCATGGAGTGTTTGGTTTCTGCCATTTTTTCAATATTCATGAAAAAGTGTAATGTGATATACCAAAGAATCACATTCCATTTTTCTTATTCATACCAGTAATTCAATAATGTGGGAAACATTGATCACTGCAGAATTAAATCTGTACTTTGTGGATTGTTTGGCAACAGGCAATTTTATAAAAAGATTGGTCAGTTTACCTAGGGTTAAATCAATGATACCAGTATTATATACATGTGAAAAGTTGGTACCTTCATGTAAGAAATATGCTTTTGTTATCCTTGTAGTTGCCTCAACTGTGTTGTTACCTTTCTCCTATTCATACATTGATCTTATTCAATTTTTGCACATTTGATTTTCGGGATATTCATTAATATTTGTTTCTATATTGCTGACAAAAAATTTATTGATCAAATTTCATTGATTGCTGAAATTGTTTGCTCATTGATCTAAGCAACATGAGAGGAACTACAGTATATGAAAACGAGATGTACATGTATGTAAAATGGGCTATTTGACATGTGTGTTAATGGGATACTTGTAGGAGAAAAATAGTGATGACATCTACAGACACAGTAGATGTACAATTTATGCATGAAGATAAATTTAATATGGGGGGGGCATCTAAATCTTTTGTGTAGTCTTTTCCAGGGGGGAGGGACACTTACATTGACGAGTGGATACCATGCGGCCACCCCAAAATAAGGATGTTTTTTTTCAAGACAGCACATTACGTATGTCAGGTAATAAGGGTGTTAAAACACTAAAATAGTGAAAAAAGGGTATCCTTTTCGCTCGGAAAGCTACGTATTCAGGGTCAAATTTTCGAGAGTAAGAAAAGTATGAAAATGTTTTATAAAAGATGTACTTTTTGCCCCACCAGTCAACACTAAGGTCCGTATTCTGAAGTCGGTTTTAACTTAAAACTCAGGTTTAAAGTTGTGGTTTAAGTATGGACAGCCAATTGTTACATTAATCACTAACAGTAGAGATGCCATATTTCAGCCCATTTGTCTCTAAAATCATTCGTAATTGTCTAGGATTGGTAAATAATTGTCTTCACCATCGATGAATCAGGAAAGAGCACAGTAACATAAGAAACATACAACTTAAAAAAAAGTTAAACCTGCTATCAGAATACGGGCCTACGTGTTCAGAGTCCGATTTGGGCAAGATGGGGCTGTACTAAACCTAATGATGTAGGTAAAGGTAAAACCTACAACCAAAGTCTGTGACATATAACAATTAAAATATCACTGTTCTTGTTTAGGGGTTCAACTTAGAGAATACTTGCCAAGGGTATCGTTTTGCTGCAATACAATTTAAGGGTAGGGTTTCACATGCCAATACTTGCATTTTCAGAATATGATGCAGTATTTGGTACCCTGGGGTACCAAATAATAATCCGCCATTTTGTTGAATTATTTATTTTATTTTTTGCGCTGTACCCTGGGTTACCAAAAAATGTGTACAAGTATATTTTAATGTTTTGTACTGATTTTTTTTTCTTTTTAGTGATCTTATGTAACAATTAATGCATGCAAATGATAATTTTATTCTAAATTCTTTAGTATAACATAATTTGTTTACTATTATTGGCATTAGATTGTATCAAAGAAAGGAAATAGGCGTTGTGATCATTGTCCCCATTCATTGTCATGATTGTCGCACCGATCGTACGACTGTGATCACCATGACAACAATGTAACTACACTATTACAACACGAGATTGCGCTGCACAACGCTGTACCCCGGGGTACTACGGTACCCCGGTGTACGTCGTGGTGCATCATATGGAAAATACTTGCTTAGGGTGCTTTTCGAGACTCCATGGTCGCGCATGGTATCGACTCATCATTGCATTAAGACATTAGAAATCGAAAGTTTTAAGTCAGCATTTCTAAATGATAAATTAAGTTTGATTCCTATTTATTTACAGATTTAGTGTTTTTTATTATTCGATTTCAGTTTTGAGTAGATGCATGATAATCGCATTTGAAATAAATTAATACCCTTTTCATAAACCTATCCTCCAATTAGCCGCCTAAGAGTAATGTGGATAATTCAATAAAACTTGCGTTCATAAACTATTTTTATGAGCGCCCGTCCTGAAAAAGGAGGATAATCATCATGGCAACTGGACATGCCCCCTCAGCCTCCGATGCGGTTGTGTTGGAAAAGGGTGACCTTGTGACCGCACCATGGCAATTATCCGCATTATTTGGAAATGCGTTCATAAACTCAAAATCTTGTCCCGATGCTGCTATTATGCGGATAATAGCAGCATCAAAATAATGCGGATAACTCTGGTCCTCCTCCAATTTTACGACCATATTATGCTGCTATTAGCCGCATAATTGGGTTTATGAAAGGGGTATAAGAATATATATAATCACAAATAATTTAGTAAATGCCTCAAATAAAATAGATTTTAAAAAGAGCGTAGCTCTAAAAAATGAAAGGTTAAGTCACACTCTTCGTTAGTGCCCATGGTGTGACCCCCAGAATTAAACAGTAGTGAAAAACATATCTGTTCATGGACAAAAATTGTGACTTAACATTTCATTTTTGAGAGCTACCCTCCTTTTAAAATCTACGGTTTTATTTCTATGGCATTTAGTAAACCAATTGCGATTATTTTATTCCATAATGTAGAGCATGTCCAAGAGGGATTTTTTGTGAGGAGTTTACAGATTTCTTAGATAATTGTACCTTTTTATAAGCAAGTTGCTTTAAGGTGCGCCTGTACTGAAATTTCCTTTGCTCTTCAATTTTGTCATAACTATTTCTTTGTCTGGTAATTTGATACCTAAAACAATGCCAAAGAGAAGGCATTTGGAAGATAAATTCAGATTACAATTATATACCTTGGTATAATGAATATTTATTTGACTTATTTTTCTATTCATGTTTTTTTTTCAAATGTTCTAGCAGTTGATACTTTAACTGAACTCTGAAACCTGTTCAGTTGTTAAGGTGTTCCACCTTAAGTGATAAACATTGGTGATTGTATTCATGTGACTGATTTTGTAATTTGTAAAAACTTGGAAATTTAACATACATATAGTTCCTTGCCAGTGCATTCCAGGTTTTTGGAAAAGATTTTCTTGCAATAAATCTGTGTACAAAATGCACCTTAACTGTAAATGATATCTCTCATTCATGTCTCACAAAGTTCAGTAGAGATCTAGTGATCACATTTCCTGTAACTGGTCTGTGGTTTCCTGGGGGGGGTTACTTAGTATAAATGTATGATACATATGTGCCGCGGTTGAGACCCCCCATTTTCAGCCTAAATTTCCCTTCCACAGCATCACCAATTTAGAAAGCCATAGAAATTTCCATCTTTTCCCCATTCCGGAGACCCACAAATTTGTGATTTCTCGATCCAGTGACCACTCATACTCGATGCAGTATGATGGCAAGTTGCCATTGACTGCGTGACCTAGCTAAGCAGTGATTTGAAGACTGCTGATTGGTTCATCGCACAGAAACATGAAAAATTTCATGCAACGCTCCGAAACATATAACTTTTGCCGAAGCAGCACATAGGTATCATTTTATAATTTGAGTACCCCCCCATGCATGTCGATGTTGTTAAAGGTCATCTCCTCGGGATCAAAAGGTTGACTGATATGAGGTCATCATAAGATGCAGCTTTGAAATCTATTAAAAGCTTGGTCCCACTGCACCTACATGTACAGGTGCAGAGAGGATGTAAACAGAAAAGAATCATGCCATCAGTTGTGTACTCTTTGCATACGCTCTATATCCATTGAGCATCCGTCCACTGTGATTTCATTGTTCGCCCATTTTGTCCATTGTCTGAAGCGGATGAAAACAGATGGAGCCACCCCGAAATTTTGCATGTCCGCTGTATCTGTTATGAATACGTCTGTCAGCTAGTGGACCAGGCCTTAAGGTACCTTACATAAGAGTGTGAGTGATCAAAAGGATATCAACTCTGCAGAAATATGTATATTCATATTTAGAGGACATGAATTGAAAGGGTATATGGATTTTCAATGATGGTGCTGTTGCTTTCCATGCTTATACAGCCTATTTCTTGTAAGCTTATGATGAGAAATCTTGGTACATTTGCCCCTGCCCCCCCCAAAAAAAAATGAGTTTTTAGAGCATATCATATCATTATTTAATTTCCAGAACAGTTGCATCAGTTTCCTTCTGCAAAATAATGGGGAAGTTTGTTTGGAGTCGAAAGATAACACTTTATCACCAGCAAATTCGGGACAAAAACAAGATTCATTTATTGACTTTCAGAGGCATGATAATATGTAATAAATGTATAAAAAAACAACCAAGAAGAATGAAGCAAACTTCGAGAATTTGACTATTTCTGAATTAAATACATGTATGTCATTTCAACATTTACATAATTTATGTGTACATAGGTTTTTATAACAGCTTTATGTGGCATAATTCCACTTAAATATAATGCCTATTACTTTGCTTAAGTAAATCAGAAGTGTACAACAATCTTTTCTTATAGGTCAAAGAAAAGCAAGCAATTCAAAATATTCAATTCATGTGTTACATAATACATGCACCACCATAATCGTAACGATGAGGCCTGTGGATTGGCCAAATATTTGAGGCTAAGGGCACAGATATATGAATGGTGAATCTCAAGCGCAGGAATAATGGTGATAATAGTAGATCTACATGTATAACTGTGATCCCTGGAAAACTAATGCATGGTGTGTTTGGTTGATCTTTCAGGATTAATGTACAGGTGCGACATCAAAATTGGTGCACAACTTTTGCACATGTATTACAAAACGCACAGATTGTTTGTAAAACGAGTTTGATTCATAAATGATAGTGGAGAGTTGGGCCTTTTCTACTAAAAATTTAGGACATCTGCAGGAAAGAACACCTATTTTCATTTAAATATGCTTTCTATGAAATTTGCCCATATTCTTGAAAGAGAAATGCCATTAATGATTTAAGTATTGCTAAATTGAATGGATATTTATAGACCTAAGATTCACAACTTTTGATGTAAAATCACTACATTGACCCAATATTTGAAAGCTCTGAAGATCTAACAGAAAACACAACTCTGTGTTTGTAAAGCCAGGAAGCTTAAATGTTATGTGCATTTGGTTTTTTTTTTTCAACTTTTTAAGCAATACAGAATTGATAAATGTGACCCAATCAATTATACAAAAGTATTTTAATATTTCAGATATTCCTGCAAAAATTCCCAGACATGTACTTGCAATCCACCTTTTATGAAGACCACTTGCATACCATGGGAAGAGGTGGTCAATCAAATATATTTCTTCTTGAATAGTTGCTGGTACAATGTTTTATAACAGTTTCATTAACATTCAGTGACATCAATTTCTTGAGAAATTAAAACTTTGTGACATACACCTATATATCAATACAGACATGACAGTGTCCACTTTCATTTTTTTTGGGGGGGTACCAATTGGATCGAATATGAATTCTAGACCTTGTCTACATTCTGGAGCTTGATTCCATTAAATCTCAACTGGAAATTCACTAATGCAATTTAGTTTCTTGAAGGTGTACACATTGACTTTTAAAAATGAAGCCCCCCCCCTTCCCTCCCCGAAAAATGATGGAAACACAAGTATGTCATCTCTTCAAGATCATTTTGCTATTAGATTTAAAGCCAAACCTGGATAGCTGCAATGAGTAATCATTTTTGATAGAAAATTTTGAAATGAAGGCAACTTGTTATTATAGTGAAATAAAAAACTATCACTGATACTGTATAAAAAGTAAACAAGGGCATGTTAAATAATGGAGAAAATTCCTGTCTAATAACAGTGTCTTGCTTTTTCTGCCATTTCTGAGCAATTACTCATTTCTATCAGAATCATTTGGTACATGTTTACTAACACATTCTGGTAAATTTCTTGAATTAGTTGAGTTCTGTGAATACTTCAAATGGAATTAATCTTTAAAAGAAATATAAAAAATTCATGCAGTCTAATCAAGCTCACTGAAATGACGCAAAGGGCAAGAAAAATAAGTATCAAAATGCACATGTATCCTTTCAGAAAGGCAAGTTTTAGGGTGTGTTTTTTTTTTTCAATTTACAGAATTTCTCAATTTCTTTTCAAAATGCAAGGTCTCTTTGTGAACTCAATGTACATTGAGCCTAACAAAATGTACCTCGATTAAACAATTCTGATAATTTTGTTGAATTGTATAAAGATATGCTCCCAAAACCTGCCATTTTGTCATCGGAAGTAAACTGACACTTTGGAACAATTCATTTTTAAATTGATTTTGATAATCGATATTGCTCCTCTTCCCCTCTTTCAGCAAAAATTGATTTACCCTTTTGATTTTTTAAATGTTTATGGTATTCCATAGTTCAGGTCAAACCAACTCATTTTAAAGGCAGGGAAGATGATGAAATCTACAAATGCCTCGGAATAACTGTGCATTGTTGTAGTGCATAAAAACTTGTAAAAGCATGAAAGAAATACTTATTGTTGTATTGAATTCCTTGTTGCGAAAAGTGGAAGATATTTATCAGTTCTTGGTCCAAAGGAAATATATTGCAAGAAATATAAATAAAATGTTACACAAAATACTCCTTTCCAATGAAAAAGATATTTTCTTATCAATGCAGATTCAAAGTAATTAAATACATATCATACTCAAATGTCAGAATATTATAGCATTTATTTTGAATTTATGAAATGGAGAAATGTGTTATTACTACAAGCAATACATAAGAGGATAGGGCATTTGACAATCTCAGAAAAAATGCAAGTAATTTAACTTGGTTCAAAACCAATTTTCAACTAATTCTAATATATCTTCTTTCATGAAAAGTATACTGAGAGGTGAAATTGATACATATCTAATTGACTAGGTGATGATTTCATAGGTTTTCTTGATAAATTAGCACCATACTCTTGATGCAATCTTAATAAAATCATAGACGATAATAAGAATTGGTAATGTGATGTAAAGATCTTGTATCATAGATTACAGGGAAATCACTTGTTTTATTCAAAGGCCACTCCCACCCTAACCAAAAGTGTTTTTTTAATGAAATAGAGGGAAATCAAGCGATCATAGTATGAAGCTATAATTTCAATCTAAAATGGAGATAAAAATGAAATCACTGTTTTTCCTATTTGCCAATCACAGGCAGTATTAATCTGATGGCATCTCTCAATCTCTATTTCTCTTGTATGCATGGGTATGTTAATTTAATGCCATTTATGTAAAACTGTTTCATCTCTAAAGAATCATAAATCATAATAAATTCATTACTGTGATATGTTGAGAATCCTCTTTATTATAAAAACAGTAAAAATTGCATATTTTGTATGTCATATAATAGAATAAAATAAATTGAGAGTATGGGATATCATTGTTTCCTTATTTCCTAACTGTTGTGAAAATGAGCAAAAATTAAAATGCCACAACTGTCTTAATGTAGAGTGACTTCAATCAATTATTCAGTGTTGGGCTTGTTTGTCACTATGTATTCAGATCAACAATGACCTATGAAGTGATGTCCTAACCGAATCATCATTTATTTAGTTTATCTTGAAGAAAAAGAGGCAACAACCCAGAAGCGACTACACAGTATCAAAGGGAAGACCATTCTAATGAATAGTGATATGGCGGCCATGCTTTTTATTCTTCACTTTGCAGAACACTCGGCTTGAAGATTTGTCCCCCAGCCACCAAAATACACTTCCCACTGAAATATAAAAAAAATAAATGGATTAATTTTATACGGTTAAGAATGTTCCATTATGTTTGACCTGTGCACAAGCATTTCTAGCTTATACAACTTTAAATAAAGGTTAGGACTTTATGCGACTGTTTAGAAAAAAACACATGGTTAGAAAGACCAAGACAATTGCTTGACATAGGTATCAGAGAAGATATCGCAAAATAGCTGAATGCTTGAAATTTTGGTTTGAGTGGTTTAGATTTTCCCTGTACAAAAACGCCATAGGGGATACAACAACCCTGACCGTGATTTCAGTGCATGCAAAACGTATCGCTCTTTCATGTGCAAAGTCAATGCAGTGCAGATACAGTTTGGCTGGCTGTGCATTCGCACATTAAATGCCTGCAGCTGTTTTTTGCTTTGCTACAGTGCACATTTACAATGGGATTTGCATATTTTATCAAGTTAGTATGGCATTGCTGAGAAAATCCCTAAATATCTTGGAAACTAAAATAAATTGCTAACTAGAAATTTTGATTATGTAATAGGGCTTGTACTTTCATTTTCTGCAAAAATCTCAAAATCAAGTTTTTGAACAAAATGGTTCTGATGAACGCGGAAAATATATGCAAGTAGAATTTAAGTGAACATTAACAATTGTTTTAATTGATATCTGAGTGATATCATATATTTGAAGAAAAAAAGGGGAAAATTCTGAAATAATGTTCAAAAACTAAAATTATATGAAATATAAGGATTAATTAGCACTATAAGCACATTGATCCAAAGACAGCTCACTTGTCTTCTTTATCAATACCTAAAACAATATAATCTGATAAATTTTTATCGTAACAAAAATAAGATAAAAGGTTATCATCTGTACTGAGTCAACACAGCACCTGTTGTAATAAATACAAATAGTTTACAAATATAACAAGGATACAGAAATTTCTTCATATTGACATAATGTGGAAGAAAACTTCAAGAATTGGTCGTTAAGTGGCAACAGAATTTGAAAAATGTTGGTCTCAAATCAATGCAATAATTCTGATATAACATCTTTAAGTGCATATAAAGACAAGATAAGAATAAATATGACTGACTCCTTGAATAATTACAATTTTCTATTCTAAATAAGATTTGGTAAACCCTTATTCTTGATGTATCAAAAACTCTACATGTATACAACAAAACAAATCAATTGTATTCTGGACATTACTATCTAATGTGAATAAAAATAATAATCTAAGTTTTTAGCTTACCCAAAGCAAACAAGTAAACAGGGCAGGTATTCTGTGAATAATATATTATCAATCTTGAAATTAAAATAATTCTAAATAAATGGTGTGCAAATGCTGGCATCATATTAATTTGCACATTGCATTCTGTTTCATGGAGATATATTTTTTTTGCATTTCTATGTGAAAATTACAGATGCAACAATCAAAATCAGAACAGAATTTCCAGAATATTAGCCTTTGCTTTTGAGTGGCATTTTTTCAGACAAACATTGCAGGCAATTTCTTATCATATGATATTCTTACCTTGGTTATTGACATTCTGCTTCCAGGTAAAGTGGTTTTTAATGAATGATTTTTATATTGCAACAGTTATTGAATGATTCGGTTTGACCTCAATTTCAGCAGTGCACATAAAATATATGTCAAGTTTAGTAGTTAAAATTCAACACTTAAAACCCAATTTTTTTTTTAATTTGTAGGTTTTGCCTGAACTTCAAATTGAAACACTTATTTGCATGGATGATCTTCATTCCGAAGGAATATAATCTTTTCAAAATATTTTTGCCAGATGCAAAACTTGATACCGCATACTATAGTACCCTGTGATTTAAAAGGTATGAACCAAAACAGCAACTAATACCTGACATAGCAAGAAATTCAACTAGACAACCACTATTTCTTTCAGACTAGACACACACTAACACATGAGGCACATTGACTTTCACATTGTCATCTCAGATGAGAGCCAATAAAACACTTGAGGCAGGAAAGACATTTAGTCGCCAACAAACAATCTTTTTACTGGTAACTTGATTGATCAGCAAACAGTTCAGTTTACACAGGCAGTCACTGAGCACTTCTTACATATATTACATGAAATTGTTCAACATAAACCACTGATGAAGGTGGGTTGAATATACAATGTTTGTGATTTTTAAATCTCAATGAAAATTGCAATTATATTGCAAATATTACATTTACATTCACAAATATTTCTTATACTTTGAAAATTGAAATCAAGTATTCTGAATATTAATGTAAACATCTTCTGATTATTTGCTTTGAGAAAAGCTGTTTCTATAGAGAGATTTTAATATGTGAAAATCTTATTCAAAGCAAAAGAAAGATGCTATCAACTGCACACACTTGCTATTTCCTTGTGGAACATGTTAAATTCATTACAAAAGCACTAAAATGAATAAAGTGACAATACAAAAGTTAAATATTAAGATTGCTATTCTGGTTATTTTTGCAGTGTTATATATTTCCCCAATCTATTTATGTATTTATTTTCCAAAATATTGCAAGACTACCACATGTAGCTCAAGTCCTACAGGAAAACATAATAATTTAAATTGAAATGAAATAATGTAAGCTCTATAGAAAAGTAGATGAAAAAAGAGCATGGAGACGGTATGTAAGAAAGAATCTGAGAAAGAGAAAGGGAGAAATAAAGAAGTAAAGAGAATAAGGGGAAGGATATAAATAAACTTTTAAATTTTCAAAAATATAATTCATGACAACTTGGCTTCCAGACATGGCTTATAATTTGTATTGTTTTAAATTAACCCACCTCACCCACAACCATCAGGTGACTTCAAGTATGGTGTTTGTTCTTGGTGTTAAGAGCATGAAAAGGATGCTGACCAAGCTCAAAGGATTAAGAAGAATGATACAGATCACATTATTGATAGCTCATGACATCATGCTTCTGCGGTACGTGTG
Organism: Lytechinus variegatus; assembly: GCF_018143015.1. Taxonomy (NCBI): domain Eukaryota; kingdom Metazoa; phylum Echinodermata; class Echinoidea; order Temnopleuroida; family Toxopneustidae; genus Lytechinus; species Lytechinus variegatus. Next base: position 23,974,029 of record NC_054742.1, on the reverse strand, counting down.
CTCCTGATCATCTTAACTTTGCGCGAGAAATCTTGGTGACGAGATTGAAATCTGGGAGACCTTGCAGTAAAATCTCCTCATAGAGAATGCAAAGGCTAAAGTCACTTGAAGAACTTCACAGAACAAATATTTCTCATTAAAATAAATAAAGCTTTGCTGATTTGCACCCATTTTCTGTAAAAATTGCCTGTTAGTGAGCTCACCAACTGAGGTCAATAAATCACTAGCATCAGTTCAAGTATAGTGTGGTGGCTGGAGTTGTCACATCACCAACATTGCCGTACTTGAAATCATCCATTGTATTGTTTGCAAGTTAATTGGAAAAATCCATTCACATTTGGTATAATGCCTGCTTGGTCTTATCTCAGATTTAATCCAAATTAGACTTCTACCATATTGTCTAAAAGACTAAATGGTCATGAATTCAAACATAGGAAATTTACATAAAATACCAACAAGACTTTAAATGAAAAGTATTCCACAGCAAATATTAGTAAACCATGGATTAATGGACTATCAATTGGCATTAGACCAAAGTATCTGAAGATCTAATGGCCCAATTTCACATAAGTGGTTTTGAATTCATAATCTGAAACATACTTTGTCATGCATTAATTACACTAATTGCAGTGTTTATTTAAAAAAAAGGCCAGCAAAAGCGTGCGTTTGTTAGAACATGCTAACTTTACGCTTGTTCATAAGGTTACAGCATTAATAAGCCCACTGTTGATGTTAATCAACTTATGTGAATAGTTGGTTCGATAATGCACATACCTTAGTAATAAACAAGACAAAAAGCACATTCATTATTGGATAGCCATATGCCGAGTAATCAATGCATGAAATCTGCATAAAATGGTGTCAGACCATGGATTCAAAGTCACATTTGTGAATTGGTGTCAAAGGGTAATAGCTACATAGACAAATTGGTAGTAAACCAGATAACATCCTTCAAACCTTGCGATAGCACAAACTTCAGAGTGCTTATAAAATTTACTAATAAATATCCTTTCGGTTCAATCAGATGCAATGATTTCAGTAGCCTATAACGGTTCTAAGTAAAAAATCACTGATGAATTACTTCATGAAATGCTCTCCTTGTATCCGACTCCGACAGTGCTTGTAGATCAAGCTTTACATTCAATAAAGTCAGTTTATCCAAAGCTATCCCCAAACCATCTTTATAAGACTCTCTGACAGACTTATCACAACTACGTCTTTGACATTGTCTGAAGATGTCGCTTGTTGACTCAAAAAGATATCAGCCATGAAAACAGATATTCTGCAGTATGAATGGTGCTCAACAGTATCTAAATGAATTCAGTCTTTCGATAGACTGGCTCATGCTAGAACAATCCCTATGCTCCCTAGAACATGTTTTTCTGCATCATTAACATGGACAGCAAAGTCTCGATGACACTCGTGCTTGGAGAATTCTACCAAGAAGTCTGTTAAGAATGTCTGGAAGGGAAAAATCAACGATAAAGATAATCTTTTATTGCAATACAAATCAAAAGTTGATCAGACTGAGAAGAAATGAGAACAAAGGACTAGTTTTATAATTCAGGTTGACATTGGTATGTGATTAAAGGTTATTATCAACTGCAACAGGGAAATAAAACACCTTTTTTTAATTGAACATGATGGCCACTATTTTTTTCTGTTCATTATCACTTGGAAAGTGTTTACCGTTAATTGCAACATAGCATATATACCCCATTTGCATCAATATACTTACCGCTATCCACATGATCATATTCAAATATTTCAGATCTTACCTGTAAATCTACTTGATTAAGAGGATCTTGTAATGCATCAGGATCATCCTCATCATCTGGATCATCATCATCAAAACAATCATAACCTAAACAAAGAGAAAGATAAATAATAGAATTTTCAGGGCATTAGTCTATTGCCCTATTGCATAAATCTTTTTGTTTAAATGTAACCCGGTGAAACTCAAAGACAACTCGATTTTCAGCCAAACAGAAGCCCACATAAAGGACTTAAGCTGACTTTCATTTTTTTGTTCCAATTCCAAATTTATGCAAAAATCTCAAGAAAGGACAACCCAATTACTTTTGAAAAAGAGGTTACCTGTTATCCTATAATGCATTTAAAGTTGGCACAGATAATCTTGAAAATTCTCTTTGTAAAAGAGGAACAGATTGTGTTAAGCATACAAGCAATAAGATCAAAGTAGCAGGTAATATACAGTATAATGAATGGCTCGTGTAGAGTGCACAATTTGAAGGTAAATCCTTGGCATATTAAGCAATCAATGTTAGTGAGAGTTACCTGGGTAGGCATCAGCAAACTCTGAAAGCTGTCCAGCTAGACCATGTTCATTGATCATCACATCATCATCCTCTTCATCATCTTCTTCATCTTCCCAACCATCATCCTAGTCAAAGAGAGAAAGCAATTTGATGCTTTATCACAAACAATGATGACATCTGAACTGAGTGTTTATTTCAAGGAGCCAAGAATTCCTCAACATCTGGCATTAAACAGAGATAATGGTAGTACCTATACACAGATTGGCAACATTACTCTGCTCTCAAATCACATGACTTTATGAAATGTCCAAGATAAGACATGAACCATTCTTCTTTGGATCGATACAAAGTTCTTCCATGAGAGTGTATCATTAACATCTGTTGTCTGATGAGATCTCCACTACTTCCTAGATTTTGATTGGCTGAGTAACTCAAGTGTCTGACAATTACTATGGTAACTGTCAGATAAAACAGACATTGTCTGATAAAATATATCATATATCCTTGCACAACATGATTCCCAGATGTCAAGATTAGTTTTTAAGCATAACAACTTATATATTCAATTTACTGATAAATTAAAATGAATAAAATAATTTATTTGCAAGATAAGTCTAAGCTCTAAAGCTACATGTAATGTTACTGAATTATGACATTTGATGGCTGGGAGCAGAACTGCCAAAAAAATTATTTTTAGATTTTATAAAACAGAGCCCAGAAAATGTCAATTTCAAGACAATCTCATATAACAAGTGAAAAGTTTTTAGTATACCTCGACACAATACACATCAAATCATAGAAAAGTATCTGGATCGGTCATATGATAAATAAAGTATTAATAGTATCAGTTGACTGCTTAACATTTTAGCTAATGATAAAGCTTACAATTTTTACCAAGTAATAGCTAAATTCTTCATCTTAATTTGCAAATCTCAGAAGTTTTATGAGGAACAGTCTCACAACCAAGAATCATATCAGACAGTATATTGAGTTACAATAGAAAAATAAATGACCTCTAGATCCTCTCCTCCTGCCGATGCTTGTCTCGATGTTGTTGTTTCCATGGCATTAGATAACTCATTGATCAACAGCTTGTAAATTTTGACATGGATTGGTATAGAAGTCCACTGCTCAGGCACTAAAAGCAATTACCAATCAAAACAAATGATTCATGTTAAATATGTGATCTATATATTACACCTCTAGGCAAGATATTATTGATACAATTTACAATATTTTTTTGTTGGTATATTGCTATTTCACAAAAGGTGCCATTTTAATCATTGAACAACTAAAAATACATCTTGGTTGCTTGACAGTGAATGGTTTCTGTTAGCATTGATTAAATTAACATTACTTGACTAAGACTGCACTTTTACCAGGTGCCCAACTGACAGTTGTCAACTTCTTCATCGAGTAACAAATTGTTTTAAATCCTGCTTTGTTGATATGCTAAAGATTGTGAAATTCTATGAACAAACAATATGAAACCTAGTATTCCATAGAAATATGGACTAAAATACCTATTAAGTCTGAAGGATACCTGGATTATCAAATTATGAATTCATAAAGCTTTGGTAAATAACAAATGGGGAAATTCTGGCGTTCTCATCCAATAGAAAAAAAAGCAAACTCACTCTGAAATAAAGTACCTTAAAATTAAGTTGAATGTCAACAGAATATTACACTTATATCCAGTGTTCTCGCCAGTGTATAATACGCATGGTTCAAACACCATGCGTGCGGAAATGGAGACCAAGTGGAACCATGCGTAAAATTTCAGCGACATGCGTGGCAACATGCGTGGAAAAATTAAATGGAAATATTCAGAAAAAAATAATACACTCCATGAACTCATCTTAGTGATATCAACTTCATTTATCGGGTTGCGCCGAAGTCCCACCAACTTAAGACCACTTACAGGCCTACTACGGCTAGGAAAGTGGCAAGGCGCCCAGCTAGCTCGCGGCTGCTATTGCGGGCATATTCCCCCGTTTGCCCCGCACATCACACCGGCTATGCTCCATGGTGAAACGTCAGATCAAAGACTCACACAAAACTTACATGTCGATCTACACACCATTACGTTGTTTGGTGTTGGAAGTGCTGGTAGAGAATATAAAATGAACTTTTGCCAGCACGCACAGAACTTGCATGCACAACACGCGCAAAATAATTGCAAGACAAGTGGTGATCAACTAGGTGCATGCACGATACGCGCGCGCTATATAGACGATCGACGGACATGTTTTGCAGATCCAGCCTAAATCTAGAAACACGACAAAGCCCTTTGACTTCTCATGTCTGGTCCGACCAGGGCCCGACTCTTTTTTTTTTTTTCTCGAAGATATTTACAATTCATAAGCTGGAAAGCTGCATTTCTCTTTCTTTGGACTGAACGGCAAGTATCTGTGCATTTGTGTGGGCTTAAAAATACGCCACAATGGGGCTTCCTTAGCGTCTCTATTTGATGAAAAGGTCGTCGCTTCCGCGCTCCGCAAGATAGGGGTGAACCCCTCCCGCACCCACCCCCCAGGAGTGGCAGCACAAGTCCCCGACATGGGTGAATTTTTTTCTGGCGAGAACGCTGCTTATATCTCATATCTTTTTTTTTTCTAATTATGTTTATTTTCTTTTTATGTCTAAGAATTCCCTCTCAGACCTTTATTTGTTACGCACACTTTTCTTAAAACAACAGTACGGAACTGTGCCTTACTATGCATTATACATTCAAGTAGCTACTTCTGCAGTAAAGAAGAAGAAATGATTGCTTACTCTGAGCAGCTTTTGACCTTGTTCTGATACCCTCGCCCGGTGTGAAGACTTGATCTCCTCGAACCATGATACCATGTAGTCTTGAATCATTAGTATTGATTGCATGGTCTAAGAGCTTAGCTAATGCCATTATACTGAAAGAAAAAACAATTCACATTTTAGATCCCTTGTTTCATTGAGTTATGGACCATTTGGAACACAATTCACAGATAATATTTGTCTATGATGCAAAGAACAATCATTTGAACCATGCCAATTTTATCAAAGAGAGATGATCAGAAACGGCTAGAGAGTGTGAAACGAAGAGGAACCACGCTAATCCCACGACTGAAGAATATGTCCTATTCAGGTTGACTGCATCATTTGAAACTACTCTCTTCTCCATAGACGTAGAAGAGGAGATATATATAAATCTATGCATCATATCTATGACTCTAGCATAGATCTGTTTGTTCGCAGTAAGGAAAGGACGACTACAGGCAATTCACAGAAACTGACAAGCAGTATGCAAGGCTTGATGTAAGGAAGTTCTTGTTTTGGAATCGAGTAATACGTTCTTGGAACAGTCTACCAGAAAATGTGGTTTCAGCACCTTCTGTAAATTCTTTAAGAATTAGATTGATAATCACTGGAGGGGTATTATGTACAACTTTCAGTAATGCAATTAATTGAAATTGATAGTGTGGAGAATACAGTTTATTCCCTTGGACTGATGAACAGGCACAGTCCTACAAGCATCATTGGATTAAAGTAAAGTAAAACAGAGTTCAAACATTGAAGAATATGTGTATTACACATAGAAATTGGAATCTGAATACCATTATCATTTTATAAACTTGGCAAAAAAATACTACAAAATGAAGAATATAGAAATATGTAATATCTCTGCATTAAACATAATTTAAAAGTATAAAAATCTCAAAAAAATGAGAAAATCTGTTATTACATTGGTACTTCATGCCTTTTTTTTATGTGAGAGGAGATTACCTGATTTTGCTATCATAGGCCCCATAGAACATGTTCTGCCTGGCAACCCAATCTGTTAGTACATAATGTAGTGCTGGTTTGCCCGTTGGTCCAGGAACTGTGAATAAGAATTCTAGAACATCATGTAGTCTGGTATGCATCAAGTGGGCAAAGACCATGATCAATGACTGAGGATGGAAAGAGATGGAAAACAATGTGAATGTAAATAACAATTTGAGAACATCATGTAGGATGGACAAAGATCATAATTAAAGACAGAGTCAAGTAAATAACATGCAGAAAACAAATGCCTCAGTGGGAAGATGAGGCATTTGGTACAAATGGACAGAAAAAAACACAAGAGAGGAAGTGGAAATAAAAGAAAGATAGAAATAGTGGCAAAGGGGAGAGTATAGAATGCTATTATTACAGCTAGTATATACTTTTGGTTAAGATGTTCATCCCCAAATGTCATTGAATCACATTTCAATTTGGCAAATGCTCAGTGACTGGTACATCAATTTTTTTATTGTCAATTATTATTTTGAAAATTTTGCTTAAATATTTAAGAGTCTAAATCCCTTTAAAATGAAAACTGGACAGAATATGTGTTATGAAAGAAAGTTTGGTAGTCAATGACTTAATACTATGGTAACATGAAGAGAGTATATATATCCATACCTGCATAACACTTAATGTCTCTGTAACCTGCATCTTGCTAAGGACAGCTCTAAGTATCAAATCTTGGTCGTTTCCCAACGTGTTCCCTGTTTTGGATATCAACATGGCTACCAGACGACCTACATACGAGGCTGTGTACTCCGATGTTTGAGGACTAAGCAATCTAGAAATGACTTCACAGACATAGTAGGTTCCGCTATTACCACCTTCATCATGCCAAGCTTGAACCTGCTCCAACGATACAGAGATGTACCCCCTCATGCACTCACCGCCACTCTGCAAATAAGGAAAAAATATTAATTAATGACATATTTCAATTATTATATTTTCAAAAACATGAACCATCATGTTCCTGTCAGATCCCTTTACCTAGATTTCAAGTTTGGTGTTGAAAATGGTAGCTCATTTTTGCTCCAACACCAAATGTGGGATCATAAATAATAATACCAATCACATATAACTAGATCAAACCAAATAATTTACCAGGATAAAGCATTCATTCACAGAACTAGTTGAATTAACTATCGAATATATTTTGATACCTGCATAACAGCGCTATCATCTGATCTGCGTGTACAATGAGCAACAGCTGGGAAACCTTGATTCATCAAAAGGTCTGAGAGAGGAACAGGAGAGCTCCGAACTATTGTACATAAGATATCCATAGCAGCCTACAAAGCAATAACAAATATGACAAGATATTTAGAAACTTTGGTACTACAAAATATAAAACAATGCTCAAATATTTTTATTGGACTAGTAACAAAATATATACTCAATCTCATTGAACATTTCATTTTAGCTCAAAAAATGATATTTGTTGGAATATTTTTTAATGAATTCACCTTAAAATTAACGAGATTTCTTTTCAAATACTTCCTTGTCTTGATATAAACCTTCATTTGCTTTAATACAAGCCAAAGAAGCACAATGGTATTATATGGATATCTTTCTTACCACCTTCTACGAAACCAATATTTTTGCCTTGCAAGTTTGGTTTCATGTCTATGCACCAGCAAATATGACTCTATAGAAATTTCAAATTATAATCAAATTTTTAACATCCATCATGGATCAAAATCCATACCATGCATTCTATACTATACTTAACATATAGGTCTATTTCTGCTCTAACCCCTAACATTTGACAACGTATATGCGCTGCTGAATAAAAGCCTGCATTTCATTGCCCAGGGGCAACTCTGATAAAAATATGAGACCCAATTAGAATTATTAATTGAAAATTGAAACTAATCAAATATTATCATCACATCCTACATGTTGATTTTACAAAGGAGAGGAAAAGATAACCTACTGACTGAATACCCATTGGAACTTTGTCAGAGGCGGCATTGAAGATACTCATGAGCGTTGGTATTAAGCGTTCTTGAAGCTGCTGCGAACATGCTGGATTGCGACACAACTCTTTGTAGATGTCTTGCACTAAGGATATTAATAAGGGGTCTGAAATCCAAAACAAATAAAAACACTGAATCAGCAAAGGCTCTATTCATAAAATCTTGAAGTTCTGTGATATTACAAGCTAGAAATGAAGGCTATAAAGTAACAGCAAATATTAGAACTTGCACTCCTAGGAAACATTTCAATAGCATTAAGCATATCTACATGGTATATTGATATATCAGTTGTTCTGTAGGACAATTCTAATACACTTAATCTTTTATAATAGATTTTATTTATTCACTGGAAGTTTAAAGAATTTCTTACCTTGACTATATTTAAGGAAGACTGCATTTGCTAGAGGAGTGACCCGACTCTCACACTGTGCTGTGAAATTGTCATCTATCTGTAATGAAATACATCGGAATTGAATAATTGTTAGTACTGCATTTATAAAAATTATCATTTTCATGATATGATTTTATCATGAGTTAGATAATAGCTCTTTGCACTAAAAGGACATCCAGTCAACAACTCCAAAATTTCCTAAATCAAATTGGTTTTTACCATTTACTTAAACTTTTAAAATATATGAAATACAACCTAACATGTATGATAAAGACCCTGTTAGATTCTGTTGGTGACAAATCAAACAGGATTTAATAGACAGTGATCAATATTGGCAGGGAATAAGAAGGCTAGCAGGCTCATTTCCAGTGGATTCCTCTTATCTCATTGGCTTTTTCCAAATTATCCTACGACACAAGAAATACCTTCATTCATTTTCATTTTTCAATACTCCTAATCTCAGGCTGCTCCCCATATAAGAAAGTATTAAAGTTCTGAATAAACAACATTGGGGGATGATATCTTACAAAAAAAGGGTTATAAACATAAATTCTATCAATTACTCACGGTAAGTACAATGCTAACTGTCTCCAAGACAAGAGAGAGGATATCAGAGCCGAACTGGGCGCATGTGGCAAGCTGAACTAAACCTTCCATGATGGGTAATAAGAATGGGGTCAGTATAGTAGTACTATTGGCACCCTTTAGGTGCTCACAGAAGCCATAGATGGCACGCACAGCAGATATCCGAACAGAAGGAGGGTGGGGTTCGTGGAGACCCGTCACAGTGAATTGTAAAAAACTAGACGAAGAGAAACAAAAGATTTATATCATAACATTTTTGTACTTTGTTTTGATGTGATCAGGCATTGCAAAACCCCCCAAAAAGTCAAACAAACCCAAAAGGCTGTTTGAACAGTTTTTTATTAGACTAATAATTTGTAAATTTTGGATTGTGTTGCAATTTGTTCATCTTCCTGAAAACCAAAGTATTCCCGCTACTTTCAACTATAAAATTGAAAACTTGATAAACTCTTGTATTAACACATCTCTGAAATCATGAACAGGGTGTGCCTAATTAATTGATGTAACAACTTAAGAGTGAATTAGATGGACCCTTTTGCCAAAATCTGAATTCTTATACGGCACTTTGACAGAGTATATAAGGTCTGCTTTTACAATATTGCTCTTTCTCCTGAAGACGACAAGAACACATTTGTCGAAACGTCGAGTTTGGGTTGTCCTTTTCAGGACAAACACTAGCCCAAGAAAGATACATGGTGTATCGTGAAACCTACTACACTATTCTTCTTCGCCATGGAAACCTTCAGAAGTTACATAAGTCTAATCCTCTTTGTGTCATCTTTGCACAATAGTGTGAGGGTAATTGTGCTCCAAAGACTTGTCAACTTCCCTCTGTTTTTCTCAACGGTAAAGTTCTATGGTAGTGAACATTATCATTGTCTATGCAAGGAGAGCTCAGATCATCAAAAAGTAGTAAGTTACATATGATCTTAAAGCTGAGAATCTCCTCTTTCAGTAGGGAGGTTTAACTGAAATTACTATGCCTGGTCACATATTTACATGATTCTACATTTGTGTGTAAAGATATATTTTTCATTGAGTTGCTGGGTCACTTTTAAAATCATTTCAATCGATTTGGATCCTCAAGTCTTGCCTTCACATCCAGTGGGTGAGACAGAAATGGGAAATAGGAAAAGCTGGTTGTCTTCATTCTTTATCAAAATGGTTCATTGTTTACGATGTCTCCCATAAAAGGAGGGGCATTATCATGTACCATTTGCTATTGAAAATAGTGCTTTGAAATCTCAAGCATTATAAAAAAAATGTGCATGGGCGATCACCATAGACATCACAAACATAAATGAATTTGGAAAAGAAAAAAAAAACACGAAAATCTTTTAATATCACTGGTATAAGGTTTGATTTTGTATTTCAATTGGGGTAGAGTAATATTAAAAATGTTCCTTTCTGGATTTTGATGGTGTTGTACTGGTCTGAAACCAGTTATCCAATAGATGGATAACAGAAATCTGAACACAGCAATTGAAAAGCTTAAAAAATTAATTTTCAATATAAAAGTACGACAAATTTGATTTTATGAACTATATACTAGGCCTACCACTTATCTTGAAATTGGAAGGAGGATAAGCATCTCATGCCTTCTTACCTTCCTAAAAGTAACTTTCATTTCATGACAGGTATATTGTTCTTTTAAGGGAGAAAATATCAGTTGTTGCAATGTAGATTTACATTACTCTTACAGAAATACCCTGATGAATTCATGCCTGAAATATCTTACTTCATTTATCAAGTTGTCCCTTCTCAATAGTTTTGATCTGATACATGCAACTCTTGCCATATTTTAATCAAACACACATGTATTTTGATAGTTTGAAACATAAATTCCAATAAAATATACAATACATTTATACTTTTTACCAGTGGGAGAAACTCACCTTTCTACTAACTCTGGTGTCATTGCTTGTGAATATCTACTCGCCATCCATAATGCTCTGCCTAATAAAAAGGGTGATACTACAGGAGGGGTATATAAGAAAAAAAGGGGAATGCATCAAAATTATTTCTATCATATTATTAAAATTCTTTTCTTTTTTATAGCAGGTATATATTTCATACTCTGTTTTTTTTTTAAAGACAGGCATATATTTCAAACCCTGTGCTTTTTTTATGACAGTTACAAAACATTCAACAGGAAATTGGATTAAATGTGCTTAACTTGACCTTATTTCATACTCCTTTCTTCCCATATTTCTAAGCTGATTAAAACCTAAATTAGTGTGAAATAGTATGAGAGTATTGTCAGAGCTGGTACCCAGGTAAGTATGAACATGGTAAATAAATCCAAATACTGGAATTCTTACCAGTTTGTTGAAGATCTTCTAGAACTGTTGTTGTAAGGAATCCTGTTAAATTGAAGGTCAGCTTTCCTTTACCTACTTTGTCAATAATGAGTGATTTGATAGAACCTAACCCTAATAAACAAGATTCATGCACCTTCCACCTTCAATAAAAAGAGAGAGAAATGAGAGTTAATAATAATGAAAATAAAAACACAAACTGAAAATTCATCTAGTTAAATAAACAAACAAGATCGGTCTTAAGATCAGGTTAAGTTTGATTATTGAGATTCAAATTTGTAACAAGTTATATGTAGCACTCACAATAGTAGAATGATGTCATGTAACAATATTTGGAGAGGGTATTTCATTAAGCTATTTTTTTTTACTATTTGAACTTTTTGTAAGTTTAAAATATAAAACCAAAATTGGTTTCTCAATTACCTATAGCCATCTTAACAGAACATTCAACTGATATTGGATTAATCACTGCATCTTTTTTTTTTCAATACCAATATAAATTTCCTTTCTCAAGGCCAAATTCCACAGATAGTGATTCAAAAGTCAAATTTCTTTTTCTTTAAAGGAATTGACTACAGATTATGCAGCTATACCTTTAAAATTTGTGAATTATTCTAGCAAGAATGGTTTAATGACCAAACGCTTTACTTACCAATGATTGTGTCCTTGAGTTTTAGCATGTTGAGCCTCTTGTAGATGTCTGTCTAAAGCTGCCATTAAACCATGTGATGTCTCTTGAGGAAACTCACTACCTAATGACTAGAGATAAACATAGAGGTCCACAGTCATGAAGGTGTATACTATGGTAAGCCAATGGTGACAATTTCTTCTGCCTTATCTTTACATTTATTGGACTTCAATTGGTTGTTGCACATAGAATTTAATAGGTGATCTTGACTTGTTGATGCAACAGTAGCATGATGCCTTATATACCACACCAATCAGGGGTTAAATGCAATTTCAGACTTTCCACTGAAGAACTTCATACTGATAATCATTTATAACAAGCAGTTCAGTTGTACATGAACATATAATAACTATGGTTCTTAAAGATATTTCCCATTACAGTCCAAGGGCTGTTAAAAAAGCTGTTTAACTTTAATCATGACCCATGGTTGTTTTTATACAACTCCCAAGAATGTTCTGTAATCTGATTGGTCCAAATTGGATCATATGATAATCAGCGAATAGCTCTTCGGCATCCAAAATGCACTATCCTGCACTCTGACGTCATACCAAATGAACTATCCTACACTCTGACATCACGTACGTAACGCTCAGCTCGGCAGTGAAGACGATCACAAGTCAAAGTTCGTGCCAACGAATTTGCAACAGAAATTCCAGTTGCACTGCATATACTTTGTAGACCAATACAAGGGCAATAGAGCATGTCATACGCGCTTGTGATTTCGGTCAGCTACTCGTACGTCGATGTAGCACAATCACGAGTTTTGTTGAATAGCACCTAAGAACATGTTCCAGTCATGACTGGTAACCCTTTCTTGTGCTTAATGATCCCTAGATAGCTGACTCACTACCTAAGAACATGTTCCAGTCACGACTGGTAACCCTTTCTTGTGCTTAATAATCCCTATGTAGCTGAATAACACCTGAGAACATGTTCCAGTAACGACTAGTAACCCTTTCTTGTGCTTAATGATCCCTAGATAGCTGACTCACGACCTAAGAACATGTTCCAGTATGACTGGGAACCCTTTCTTGTGCTAAATGATCCCTATGTAGCTGACTTAGCACCTAAGGACATGTTCCAGTCATATGTAAAGTCATGAGTAACTTTATGAAACACCATCCAGGAATCACTTGATGCTTCAAACTCACCAATAGTAGATCTTGGGCTGAAATCCTTACACTGTATGAGAAAGTATCATCATCTTCATCTTCAACAAACTGATTGGGATCAGCAGTCCACTGGTAAACCTAAACATCATAAAGCAAAATACATTAATACTAATAACAAACACACACACTTTATAGTGTGTTGAAAGAAAAAATCCTACTCCATTTTATAAAAGGAGATAATTTAAGTGGCAGATAATTATTGGCAACAAACAAAATAACTAACATCCCCCCAAATTCTTAAAATACTTAGAATCTCTGGGATAATTGGTCTAAAAATAGGATATCATCTTTTAAGTGTCCTTGATTTGATACAAAAAGACTTTAAAAAAAATTAACAAATATATTTTCTTCATATCTATCATGATCACAAATCATAAGATTTTTTTAGCACATTTAAAAGCAGATCAACTATTCAATCAAAATGAAAGAACAATGTTGTATTGTCTTATTTATCTGATTGACATTTCATAAAACTATGCATGACTATTGACGTATTCTTATGATAATGAGAACCACATGTTTTTCATATTTAATGAAATGGGAGTGAATTATCTATAATCTTTATAAAATTTGAAAAATTATAGAAATTGCATTAAGTTAGATACTTGTTGATACAAACTTTAATCTACAAAGATTGGATTTCAACTATAGCTGACAGGAGTAATTGACATCTGTAAGTTGTGCATAATATTCAAAGAGATTTATGAAATAGTGTGACATGTATCTTTTAATTATCCAATAGTCTTATCCCATCCTCTCATACCTGCTCTTCTGTGATCTGCATGTAAAGAATCACATAGTATAGAAGATCATCACACAATTTGCGTACAGTCCCTCTGAACTTGGGTGAATCTATCATAGCTGATACAAAGTCAAATATACTGAATACAAGGTTCTCAAAGCCCAACACTTCACCTGCAAATGAATATGTAAATAAATGCATGAATCAAAAGAAACAGACGGAAAATTGATTTTAAGTGGGGCATAAGGTAAAGTAAATCCATTCAAAAATGAATAAAAACAAATTAATTTCTGAGAAATGAAAAATGAATAATATCGAATCTCGTCATGTCGATGCAAGAACGGCTGTAACACCACACTTTTGCATCGCATGCACGCAAATTGCCCTTAGCAGCATGCATAAGAGCATTGCATAAGGGCGCTTTTGCACCAATGCAGTGCACGAAAATGTCTTGCTGAGGTGACAATCTTTTTTAATCAAACCTGAATTTCCAGCAACATACTATTTAATACAAGTGGAATGCCTCTGGCCGTCTCACCTGCATCACGCGGTTCAATATAGCAGCAGTGCTGACTTTGAATACTACTCTAACTCGCACAAGATGTTCAGTGATACATGGTTACTCTTATGTCCACTTTTTATGAACTAGACCAATAAACTTACAGAGAGATGATGATTATTCAACAAAAAACCCCAACATGGCCAAAGTTCATTGACCTTACTTGACCTTTGACCTTGATCATGTGACCTGAAACTCGAACAGGATGGTCAGTGATACTTGATTACTCTTATGTACAAGTTTCATGAATCAGATCCATAAACTTTCAAAGTTTTGATGGTAATTCAACTGATACACCCACTTCGGCCAAAGTTCATTGACCTTTGACCTTGGTCATGTGACCTGAAACGCGCACAGGATGTTCAGTGATAATTGATTACTCATATGTCCAAGTTTAATGAACTAGACTAATAAACTTTCAAAGTTATGATGGTAATTCAACAGATACCCCCGATTTGGCCAAAGTTCATTGACCCTAAATGACCTTTGACCTTAATCATGAGACCTGAAACTTGCACAAAATATTCAGTGATGCTTGATTACTATTATGTCTATTATGTCCAAGTTTCATGAATCAGATCCATAAACTTTCAAAGTTATGATGGGAATTCAACAGATATCCCCAATTCGGCCAAAGTTCATTGACCCTAAATGACCTTTGACCTTGGTCATGTGACGTGAAACTCATGCAGGATATTCAGTGATACTTGATTAACCTTATGTCCAAGTTTCATGAACTAGGTCCATATATTTTTTAAGTTATGATGACATTTCAAAAACTTAACCTCAGGTTAAGATTTCAATGTTGATTCCTCCAACATGGTCTAAGTTCATTGACCCTAAATGACCTTTGACCTTGGTCATGTGACATGAAACTTTAATAGGATGTTCAGTAATACTTGATTAACCTTATGGCCAAGTTTCATGAACTAGGTCCAGGCCTCTACAAAAATTTTTTTTGTCACTTGCCCTGTTGGGCAAGTGATGAAATAATTTGCTTGCCCGATAGAAAAAACTGCTTGCCCAATTTTTAAAATAATTTTTCATTATGACGGCACTACTCTTGTTTTTATTAAGGTATACAAAATAACAATTGAGAATCATGTCCAGTATAAAAGAACACACATTGAAAAGGATATTTTCAGCAACGTAGGCCTAAGTCTTTACGTTTATTTTGGAGAAAAAAAATCAATTTTTTATGGGTATTTAAGGTTTTAAAAAACCCTTCAACAAAAGTTGCTAAAATTTCATATTTTGCATCTTTAAATCCATGAAATTGCTTCCTGCGTACCATATTTCCTTAGAATTGCTTTCATTTACCGTAGTTAGAAAAGTAAGAAAGCCAGTGAAAAATGTTCATCTCTTTATTGACTCGGAAAAAATTATTTTATCAAAAGTGGAGTGGCTAAAATTTCACATTTTGCATCTTTAAATCCATGAAATGGTCATTTATTTTCCATATTTTCTTGTTTAAAAAAAAATATTTGGAAACCATCAAGTCTTTTCTTCATAATTTTATGATGTTCCACTCTGTCAATAATTTTATCTACATGTTTTCACATGCTACTTTTTTATCTATTTTGAGGAATACCTGTTCACTTATTAATGAATTATTACTAACATTGTTTAATATTGTATGATTTTTAAGTAATTTCTTTCATATGCTTAGAATCTTGGGTGTGTGTGTGTGTTGTGTGTGTGTGTGGGTGTTTGTGTGGGTGTGACTGTGAGTTGAACTTTGATATAAATGAATTCAATATCTAATTTCTACTTCGCCTATTTCAGTACAATAACCTGTACTCGGTCATGTAATAAAGGCCCACATACCCTAACTTTTCCTGAAGTTCTTTGAAAACGCAGACTTCTACGAAAATTGCATTTCTCCATGGGGGAGTCTAAATTTGGTGGGAATGTATTCATTAATAACTTAAATATACATGACAATGAAGAAATCATCAAACTTTATTGGAAGTTTTGAATAATATACCCGAAATGTAAACTCTGTCTGAAACAGAAAATCACCATCATTGAGGCCTTTACTGAGCGAATTGTCCCCCAGAGCTCTGGCAGAGAGACAGAGCTCAGACTGGCTAGCTAGTATGCGCACGTGCGTGAGGCTCCCGCCGGCCTTGTAAAATAGATGGAGCTTTGTTTGATGATTTATTGTCTGATATTTACCTCATCCCCTCAAAAAGGGAAACAAATGAATTTTAAGTTATAATCAACAAATACGGCAAGTTATTTTTTATGTTAATAGGCCGTTTTGAAAAGCAAAGCCGAATGACAACTCACCAATGCGCGGTTACTAGACTGTGATTTATTTCCTGTGTAATTCTAATTATTTTATCACAGAATTGTGATATCGGAAGGGGGAAAATGTGCATTAGAAATTGCACATGATGGTAGTCATAATGGACCCCTATACTACATTCAACTGTTTCCCGGCCATTGCATTGATTTTTTTCATACCTGGTACCATGTATGGAAATACGTGGTACAGAAAAAATAACGCAATTTTGGAATTTGAAACTGCGCTACTCGCTATTTTTAAAGGCTTATTCATGATTTTGAGTGTGGATTTTTGATGATTTATGGAAAAACGAGGAACGGTACAGAAAAAAGACGCAACAACCACTTGCCCGATCGGGCAATTGACTTTGGGAAGTGCTTGCCCGCACGTCATTTTCACTTGCCCCGGGCAAGCGGGCAAGTTATGATGTCATTTCAAAAACTTAACCTCAGGTTAAGATTTGATGTTGACGCCGCCGCCGCCGCCGCCGTCGGAAAAGCGGCGCCTATAGTCTCACTCTGCTTCGCAGGTGAGACAAAAAATTATAAACAACCTAAACAAATTCTAACCAGCCACTTGACTGAAAATGAATAAGTTATACTGAACATACAATAGATATCTATTCTTTTGCTTCATAAACTTGACATACACAACAGCAGATAGTTGTGAGTAGATGAAACAGAAAAGGGACAACTATCTTCTGCAACAGTTCTTAAAGTTTAGGCATATACATGCAACAGAATACAAGTGTAAGGATTACATGAGGTAAGATATTGTATCATGTGTAAAAAAATACAATTATGGGGGAAAATAATACAAACGCTTTAAGTACAATAATTTTGACAAATTTTTACCATCTGAATCAACTGGATCATCAGCTTCTTCAGTATCATTGATGACAGTCCTGACATAGATGTCTGCACTGTCTGTGAGAGTCTTCCATGTAGCCTGAAGTACAGCTGGCATAGACTTGGTAATTTGACCAGGGAAACACTTCACTATCACTGTCAGTGCCTGAACAGCAAATGAATCATATATATATATTGAGAGGTATGCATATGATTGACGAAACCAATTTCAATGTATTCCTGAGAACTTACCAAATAAAGAGATTAAAACCGGTAAAACAAGAGGATTTGAATTGAGTGGATAATTGCAGGTAACTGCATGAAGAGAAGTTCTAACCATAACAACTATCCCACTACTTGAATATTTGTCTATTTCTTGCCAAAATGAATTAGCTGAAATATAGCTTTTATCTAGACTTACTTACAAAAGAGGAAGGTGTGGAAACAAAGCAAACAATGATACCGTCATTGTATCTTACTTTCTCCTTTCGTATCTTATGTCACTATCATCTTATTCTATTTCCTTCCTTTTTTGCTACCTTGGTATTTATCCTCCACTTTCTTTTCTTTAATTACTCATTTACAACAGGTTGTTTCATGAAGCTGTCTGGAAGTTAAACACAACTTAATAAATGACTTGAACATTTTCTTGGACAACTGTTTAGATTCTAAATCGTTTGTACTCCTCTCAGCTAAAATTAAAATCTGATCTCTGTAGGTTAACCCTTATTAAACTCGACAAAGGTCGTCACTACGCCGTCACATTTTTTTTTTACCAGGCCACCCACTGACTTTTTACTTTCAAGTCTTGCGCAGCGTTCTCGCCAGAAAAAAATTCACCCATGTCGGGGACTTGTGCTGCCACTCCCGGGGGGTGGGCGCGGAGCGCGGAAGCGACGGCCTTTTCATCAAATAGAGACGCCAAGGAAGCCCCATTGTGGCGTATTTTTAAGCCCACACAAATGCACATAAATGCTAGGCCTGGGAGTAAACATCGATTGATCGAATGGTTCGATTGGCATGCCGCCAATCACCAATCGATTAGCAAAATTTACACAAATCGAATGTTCGGCAGATCCCGATTATGACATTGGGAGAACTCGAATACCCAAGTAATAATAACAAAATGACAAGAAAACAATGATGACACTTCATACAGGTTTAAAAAATTGTGTTACCGAGATAATTTTTCAAAAATAATCAATGATTGTATTACATTCACAGTTACACACCAACATGAAAGCGCTCCGAATTTTTTTTAATCCCACCAAACCTTGCCCTCGATACACAAAATGAGTTCATTGTCTGCGTGCACAAAACAATAAGAAAACACACAACCAGGCTCACTTGAGCTGATCGGATAGCCAATGAAACTTTTGGGGAAACAAAGAAGAAGGCAGTGGTTCCCTTATTAGGAGAGGTCATGACTTCAGAAATAAATTGACCCCTCCCCATCTTTGTGTGTGTGAGGGAGAGAGAAAGATAAGGGTGGGAGCCGGAGAATTCCTTTCATGTTTCAAAACAATAATGCAACCTTTTTCTATCCCCCTCACACAATGAAAACTACATTCCAACATGCGCCCGTCTTCACCGGTACTTTCTCGACTAGTCTCCAAAAATAGACCCAGTTATACATGTAGGTTCAAATGATAAAAAAATCATAATTTTAAAAGGTATTTCAAATTAAATATTTTGCAAAATATTTTTTTGAAATACATGTGTAGAATCGTGGGCATTGCCACAAGTGGGTGCGGGGACATGGTGTGGGCAAGGGATGAAATTGTTCAAGAAATGCTCCACCTGGGGTCAGTCTCAAAGAATAGTTCATGAATGAGTTGTTTACATCTTTGGACTGGCTGATCTGGGCTGATTCATTCATATGCAGGGGTGTGGCACTTGGAGGGATGCATGCATAATACCAGAGTACCAGCATGGATTTAGGGAGGATTTTCATTGGAACAATAAACTGAAAATTTTAATCTCCTTTCATGTAGTTTCTTTTGATATAAATATCATGGAGAAGGGGAAAAAGGTCCTACTTTCATTTATTCTAAACATGTGACTTTGATGGAGATTTCACCATAAAGTAGGTCAACTAATATTGTGACTTAAAAGACCTGATTCCCGACGAACGATCGAATCATTCGATTATTTTTTCAGGAAATAATTGAATGGTAAAAATAACAATCGTCCCAGTCCTAACATCCATGCACCATAGCGGTCACGCACAATTGTCAAACTCCTTTGCAGTTTGCTATTCGTTCATTGTGTGCAAAGAGGGCGGGATAAGATGACAAACACAGTACAACTCCTTTGCTATTCGTTCATTGTGTGTATAGAGGGCGGGATAAATGACAAACACGGTACAAGTATATGTTCCTTGTATATACAATGCATTTATTCCAAGTTCCACTCCCATCATATCAGTAAGCGCAGCTACCGGTAGGTCATGGAGCATAGCCGGTGTGATGTGCGGGGCAGACGGGGGAATAGGCAACGGAACGACCGTACCGTGCCGTCATATGCCCGCAATAGCAGCCGCGAGCTAGCTGGGCGCCTTGCCACTTTCCTAGCCGTAGTAGGCCTGTAAGTGGTCTTAAGTTGGTGGGACTTCGGCGCAACCCGATAAATGAAGTTGATATCACTAAGATGAGTTCATGGAGAGTATTATTTTTTTCTGAATATTTCCATTTAATTTTTCCACGCATGTCGCAGAAATTTTACGCATGGTTCCACTTGGTCTCCATTTCCGCACGCATGGTGTTTGCACCATGCGTATTATACACTGGCGAGAACGCTGGTCTTGCGCATCTTTTGAGATCGAATTTGCAATGCCCAGGTATGCAATTCAGAAATTCACAGCATTTTGTAAGTGCATGTCAGACCCGAAATTGATCAAAAATGTGATTCCGTTTACAAAGTCAATGCAAATTGTGTTTTTCAGCCAAAAATCATTAATGTATGATTACTCTTGATTTTTGGGGTTTAAATAGATTCATTTTATGCTATTGATGATCGCAAAAGGGTTCCTGACAAAGTTCATCAGAAAAATAATTAAAAACCAAGATTTGAAAAAAAAAAACACAAAGAAATATATAAGAATTTATAAACAATAAAATACATAAGAAATCAATTCTATTTTGGCAATCTTTTTTAGATGTTTGTTAGAAATGTTATAATTGATACTCCCATAAAAAATAGCATTCTACTAGCTATATAACTTGAGTTAAAGACAAAAACATAAAAAAAACCCAATTTAGGGCAAATTGCATATGCTTATTTGCATAATTAATAAAAAAAATATAAACAATTAATTTTCAGAAAATTTTACCATACAGTCTTGTAGTTTACATCTGACTCGCGGCGATCACGTGATTAGCAGCAGAGATCTTGGGGGGGGGGTCAAATTACCCCCCCCAGTATATATTGGTCTGAAACAGCCCAGTTAAGATAGGGTTAAAATTCTTTTTGACAAGCATCTGAATGCAAAGTTTATTATTGACCAAATCTCATTGGGGTTATAGGAAATTCTGTCACATTTACTGAAACATTAGTGAATTTCAGAAAGAACATATTGTTTATATCTTTTAATGTCTGTATACATTAGTATATTTTTAATAAAATCATTAAATTTAAACTTTAAACTTACCTTTATGATTTCTTTCTTTAGACCACTATCTGACACTGAGCTATCAGTGACAGTCAAAGCCTTGACAAATTCCTCCATAAACCCATTCAATACTGGATACAATAACTTCTTAGCTGCTCCCTATCAACATGAAAGAAATGCCATCATGTAATGAATTACCTAAGGAAAAAAGAGGATTCTCATTCATAAACAACAGCAGTGTTTTACAAACAGCTGTGATAGATTCAAATTAAATTTGATAGTAATCCAGATCAATCTCAATTTGATCAACTATCAGAAAGATTATGTACTTTCTCAAGCAATTTAGTAGACATTTAAAATGGATATCAATCAGAAGCACAAAATTAAATTCCCAGCCTCTATGAGGATTTCAAGGCATCCATCCAATAGACATGAGTTCCCAAATCTTGTATGGTTGTAATCTCACACGAAATTGTCCTTTTTTTAGCCTTGGCTTTGTAATCTCTTCACCATTGATAAACAGCCAAAGTCTTTAAGATCAGTCATATTACCTTAGCAATGGAGGCAATGTTATAGATGAGAGTTGCACATGTATTGAAGATTTCAACAGCCCTGGCCCTGGTTCTTATTGTATATGTGCCACTTTGAACAAAGATGCGATGCATTTCAGGTAATATGACAGGTGCTACATGCTCCATCTGAGTGTCAGACACTTCTCTTGTGAATTCTAGAGAGAAAAAGAGTCAAAGGAACTACAGATGTATCCTTTAATGGAAAGAAATAATGTAATTTTGGTTGAACAATTTTGATCTTTCGTTATTGAAGACCATTCTATTATCAATGAGTATATCATCATCTCTTAATCCACTAATCAATTTGGAATGGGTGAAGGGTGACTACAGAGTAAAGTAACAAGGAATCACATCAAGGTCAATTGACTATTCATAAGTCATCTGGGAGTGATTCACAAACATTTTATTGTGACTTACAGTTGCACTTAGTTCCCAGTTGCACGCGGTATGAAATGCATCACTGCATTGGTCAAATCAGGCTAAGAGGATGTGTTACATATCACATGCACTTCGGCATTTAAGCATGACTCTATGTCATAGTTAACCCTTTGTGAAACACCCCATGGTCTCTGATAAGAGACATCATCTCTCCCAGTCCATTAATTTTCTATTTTACAAAAATAACAATGCTTTATTGCTATTCAAATTTTTAAAGTCCAAATTCAAGTTGAAATTGAAAATTGTTAATTCCAAGACATACCTGTAAGAACTCTCATGGCTCCATGGACTTCATTACTATCTCCTTTGGTAATCATCATCATCAGAAGACCGAAGAGGTCTGGCCAGGCATCAGGCCAATCCCAGTGAGCAATAGCTGAGATGGCATAAGCAACACTGGAACGTACCTTACTGATGGACTCTCCCAGTCCTGCAGGAAGGCGGTTGCGGATGTGTGCCTTTGCCTGACAAGAAATGGATGAGAATAATAATACTAATAATATGCAACATTACTACACATTTTTTTTTACGCACTAGATACATGAAAAAAGTATAAGGTTAAGAGTTACATAAGAAGACTGCTGTGGGAATGGTGGGAAATAAGGGATGAGAGTTACAAAATACAAAATAACATGGACGTAAACCTACAGAATGTAACTAAACCAAGATTATGTGCAAGATGGAAATCTATCAAGAAATGAATGAAACTGTTTGGAGGAATATTCTAACGAATTGCAGAAGTAATAATCAAGCAAGGTAAACTTGAACAACTTGACCTTCAAGAGGACAAGAGGACGAAAACAAAAAGATAGATGGAACAAAAGAATGACCCTAAAATTACAATAAGCAATCCACTATTTCATTAATTTCATTCAGTCTGATTAATCTCATTTAGGATAGCGATTGACTGAAAATAAAGGTGACAATTATCATGATTTTTCTCTGCTTTGATCTTTGATTTGCCAAGGTGATATTTTGATTGAAAAATGGTTGGTCTCAGGATGATCGTGATGATTATGCAACCAAGGAAAAGACAATTTTATTTGTGGTGTTTGAGACTATTTCAATATATGGCAAACATCTGCTCAAGTCCCTTTTCTGATATCCCCAGTACTCTGATAACATGATGACATTTATGTGGATACAAAATACCATTTGACTGCAATTTAGATTTAAAATTTAATGCCATTTGAAGTTATACCAAAATATGACTGAATAGAAAGCCAGATATTATCATTTGCAACACTATACCAAGCCGAGATCTCTGATCATATGAGAGATAACCTAGTTCATAAGTCCATGAGAGAGGGGAAAAAGATCACTGATGCTGCATAGAATTAGGAAACTCACCGCATCTGTAGCCACCGGTGGTCTAAATTTCTCAGAATGCTGAGACCAGTGTGCCTCAACATATTGTTTCAGGATGAGTGATGACAACTGCATTTTAAATACAAAAATGAATTACACAAACAGTTAGAATCATGTTCTAGGATTACACATTCAGTGATTTGAATTACATGTGAGACTGCTTGTATCTACAGGTTTCTTCAGATACATGTAGGTGCTGATATGGTTGACATACAACTGCTAATTACATTTCTATTTTATTCAATTAATACATTTTAAAAAATCTATTGGAAAAAAATTCTGTTCATATTTAGAGGGGTTTGAAAGCAAGAATAAAGAAAACATTTAATAAAAGATGTCTCCTTTGCTACTGGATCACATTTTATTTACCTGACGAATGGCAAGAGCCCCATTCTTATCCAAGGTAAGTTCAGCGAGGAATACACCAAATTCTGTAAAACAAATAATAAAAAATAATGTTGCATAGACCAGCTTATTTATGACTCAAATAATATATTAAGTGAAATGCATCATATAGCATTTACCATACTGAAGAGTCTTCAATATTGGCCAATAAACATGCCAATGCAATGGTGGAGTGTAAACTGGCTTCCTGAGTGGAAATAAGGCTGCATACATTGCTTATGTTCCATGTTACTTCCATAAATGTTTAATGGCAAAACCCACAAAAAGTTGCTAAAATTAATTTTCAGTTAAATATTCTTAATGAAATAGGAGATCAGCTTTGAAATTTATGAAAATAAAGTAAGCACACGCAATGCCACTCAAGGGTTCATTACATGCCGCCGTGCACAGAAAAATCAAGCCATAGAAGTTGTGTGTTGTGGCAGCACGCGCAACCAACCAAATGCGGTTCTGTGTGCGAGGGTAGTATACTAATACTAACCTCGCGCTAGGGTGAGTGGCAGAGTGCAAGCCTTTCAGTGCCCCACACAGTATTCCATCAAAACAAGTGCGCAATTCTTGGAAAGACTTCAATATGTCCCCTCCACTTTAAAAAAAAGATTCTTTGACAAAAACCCCTTCATTTGCTGTCTTTTTCTTTTCCTACTTACTTCCGGTTGTCCCAAGATTCAAACCTCTGATTGCAGAACGAGGCATCTCTAGTCAGTCGCCTTAACTCACTGAGCTAGCAGGAATTGTTGAAAACTGTGGGTTTCACAGTAAGCCGATATTACGACTACAGTGGAATTATTTCTGACTAAATAAACCAATGCCATTGGGAATTGCACACTCGATAATTTGACTGAATAAAACCATATTTTGGTATGTATCCAACTTTTCCTTCATAAATATCCTAGATTGTTAGATATGACTTAATAAACATTCTCCATATTTTTTTTTCAATTTTACTGGAGGGGACATATGAAAATCTTGCCAAATTTTCCTCATACCAAAATTGACTTAGAATTTCACTTTCCTACATGTATATTTCATATAAATTATGAAAGGTATTCTCTGAGGATCTGTTTTCTCAATGATACCACACAGCTTAGCAAATTTTGATTACTTCTTGCTTTTCCGTCAAAATATGTTGGTTGCAGTTTGTAGAATCTATCGCACTATGCACAAAGTCAATTGATTTCCGGCTTTCAGAGCGTCACATGTGTATGTCTGATCATGAAACATTTCAGGCGTAGAAGATGTGACCGGATATCGTTATCGCTATCAAACTTCCGCACACAGTACAAAGGAATTATTCTGGCAACCACATAGTCATGACGTGATCTATGCAATGGACCAACCAGTGGTCTATTTGCGGTGCAGAGATGGTCTATCCATTTTACACAGACAATGGACAATTTACCATAGGCCTAGTGCTTTATTTGTAGTTCAAGAGAAAACTGTACCGTCACTAAGCTCGAGGAGTCCAAATTATTAGATAAGTGAACACCTGACTGTCAATGATGCCTAGCCTGGTCAGAGTTCCCCAGATGGTTTTTATAGGGAGTAATTTCATTCTTGTGAGTAACATTCATAATTAAGCCTGAGTCATATCAATTATTTGTAAACCGGTGTTTGACAGCTTTGATTTAATCGAACATCGATCCATCAAATTTTGAAGGTGGGAAAATCAAGTCAAATTTTTTGCTCTGTAGCGTCGATGCACACACTACAACGATATGCATTGAGAGGGCTAAGCATTACACAAGGAGATGACGGAGCAAAGATCCTTTGAATTTTCTATGATCACAAACAAAAGGGACCAATACACAATTCTTCCAAATTTGCAGATTACAACATAAAAAATGTTTGAAATAATATGAAAGACATAAATCACGCAGAGTCGATCTGAATGATTCTCGGTCAACTGCACTCACAGCCCAGACTAACACACATTGTACAGCCCTGTACACTCACTCTACTGAAACCACAGGCGTGCTTGCCGGCCAACAAGTGCTATATTAGCGGAGAGCATGTAACTTACCTGTACTTGGATCCAAATTGATGGGAATAAATATTTGTAATTTCTCTGGATGGTCATTTGAAATTTTGAATTGATATGCTACATGTATGTGGAATATGAGTTATGACGATGTTTGAGAATTAACCCTGATATGATTGATAGTCCGTTTTTAATTTTAGACACAACACAAGTGCAGAGCAAGCGATCAAAATAAATACGAATGTCTCAAATCGAGCTCTGAATTTATATATATGAATTTTTGCGCATGCGCAACTGATGACATATTTTCTGTTCATGAATGCAGAGCTCAACTGACGAATGAGCTTCAAATTGCTGGAAATAAATATCAAACATAATTTTCTCTGCTTTGTCATGTAATATAGTATTCTACGGTGATATTACGATAGTGAGAAGAGTTTCTGCAAAGACGATGTTCAGGTATCAATTCTGACATTTTTTAGACAAGAGCAGCTCATCCCTCGATCACAAATTTGTGATATCCCTCATTAAAATGGAAACCAAAACCATATGTTTCACATCAAGCTCTAAATTCATATAAATGATTGTATGCAATTATTGCTGAAACATTACAATTAAATAATGTTCTATGGTCATAAGAAATATTGTTGATGAAAGCAAGATTTATTTTGTGTTGATCGCATCATAACTTTCCTTTTTAGAAAAAATTTCGATCTGGTTGATTGAAGCACAGTGCACATGCGTGATTGATGATGGTTAATTCCATTCATGAGTTCATCATGCATCATTATCTCAGCACCAACAGACAAGTAAAACTTGAACTATGATCAAAATAAACTTCAAATTAATGGCGAATAGGTATCATAATTACACAATAGGTTTCATAGTTGGGGGAATATAAATCAATTAAGTAGTAGTTAAGTTAGACACGACTGTTTATTTTGATGTATGTACCAAACGAAACAGCCGCATTTCTTTCCTTCGATTACACTCATGTTTTTTTTCTTGTGATGTCGCTTCCATGCAAGATGCAATTTACTCTGGGTGAATGACACATTTCGAGGAATGATTTGAAAGACTGTGTGGAGTTGGGTTTTTTTTTCATCCATGGTGGGAGATTGTTCCAGTCTTTTATTATACTTAGTATAAAAGTATTGAGGTAGGCTTTCGTTCTACATTGAAGTGGTACCAATCGGCTGATGTTGGCTCTTATTGATCTTGGTGCTTCCAACACATATTATGTTAAAAGGCAGCTTCCTTATGTTGAGCTTTGTAGAATAAGGTTAGCCTGCTCTCCTTTCTTCGTTGTTGGAGTAAAAGCCAATCCAGTGATCTGATTAATTCAGAGACGCTTGTAGTGCGAGGATAATCATTCCAAACAAAACGTGATGCCCTTCTTTGGACGATCTCCAATTTATCTACAAGGCATGCTTGATGTGGATGACTTCAATGACTGGTTGAAGATTCCTGTAAGAACTGGGGTCAGGATTTCTGCAAATTCTTTCAAGACATATGTGGGAATCTCATCAGGGCCACATGCTTTGCAGGTATCCAACCCTTCTAGAAGTTTAAGCACTCCTATGCCATTGATCTAATAGCAGGCATAGCCAGGCAGGGGGTAGAGTTGATGTGTTGATCAATTAAGGGATCATTCTTGGTGAATACAGATCCATAATCATGGTCATTCAAAATTTCAGCCATCTGTAAACTATCACATACGAGTCCATTCTGTGTTTTTAAAGGAGGTACTCCACTACGATCACGTCGCTTACAAGCCACAAATGACCAAAAAAATTTAGGGATGGTGTACAGAATCTCTGTTATGAGAATACCTCAAATATATTCAGTTTGAGCATTGTCCAAGTCATGCCTGATATTGTTTTGTAGTATACGAAAACTCTAAATCATCGGCCAGGTCTGCTCTTCCAGCCCGCTTAAACAAAACGTTTCTGAATTTTCCTTTTAATTTTAGTATTCATCTATGGTATGTCTTTGCCATTTTTAAGTTCCTTTCTAGGAACGTGAGAATATGTGGCTTAAAAATGGCTTTTTTGAAGAGTGCCCAATTATCATCAAATGATCTATCTTCAATATAGTAGACTTGTTAAGAGGTTGAACGCTGCATTTTTTAGTACAAATGTCCCACTTGGCACAAATGTTCCTTGAGTCAAAAGAAAAAGATCCATCCAAAGAGACACACTGTATCTATGCAAATAAGCAAGTAATTTGCATAAATTTGCATATTATGTCGATATAGTATAAACAAGTAATTCAGAATATATATTTCACCAGAACTGCCCTAAAATTGGAAATAAAGACTTAGGGTAAGACATGGAAGAAAATTGTCATAAAATAATTGGGATATCCTTGTATTACCTAATTTACAT
Organism: Lytechinus variegatus; assembly: GCF_018143015.1. NCBI lineage: Eukaryota > Metazoa > Echinodermata > Echinoidea > Temnopleuroida > Toxopneustidae > Lytechinus > Lytechinus variegatus. The sequence continues at coordinate 23,945,616 of NC_054742.1, read as the reverse complement.
AAATTATGTATTTTTTCAAGAATCCTGAACTCTTTTAAAAATAACAGCAATTTATACAAAATGTCAACTTTCTACATGAAAACATCGATATGCTTCATGACAGTATTAGTGTCTTAATTTGCTTAGAAAGAGGGCAAATATGTCAAAATGTATGACGTGATATTGCGCTAAAACGAGACCAAAACAACCTCTATGTCACAGTCACACTCACGAATGGGACAATAAAGTGATCAATGGTATGTCATTCGAGATAACCTAATCTCAATACAATAGCTTAGTTCCATCGGCTTCTTTGTATCGCTTTTGTTGGTGTGTCTGCCACACCGTAATCTATGATACATACGGGCAAAATGCATTTCGGTATCGGTAAAACACTATTAATTTTGTTTTATTTGTTTCTAATTTATTTCTCTTGGAAAATTTACAGGAGACATTGCTTTGCAGGTTACTGCTTTAATGAAGCTCTGGCACATGAATCATGACGAATGAACCCCTCCTCAATCCATATATTAACTTTGTTAAAATATATATCTTTTGGAGACCCCAAATTGGCAAAACTGCATCTCCCCGGCATTCCCGCTACTTTACAAAACCAGTTTGACTTGTATTATCAACTTGGAAAACACAGATGTATGGGACATCAGACAACATGATTCCTGAAAATTTTTTTTTTGTTTTGTTTATTTAAGCCCACGGGAGCCCTCCGAATTTACCCATCCCCTATCCGTATTTCGTCTTTAAATAAAAATATCATGTTTTAAAGCCATCAGCAAGGCAAATTGCGTTTTTTGGTATAATAAAGCAACTTTTATATCTATATTTTTATATTTACATTCATCCTTGTTGATATTATTATAATTATTAATATTATTATTATTGTTCTGCCGTTTGTAATAGTGCTCTAGCACAGTAAAGGCTATAACCCAACAGGAGCATGCCTAGGATACCCTTTCCCTTTTTGGTTTTATGTATTAAAAAATAGTTTATTGTCTTTAGAACTCTTAAAAGATTACTTTTGTTTGTATTGATACCTTGGAATAGATTGAGGAGGAGAAAATACTCTTCAACTTATATGTAGAGGATCTGTGGTAAATTGAAGAACAGCCACACGGCCCTTTATTGATTCCACTCTTTGTTGAATTTAAATATTTTGAGAGCCCAAAGCGGAAGAAAGATACATTTCTACTACACACAGTAAAGCCTCTTTGCGTTCTCCTCTTGAAAAAAAAATATAGAAGGCATTGTTTTATATCTCATAAAATATTAAAGTTCGTGTACGTGACGGTGGCCTGTCGAAGTTGCCAAAACCATTTATTTTGTTTTGACAATATATATTTAGAATATCGTCTAAATTCGTCATGATTCATGTGCCAGAGCTTCATTAAAGCAGTAACCTGCAAAGCAATGTCTCCTGTAAATTTTCCAAGAGAAACAAATTAGAAACAAATTAGAAACAAATAAAAACAAAATTAATAGTGTTTTACCAATACTGAAATGCATTTTGCCCGTATGTATCATAGATTACGGTGTGGCAGACACACCAACAAAAGAGATACGAGAAGCTGATGGAAGCTATTGTGTTGAGATTGTGTTATCTCAAATGACATACCACTGATCGCTTTATTGTCCAATTCATGAGTGTGACTGTGACATCGAGGTTGTTTTGGTCTCGTTTTAGCGCAATATCATGTCATACATTTTGACATATTTGCCCTCTTTCTAAGCAAATTAAGACACTAATACTGTAATGAAGCATATCGATGTTTTTGCTAATATATTCTCTTTCATGTAGAATGTTGACATTTTGTATCATTTGCTGTTATTTATAAAAAAGTTCAGGATTCTTGAAAAAATACTCTGTTTTAAATTATAATTTGCATAATTTATGTAAATTAGGTAGTAATAAACAAGGATATCCCAATTATTTTATGACAATTTTCTTCCCTGTCTTCCCCTTAGTCTTTATTTCCAATTTTAGGGCAGTTCTGGTGAAATATATATTCTGAATTACTTGTTTTTACATATTGACATAATATGCAAATTTATGCAAATTACTTGCTTATTTGCATAGATACAGCGTGTCTCTTTGGATGAATCTTTTTCTTTTGACTCAAGGAACATTTGTGCCAAGTGGGACATTTGTACTAAAGAATGCAGCGTTCACCCCTTTTTTTGCAGTTAACAAGTCTACTAATACTATCCATTAAACTATTACAACTATCAAGAAGGTCTTCCTTAAATGTCCCCTTTCATAAACAACTAGGCTTCTATTGGTTTTTCATACAGTGTATTTGTCTTGACGCCTAGGTGAATGTCTACAATGACAGCCTCGTGGTCACTCATCCCTGGAATTACTTCAGTATTGGTGACGCACGCTGGGTATGTTAAAAGAATATCGAGTGTGTTACCGTAAAGTTCCGTGTATACGGCGCACCCATTTATAAGGCGCATCCCGACTTTTGCACTTGTCAAAAAAAAAAGAATAGGATATGAACATAACCTGGAAAATAGCCCATCCTATTCGGCACGTTCCTTACTTGCGCCACATTTTTTCATCTTGCTTTTCAACACTAAATAAGCAGTAATTAATTGGACAACGGAGAAAAAGAAAAGAAGCAGCTAACTCCAAATATTGACACTAGTGTAGCAAAGACCCGCATGTATATGCCACTACCATTTACGCGGGAAAACAGAAAAGTATAAACTATCTGAAATCGCATCTGGCGTATGTCAAATTAAAATGTACTCATAGTTATAGCAATGTTTTAACCCTACTCTCTCCCCCCCCCCTTTTTTGTTGCAGGTCAGAAAATCAAGTCAAGGAAAAGTCAAGAATAATAAGAACAAGCAAAAAAAAAACAACAAAAGAAGAAACTGACTCTATTTTATCGAGCAATTCCGAATGCACCTCCAGCACTCGGCGAAGTGACGAGCGGAGCGAACTGTGTGCGTTAGACATGTGCTCGCCATTCACTGCAATGCAAAAATCTCATCTAGCTGATTAGACAGGAATAAACGTCGTTTCTGGGGATTTATTCAACAATTTCTGACATTTTACTATCATCCCCATTCACCGACGGTAGAGTGTTAGTGTGAGCTCGCATGTGTTATCACGCCCTCCCTTTTGTCGATTGACTGTCCAGATTTAGATTTCGATGTGCTTTTTTTACATCGAATTTACACTCTAAGGATTTATCAACTACAAGACATCAATTATAATTTCTAATCAATGAAAAAATGACAAAGATATATATTAAAAGGTATGAAAATGGTACTTTACCGATGTTTTCTTGCGACTTGGACGCCCAAATCACTCCCAAAATAGCAGCCAAAATTAAAAACGAACGGAGAGTGCATTGATATTGCTTTCGATATTAATTATAATGCGATCTGCTCCACATGCGAGCTAAACCGCTACGATCACAGGTAGCAGACAACATTTGATATATCGAGACATTAACAACGTCATTCAAGATGGCAACCTGCTAGAAAAACTGTCAGCTCAGGTAAAATTTTCTTTAGATGAAAGGTTTCTGGATCATTCTGAGGATTTTTATCAATAACTCTGGTCCAAGGTACGCAATTACTTATATTTCCCTAATAATGGAAACCATGAAACTGTAAATTTCGCTTAAAAAACAGTTTTAAATCGCGACCTATAAAACGTAAGTTCACTTAATACGTTGGCTGTACATACAGGCCTCCAAGCTCTTCAGTTTATGTATTGGTGAGTGGAGCCAACGTAGTTCAGCGGAACAACCAAAATACAGAGAGTGAAGCTTTTGAATTTGGTCTAGATCTACTAGCTGATCTGTCCACGCGAACGCTCAAGCGACTGAAAACAGTGAAAGAGTGAAGTGCCTATTTATAATATCATATTCATATTTGTAATAGCAAGTGCGAGTTTTTCTTGATTGTATATCCTGTAGTTGTCATTTTTAAAGCACTGAAATAAAGGTGTCCGGCAATAGGTTACACTACCATATGACAAGTTTCAAACAAAACAATTCCAGTTCACACTCACACCGCACCACGGACATGAAACTGAGCATTTGGGACTACACAAACACAATCACAAGTAAGAACGTTGAACATAAATGATAACCAAACGTGCCGATAAGAGACTACTAACCCTCTGTTACTTCTAGGAGCTTAAGCTGTTCCTCTCCTTGCTGTCTAACGTCTTGTTGAGGAGAAAGGATTGCTGTAAGGCTCTCAATTAAAGCATTCCTGACAGTATTGCTCGCCTCAACTTCACTGACAGCCATGATGACTTCTTTTACTTTTTTCTCACAGTGCGCGCCGTGTGTGTCAATTTGCGCGCGCTACGAGTTATTGTGTGGCCGTGGATGCCTGCCAGCCAAATAGAGATAAAGTCAGAAGAAGAGGAGTCAGCGGCAGAGTCAGAAGAAGAAGAGTGAGAAGACAGAAGAAGAGGAATGATAATAATAATAAAGAAGAAGAAGATAAGAAGAAGAAGAGGAGGAGGAGAAGAAGAAGATCAGGGGTGGTATTCTGAAAACGTTCTTATCTTTGTTCTTATCTTTTATCTTATCTCACTGAGATAAGAAGACGCTAAAATCATTGCAAATCGGTATTCTGAAAATCTTCTTAACGCGTTCTTATCTTTGTAAGGACTGCCCCCTTCTTATCTCCAACACGCCCATTTTTAAGATTTTACCAATCAAAATGCGCTTTATATTGGCAGTTTAACCAATAGAAGCGTTCCTTATGTGAAGAGAATATCATGGGCGCTGCGCGTTCACCGTTTCTGGCGCATTGCGCGAAATAGGCATTTTATACGCAATGACTCATTTTATTATTTCGAGACGTCCACGTGCAAAAAAAAAGTAAGAAAAGTAAATAAAGCAGGTACGAATAAAGAACAAAATATGAAGAAAGAAAGTAAGTAGGTATGAAAGAAAGAAGACAGAAAAGAGTCAGAATGAAGCAGAAAAAAAAGATGAAAGGGACAAAGCAGAAAATAAATGAAAAAATAAGGAGTAAACGAAAGAAAGCAAGCAAAAAGAATTCAAAAATAAAAAAGAAAGAAAATAGAATGAATAAAAGAAGGAAAAGGAAGAAAGAAAATAGAACAATTATTCATGATAAAGTGAAGGAACAAAAATGAAGAAAAAAAAAGAAATTAACTAAAAGGAATACACACAAAAATAGAAAAAGGTCAAACTAATATAAGATAAAATAAATTAACAAGGAACCGAAAAAGAAAAAAAGTCTAAAAAAAAACGACTGAAAGAAAGTTAGAAAGAAATAAAAAGAAAGAGAAAAAAGGGAATAAAAATGTAAAAAGTGAAGGAAGAGAGCGAAAAAAAGAAAATTAAACAAAGAAATAAAGATGAGAGAAAAAAAATGAAAGGAAATTTGACGCAAATATAAAGACAACAAAAAGTTAAAGAAAGAAAGGTAAATTCATAGAAAAAAGAAATAAGGAAAGAAAGAAAGAAAAAAGAAAGAAAGAAAGAAAGATAGAAAAAAAGAGAAAACGAAAGGGAAAACGAAAAGTTGGGAAAAAAAACCCGAAAAAAAATCAATGGAAAGAATAAAGAAAAAGTTAATAGAAGAAAGACAGAGAGAAGAAAGAAAGTAAAGAAAAAGAGTAAATAAAGAACGAACGAAAAAAGAATGAGCAAAATAAAGAAAAAAAAGAAAGAAAGTAAAAAAAGACACAAAAGTGTCAGAAAGCAGAAATAAAAAAATAAGAAAATTTAAGAATTATTAAAGGGAAGGAAGAAAAAGGGGGAAAATGAAATGAATGATTAAAAAAGGAAAAGCATGTATAAAAACGAAAGAATGGAAGAAAAATAAAGATTACAAACAAGTGAAGGAAGAAAGAAAGAAAAAAGAAAAAGAAGAGAAACGGGGGGAAAGCAGAAAAAAGACTCAGTAAAGAAAAAAAAGGGATAAAACGAAAAGGGAAAATAAAAAGAAAAAGGATGAAGTATAAATGAAACAAAGCAAAAGAAAAAAAAAAGAAATTAAAAGATTCAAACAGAACAAAAGTAAAGACATAAATGAAGAATTAAACAGATAGGAAGAAAGACAGACAGATAGAAATGAAGAAAGAGACAGATAGAAAGGAAGACAGACAGACAGATAGAAAGGAATAAAAAGTGGAAAAGAAAGAAGGGATAGAAAAAAGAGACGGGCAAAATAAAGGGTGAATGAAACAAATGGTGGGAGGAATACTTGTGGGTACTTGTTACTACTAGAGGCCATCGATTTTGAGCAAGAAAAAACGCGGACATCGTGAGATGTGATAACCCTCTAGCTATCTTAAATATTATCTTAAATATCGTGAAAGATAAGAAAGAAAAAAGATAAGAACGTTTTCAGAATACCACTTATCTACATTCTGTTCTTATCTTTTGGCGCGCTTTGGTATTATATGCGCGAGTTGTAAATTTACGCGCTCAGCATTGGGGGTGGAGATCAAGATAAGAACAAAGATAAGAACAAAAGATAAGAAAAAGATGGGGCGGTATTCTGAAAACGTTCTTATCTTAATTTTGTTCTTATCTACGTCACTTTCTTAAATTGGTATTCTGAAAACGTTCTTATCTTTTTCTTATCTTTTGTTCTTATCTTTGTTCTTATCTTGCTCTCCACCCCCAATGCTGAGCGCGTAAATTTACAACTCGCGCATATAATACCAAAGCGCGCTAAAAGATAAGAACAGAATGTAGATAAGTGGTATTCTGAAAACGTTCTTATCTTTTTTCTTTCTTATCTTTCACGATATTTAAGATAATATTTAAGATAGCTAGAAGGTTATCACATCTCACGATGTCCGCGTTTTTTCTTGCTCAAAATCGATGGCCTCTAGTAGTAACAAGTGCCCACAAGTATTCCTCCCACCATTTGTTTCATTCACCCTTTGTTTTGCCCGTCTCTTTTTTCTATCCCTTCTTTCTTTTCCATTTTTTATTCCTTTCTATCTGTCTGTCTTTCTTCCTTTCTATCTGTCTGTCTTTTGTCCTTTCTATCTGTCTGTCTTTCTTCCTTTCTATCTGTCTTTCTTTCTTCCTTTCTATCTGTCTGTCTTTCTTCCTTTCTATCTGTGTCTTTCTTCCTTTCTATCTGTCTGTCTTTCTGTCTTTCTTCCTTTCTATCTGTTTGTCTTTCTTCCTTTCTATCTGTCTGTCTTTCTTCCTATCTGTTTCATTCTTCATTTATGTCTTTACTTTTGTTCTGTTTGAATCTTTTAATTTTTTTTCTTTTGCTTTGTTTCATTCATACTTCATCTTTCTTCCTTTTTATTTTCCCTTTTCGTTTTATCCCTTTTTTTTCTTTACTGAGTCTTTTTTCTGCTTTCCCCCCGTTTCTTTTCCTTTTCTTTCTTTTTCTTTTTTCTTTCTTTCTTCCTTCACTTGTTTGTAATCTTTATTTTTCTTCCATTCTTTCGTTTTTATACATGCTTTTCCTTTTTTAATCATTCATTTCATTTTCCCCCTTTTTCTTCCTTCCCTTTAATAATTCTTAAATTTTCTTGTTTTTTTATTTCTGCTTTCTGACACTTTTGTGTCTTTTTTTACTTTCTTTCTTTTTTTTCTTTATTTTGCTCATTCTTTTTTCGTTCTTTCTTTATTTACTCTTTTTCTTTACTTTCTTTCTTCTCTCTGTCTTTCTTCTATTAACTTTTTCTTTATTCTTTCCATTGATATTTTTTTCGGGTTTTTTTCCCCAACTTTTTATTTTCCCTTTCGTTTTCTCTTTCTTTCTTTCTTTCTTTCCTTCTTTCTTTCTTTTTTTCTTTCTTTCTTTCCTTATTTCTTTTTTCTATGAATTTACCTTTCTTTCTTTATCTTTTTGTAGTCTTTATATTTGCGTAAAATTTCCTTTCATTTTTTTTCTTTCATCCTTATTTCTTTGTTTAATTTTCTTTTTTTTCTCTCTTCCTTCACTTTTTACATTTTTATTCCCTTTTTTCTCTTTCTTTTTATTTCTTTCTAACTTTCTTTCAGTCTTTTTTTTAGACTTTTTTTTCTTTTTCGGTTCCTTGTTAATTTATTTTATCTTATATTAGTTTGACCTTTTTCTATTTTTGTGTGTATTCCTTTTAGTTAATTTCTTTTTTTCTTCATTTTTGTTCCTTCACTTTATCATGGATAATTGTTCTATTTTCTTTCTTCCTTTTCCTTCTTTTATTCATTCTATTTTCTTTCTTTTTTATTTTTGAATTCTTTTTGCTTGCTTTCTTTCGTTTACTCCTTATTTTTTTCATTTATTTTCTGCTTTGTCCCTTTCATCTTTTTTTTTCTGCTTCATTCTGACTCTTTTCTGTCTTCATTCTTTCATACCTACTTACTTTCTTTCTTCATATTTTGTTCTTTATTCGTACCTGCTTTATTTACTTTTCTTACTTTTTTTGCACGTGGACGTCTCGAAATAATAAAATCAGTCAGTGCGTATAAAATGCCTATTTCGCGCAATGCGCCAGAAACGGTGAACGCGCAGCGCCCATGATATTCTCTTCACATAAGGAACGCTTCTATTGGTTAAACTGCCAATATAAAGCGCATTTTGATTGGCAAAATCTTAAAAATGGGCGTGTTGGAGATAAGAAGGGGGCAGTCCTTACAAAGATAAGAACGCGTTAAGAAGATTTTCAGAATACCGATTTGCAATGATTTTAGCGTCTTCTTATCTCAGTGAGATAAGATAAAAGATAAGAACAAAGATAAGAACGTTTTCAGAATACCACCCCAGGAGCGGTATTCTGAAAACGTTCTTATCTTAATTTTGTTCTTATCTACGTCACTTTCTTAAATTGGTATTCTGAAAACGTTCTTATCTTTTGTTCTTATCTTTGTTCTTATCTTGCTCTCCACCCCCAATGCTGAGCGCGTAAATTTACCACTCGCGCATATAATACAAAAGTGCGCTAAAAAGATAAGAACAAAATCAAGATAAGTGGTATTCTGAAAACGTTCTTATCTTTTTTCTTTCTTATCTTTCACGGTATTTAAGATAATATTTAAGATAGCTAGAGGGTTATCACATCTCACGATGTCTGCGTTTTTTCTTGCTCAAAATCGATGGCCACTAGTAGTAATAAGTACCCACAAGTATTACTCCCACCATTTCTTTCATTCACCCTTTATTTTGCCCGTCTATTTTTTCTATCCCTTTTTCTTTTTTTCTTCCTTTCTATTTGTCTGTCTTTCTTCCTTTCTATCTGCATGTCTTTCTTTTATTTAATTCTTCATTTATATCTTTTCTTTTGTTCTGTTTAAATCTTTTAATTTTTTTCTTTTGCTTTGTTTCATTTATACTTCATCTTTCTTCCATTTTTATTTTCCCTTTTCGTTTTATCCCTTTCTTATTTCTTTATAGCTACTGAGTCTTTATTTCTTATTTTCCCCCTTTTCTCTTCCTTTTCTTTCTTTCTTCCTTCACTTTTTTGTCATCTTTCTATTTTTCTTCCTTATTTTTTCGTCCATTCTTTCGTTTTTATATATGCTTTTCCTTTTTGTTTCTTTCTTCCTTCACTTTTTTGTAATCTTTTTATTTTTCTTCCTTATTTTTTCTTCAATTCTTTCGTTTTTATACATGCTTTTCCTTTTTTTAATCATTCATTTTATTTTTCCCCCTTTTGCTTCCTTCCCTTTAATAATTCTTAATTTTTCTTTCTAAATTTATTTTATTTCTGCTTTCTGAAATTTTTGTGTCTTTTTTTACTTTCTTTTTTTTCTTTATTTCGTCGCTCATTCTTTTTTCGTTCATTCTTTATTTACCCTTTTTCTTTACTTTGTTTCTTCTCTCTGTCTTTCTTCTCTTAACTCTTTATTTTTCCTTTTCGTTTTTTTTCTCTTTCTTTCTTTCTTTCTTTCTTTGAATTTACCTTTCTTTCCTTTATCTTTTTGTAGTCTTCATGTTTGCGTTAATTTTCCTTTCATTTTTTCTCTCTCAATTTTATTTCTTTGTTTCATTTCCCTTTTTTTTCTCTTCCTTCACTTTTTACATTTTATTCCCTTTTTATCCTTCTTTTTTTTCTTTCTAACTTTCTTTTATTCGCTTTTAGACTATTTTCTTTTTCGGTTCCATGTTACTTTTTTAAATCTTTTTAGTTCGACCTTTTTCTTTTTGTGTGTGTGTTCCTTTTAGTTTCTTTCTTTTCTTTTTCTTTTTGTTCCTTCACTTTATCATTGATAATTGTTTTATTTCTTTCATCCTTTTCCTTCTTTTATTTATTCTATTTTTCTTTCTTTTTTATTTTTAAGTCTTTTTTGCTTGCTTTCTTTCGTTTACTCTTTATTTTTCATCATTTTCTGCTTTGTTCCTTTCATCTTTTTTTCTGCTTCATTCTGACCCTTTTCTGTCTTCTTACTTTAATACCTACTTACTTTCTTTATATTTTATTCTTTATTCGTACCTGCTTTATTTACTTTTTTCTTTCTTTATTTTGTGCACGTGGTGGACGTCTCGAAATAATGAAATCAGTCATTGCGTATAAAATGCCTATTTCGCGCAATGCGCCAGAAACAGTGTACGCGCAGCGCCCATGATATTCTCTTCACAATTTTTAAGGTACGCTTCTATTGGTTAAACTGCCCATATAACGCGCATTTTGATTGGTAAAATCTTAAAAAATGGGCGTGTTGGAGATAAGAAGGGGGCAGTCCTTACAGAGATAAGAACGCGTTAAGAAGATTTTCAGAATACCGATTTGCAATGATTTTAGCGTCTTCTTATCTCAGTGAGAAAAGATAAAAGATAAGAACAAAGATAAGAACGTTTTCAGAATACCACCCCGGGGGTTTCATTCTGAGATCTCAGATAACATAAAATATTTGGTAGGGGGTCCTAAAGCTGCGCGGGTCCTAAAGCTACGCACCACTCATCGCGCATGCAGTTTTTAATGGCAAATGCGCACTTTGTGTGGAATTGTGACTGCAGAGTGACGAACGATTCCTATTCAATTTTTTCTACAGAGGCTGCAGTAAATCTCTAAATGCAGAGAACACCCACAACTGTTTTGAATTTTTGAGCTATATTCTCTTTAATTTCATATTATCCTATAATAGTATGAACATATTTTAGAAATTGAGGCACAGGAAATTCTATTTTTCTGCATGATAAATCGAGTGCGTAGCTTTAGGACCCCTTCTAACATCGGGCGGCGAATTCAAGAGGTGTTCGGAAAACACGGCGGGATTTTCGTATTAGTGAGTTTTGTGATATTTTGTTCTTGCTTAATGATCTTTAGAATATTTGCCACAAGTTAGCGACAGATAATTTGTTCAAATATTAAAATTGGCATAGTTTCTATCGTTTGTAAACAAAGTGCGTAGCTTTAGGTCCCCCCATCATACATGTATCTCCGTTAAAATCAGTGAGATAAAATACCCTTAAAATTTCTACGAATTGGTATTCTGAGAACAATTTTATCTTCGCTTTATCTCTGTAAGACACACCTATTTTTTAATCAATATCCAATTAGAAACTTGCTTTTATAGCTCTCTCATACCAATGGAAATCCATTCCGCTAGGAGGTGTGGCGAAGGAGAGAGATTGCGTCAATTTATTGACTTCAACACGCTTGCACTATATAATACGCTTGCGCGTCTTTACAGAGATTTCTTAAAAAAAACTGGCAATACTCTCATCTTTTTTTCGAAGTCTATATGTCACATCTTTCCAAGCATCATTTCAAAGACAATATTAGTCAAGAAAAGTCTTATGAAATGCTTCCTGATTGCACAGGATTAACTTTAAGGTGTTGTTCTCAATGAATATATAATTTTTCTTAATTTTCATGCCAACATTTGGAGTATATTCACCTAGAAATATTGACGAAATCAACGTCGCGGAGATAAAATAGCCCCTACCCTCTTTTAAGTTTATTTTTTTCTTCAAAGTAACTTGGGCGCAAGCACATCACCCGCGTTGCAATCATGGCCAGATACGCGATGGGTATGTCTACGCAGTCACTGCTCTGTTGCGTATCATCATAGATACGCAAGATAAAATTCATAGCAAGATAAAATTTTAGATTTTATCTGAGAGATAAAATTCATAGCAAGATAAAATTTTAGATTTTATCTGAGAGATAAAATTTCATCTCAGAATACCAATTTCATTTTAAGAGATAAAATAAAATATTTTAAAGATAAAATGACCTCAGAATACCGCCCCAGAATCCGAAATGGGAAGACTCAGCAAACGGAACAACAACTTAAGGACGAGTCCACCCCGCCTGTCAAACCCAATAAAAAATTTGATTTGAGTAAAAAAGAAAAATCCAACAAGCATAACTAAAAATTTCATCAAAATCGGATGTAAAATAAGAAAGTTATGACATTTTGAAATTTCACTTATATTTCACAAACCAGTCGTTTTATCCGACAAGTCCCATTTTATCCGACAGTTACTATACTAACAGTGCCTCTCAGCCAATCAGAATCAAGGAAAGATGTCAGATCTGACAACTTGTCAGACAAAAATGTTGATGAAACAGTCCCCTGGGGTGGTATTCTGAGATCCATTTTATCTCAGATAAAATAAAATATTTTATCTCTGTTAAAATCAGTAAGATAAAATACCCTTAAAATCTCTCCGAATTGGTATTCTGAGAACCATTTTATCTTCATTTTATCTCTGTAAGACACACCTATTTTTTAATCAATATCCAATTAGAAACACGCTTTTATAGCTCTCTCATATCACTCAACCAATTAAAATCCATTCCGCCAGGAGGTGTGGCAAAGGGGTGAGATTGCGTCAATTTATTGACTTCAAATACGCTTGCACTATACGCTTACGCGTCTTTACCGAGATTTCATTTTAACAAAAAGGACAATAATCTCATCTTTTTTCGAAGTCTTTATCGCATCTTTTCAAGCATCATTTCAAAGACAATATTAGTCAAGAAAAGTTTTATGAAATACTCTCTGATTGTACAGGAACAACGTTAAGGTGTTATTCTCAATAAAAATATAATTTTTCTTCATTTTTATGTCACCATTTGGTGTTAATTCACCTAGAAATATTGGTGAAATAAACGTCGCAGAGATAAAATAGCCTCTACCCTCTTTTAAGTTTATTTTATTTTTTCTTCAAAGTAACATGGGCGCAAGCACATCATCTGCGTTGCAACGGCCAGATACGCGATGGGTAGGTGAACGCAGGCATTGTTCTGTTGCGTATCATCTGTAGATACGCAAGATAAAATTTATACGCAAGATAAAATCTAAAATTTTATCTGAGAGATAAAATCTCATCTCAGAATACCAATTTCATTTTAAGAGATAAAATAAAATATTTTAAAGATAAAATGACCTCAGAATACCACCCCTGGTCGGTATATGAGGAGACTGTGATATGTCATCCACTCACTCTTTTTTAAAATCTTATATGAAATTCTAATTTTCTCCTCATTGTCAATTGAAACAAAGATTAATTCTCCCCTGAACACGTGGAATTATATGGTTCAGTCAAGTTGGTATCAATTGTTAAATCTGCTTAAAAACAAAATAAATATTGTATAAATAATGCATAAAAAACTAAAGAAATTGTGAATGAGGGAACATCATCCTCTTTCTCATTATTTTGCATCACTGTTTTGTGAAAAAGTGAAACTTTAAAGAGTTATAATTTTTCCTATTTCAAATCCGATTTTGATGAAATTTTCAGCAATTAGGCTAGTTTGATTTTTCTCTCATTTATTTAATGCTAAACATTTTTGTGGGATGGACTTGTTTTTTTTTAAAGAAAAAAGGAATGAGGGGGAGGAGGAAATAGAGAAATAGAGATCCGCAAGATCTCGGGAGTTGAAGTAGAGAGTCAGAAGAAAAGTAAGAAGAAGGAAGTCAGCTGAGTCAGCGAAGAAGAAGAAGAACAACAACAATGAAGAATGAGGAGGAGAAGAAGAAATTTAAGAGAACGGGGAAGTGAGAGGAAGAGTAGGCCTATATGTTAAATCAATTTGCAGTATTTTTGCAAGCCATTGGACGTACAGACCGGGTGAGGGAATGGACGGCTTTCTTTTCTTCTGCGTCATGCTGTTGCAAATATTTTTTAGATTAAAATGTGACATTCTATAAACTTTATGTAAACATGAAAAATGATTGGTATATAATTATGTCTACATGTACTTTTGTAAATAATAAGAGTGCAAAGGGCGGGCTCTCATCTGACATAAAGAACGAGCGTGTGCATGATTTTAAACAATCAATAAGCGGCACAATATGCGAGCTAAAAATTTTTACACTGATACTTTGTTTTGTAGTAATACCGGCATTTCAATGTCATATGATATGACATTGACTTATTGTTCAGACATGTATTACATGTATATGTAAATAGTTTTTTTTGTTCTTCTCTGAAGCGCTTTGAGCATCTAATCAAGATGGAAAGTGCGCTATATAAATCTTATGTATTATTATTATTATTTTAGTAATCATTCAGTTCAAAGTGGTAGGATGGGGGGTCGGGGGTCCGGACACTTTATCTTTTTGAAGCCTTCTTTTTTGTCTGTGGGTTACACTAAAAATGTGAATCCATTACTTGTTATCATTTTCTATTTTGTTCTTTATATTTCCTAACATTTTGTACTAAAAATTGATGAAACTTCACTGGTAATTTTTTTCAAATGACATTCTAAAATTGATCGTCCGGACACACAACCCGTCCGGATACACAACAACTGGGTATACATTGCAATAATAAATTCGATTTATAAAACATTTTAACGTAGGAAAATTGTGAAGAGGATAAATGTTTTAAACACAAGCTTATCAGTATTACCTATTTGCAGAGCTAATTGTGATGTCTCCCCTCTGACTGTAAAAACATGTGTCAGGAGTGGGATTCGAACCCACGCCTCCATTCGGAGACCAGAACACCCACAACTCTCGATTGCGAGAGAAGAAATATTTCTTGAGTCTGGCGCCTTAGACCGCTCGGCCACCCTGACAACACGGCCCTGCCATGAAATTTAATAAATATATATATTTTCTTACCGTAATTTCATTTTCTTTTACTAAGCCGATACTTCTTTAGATTTTAATGATTTAGTTCCATTATTTGTCTGTCTGTCAATACGTAATCATATCTTAAAGACTCGAAATTAATTACTAGTAGTTATTAACTTTGAAAAAATGGAATAGTTGATTTTTTTATGGGTAAAAAATATACATTCCAGTGAGCAAAACGATCTCGATGAATCAAACGTTGAGCCTCAGGACATTTCCTTACGGTACTCGTTTCTTTTTGATATATGAAATTAAATTAAAAATGTATAAGATGGTAAAATTTCAATGTAAAATTCGTAGTATAATATCAAGGAAAAATACATAATGATAATTATCCCTTATGGAATAATGTAGTTGACAAATTAAAACGTAAACACAACACTATCGAAGAGCGCACGTGTGTGCTCGACTGCTCGTGCAACCAATGGTCAATTAGAGTGTGCATGTGTGTGACCAATAGTCCGTATACGGAGCGGAGGCAAGTAATTTTAACAAGAGCTGAAGAGGATTGAACTTTCAATCAGTTATTTCGAGGTATTGTGGCAAATTCGACAAGAGTTCTAACGTTTTGAAAGTTGATAGGATTTCTAAGTTTGTATCATCAACATCATTCATTGACATTTTTCTTGTTCTATTATTAGTAGTAGCCCCATACACTCAGTATGGTGTAAGTTAAGTGAGTTACTAGTACTAGGCTTGAAGTACTAGGCCTACTGACTAGTTTTAATTGTTAGATACACTCATTCCTCCCTCAATGCTCACTCATTCAACGAACAAGGTTATGATATAACCTTGTTCTCATCTCTCTAAGACTCTATGTGTGGCAAAATAAGGTTGACAATGTTCGGATTATTTTCTCTTTTTCTTTTGGACAAATGCTTGATTTTTTTTACACTGTCATGACTGTCACTGCAGTGTCAGTTTCCAACTCCAACATGTCCAATACACTTAGCTTTTCAATATAAATAACTTGGCTCTTAGACCTTAGTAAATTTGATTCTTTAAATTATTTTTTCTTTATTAAAAACAGAAATTGAATAATGAAAAATTTCTTTTCACCAATAGTTTAGTTAGTTCAGTGTAGTTTACTCCAATGGCAATGATGTTGTAGCTAAGCCTGTTCATCGATCTGCTCTCCAATAGAGGGCGTACACGAAAATATGCCCAAATTTCAAGTTTTTGAGCACTCTGGTCAATACAAAAATTATTTTAAGTTACTAATGAAAATTGAATTGCAACTGTATGGAAATTAATGATAATTTTGGTCATAAAAGTGACATTTGAATGAGTTTTTAAAGTGTGTGCTCATATTCTCAATACAGCATATTCATACCATACTTAGACTTGTCCACTCATTCCATGAACAAGGTTATAATGAATATATATATATATATTTATATATTCTCCACAGGCAGAATTGGTAGCAGTGGGCTATGGCAGGCATAGCATAAGAAGAATGAAAAATAAAAGGCCAAAAAGCAGCCTTATTAATTTCTTTTCATCCTAATTTCCATCCTCTGGTTAGCCTCAAATTTAAATTGATGATTTAGAGCCAACATCAAGTTAATCACACGTTTAATCATTCGCTGCCGAATTCAAAACATCGCATTTGTATTCGCGAGGGTCCGAGCCAAGACTCCTGCGCATGCGATGTTTTGAAATCGGCAGCGATATGTGTGAGGAACTCGATGTTTGTTCTAAATAACCAATTTTGAGGTTAAGTGGAGGATGGGTATGGAGTGAAATTAGAATGAAAAGTAAGAAATTAAGCTTCTAATTCTTTATAAGCTAGTTTTGGTGAAGAATTTTTACAATAAATATGCATTTTTCCCACCTTTGCCACTCGGAGTATCAGAGCGAGTTTGGACCTTGAGGTTCAGGTAGGTGGAGCGTAGTGTAGTGGTAGTGAAGTGGAGTGGAGCCTGCACAAACATCACTTGTTGCTAACTCCTACTAGACTGGCCTGGCCCTAGACAGCTGACATCCGTATCTTTAGAGGAGTTTTTTAAACATTTTTATCTTTTTAAAAATTCTCCTCATACACAGACGGCTCGCAATTGTGCAGCTGCCATTAGTGGGTTAACAATGCAAAATCCCCACGACGGGGCTCATCAATTTTTTTTTCTTTATCATGAAAATATATAAAAAGAACTGGACCAAATTAAAGATTATTATTCTGTCTTGGCCTGAATCGCACCAAAACAGAAAAATATTTAAAAAGGAAAAGGAAAAAAAAGTGACTTCGGCTGTCGCACAATTCCCACTTCCCTGGTTTATCCGAACTTAACACAGAAACTTATGGCCACCATTGAGTCCCTGTACAGATCTAGTTAGAACTTTGCTCTCTGTAAATGGTGAGTGGAGCCAACGGAGTTCAGCGAATCAACCAACATAACAGAGACTGAAGCTTTTGGTCTAGCCTGGCCCACACCAAGGCACCCCCCCACCCGGCTGCAAAATTATTTCCCCCTCTTGAGCTCTGGACTAGCCAAGATATTCCTTAGAGTTAAAAGGTAAAAACCATTCACTAACGTATGCTTACTCTTTGCAGAGCCAGGGATTGCAACCCATTCATGTGCTTGTAGTGGAAGATCTACCTCTACCACAATAAAACTGAAATTTTCGCCTCCAAGATTTCAAACTTTCCTTCTAAAAAGATCAAACGTTAGGCCTAAGTAACGAACGTTAGCCCTAAATCATGTAAAAGGGATACAACTTCATTTCTGACATTTATACGATATTGATTTCATTTTTTAAACAAAAATTCATTAAAAAAACAAGAAAAACATTTTGAGAAGACGGAGGAAAACACGTGCCGATATTCCCATCGCCATCTTGTTCTCATTGTCCTTTGCCAAGCTACGAGACACATATCAGAGGATATATGAGTCTTGTAGCTTGTTTGGATATAATTTGGCCTTTAAAGTATAAAATGATAATTGGCTCAACTTGTAGTCCAAAATGACAAAATTGACTCAAAATAAAAAGTCAGGAGTGAATGAAATTTTAATATAATATTTCCAGATGTTTCAAAATAATCAACAGAATTTTTTATCCAACTCTGATGAATGGGTTCTTAGGAAATTCCAGTCAAATACAGTAAGGTAAGGAATCTTCAGTAGTGTCATGTCACGTGAGTAACAGAAAACAAATCGTTTATCTCTGACAAAAATGGCTGAAAATTCAAAATTTTTGTTTGACAATATGTATTGTCACTTCTATGATTGAAATATATAGGACAAACGGAAGCCTATTAATATTTTCTTAATGCTCATGGATGGATGTATGATATGCATACAAGCTTAAGACTCCCCTAGTGGAATATAAAGAGAAACAAAATTAATCAAGTTATATTTCATATATCATCGTTTCCAGTGAACATGATTTTCAATTTTCTTTCTTTCAAAAGATGGCAGATTCCACTACTGGTAAACGGGATTGGTATATTGCAGAACTTGAAGAGGAATCTGAAGAAATAGAGACCTTGGCCTCAAAGAAGAAACCTAGGTCAGATGATCATGTCAGCAGCAGTTGCATTGATTCTGTTTCAGGGCTTGTTATGCCAAGGCCAGACTGTGAAGTTACTTGTAAGGTCGCATCCTCTTCATCCCAGTCGGTTACATCTGTAAGCATTTTACAGCATGAAGCATCATCCAGTTCCATGCCCTCTTTAGGTTTGAAGCCTGAAGGTTGCCTTGCAACGGTGACTCTTCACACTGAAGAGGTAGGTAAAAGTGAGAGCTTGCAAGAAGCTATTTGCCGAGAAGGAAAAGAAGAAGGAGTTGTAAAATTACCTTGTGAAGACCAAACTGAAGATGCAGGAGACAGACAGGACGTATCAAGTGAAAGGTCACAGAAGACACAAGTTCTTGTCGGACTGAAAGAGACTGATGTAGGCATTGTAGAGTATATGTCTGATCATGAAGGCGTCCCTGGAATTCTGAAGCAGAGGTGAGCTATGAAAGCAGGTGTATTTAAGAAATTGAGCCATGATTCTTCTTTGTTGTTTAAATCTCAACTGCTTGTGTTTTAAAAACAGCATTTAGTTTTTTACTGTTTGTTAAGAACCTCTGAATAAGTAATATAAAGCTATCAGTTAATTTTTGGTTTTACAAATGTATGTCCTTTGTGAGAGACGTGGTAATGAGAAATGCCTTGGTGATTGCTAGACCACCGCCTTATCAGCTCAGCAATTATTATTATCATGGTATTTCCATAAACATATCTTTGTTTTACAGGTACCGGGATTTCCTTGTAAACGAGATTGATGAGCAGGGTCAGGTTATTCGACTTACTGATATGAAATGCCCAGAGAAAAAATCAATTGTAAGTTGGGCATAAGTGATCTCCATTTTCTCCACTTCCTTCTAAAACTAATGTTTTTTTTTATTTCTACACGTGATACTTCATTTGTCATTTTATCAATTTTTGTCTTGCCTGCATAGCAGGAGACTAAAGGTGCCAGTTTTCAACTGGGGCATCATCATTATTAAAATCGTAATCAAGATTTAGTTTTTGAAGTGTCATCATAACTTTGTAATTAATGTAATTTAGACATAAAGGTTGACAAGTATTACAAATATGTTGCTTTCTTGCATTAATTTCGGGTCACATGGTAAAGGTCAGAGGTCATTTAAGGGTAGTGAACTTTGACAATTTTAGGGTATCAACATCAAAATCTTAACCGAGGTGAAGTTTTCTGAAATGTCATTATAAATTTAAAAGTATAAGGACCTATTTCATGAAACTTAGAAGACATGAGGGTATTCAAGTATCACTGACCATCTGATATGAGTTGCAGGTCACAGAATCAAGGTCAACTAATTTAGGGTCAAACTTTTCTCATGTTGTGGTATCAATATAAAAATCATTAATATTTTGAATTTTCAACATAATTTTGCAATTATAATTCCATATTTCTTGTAACTTTCATATGATGATTATCAAGTATCGGAAAAAGGGACACATGTAATTTAAGATCACTGGGAAAGGTCATTTAAGAACTTAGGGTTTTATATCAAATTATTTTTTTGTCCTCATTTTGGAAAATTATTCAGTCAGCACTGCCCCTATATTGTGGAATGCAGAGTAGACTGGCAGGGACATTCAACCTGTGCGTATATGCCTGTTAACCCTATCTAGGTGGGGGGGGCCTCGGAGGCCCCCCTCAACGAGTGGCGCGATTTTTTTTATCGCACCGCTCACTCTTCTTACTTTCAAGTCTTGCCCAACTTTTGAGACCAATTTTGCATCACCTGGGTATGTGGTTCCGAAGTTAGGCAATGTTATGTAAGTGCATGTCAGACAAAAAATTGCTCAAAAATGTGAATTCGTGTACAAAGTCAATGTAAATTGTGTTTTCAACCAAAAATCATTAATGTACGATTATATTTAGTTTTGCTGGCCTAAATGTATGTATTTTATGCTGTTTATGATCTTAGAAGAGTCCCCAACGAATTTCATTGAAAAAACAATGAAAAACCAAAGGTCCAAAAAACAAAGAAATACATTAAAAAATTGCAAAAACAATATAATACATAAGAAATTGATCTGATATCACAATTTTTTTCATGTACACTTGCTATGAACATCACAAAGATTTTCTATGCCAAATATTAGAACATTTGGAGCTTTAATTTATGGAGTTAGAGGAAAAAGTATGATTTCGCATACTAATTACGCATAAATTAGCATAATTATGTAATAATGATTTGCATGAAATAAATTACTATACCATTTTGTAGATTATATCCCAGGCAACCTGTGTGCCAATTTTCGGTGCGATCGCTCGGTCAATGGCCAAGATCTCAAGGGGGGGCCTTGGAGGCCCCCCCCGCCATATGAACTCCCAAAATACACTGGCTTAGATAGAGTTAATAAATGTTTTGTTTAATTTCTTATTTCGTTTCAAATTGAAACTTTCAATGTTTAATTAATCAGTCTTATTTTTTGTCATGGCAAATTCAACACGTTGATACTGTAGATGCTTACAAATCATTTTAATCTGATTGTTTGTCATTTCATACTTTTGCATTAAAAAAATAACACAAACCTTTCAAGTCATATATGATTAAAGTATTTGTAAAACCATTTGATTTTTAAGACAATTTTTTTATTACCGGTATGTGTATTTTCCATTTCTGTTTAGCTCCCATTTGACCATAATGAAGTGTTGAGCAAAGAAGACCAAGAGAAACTGTCTGCACTGAATGTAGATCAAGACAAGAAAGCTGAATATGCTTTCCAGGTGAGGCAATCATTAAAGGGGAATCCAATTCAAATAAAAATTGATTTTAGAGGAAAAAGGAAAATAAGACAAGTTGATTGTTGAAAGTTTGATCAATATCAGACAAACAATAAGAAAGTTATGAATTAAAAAAAAAATGTAAACATTGGTAAGCACTATACCAATGAAGACTGCATTTGTGATGTCGTAGTGATGCAAGACAAGGACTAAAGTTCCACTTCTTTTGCTAAAATTGCTAAAAATTTCATTTTTTGTCTCGCCTGTGTAGCGGAGTGAGACATAGGTATCACTATTTCCGGCGTCGTCGTCAACAATTGTGTTGTACACCCAATAACTTTCTATAGCTTGGAGGTGGGATCACCAAATTCATACCAGAGGTCCATCTCCTGAAGGCACAGGTCAAGTTCGAATATGATTCTAATTGAACTTTCCATGACTGGCACAATTGTGTTGTACACCCAATAACTTTCTATAGCTTCGAGATGGGATCACCGAATTCATACCAGAGGTCCATCTCATGAAGTCACAGGTCAAGTTCGAATATGATTCGAATTGAACTTTCCATGACTGGCACAATTGTGTTGTACACCCAATAACTTTCTATAGCTTCGAGGTGGGATCAACAAATTCATACCAGAGGTCCATCTCCTGAAGGCACAGGTCAAGTTCGAATATGAGTTGAATTTGAATAAGGTCAAAGGTCAATGAACTTTCCATGACTGGCACAATTGTGTTGTACACCCAATAACTTTCTATAGCTTCGAGGTGAGAGCGCCAAATTCATAACAGAGGTCCATCTCTTGAAGGTGCAGGTCAAGTTCAAATGTAAGCCAAATTTGAATAAGGTCAAAGGTCAATGAACTTTCCATGATTGGCACTCTGCTGTGCTGTACACATAATAACTTTCTATATCTTCGAGGTAGGATTGCCAAATTCATACTAGATTTCCATCTCTTGAAGGTGCAGGTCAAGTTCGAATGTGAGTTGAATTTGATTAAGGTCAAAGGTCAATGAACTTTCCATGACTGGCACTGTGCTGTGTTGTACACATAATAACTTTTTATATCTTCGAGGTAGGATTGCAAAATTCATACAAGAGGTCCATCTCTAGAAGGTGCATGTCAAGTTTGAATGTGAGTTGAATTTGATTAAGGTCAAAGTTCAATGAACTTTCAATGACTGGCACTGTGCTTTGTTGTACACACAATAACTTTTTATAGCTTCTACTGTTTGTTCGGATGCTTTTTGCATCTGTTTGTTCCACTAATGGCATGATCTTATATGTTTGTTCCACTAATGACATGACCTGGGGAGTGTTTCATCAACATTTTTGTCTGACAAGTTGTCAGATCTGACATCTTTCTCTGACTCTGATTGGCTGTGAGGCACTGTTATTATGGTAACTGTCAGATAAAATGGGACTTGTCGGATAAAACGTCCGACAAGTCCTTTCATGAAACGCTCCCCTGTAGTTTTGACATGCAGTCTCTTCATGACTGCAATATGCAGGCGAGACAATGCTTGGTGTTTGCCTTGTTTTTCTTCAAAAGATTTACTTCAAATGAGACTTTTCTTTTATGAGGACATAAACCAATATGCTACCTGGGTTATATTTTGATTACTACCCCAGGGGAATAGGTACTTATGGTTTTAAACCACAAAATCCTAATAATACATGGCCTGTGGGAAAGTTGTCCTTGCCCCTTGTAATAATTTACTTACCCAGTTGCTAATTTGAAATTTACACAGTCCTAGGGATAACAATTTTAAAGCAGCCATAACTTACTTATTGCTTGTCTGATATATTTCAAACTTTCACCATTCTGTTTTTCTTATTTTCCTCTATTCCAACACAACTTTTTAGTTCAAAGGTTGGACTCCCCTTTAATATTTATATCTTGAAGTATAAGACCTGCCCAGTGAAGTTGCACTAATAGTTATATACATGTAATATTCTAGACAAAGTGACCAAATTTGAAATGTGAATGTATATCTTTGTGAGATTTTGAATTAAATATACACTGTATTCTTCAAAAGGATCATGAAGTATTACTGAACATCCTGCCTGAGTTTTGGGTCTCATGACCAAGGTCAAAGGTCATTTAGGGTCAATGAACTTAGACCATGTTGGGGGAATCAACATCAAATCATAATCTAAGGTTAAGTTTTTGAAATGTCATCATAACTTGAAAAAAAATATATGGACCTAGTTCAAGAAACTTGGACGTAAGAGTAATCGAGTTTCATTGAACATTCTGTGCAAGTTTCAGGTCACATGACCAAAGTCAAAGGTCATTTAAGGTCATTGAACTCTGGCCATTATGGAGGTAATTATTAGATTGCTGTCATAACTTTCAAAGTTCACAGATATAGTTTATAAAATGTGGATATAGGGGTAATCGAGTATCACTGACAAGTCTTGGGTCACATGATCAAGTTCAATGTCATTTATTGTCAATGAACGTATATGAACGGTGTTTTTTTATGAATAAGTATTATATAGTAGTTTTCAAAATCAGCACTGCTGCTATATTGAATTGCGCGATGCAGTTGAGACTGCCAGAGGCGCTCCACTTGTTTAATAGTGTTGACCAAGCTTAAGTAAATTTCAACATCATTGACAAATTTTCTGAAAGGCCAGATTGAATTCAATCAAAGGTTGTTTTAATAATAAAAAAAAATGATAAATGTGATTTGTTTTGTGCCAAATACACTCTGCAGAGTGCCCAAGGCGCAGTGAAAGAAAGAGAGAGAAAGAACAGTATAAATACAAAGATAAATCAGGGACGTGAGACGTTCCTGGATAAATTACGGAACTATTAAGAAGTGTTTAAATGTGTCAATGAAAGTGCAGTCATGGATAATCAGGGGAAGGTCATTCCAGCGAACAGGGCTAGTGTGAGCAAAAGCCTGTGGCCCCCATGTCCAGCAGATTTGGGAGTAACTAAGGAACCAGAGTTGGATGAACGAAGGGACGTGACAGGAGTGTATTCGTTAATTAAATTAGTATTGTATTGTGGAGCAAAACCGTTAATTGCATGGAATACAAGGAGAAGGATTTTGAGGATGATGCGATCATTGACCTTTAATCAATAAAGAGATTTCAGAATTGATGTGATATGAATATGTTTTTTGGAAAGGGTGACTATGGAGCTGATGGAGTTTAGACAACTGGGTGTTGGGTACATTGTATAGCAAGGCATTCCCGGAATCAAGTCGTGAAAAAATCAGTACAGGATTTTTTTTTTAGTTGCAGATTTTGACAAGTATTTCCTGATGAACCCAATATTGCGGAGCTGATACCTTACAGATCAACAGATGTTGGTTATTTGATTTGACATAGACATTTCACAATCAAACATGACCTCTTGGTAACGACATGTCTGGGACACATTTAAGGTACATCCTGAAAAAGAGACGGATGACAATTTGACCTTTCTTAGTATAGCCTGTGAACCAAATAGAAGGAACTCAGTTTTAGAGGAATTTAATTTCAATGAATGATGATCCAAACAGGAATGAATGTCAAATACACAATTCTCCAGAAGGGTGATTGCATTTATTGCATCAGCCTGGTTGTTTGAAGGAGAGATAGAGTTGGTTGTCATCGGCATAGATGTGATAAGTGATATTAAGTACCGGTATATCGAAAATAAAGTGGGCCCTCCCATGGAACCCTGCAGTACACTGTGAATGAGTGGCATACTGGTAGATTTGCAGTCATTAATACAGACAATCTGTGAGTGACAGGAAAGATAAGACTGAAACCATTCATATGCCTAAACCCTAACACCAAAGGAACTGAGTGTATAGAGAAAATCATACGATTTTAATGGGTAAATTCATTGAAAACAGAGGTTGAAATTTTCTTTTGATTTTAAAAAACACCCAAATATCTGCACAATGACAGAATTGATGGCATCACCCACTGACTATTTCTTATGTTTTTTTTCAATTCAATTCAATTTTATTTCAATCATAAAATCATAAAATATATATATGCAAAGTAACATGAAACAATCGAGATTCAATCTAATAAATGACATTGGAGACTAATATGAAAGTAAAAAAACCCTTGTAAGTCATAGTCCCCCAAAACAGGAAAAAGAAACGCATGGTTGAACATGTTACAATATAATACAAACACACGTACACACACCTTTACACACACACAAACATCATGACATGCATGATACATACATGTAGGTACAATGAATAGAAAGTTACAATGAATAGGAAGAGATGAGCTGTCTCTTCAATAAGACCTTAAAAGATAACAATGTTGTGCATGACATAAAATTATTGGGTAGATTGTTCCAAATACGGGGACCGTTGTGTCTAAAAGAGTTGAGTAAGGACTGAGACGAAACCTTTGGGTAATGGTATTTTATACATGATTGGGTATTATGGGAATGGATAGATTTATTAAGAGTAAACATTTGACAAATTATTTTAGGTGCAATACTATTATTAACATTAAACATCATTATGGCAATTTGGAATGTATATATATCATAAATCGTAAGTGTTCGTAATCTAAAAAATAAAGGACGAGTGTGAGCTTGAAAATGAGAATTTGTACATATTCTAAGCACTTTCTTTTTCAGTTGTATGAAATAATTCAAATTTTCCTTAACACATTTTGATTCCCAATGAAAATGTGGAATTGCCATTGTTGTAATCTATTTCAACCCAATACAAAATGCCATTTGAAATTAACATTAAGCAAAATAGCACCTGTTTATATTTTTTTCATCTGATTACTTCATAATTGCAGGAATAGTAAAATATATATTTTTTTATTATCGCAAACAGCATATGGAATACTTTCAATGCTGTTTAACAAGGTGAAGGTTTGCATGACAGATTTAATAATTCTTAAATTGAATGTTACATAATTTTTCCAGGTCACAGATGATAAAGAGCAGCGCACTAAAGTTCACCAGGCCATCAGACATCTATTCCCAAAGCTTGATAGCAGTACAGTGGAAGAAGGAGGCAAGAAGATGGTTAAGGTTGTCAAGGGTAGTGGAGGTAAGTTATTCTATCATATTCAGGATTTCAATACTTGGCTAACCTTTTACCAGGGCAACAGACATTTGTTCTCAAAGCTTGATAGCATTATGGTAAAAGTAAATGGCAGGAAGATGGTTAAGGTTTTTCAAGCGTAGTGGAGGTAATCCAATCTGTTCACATTTAGTCTGGTGTAGTGGTTCTGACTCTCGCCTTGTAAACAGAGGGTCGTGTGTTCGAATCCCACCGCGGTCTGGTGTCCTTTGGCAAGGCGTTAATCCACACTTTGCCACTCTCGACCCAGGTGCTAAATGGGTACCCGGTAGGATGTGAAAGTCATTGTAGCTTGTCCAGTATTGTGTGCGCCTCACAGGCGACTGACTGGAATACTCCCCAGGGAGTGGAGGATGTGCACACATTGTGTGCGGGAATGACTGATTGAATCCGATGACCGGGGTAATAATATATCTGTAAAGCGCTTAGAAACGTCGTTCCGATGGATTAAGCGCTATATAAAAGCGGATTATTATTATTATTATCATCAGGGGGCCGTTTCATAAAGTTGCTTGTAATTTAAGAACAACTTTAAGAACAACTGGTGATCCTTTCTTGTGGTAAATGATATTGACCATTCAATGTTCATTGGTGATTATTATGCACATAAAGAAAGGTTCACCAGTCATTCTTAAAGTCACGCTTAACTTACAAACAGCTTTATAAAAAAACCACCAGATATTTGACATGAGGAAAGTTGAAGGTCAGGGCTGGAAAGGAAATTTTCATGACAAAGAAATTTACTTATAGTTAGTCTTATTTGATTCAATTTTCACTTGTCCAAATTCATGCCAAACTTCTCCATTAGTGCCATTGCGATATCACATTATCATTCTAAAAGTGCATCTATTACATCTAATAAATATTGCTATATACATGTATATATCTTTTGTCTATATCAGATATATTTACAGAATGCAGCTCTATTTTATGGTCAACAGATGTATGATAAATTCATAATATTTCACGATTTTAATTATATTTGTAAGGTGAATGGAGCAAATATTTATACTGAGCCCTTACCAAGAATGCACAAAATATTTTAGAACAGCAATCACACTATTGTGATCCAGTCCATAAGGAGCTTGCATATACATGAATGTGTATAAGATGGAGGATCCCTGAGGGGCGGGGCATATTGTTATTACTGTTTTTACAAGATGAACACCATGCTCGTACATGGACTTTCAAAATGATATTTTGATCACAGAGTACACTAAAGAAGTTTTCTCTACCCTAATTAATGTCTGAAATATTCTTGTTTTATGATACACACTGGACTGATTCTGGCAATTTGATACATCACCAGACCGCAAAAACAACCATTTTTATGGGCTTTTGCTTTTGTAAATGAGCATGTCCGCCTCAATAGCATCCCCCCTCATAACTGGACTCACAAGTTAATAAGTGGCAATTACATTGCTCTTACTTATACCAACTATTAATGTGTGAGCAATAACACACACAGTTATGGAAACAAGCTCAAGCATGGTAACTCCAAACACAGCTATACATTTTTAATATAGAGGCAATTTAACCCTGGTGTTATTGTGGTAGTTTTAACAATATTTAGAATTTGAGAGCAAGTATAACAGGCCTATTACTAAGTATTTAGCCTGTGTTTACTTTGTTTTAACAGATTAACCTGCATCCAAGCAGGTATGTTTGTGTTTAAGCAATGACACAACAGATATAGTACACAAGCGAAACATGCAAAAGTGTTCATTGTCCCATAATACATGATCAAGGTGACAATGGAAGTTACTTCAGTACTATATTCATGCACTCTAATGGCATTTAAATTTTACTTTTTTCTGTTTGTTGAGAGTATAACTCAACTGACATTGATATACTTCATTTCTGTATTTACAAATTAAAAAGAAATGAAATATGTTTAGTTTTTCATTATATGCATTAATTGAATAAAGGCAGACAGTAATCTATGCAATTTTATTTAGAGTATGGTATTAACTTATGTAGTTATGTTAATCATGAATATTTCATCAAGCTTATGAGTTATGGTATTGACTTTTATTGTCAAATGAGTTTTATTTGGTCAACTAATGGTTGGTCATTTTCAAGGGTTGGCTTTCAATCTGATTCTTATCAAGTTTCTGAATCCGTATGGAAGTGTCATGAATTGTAGACGGGCTGTTGCTTCCTGTTGTTTTCCTGCTCCAGCCAGGAGAGCCTGATTCATATGATTTAGTCTGCTTTGAGCAACAGCATCTCTTCACTAAGTTCTTAAAGCCATCCCTGAAAGCCTGGTGTGAGATGCTGTAAATGACACAGTTGAGGAAGCTGTTACTTATTCCAAGATACAAAGTTCCATTGTAGAGATCTTGAGGGATATTGGCAAGGTCAAGGTAGCGGATAAAGCTAGATGCTACATAGGGCAACCATGTGATGTAGAAGGCACTCATGATGGCAAGGCCAATTTTTGCCATGAGTTTCTCATGTTGCTTCTGGCAAGCATTCTGCTGTTGAGGGCCATTGAATGTACTTCCAGTGGTTTGCAGCCACCGTTGCCTAGCAACCAAGGTATGAATGATGCGGATGTAGCAAATAATGGATATAAGGAGGTTTGGAATGATGAGGATGGAGATGAGGAAAAATCCAAAAGAGATGTTGTATCGCCAGAAGAGAGGGCAACTTCCATGGATGTCAACATCCATGCCCCAGTTGAAGAATGCTGGCAAAAAGACAAGTCCACATAGCACCCAGATGAGGATGACACAGATGCGAGCCCGTTTGTAGGTAACAAAGGAACGATAGTTGATCGGATTTTGAATGGCTGTGTAGCGTTCAATGCCAATGCAAGTGAGGGTTGTGATGCTTACCAAGACTACCACTAAAAGTAAATAACCAATCAGCTTACAGGTCAAAAGTCCATATGGCCATCCTCTTGCAAATGTTACTCCAATATTGAGTGCACAGTTGACCCCCACCCAGAGGTCAGCATAAGCCAGAGACTTGATGAATACACTGATTGGTACATGGAGTGCTGGGGTCAAATGATGCACCAGTAGAACAGTAAGGTTGCATGCAATGATAACTATTGCCATTACAACAAGAAAAGATACTTGAGAGGTTGAGATGACATATTGATATCCTGGTTGACTGCCATTGCCTGTTACATTAAAATCTGATGAAGTGAGATTGGTGTCCTCCATGACTGGTGCAAATTGGTAGGCAGATTTTCTGTTGAAAAAAAGGGGAATATAATATTAGTCATGAAATCATAGAAGGAGAAACAGAGTCTGAAAATCAGAATGCTAAAGTTTGAGAGATGTCAGACAAGGAATGTTGTGGCTGTTTGAAAAAAAAAAAGATCACATAGACTATGTAATTCTAAAATTGGCAATTTAAGAGGTATTGTGGTGAGTGTTAGGGACAACTTTCATTTTTTGGGGGTGCATTTTAGGTATTTAAATATCTGGACTGTTTGATTTTCTTCTTTTTTGTACCTTATTTATTGTAAATGTAATATAACATAGAGGGTACAGTATGTCTCTATATTGAGAAAAGTACCACTTTAAATGTAAAGCTAAATGACAGTAGTTGCAGTAAAACACTGATTTCTAGAGAAAGTCTGTAAAACTAAGGTTAAGTATTACTATATCATCATCGATCTCGATCCAGTACAGTTACATAAACTGAACTCTGTGAAATCATAAAATCTAAGCTAAAAAACAATCATGCTGAAGATCGCCAACACAGATAGGCACACGCGGGACAGTGTATATTATATCGCTGGAATAAAGACCTGATTGAAGTGCCCAAATCTGCGCTTGTTTTGCTTATTTCTCAGCAATTACACAATTTCTTCCAGAATCCTTCGGCACATATTTTTTATTCATACAAACAGATGCTTGGGTGGTCATTATATTGGATTCTGTAAAAAGTCATTTTGAGATTGCTACCACAACTGGCATTTATCTTTAAGCAATTCTTTTTTTTAAGTTGACATATTGATATTTTTGTATTGTAGAGAAATTGCAGGAGATTAACCATGTTACCTGTATGTTGCCAATTTGAACTCACAATGGATATTACAGGTGAAAGTTTTTACATCATTTGAAAATTCTTAACTTTCTTAAAATTTCTCTGAATTTGTTCAAGCTTTCACCTATATGCTTCTTTGATCCTTATTTTTGTCTTTCAACACAATTTCCTCTTTCATAGTATTTGTCTTTCAACATTTTCGTAAATTGAAGATGACTTAGTAAAAAGGTATAATTACTTGCCCAATCATAAAAAATGTCAATGTGAATATAAAGAAAATTCAGACAAGCATAATTGGGGAAAATTTATTAAAATCAAATGTAAAATTAGAAAGATATGGCTTTTTGAAATTATACTTATTTTCAACAAAATGGTTATATGCACATATAACCATTTTGTGTCGATGAGGTCATATCACCATTTCTTGTGTATATTATTTTACAAATTATACATTACTGGGTATTGTAATTTTTGCAGATTTTACAATAAGGATGCTCTTCATTGAATCACTTTGGGTTACAACAAGGAGAGGTCCACATTGTTAAAGATAAATCAAACTTAGTTTCATGTGACAATGATTCCATATTGCATAATAAAATACAATAAATAGTGAGAGTGTTCCCTCATTCCCTTATTTGCATATCACTGTGTTGTGGGTATAACTATTTGTGATAAGTCAAATTTTAAAATGTCACCGTTTTATTTTACATCCAACTTAAATGACATTTTCTGTGTTCAGCCTATTAAAGATTGATTTTCTTTTTATTCAAATAAACTTTTTATTGGGATGGACTTGTCCTTTAAGATTGAGTTTTTACACATTTATTTGTACTTTATCTTTTAAAATTTACCCGACTTCAATTCAACAAACACATTGCTGATCTTATGAAAAGTTAGCTTCAGAAATTGAGTTTGGATTGCTAATTATTTCTACATCTAACATGCATATTTCATAGGTAAAGTGTGTTTTAAGGAACTTCCCAAAAACATGAAAATGTCAGTGATAAACAGTAAAATCAGGACTTCAGGAGATATTGTTGATTATATAGTATGAAGAAATCACTCTTGTATTTTGTTGTAGAAGTGTTGTCATATTTGATACCAGCATTACAACACTTCCGTTTTCATGATTCCAGTAAGAATGAGTATCTTGAGTTGATTTAATGTACATGGCTTGACAAGCGGTATCAACATCTGTAAACAACATAAATCATATCAGATGTGAGATTCTTAACATGAACTTGTTCTTCTTATGCAGAAGTATATATATCAGGTTTGGTCTTTTGCAGGAAATAAGAAAAGTGGACACTCGGCAAAGAAGTTATATTTTTATTTCTGTTATCAATGCATGGTTTTTCATGCTTAGATAGGAGCCATAACTGCAATTAACTTGTATATTTGAGATGCAAATGTTTGTTTTGTTCTATTTTCATAAATTACTCTTCATTTTTTGTATTTTTAAACATTAAAAATGTTGATATTAATATGGTTGGTCATAATAGAGGAAAAACATAAATTATACAATAGAGCAAGACAGACAGGACATGAGAGGACGCAACGACTCACTGAGATTTCTTTCCCCAGCATGATGAGCAATGAAAAGGATTCATAATTGAGCTAATAGCTTTTTAGCTACATGTAGCCATTACACATGCAGTTCTTTGAAAGTAATCTATGTCTAATTGTAGATGTATGTGTATAATTAACGTCATGTGTTTGGGTGGCATCATTCAGGTCTAGGGAATGATGATTACTGGCCAGTATTTGTCTGAGATAATTGCTGAAGTGGCAATTAGCAGTTAAGCTATGTAGGTATTCTGTCTTTCCACGAAAGGATGGAAATTCTCTAGTACTAAGTATTGTAAGTGATTCAAATCACTATAAACCTGTTACCTACTGGAACCATTTTTTTTCTGCCATGTTTGAATATGTGCTTCATCCACTTAGACTGAAGTTTGCATTTATTTTTTAAAACATTTTTGCCACTGTTATACATATCAAAAGTTATTCCCCTTCCAACATGATCTTTTTTATATTATTATTTTTGTTTGTGATGCCTATCCCTATATAATAAAGTAGTTAATACCTCAATGACACTATGACTAGATACCAGAATAGATGAAATATAACCTAAAGTCCCTTTGTTTATCTTGTGATTCACCAGAGTTCTGCACTACAAAGGATAATCAATGCTATATCAATATGTAAAATACAGTATGTACTGATTTCAAGGGTGTTTAAGAATAACCCAGAGGAAAATATTTAGAATGGGTCATCTGTAGGCTACTCAACAAATGATTTTTATCAGCTCGTTAATACCACAGACAATTAAAAATGAAGAAATATTAATATGATGGCCCAAATTCTGAAGTGTGGTTTAATTTGAAGACTCTTGTTTGAAGTTTGGGTTTGATTTTGTAGGTGGCCAATTCTGTAAAGGAAGAGGTTCAGTTTATCAGCTCATTTGACACTGAAGTGAAATCATACATAATTATTTGTGAATAATTACTAAAACATTTTTCTTCACTATTGAAGCATGACAGAATAATGAGAAAATACTGTAAACATTAGAAACATGCATGAGATTATAATTTTGTTGACATTTTCAACTTTCCATAATTTTAGGAGACAGTTAGGCCATGGCCAAAGTGTTAAACTTGACTTCAAAATTATGGCAATTAGTGTAAAAATTAAGATGATTTCTGAAAGTATGAGAATTTTATTCTGATTCTGTTCTTTGTTCATGATGTGTCTGGAACACCTCAGGCAATTAAGAGATATTTCTTTCTGTATAGTTAATAACTGAAGATATGAGATTTTATATTTCTTTAGAATGCTGACATGTACCTGCTTCTCTTTTTTTTTTGGTAGTCCTTAAAGTAGTAATACAGAGCAAATGTAAAATATTATTTAGTGCGTTAATGTTTGTTAACTTGTGATACAATTTTTGTTTTTGGTTTACAAGTATAAAAAGTGAAATTTGACAGCTCTGATCAATGTTGCATGGATCTACTAAAGCTGTGTCTTTTTCTAATTTACAAATAGCTCAATTTCAGTTTAGAAGCTGGAGTTTATTTTTGTTGATTGCTTAAAAAAGAAATTAGCAAAGATAATTCTTAAACAAAGTATGAAGAAAATTGAAATCCAACAGATATGAACAAGCATTGTTTGCACTGACCAGAATAGAAATCAATAGAACTGCATGACTGCATGAGATCCAAGGGAGGGGTAGCCTATGTAGGGGAGGAGACCCTTATTCATTTGGCCTTTTTTGAGGGGAGGTTGAGGTTGCTTTCTGGGTAAAAACCACAATAACAAATTATTTTACCAGTCCTACAGTTTGGTGCTGAATCATGTAATATCAAGGTTGAATCGATAAATCAAATTTTAAGAATACCTTAGAATGACCTTTCATATGAATCAGATTAAAAGAAAATGATTTGTTGTTTTAAAAGATAAAGAGTATAATATCCTTCAGAATTAGTATTGTTTAGGGTAGAACTTCTTTTAAACTGAGAAGCAATGATAATTAGCAATTCAAGATTAAAGAAATAAAGAAAATCTGTTTCCAGAAAAAGGTTGAATGCATATCAAATTTTTCATCAAATTTTTAACGAGAGGAGGAAATTAATAGTAAATATAAGATAAATGAAAATAATACTTACAGAACAAATATGTGAATGCTTTCCCAAAATCAGAAACGAACAGATGAATCTATCTGACTTAGCAGTTACAAATCACAGAATTAAACAAATTCTTTGCTTTTTGTTGAAGAGGGAGAAGGTGGTGCCTGCTCTGATCATTATAGAAATGAACAAGTGTCAGTACTTCCTTCCCTTTTATTCAACCATTTTCCAATGAGGATCCGGCAGGGTCATTTTACTCGTTTAACCAGATACTCCACTATCACCGATGCTACATGATGGGTGAGGGTGATTATGTTTTATGAGTATGACGCATCCTATTTCTCCCTATTTGGTTTCATAGCCGGAACTGGTTGCTTGTAAAAGGAATGGACATGGACATGGGGTGAATTTGGTCAATTGCTAAGAAACTCCCTTAGGCCAGAGCAGATCTCTTTATCCCCCCCAAAAAAAGAAGAAAAATGCTGGCATATCTAGCTAAATAAGGTGTTCCCAAATGGTATGGTTCCTGATTTATTCATGCATATTTATTTCATCCGTACTCGCTGTGTCATATATGTAGTTCAATTATGTGTAAGATTTGGTGAGTTCCACAAGGATTTCCCTTCATATTTTTTGTCTATATCAACCACAAATATATTATTTTGCCCCCCCCCTCAAAAAAATCCAGATTTTATATCCCTAACCTTCCATTATATTTTTCCAACTTAAATTTGTCAACTTGATGCTTACAGCAATCAATCATTTATTCTGTATCTGCAATGAAGCACTTTGCAAAAAACCACGCACAGTACAAAAAAACTAAATTGAACAAAACAAGGTGAAAAAACAGCATCAATTGACAAGCCCGGACATTTCCAGTTGATATTTACACTTTATATTAGCCTAATTAATAGGTAGCTAGGATCCTGTCTTATCCTATTACACTGATCTGTCTTATTTGATACCAGTTTCTTTTCATAAAGTAGTGTTTGATTTCACATCCAAGTGTGGCTTTCAAGTGATTTTGCTTAGTACTTGTTTGATGGTTTAATTGAGAAAATTTTGACTTAACCATGCTAGTAATAAATGAAATTACTGGTAGTTGGGAAAGGAATTGTGTTTTATTGTATTACTGATTATTATTATCTATTAAAGAGAAAGAAAAATCCCCTTTTCATATGTATATGTCATAGGTAAAAATATGTTATGATATTTATCAATTGGTATGCATATGTAATAGATAAAAATATATTTGGCATCTCTAATGACCAGTGTAAACCTAGCATTAATCTGTGACCCGAATTTGAAATATAATATCACAAAACTTGATGTTAACATTGAACATGAATCTAAAAAAGTGGGGATTTATGGCAAAATTGTATTCCTCCTCGAAGATGTAAATGCAAATTCAGTTTGTAATCAAAGTGATCTATCAGTGTTACGATCTGCTATGACTTGAAGCTAATTTGGCCTTAGCGCCAATATGTGATGTTTTCATAGTTGTAGTTACTTGAGAAGATATGCAAAATGATGTTTCATCCAAAATAGGAATATTGACTAGTATCCTCATGTGATGACCAAAGTATATCTAACAAATTTGATAAATTGGCAATATCCTGAAATATATCAAAATGACCATAAACATCCTGAAATATATAAAACAGAGAGCAGGGGTGATCACTTTGAGGCTGAATATTGGATTTACTGAATTCAAATCCTGGTGTATTTTTAAAGTGCATATCAAACACCAAAAGTGCTAAATTACAAATATAAACAGCGTAGGATTATTCATACAAACCTATACCTCCTATTTTGCTTATCAATCATGACTCAAAATATATTTCGATAATGCTTAGTCTCCCATAGACCTGCCTTATTTCAAGTAAAATTCTTCACTAATTTTATGAACTTAGTTAAAATATTTGTGAAGTATTGTATGAATGTCACATCTAATTTAAATATTTGCTATTTTGATTTAACTTTTATTTGAAAACATGTTCTAGAATATTTATTTTCAGGCCTTATTTAGGTGTGCAGCAAGGAGGACATCCCTAGAAAATGAAGGAAAATCCTAACTGTACCAGTGTCAATTGTGATAAAGTCTGAAAGTCCAGATAATGTGAAGTTTTGATTTAGAAAAAATAATAAAAATGATTGCTTACAGTAAGTCTTGTAGCAAAAGTCACTGTTTTTTTTAAAGGAAATGTGAAGTGTTTCCAGAAATGTAATTATTTCTCCTACAAATGACCTGTATGAAAATTCTAAATAAATCAGAGTTTGGTAATGTGAATTGGTCACAATTTCACTCTTGCAGAAAGAATAGCATTTTATGAGCAATGAACCAACACCCAAACTATCAATAGTGCATGAATATTGATAATATATTTTATTTCAAAGATGATTTTTTTTTCCTTGAAAGTAGAATATCATCTCCTAGATTAATATGACAGTGGTCTGTTGATACAAGGGATGCCCCTTAGTAAACAAATCATATCCTGATTTCAGACGAGATGGGTGATATGAAGAGGACTGTAAGTCATGAAACACTTGATTGAATAAGCTGCTAATTTAGTAGATGATAAAGCAAGGAAGATAAATTGAGTGAAAAGTAAGGATGATATAAAATGGAATTGAATAAATAAAAGGGAAAGAAAGGCAATAAAAGGACAAGGGCAGAAGATGGGATAGAGGGAGCGAAGAAGGGAGGGGATGAGGGATTGGGGAATGAAGGAAAGAAGGAGGGAGGGAAGATAAAGAGGATAAAGATGTGCATTCAGTTTCAAATGTTATGCTCAGTGGATGGGAGAGAAGGGGGCATGTGGGTGGTAATAAATTTTAATATAGTGTAGATGAGGAGTGCTTGGAATATTTGTGAATTATATTTAGAAGAAGAGGGAATAATCGAAACTCATATAGTTAGGAAAATTAAGTGCTGACCCTTAATTATTGACCTGCACTTTTACTTTTGTTTCTAATGAAACCAATTTTTTTCAATG
Organism: Lytechinus variegatus; assembly: GCF_018143015.1. Taxonomy (NCBI): domain Eukaryota; kingdom Metazoa; phylum Echinodermata; class Echinoidea; order Temnopleuroida; family Toxopneustidae; genus Lytechinus; species Lytechinus variegatus. The sequence continues at coordinate 23,908,682 of NC_054742.1, read as the reverse complement.
ATAAAGCTGGATTTTTTGTACGTTGTTCATAAAAGCAAGAAACAGCTATATAACAAACTTTATTTTTCATACAATTTATAAACAATAAGAGACTTGGGGTTTTCAAGATAGGTATACATATTTGCATTGAAATTCTATGTAAGGCAAATGATATTATTTTTTTAAGATATACCAATTTTTTAAACATCATTATTGGTAGTTAAATCTCGTCGGATTGTAGGAGCTTCACAGTACCTTTTTTTACTTCTCCATCTATTTATATATTCATATTAAGGACGTTCCACAGTTATGTTTGTGCGCAACATGATCTGCACATACATGTATTTTACGCTCTGTGCATTAATGTCACTATGGATGAACAGGTGATTAATTAGCTCTATATGTAGGTATCAGCTACTTTTTCACCTGATCTGCATTCTAACTGCAGATCCGATGTGTTATTCATAAAGCTAATTGCTCAAATAATCCATGGATCAATGTTTTCTAAATACCACTACAATTTCTGAATGCTTAACTCTGAAGTGCTGCAAAGTATTACAGATATGACCTCGATGGTAGAGAGGTTTGGAATTTTTTTCACAAAGATACATAGCCTCTCGTGCTATGATGTTAAAAATAGCAAACTTGCTCCAACAAAAGTGCTGATAGTTTGAAAACAAGCAATGAACTCTTATTTTATGATGTTTACACTGCTCAAGTTCCTCTAAAAGCTTGCAAATTCCGGTGAAAATTACATGGATTTTGTGCAGCATTTACTGTACTTCTCAATTTGTCAAATGAATTTCGTGTTTTTGTCATATTTTACAATATTTGAAAGAAATGAAGGTGCTGCTAGCCTTGAAAAGGGATACTATACCGATATGAATGAATTCTCCATCTTCAGTATACAATTTTGAAGTATACCATAAAATTTGATGAAATTTACATTAATTTAGACCTGGTAATAATGGTTAAAACCTCAACGGAGTGATCTCTTGGGGTTTAAATATGCCAAATTCTCTTGAAATGTGTAATTCTTGAGAACTTCCAATTGGGTGAACTTTAAAGATCAATAGCAAAAAATCAAGCACATGAACCTATTTTGTTTTCTGCATATTTGAAATATTCAGGTGCTCTGAAATATTCAAAAACTCTTAAAACTTTGGTGAAAATGACATGGATTTCATTCTAAACGTGGAACGTCCTTAAAGGAGGGGAAGGGATGGGGTGAGAAGTTAAGTATTTATAACCTTGGGTTATTCACTGTTGTACATTATTAAGGATTTGTTCTATTGATATTTGAAACTTAATTTTGCTTTTTGGTGAGCTTCACAAGCTGCCACTATTTCAATTTGGATTTTGCTCACTTTCTTCTTTACTCTCAACAGGGAAACGAGGAAGATGGCCGAAAGAGACACCCAAATATTGTCGCTTTGTGCTGTACAAGGAGAACATGGACCTTAATGAGGCACTCAATATACTTGCCAAGTACCTCCAGTAAGTTAGATTGGAATCTGTTTTACGTTGCTTCTACAGAATAAATTACATTGTCGAAAAGAAAAGTTCATGAAAGTGATTCATTCAGATTATAAGTTATCAAGACTGCAAGCTCAGTTTAGCATTCTGATTCATTTTTAGCTCATCTGGCGCAAAGGGCCAGATGAGCTTATGCCGTGGCGTCCGTCGTCTGTCGTCCATCCACAATTTCAAAATGCTTCTTCTTCGTCCTTTCAAGTCCGATTTCAGTTCTGTTTGCTTTATATGATAGCACTAGGTGGGTGATTCAAAACTTCTACACAGAATTTTGAAACTCATTAAATATGCTAATTTATGCGCATTTTACAAAGTTCACAAATAATTCGTCTCTTTATTTGTTGACCGATTTTGATTTTTTTTGCTTCCATCTGGTAGAGCTTCATGAGGTTCACCAAAGTTGTACACAGAATTTTAAAATTTTGACTAGCAAAATTTTTATGCCAATTTATGTTAAATGAATTTATGCATATGTTGTCTCGCCCAATAGAGGTGAAGGCGAGACTTAAGGATCCAAATTCCGTCCGTCACAAACACATAACTCCACAACCCTAAGTCGCTTTTCAACCGAATTTGGACTTCAGGGACCTGAGTGTTATGCTGCAGTCGGAGGTCACATGGTATTCAAAGGTCAAAGGTCATTTTCAGGTCAACGTTAAAGTTTACATGCAAGACTCTTATGACACCTAACTGTGCAACCGTAAGTCGCTTTTCAACCAAACTTGGATGGTAGATGGACTTTGGGGACCTGCATGTTATGCTGCAGTTGGAGGTCACATGGTAAGGTCAAAGGTCATTTTCAGGTCAACGATAGAGTTTACATGCAAGACTCTTATGAAAGTCAGCTGAATTTTTGTATGTCAGATGATTTGATCTGTAGATAATATTTTCAAAGTTGAAAGTAAATATATCTCTTTCTCTTGTGTGAAGATTTGGTTGCATGAATTAATAATAATCATTCAATAGAATTGGTTGTATGTAATTCATATTATTATGAACATTGCCGTTAAATTGGATCTTTATTTGCAAAAGATGGATAAATGTTAAAGTTTCATCACATTATAGCACATTCAGTTCAGGGAATATGATAGTAGATCTAAATCCTCTTACAAAGTTTTGTAGAGAGCTGTGATAAATTAATTTTATCTGTTATTTTGTTGAATTTCAGCATTGGACCTCATCACTTCCAATATGCAGGGTCAAAGGATAAAAGAGGAGTCACAGTTCAAGAAGTAACTGCTCACAGGTCAGTGAAATTAGCACATTGAATATAGGCAAAAGATAGTATCTGTACAGACTCTATGAGGAGTTGCAGAATCTAGTGATGAACAATGGATTAACAGGTGATTAATGAGCTTTAGGTATCAGCTGATTTTTCACATGATGTGCATTCTAACTGCAGTTCCAATGTGTTATTTTATAAAGCAAATTAGCTAAAAATAATCCATTGTCCAAAAATATGACCTCGAATAGAATGAATAGGAGAGGTTAGGAATTTTTCTTCTTTTGCACATTTTTTTGATGTTTTAAATAACAAACTTGCTCCAACAAAAGTGGCTTTAAAACAAGCAATGAACCCCTATTTTTTTAATGTTTACACCGTTTAAAGGTCAAGTCCACCTCAGAAAAATGTTGATTGGAATCAATAGAGAAAAATCAGAAGAGCACAATGCTGAAAATTTCATCAAAATCAAATGTAAAATAAGAAAGTTAGGACATTTCAAAGTTTCGCTTATTTTAACAAAATAGTCATATGACGAGCCAGTTACATCCATATGAGAGAGTTGATGATGTCACTCACTATTTTTTTTTTTATTGTTTGAATTATACAATATTTCAATTTTTACGAATTTGACGATTAGGACCTCCTTGCCTGAAGCACAAAATGTGAAAATAATGGAATTCCATGTGTTCAGGGAGGAATGGAACTTCATTTCACATGACAGTGACAAGAAAATCAAGATATTTCATATAATAAAATAAAAAAGAAATAGTGAGTGAGTGATGTCATCAGTTCCCTCATTTGCATACTGACCGAGATGTGCATATAACTGTTTTGTGAAATGAAGCGGAACTTTAAAATGTCATAACTTTCTTATTTTACATCTGATTTTGATGAAATTTTCAGTGTTATGCTTGTTGAATTTTTCTCTTTTTATTCATATCAAGTTTTTGGTGGGGTGGACTTGTCCTTGAAGAACAACTTCCTATACAAGATTGCAAATTTTTGTGAAAATGACAACAAATTTTAAATGAAGTGCGGTATTAATTGTACTTCTTAGATATTTTATAGAAATTTCAACTTTTTGACATTATGTTTTTGTTATCTTTCACACCATTTGAATGAAATTAGGTGTTGATACCCTTAAATGGGCCAATAAAGTGCAGTATGAATGAATTCTCCATCTTCAGTATACAATTCTGAACTGTACTGTAACATTTGATTGATTTTGACTTAGGAATAGAGGTTCAAACTCAATGTTGTGATCTTGTGGGGTTTAAAAATGCCAAATTCTTTTGAATACGCAATTCTTGAGAACTTCCAATTTGATACCGAGAAATCAAGCACATGAACACATGTTATTTTTTGCATATATTCAGGTGCTTATAAAGTAACTGCAAAATTTCGTGAAAATGACATACAAACAGGCCTTTGATCATTATATTTTCTTCAAGAAGAAAAGTAATCATAAAAATATCTGATTATTGCATTTGAATACAGTGATTCTTTGTTATAACAGCTCCGAATATTTTCTTACCCTCTCCATGACTTTATTGGTCTGTTAAAAATGTCATCATTAAGTTTTTTTTTGATCTTGGTTCTTTATATTAACTTAATTCTTTCCAAGTGTAAGTATCCATCTTTCTTTATATCCATTTGATGCAATGATATTTATTGTTCTTCATTTTCCTACATCATTAATACAACACTGAGGTGCCATTTTACCTGCTATGAACCTCTTCTCGAGTCTCATTTGCAGGCCTGTGAAATCTCCGCTATTTAGCGGAAATCCGCTATTTTCATTTTTAAGCCCGATTACAATTTCCGCTTTTTTCCTGTGTTCCATTTCCGTTTTTTCTTAGTCAAAATTCCGCTATTTTATCCAAAACGTCTGGAAAACAAGTCTAGGTAAATGGATGCGAGCAGAATGTGTGTGTTGTGAATATACACGTTACGGGGCCTTTTTTTTTGCCTTTGCAAAGTTTCAAATTTTTAGTATATGTAACTCTATGAAACTGCTGCGGATCACACCGTGCACCGTTGCCGTTGTTGGCATACAAGCGCAAAGCAGCGGCTCAAATCGCGATATTTTGCGACTGGTAAATACATCTGTAAGGATGATGACGTCATCCAAGATGGCAACTTACCTTGATCAACGAAAGGATCGAAGATGACGATGTTTCTATCATTATTTCAAAGGAATTAGCGGTAACTGCGGTCTAAGGTACGATATTTTTTAATTTTAAACATTTTTTCGTAAATATGGATGTGATTTCTTTTTCATAATGTGACATTTTATGTACAAAAAAACGAATCGGAAAAATCGGGCTTCCACTGTTAGATCTAACGTTACTGCTAAAATACGTTGTCTGTACGTACGGGCCTCCAAGCTCTTCAGTCTATGTATTGGTGAGTGAGCCAACGCAGTTCAGCGGAACAACCAAAATACAGAGACTGAAACTTTTGGTCTTGAATACACCGTGAATCGTGATGGGCAAATGCAGCGGCTTGGCGATAGTAAATAGTAAGGTAAATTTTCAGATTTTTCCGCTATTTTTTTGAAACCCCACTCACAGGCCTGCATGTGCCCCATGTGCAAAGCTGCCCAAGGTAATGTGCGCTTGTGGGATTATGCTTTTTGCTTTCAGTTTTTTTTGCTCCCTTTTCATAGATTACTGCAGGGAAAAACTCTTGTTCTTTTTCATATCTTCGCTAAATTCTGAGGTGTTGTTCAACACAAATAGCGAATATTTTTATTCATGCAATGGTGCCTATTCGTTATTTGTATACTATATTTCAAATCTTTAATCAACCAAGTAAAACTATAGAAATAGGAGTAACGAGCAGGTTTTTCTTAATTTCATTGTTGAACTCATTTGCTTTATGTAATCTCCCCGGGGGGGCACTCAGTATAATGCATAGTGGGTATGTGCCGCGGAAGGGACCCCCATTTTCCCACTCAAATTTCCGTTCCAAGGCATAGCATTTTTGTCTTATTGAGAAAAAGAACAGAGAAAGCCGCTCCAAGGCATAGCATTAATTTTCTTCTTATCGTGAAAAGGGAAGAAAGAAATCTGCTCCAAAGCTTCGCATATTTTCCGTTACGCCGTTCCGGTCGCATTGATCTGCTACAATGACCCGCAATTTTGGTGAAAAGCGGCCGCTGAGCGATGTCCGACCATTGCCGATGTGCTAGCGCACCCGGTGCCCGTGCTGCCAGGCTAGCTGCATGCACGTATGCCCGTTCCATAGGGATGCATATACGCACTCACATGCAGGCGACCCGTTCCAAGGACCCCCGTATTCACAAACATTTGTAGTTCCGAAGCCCGTTCCGAGGACCCTCCTTTTTACAATTAGCCCGCTCCAAGGCCCCCATTTTTTGTCTCGCCCGCGGCACACCCCACCACTTTTTTGGTCGAGTGCCCCCCCGGGGTAATCTCTTTGCATGAGGGCGACCATTTTGTTTTGTTTGCAACTCTGAGTTATTCCGCTGCAGAACTAAACAGAATTCTAACAGTTAAGTGTTTACGCAACGTGAAGTATCCATTCTGCTGTCACCTCTGCTTTTATATCTTTTAAAAGTATTCTCAAACTTAAAATATTTTTTTTTGCAGTTTCTTTGTTATTTATTTCTGGATCCTAAAACCTTTCCACCCAAAAAAAAAATCTGTTGTAATGTCTACACAGACATTGCAGGGCTCAGAGGAAATAAGAATGGATCATGACTAATGCAAGTCTGTGGTAAGCAAAATTGATATTGAGATTAATGGCGATTAGCTGATCTGTGGGACTTAATCTTCTGGTGGATTAGGGCAGGGGGAAATCTGTCTAATATCTATGACAGATTCTCTTTCACCTGTTATGTCAAACTAACTCCTGGTATTAACACAAGTTACTCTTAAAGGCTTGTGAAGTAAAGTACTTGTGAACCAATTGTAATTTTGTTTTATTTATTTATTTAATCATTCATTTGTTTTCATGTATTTTTGAGGGGGCAGTGATACAGACATTTTATTACGCTGATTCTTGATAGTGAACTAAATAAAGTGTAGGACTTATTTCTGATTAAATGAATGGTTTTACTGTGGTTTAACATCATATAATGCCTTTGAAGTAAAAAATGAAAAAAATACAGAAAAGTTATTTTTAGTGATGCTGTAAAAAGAAAATGTTGAATATCTAAAGATGATTTTCATGCTGTGAAAATTCAAATTTGTCTATGTCACTTGTACTGCTATGCTACACTTTAAATCTTTGTTCAGTATAGATCTTATGTTAAGGAGATGTACTATTTCCAGGGCCTTAAATTTAATAAATTTTGCTATCATTAATAACAAATGTTATAATGTCATGACTAACTTACCTTCAGCCAATCAAATCCTGAATAGTATTTCAGTAGCTTGTAACATTAACTTCTAATACTCTCTTTGATTTTATGGATTTGAGGTATTTTGGATAGGGGTAAAAATAAGGAAAAAAAATGAAATGTAACTAAATTAGAGCTGTTTTAGGAAGGAACTAGAATTGATGGAATGTCTGATAAGAGAAACTGATCATGGGGCTAAAAGGAAGTGTCTAAATTTGATTTAATTTTATGATGAATCCATACACTCAGCCTTTGCTTGTATATCAGGGTGACATGTAAAATTACTTGAACATATACTGTGCCTAAAATTCATGTGTGAGGTCCATGAGATCACATGAAAAAAAATCCATGAGAATTATGTTTGCAAAATTTGAACCGTGGAGCTATTATACACAGAAGAAAATCCTTCTTCCAATTTCTCTGTTAACCCTTTGTTATCGCTTCCCTCGGGTGAAGGAACGATATCTAATATTAATCGGTGAGCCGCCAGGCGAAAGTAAAAGCCCACTTACATAACGTGATAAGCCTGCTCGTAACATCTGAGGTCAGTGATTTTTTGAAAGTCCCTGCGATGCACCTCCGTAAACAACGTTCTTCCACATAACTTCCCTTTGAGCTCTGGTGTTTTTTTTAAATCGAAACATGACTAATTGATCTTCCAACATCCATATCTCTTCGTATGGATTTGTGATGCACATCTTTGATGTATGGTATAACTTCTTAGATGATCCCCTTTGCATACATATCAAAGATGTTACATTCTGATTCAACCCAACCACAGTACTTACAGAGAAAGTTGGATATTAGTCAATTATGTATGTCTCTCTTTCTTGCTTTATTTAAACATTCCTGTGCTCTCCTGTCTTAAAAATTACAATAAGGGGAAAAAGCATACATCAAGCTTGATGTCAATGGTAAGGGCATTTCTACGTCGATTGTTGTAACGTCAAGTATCCTCTGGTGCCCCACGGACTCCTTTTTGTGTAAGTTGAATGTGAGTGTGATGCCTGAGCTCTGAGCGCGTGCGCTCATTCACACGGTACAGGCCTCAGCTCCGGACTGTTTTGGAAAAATATTAGAATTGACGCATTTGAAGAGTTAAATCTAGACTTAACTTTTATGATATTTTGTTGATTATGATCTATAAATTTTTATTCATGTTAATAATTACCCCTTGGGTCCGAATGACGACATTTTAAATTGCATTCGATTAACTTTCCCTATCTGATTTAGGGCTGATTTATGGGCACCTGTAAGTGTGAACTGAAAGTGCCTGTGATAGACCACCCTGCTGTGAGGGGATTAGCGGTGCCGCGCATGGGGCAAAGCGTTCGATAGAGCCAGTCCTTCTTCTGTAATAGCTCCATGTTTGAGCCCTGATAATATAATCCCTTTCCATACATCAGAATGGAGCCAGATATATCCAAGCAAACAAAATGATTGCCCTTTTTTTCAAACTTATTTTAGAAGCATCAAGGTTTGATGCTTCTGACTGTTGCCTTTAAACAGAATTTGTTGGCTCAAATCTTGGGCATGGAGCTTTATAGCAAGAAACGTATTCACAATATCCTTCACTCAACCCAGGTAAGGTAAATCAGTTGGGTTATTCCTTCAATTAATTAAGCCCGGAAACAACATTTCAAGCTGAATAATAATAATTTTTCTACCTCTGAATATGAAATTAGATAAGATTTACTTTGTAATAAATATCAGGATATGAAGTGTTTTGGGGGTAAGTGTACTTCTATTCCTGTGATTACATCACTCAATATTTTTTGTATCCATGCTTGTATATTGATTATGAACTTTATATATCTTTTCTATACTCACTGGTGTTTTTAAATCAATTATCTAAAAAGATATTAAAAATATAATAAGGGAGAATTACATGAAAAGTCTAGTCAATGATTTTCTGCCAATGAGATATAGGTAATCTAGTAAGTTGTGATGTTTATTTTAAGAGAGTCATTTGCAAATCACACAATCCAAGACTCCTCTGATTTTTCAGCTACATGTATAAGTACATGTACATCTGAATTCTAGTCGAAAGACATTATGCACCCTCCCCCATTTCCTAAATTCTGGGTCAAAAATATGTTAAAACATTGAAAAATAAACAAAATTAATTACATGGATTGGTGTTTTTAGATACAATCTTTATTTAATCAAAATATGCCAGCATGAAGAAAATGGCAGTAAACAATGCCATATAGATTACATATTCAATTGTAATATACATTGAGAGATTAGTATTATGCATACATTACAATATTTACATACAGAAACTTGAACAGCATATCACCTTATTATTTCAAGGTTTATGTTGTAACCATGTACATTGTGCTTTTAGGTACAAAAATATTTAATACATGAGCAAAGATGGAATACCTTGATCATATAAAATGTGTAATAAGATGCTTGTAATATCAGATCATACATGTATTATGCATTAATGTATTTTCATCATGTTGTAGCCATGTATACACGCTTCATTATTTACAAGCTGAATCATGTAAAAAAAAGTCACATCAACCAAAGTGATAAAAAAGGGTCATCTCATGAAATATACATATTCAGAAATTCTAGAGGTTTGTTTAACTTTTTTTTTTTTTGGGGGGGATAGTATAAACAAATTGCTATCCCAGTTCACCAAAACTTCCCCTTTATATAATATTCAATTTGTTTGAAAAGTATTGATGAAATAGGGTGATGTTGGGAGAGGGTACTTTCTTGTAACCTTTTATTTTTCGAGTCCTCACTCAGTGATGTCCAGAGAACAGAAGACTTTATTTTCCAATGCCCTTCAAATGACAACGGACATGTAGGAGTCTGTCAAAAATTGACGAACTGAGAAAACAATTTTGTCCCTTATTCAAGGCAAACATCATGCTTGATATTTTGCATCCTCCATGAATCTATGATGAAATAGTTGTCCCAGTTCACCAATTTTTGACAAGACTTCTTTGGCATCTTATTATTTGATGGGCATTTGATAACAAATTATTCTGGTTTTGAACCTTCCATATGTTGCTGAGGAAAAATAGGCCATCAAAAGCAATTCTGGAGCAAATTTCAATTTTCCAATTTCTGTTGCTTGGAGCAAACAATAACAAGTGATAAATACATTGATCACTTCTTATCCAGATATGAAATTTACTTAATAAGAAAAAAAAAACACAAGAAAATGATTGTTAGAAAAAAACAACTTATGAAATTTTGTAGTTTAAAAAGCAATCAGTATGTTTTTAAATCTTTTAGATTTTCTTTTTTTAAGAGTTTAAAAGCAATCAGTAGGTTTTTAAATCGCCCTTTCCCCCACACCATATAACTATCTATCCCCTTAATCAAGTCCAATGTCAAGACAGACTAAGGTTTTAAAAATATCTTCAAGGAAATTTGTCTTTGGCAGTCTGGCTTGTGGGCCTCATATGTTGAATTCCGCTCTTAAAGGTTTGAAGAGCATCTGCAATTTGTGCTCTTTGTATGTAATTCTTGAATTTAACAATGAAGTGGAAGGAAGCTTTATCACATGATATATGTCTTAAATATTGTAGGCTTTTTTTCATTATTTACTTCATACAATGTTCTAAGGCGAACATATTGTATGAAGTAAATACTTCATGCTTTACTTCATACAATATGTTCGCCTTAGAACATTGTATAATATATCATTGTTATAACTATATATCTTTTGGAGGATACACTTTCCTAATTTAGTGATAATAAAATTAACTTTGTCTTATACAGTGCTTTTCATGAGTATCAGCCCCTAAGAGATTAATTACTCCTAGCTATAAGATGATTCATGATTTTTAATCTATATTTAATTTCAGTATTCAACTGAAAAAAGAGACAGTTGTTAATCATTATCTGTATGAAAAATATAATACATCTAAATTACTTAACCTGCTTGGAAGAAAATATAATTGATGTATCATATTGACAAACATCCACATTTCAGAAGCTCTCATTCTGAAAAATTTATGGACAGAATCACCCTCTTGCTGATTTTGGTACCATGTATATGAAATATCTATGTATCCTTGAATTTGTCCGTTGATCGACTCTTAAGCCCTTCTTGAAAATTTCTTGAAGTTCCTACACATCCTGTTCACTGTTTCCAGACATGTCATCTCTTGATTAACGCAGTCTAAATATACATGATGTTCCTTACATGGCATGTGACACATAGTCATTCTCCCGTTCTCTCTCTTTTGTTTAAGAATAATGGAAATTAAAGAAAAGATTCAGAATACAGAATCTTCATTGAGGCACTTTGCCAAATCAAACAGTTGTTCAAGGTTTAGCATTAAAATAATAGTTTGTTTAACATTTGTAAATGACACAGCCATGTATCATCACTCTTTTTTGACTTACAGCAGCTAGTCTCTGCTCCTTTATTCCCAAATAAAGAAATAATGAAAACTTGCACGTCATATGTGTTGCTCTTTACTAACACAAGTACCTTCTTTTCCTGTCATAGCAGTTGCAGTTTAGCTAATTTCTTCAGATTGATCACACTATATATGAGCCATTTTGCAGTAGTCCAAAGTATAACATCTATTCAAAGATACTTTGCTTGTTAACACCTATTCAAAGATACTTTGCTTGTTAAAACCTATTCAAAGATACTTTGTTGCGCACACTAACATCCCATTCAGCAAATTTGCTGGTCAATGCTTGCTCTGCACCTGGCCTGCCCAAAATCACGAAATTTTTAATAACTGAAAGTGTAGGGGCAAAAAGATATAAATGCTCATTTGGTGCTGCTTTAACAAGCACCAGGTGGAGCCTGGAGAATTAGTGAATAGGAACAATGCTATTAAAGTCCAGTCCAAAATTCTTTGCATGGCCAAATAGCACGCATACATAACTGAACTTTGCTAGTGCTTTCCGTTGGCCTGATGTAGGCATGTGCATTTACCATGGCAGTTCGCTCCCTCTCAGGTTGATTTTTTGAAAGGGTCTATGTAAAACATAAGTGTTGTCTGCTATGAATGGCTGAAAGCAAATATATAGACTATTTTCGCACCTACAAGAAACAAAGAATTACCGAAAGGGGACACATACAATTTTATATGGAAGATATAAACATGTAGGGTTCCATTCATAAATATACATTTATGAGTTGCTTTTTAGTCAAATTTAGCTCCTTGTAGAGTGAAAGAATTCCAATCCCATTATAAATCAAAGTGATGCAGGAACATCCTGATAAGGAAGTTCATAAAATATCATTAGAATAGACTTGATTTCCATACCCAAGATCTGTTATATCTATCAAATGAATGAAACAATATCAGAGGATTAATTTGATGCAGCTTGAGATGAAGACTCTCAGTCGCCTATGATTTTGGATTGTCTTTTAGATTGAAGTATGTAGAGGAAGTTGAGTATTTCTGTTTAAAAATTTTCTTTGATCAGATAAAATGCAAGAGAGTTTGTTAAAATTTCAAAGTATGATGGGGATTTTCAGGACACTTTCTGTCTGCAGGAAGCAGTTAAGCATTTAAAGGTTGATTAGGCAAAAACTGCATTATTTAATTATTGATAAGCAGATAATGTAAACTAGATATTTTCAAGTTTGTCAGAGGCACTTCAAAGAATTTTTTTTAAAGTCTTGCAAAGTCGATGCCTGTCGAAAACATGGGAAATGCCACCAGTAGTAGTTTTATTAGTATTAGTAGTAAAAGTAGTAGTATAAGTGGTAGTAGAGGAAAAAGAAGTATATTATTATTATTACTATTATTAGTAGAAGTAGAAGTAGCAGTAGCAGCAGCAGCAGCAGCAGCAGTAGTACGTAGTGGTAGTAGTGATAGTAGTAGTATTAGCATCAGCAATTTGCTTGATAAGTTTTGCCTATCTGTGAACTGGTGGGTTCAGGATAATAGAAGATGGATAAAGTGTATATAGATAATGCTAATAATGAGCATCATAAGAAGAAGGAAGAAAATGTGAAGGAAAATAATAAGGAAAAGGAGAAGAAGCTATTAGCTGAAATCAATTATACAGTTTTCTTTTCCGAAACCTGTTTTATTCCATTGTTCTTTTCACTTTGATTAGTTAACCTCCCTTCTGATTTGATTTCTTTCCTGAGAGGAAAGCAAGGGAGCATTTGTAGGGCCCAGGTAATTCTGTTGTGATCCATTTAACCACAGGAAGAAGAGATGAGGGAAACCCTGAGAGAGATGTGGTTTCAGGGGAGTCTTCACTCACCTCTCAGCAGGATGTGCACCCCAGCCAAATGTTGAGTCAGGGAAGTTATTTTTGAGGCATCTATGTTTTGGCATGGCTGGGATCATGTTCAAAACTCATTATAATTGACATTGTACATCCATTTTATTCCCTTGGTCTTTTATCGTGCATTTGGTATATCTTGTCACTACCTTGGACTAACACTACTTGATCTGTTAGGGCCTTGTTTCATAAGCTTGATACCATTATCAACCACTTACACAAATCTTCTTACAGCCAACCATCTGCAATGATTTTTTAAAAAAAAGTTATGATGGGCTAAATGAAATATTGCCCCTGACATTTTTAAAATTTATTTTTGATCCTTTTAACACTAATGATAACAACAAACCATTACACATTTTAGCACTATACTTTTTTTAGCAGACATATTGTAGCAATATTGTCAACAGTATTGAGAATACTGGAAAGGTGTATGGAAGTAATTGTTTTGTTAGATAGTAGTATGTGTCTATCAAGTTTAAAAAAGATAACATGCTCACTTGAATGTCTCTCAAAATTCAAGGAAAACTCTGGTCCTTGTAACGGTAACAACAGACAATGAAATGTTCACAGAATTGAACAATAATTATGCAGAATTATATATGAAATAAATAAATGATATCTGCAAAATGAAGATCAAACAAATTATTGAAAAATTTGTTTATCGTGTGGTCCCACATGTTGTTTCCTGTGTTAGCAACACCAAGAAAACCACATCAGCAAGAAAATCATGTAGTAAATTGAATGTAATTTCAATCAAGCCTGAGTTGTTTAATGAAACTTCACTGTTCTAAAGAATTTTGGCTTATGATGACCTCTGAAGGATTGATTTTTATCATTTCCTATCGAAATTAGATTTTCATACCTGCAGTCGAAACAGTGTCTGTACAATCAATGATAGTACAAACTGGATTCCAGTGTACTTTGTACATAACTTATGTGAATGAATTGATAGTGAATATAAGAATTATACAATATTAATCATAAATTTATTTTTCACAATATGTTAGATCATCTTGACAAGTCATTCACAGACACAAACATCAATGCATGAATACATATAACAAGTTAATTTCCTTTTTTTTGAGAAAAAAGGCTCATAGGACTGTAAATCTGTCTGCTTATCATAAGACAGTATCCTCTTGAATGCGAAGAGTTCGTCTTTGATTCGGTTTTGTAAATATTTTCGGAGCACTTTGACTCTGTGTTGGTCTTCTGGACTCCATGTCATGAAGCATTGCAGAATGCCGTGCATCAAATGGATTCATGTACATTTGCCTGTTTGTTTGTTGATTCATGTCTATGAGCATTAAGTCATCCATATTGGAATAGTATGAACCCATTGGCCTCCTAAGGCTTCTTCTAAACACTTCTGCAGCAGCTGATGCTGGCCTCGGTGCTGGTCTTTGCACAACCACTGCTTCATCAAAGCTGTCTCGCTTTTTCTTTGTCCGCAGATAACAATAAGCACTAAACAAAGCTACAGCAAACAACGAGACAATTCCAGCTGCAATAGCAATGAACTGAGTGCTAAAGATTGGACTAGTGCTCCTGTTTTGTGTAACTGTTTCTGCCCAAATGCAATTTTCCTCTCCAATAGAGCTTTCACCCCCTTTGTTGAATGCTATCACACAGATGCGATATGTGGAATCCTTTTTGAGCTTGTTCATAGAGAAGAGGTTAACATCTGGATGAATCGGAATACTCTTTACTACTGTGCGATCCCCAACGAGGCTGTAGAACACCCTGTACCCAGCAACTTCACCCTTGACAGCTTGTGACCAACTGAGAGTAATCACATCATTGGTAGATTCCACAACGGCTACTTTGGTAGGATTACCTGGCTTAAGGATTTGGCATAAGGGCCCTCCATACTTTTTCAGACATGAGCAGCGGATCTGTCTGCTTGGAGCTAATGCTTTTTTCATTGCATTTTCTGCAGATCTAGGCTTTCGTGATCGGAATGCATCATTGAAGACAGCAAACAATGACTTTTCAGAGCTCAAGTTTTCACTTTCTGACTCAATGCTTTCATTTGGTACCATATTGCATGTACCACCATTTTGACAGGGATTTGGGATACATTTTAAGTTTGGAACAATCGTTCCTAAAGGTGTATCTGTGGACCCTTCAAACAGTGGAGGCATTGCAGTTCCCCATGGGACTTTTTGTCCTGGACTTCTTGTTGTCCAAGATGCAAATGTTGGGACCAATGTTCTGTCAGCCATTTTAGGCTCTCCTGTTTTTGAATTGACAGTCAGTGGGTGCAGTGTTGTTTTTTGAGCTCCTTGACCTGGACCCATTGCCTTAACAGTTGCCCCAAATGAAGGATGAACATTTGGAGTATCATTTCTTTGAGAGGTAATTGTTGGTTGAACTGGTCCAATATGGGTTCTCCTAGTAGGTGGCATGCCACGAGTGGGTTGTTGTGGCTTTGGAATTGAGAATGTTGTATTTCCTTGTGCTGTAGATTCTACAGGAGGAATTTTTGGGAGAATGCCGGGTGCTGTTGGAGCATTTGGTGCAAGAACGGCAACAGCATAAGTAATATTGTCAGAGCCCATAGAATTCCTGGTGTTGCAGTGATACAACCCACTGTCTTCGGCACTTGCATTGTATACTACTAGAGAGCCATCACCATTGACTTTCAAATGTCCAATAGGATCATAAGTGGCCTCCTGTCGGTAAGATGGAACTGACATACCTGGACGGTTTGGGAGTTGCCACCTTGTCCTTGCAGCTGCCTGGGCAGTTAGTTTACATGGGAGAGTGAATGTAGCTCCAGTTGACACTGCTTTATGTTGTGTTTTGGGCAATGTGGTAATAGCTGGATATGCACACCGAAATGGATTTCGAGGATTTGAGATGAGATTCAATAGAGGTCTGTTCCTGAATCCTGATGGTGTTCCACAAACAAGCTCACTAGTTGTATCAATTGTATTTTGATTCCTCTGCATCCATTTAGCAAATTCTGACATGTGACAATCACAGATTAATCTTCTGCTATCCATGGTCATATGAGCGAGATTGGGGAGTCTTGAAAACATTGCACCATCAACACGCTCCAGTGGGTTATCAGCTAACTGTAGTGTCGTGAGGGCAGCATTCTCAGGCATTGCATCAGCACGCAACTCTCTTAAAAGGTTAACATCAAGTCTCAGGGTCTGCAGCTGTGTCATACTACTGAATGCTCCACGTGAGACAGAAGTGATCAGGTTATCCTGTAAGAATAGTTCTCTAATAGAGTGCATGGCACCAAATGTTGATTCATTTAGAGATGTAAGTGCATTTAGTGACAGATCTAAACTTCTTAGACTTGTTAGTCCATTTAGCGTACCTGACGGAATAATTCCTATGCCATTATCTCGAAGAATAAGAGTCTGTAAATTTGGCAAGTTTTGAAATATTTGATATGGCAGGACGGGTATATCGCTTTCTGTAATTTCTAAACTGGTGAGTTGTGGTACAGACCTGAACATTGCTGTTGGTATATTCTGCACCAAGTGGAGTTCGACACTTTGGAGAGATTGAAGACCGTATAATAGACTTACAGGTAAGGGTTCAAGGAGATCATTGCCAGTGAATTCAATTGAACGGAGATTTACAAGGCCCCTGAAAAGGGTTGGAGGAACTCTTAAAATATTGTTTCCATTAAGGTCAATCTCCTGCAGTGCTGGCATTCCTTGAAAAAGAGTGGATGGAAGATGAGTTAGCTTGTTGTTATGAAGGTCAATGTGTCTGACAGATCCTAATCCGTAGAAAATGTATGGAGGAATCTGCTCAAGGTCATTCATACCGAGTGAAATATCAGCCAAGTTGTTCAAGTTTCTGAACACATTGGCAGGCAAAACCTTCAATTTGTTTGCTGTCAGATGAAGATTTACTAGTGATCTTAAGTCATTAAAAGTGAGTGGAGCAACAGTTTCTAGTTGGTTGCTTCGAAGATTTAAGAATTGCAATTGTCCGAGACCTGCAAATGAATTCTGATTTACTGTCACAATCTGGTTGCGAGAAAGCTCCAATAATACTAAAGATATTAAATTCTGTATAGCATTTGGAACATCAACAAGCTGGTTAGATGACAGCAAAAGTCTAGAGAGGGCGCTTAATCCATCAAATGCACTGTTAGCTATTGCAACAATCTGGTTCCATCCAAGATTTAACATCTTTAAATCTACATTGAATTTGAAAGTCTCTGGTGCAATCTCTGTGATGTAATTGTGGGACAGGTCCAGCTTTTTCAGGTGGGGAACCTGCTCTAACTCAAGGGGAGTAATTGCATTTATAAAATTGTTGGAGAGAAGTAACACTTGAGTATCTGGTGGAAGGTTTGGGGGTATATTGAATAGGTTTCCGTAGCGACAGTCAACCTGCTTGTAAGCTCCTGGTCCAAGACTATAAGTCTGTTGAGGGCTACGATCTAATGAACAGCGACATGGCTTTGGACAAGCTGGTATCCAGCCCTGGCAGAAGACACAGCTCAGAAGACTAATGATGATACCAGCTGCAAGCAGTATATTCAAACTGATCCTATTCATGGTGTATTCACATAAATCATAACTGATAAATCCTCATATGCTTTACTGTTCGCACATCCAGTCTCTATATATGTGAAGTTGTGCTGTCAATGACGGTTTTCGTTCTTCATGGCTTGATGTCTATTTCTCTTCACTAGCCAAGTTTCTGTAAACAAATAAATAAAAATGAAAATAATGAATGAAAATGAATCATTTCTGCTTTATCTAATATAAAAATGGGTATTATTTGTTTTGTGGTACTAATTCTTTGGTTTTATTCAATATTTCATTTTTGCTTAAGAAGTTGAAAATATGCTTTTCTGCAGTGTGCATGAGAATAAATTTGATTTAACATAATGTATTTCACCACATTTAGATTATATTAGTGGCCAATAATATTGCTGCAACATTTCTTAAACACTCTGTTGCCCATGAATGGTATCTTGAACTGGACTCTCCTTTATGGAAATTGTTATCATTTATCAAATTCTAGAAATATGCGATAAAATTTGCTTTTGGCCAATCAAATTACATGCTTTCATCAAATTATAGCAGTACTTTATATTAAGAATAGTATCACCTGATGTGGCTAAGGGCCCATCACTATAAGTTAAACAGTCATAGTTCCTGATGTGAGGGATACTGCATTATGACTCACTACATTTACTGACACTCAAAGTCAAACCATATAAAAAAAAACTTCAGTTAGAGGCCTATAGAGACATTCATAAGCAGGATATGGAGGCCAAGATTTGCCGTTCTCATCCTTAAAGCCATGGAGCTGAAATCACTATCTCACTAAAATCCAGTTTATTCTGATTGATACTTATCCAGCGTCATTTCATTTCATCTTAAAAGTTAGTAAAATTCATATTGTTTATTGAATCAACTGTTACTTCATCATAATATTTTATAGTTTTAATTCATTTATCAAACAAGTTTGGATGTCTTTGTTGTATGTTTGATGTCTTTTTTTTTGGGGGGGGGGGGTCTGCAGGATGGCCACTCCTTAGCAGTCTGCGTGAAATTTGAAATCCAGTATGAATGCAGACTAGATTATGCACCTTGACTGAACATTTGATTTTATGGCAATTGCTCCTTTCTTAAAGGTCAAGTCCACTCCATCAAAAAGTTGATGTGAATAAATAGAAGAAGAAAAATCAAACCGAAATAACACTGAAAGTTTCATGAAACCAGATGTAAATAAGAAGTTATTTGCATGTCAGGGTTTGGTTTAAAACAACTTGGAAATAATGATTAGGAATAGTCTTAGGTTTTATTTTTGACATTATATACAGAATTTCTATATGAGCCATTGTTGGCACACAAAATATTGTGGATTCATTCTTAGCAGAAAAAAACATCCCCATAAGAATGTCAATGACAAGACAGCTAAGCATTCAGAGCCTTGAGACAACATTGCCAAATAAGAAGTTCATTTGGAAGGCTAAATTAAGACCAAGTTTTAGTGCTTCTTTTCCTGACCGGAAAGAAAAGGAGAGTGTGAAGAGAATTGGAATGACCTTTCCTGAGGCTATTTGTCAGCTGATCACAATCATCCAGAAAAAATAGAAAATAAACTCTACAGAAACGAGATGGGAAATCATGTTGATGTGCTGTCACAAAGCCATGAAGAATCAGAGAAATTAGACGCCTCTAAGGTAGGAGTTGTTGACTATGTTTTTTCATTCAACTGACCCCTCAAAAAAAAATAGTTGAGCATTACATAATTTTGTCACCTTTTTTTTTAAATTTCAAAATAAGGGATGAAATTTAAACCCAAAGTTGGTTTTGTATGCATTTCAAGCATATAATTGGTTAAATGTATAAAAATCCAAGTTTGAGACTAACCTTATAGCTCCTACCATACCCGGATGTGTTTCACAAAGAGTTAAGTATGACTTAGAGTCGTACTTAAACTCTTCATATGCTTGCAGCATGGACCTACATGCTTGCAGTATAAAAGACTTAGCACTGCTTGGCCAAATCATGCTAAGAGGATGCGGGCTACTGCATATTAATCAATAAGATTGTGTGTTATTACATATCATGTACCCTTTGGCATTTCAGCATAACTAAGTCACACTTAACTATTTGTAAAAGACCCCCATGGATTTTCACCTGTTCACCAATCTTTTAGGATAAGACAAAACTTGAGTACTTATGATCAAAATCATATTTTCATTTCATACCGGTAATTAGAATTTTTTGTTTTGTGAAAACAGCTATTGGGAAAGGAAGGTGCTTCATCTTACGTTCTTTGTGCGCATGTGCTACTATCTTGCAAAATTCGCCAATTGAAAAAAAAACACACCAAAAGTGGCTAAAATTTTACATTTTGCATTTTCAAATTCATGAAATGGCCATCTATTTTCCATATTACCTTGAAATCGTTTTTATTTAGTTGGAAACTACCAAAATAAGAAGAATATGCGGCTCTTTCTTGACTCTCATTTAAGATGATGTTACACTCGGTAAACTTTTTTTTATTATTGTAGTCCCACATGTAGACTTCCATGGTGTTGCCCAAGTGTAAAACGACGATCAACAATCATCAGTTAGTGTTGCAACACCATGAAAGTCTACATGTGGGACTACAATGCAAAAATTATTGACCAAGTGTAACATCATAAAACGATGAAGAAAAGACAAGAGAGGGGTGAATATATTAAAACAAATAAATCAAAACCAATATGGAAAATAAATGGCCATTTCATGGATTTAAAGATGCAAAATGTGAAATTTTAGCCACTCCACTTTTGGTGAAGCCTTGAGGCTTGATTTTTTTTGTAACATCATAAAATGATCTTTTTCAGAGTCAAGAAAGCTGAATATTCTTTATTTTCTTCATAGTTTCTAACTAAATCTAAACAATTCCAAGAACATATGGGTTACAGATGACCATTTCATGGATTAAAGGATGCAGAATATTAAATTTTCACAATTTTTGGTGAAGGTTTATTTTTAAACCTTAAACACCCATTTATAAATAGTAAAAAGAAAATTCAAAATATACGTAATGACTTGGGCCTACTTTGCTGAAAATAAACTTTTAAATGTGTGTGTTCTTTACTGTACAGATTCTTAATTGTTATTTTGTATGACTTTTAGAAATAACAGTAGTACTGTCATTAAAAAATAATGAAAAAACAAAGAAAATAATAAAACAAATTGGCCAAGCAGTTTCTTCTATTGGCAAGTGATGAAAATAAATTGTAGAGGCCTGGATATATTTTTCTTTATTTAATTGTAATATCTAAACCTTTATTTCCACTTCAATATCACTAAATATATGTGACATAAAATTTGGAGAAAATTTATAGGAAAAAGAGTTATGATTGGCAAATGTGAACACTGAAGGCATATTTAGATGTATTCCTTATTATCTCCCAGAGTTAATGTTATCAGTCATTTGTTTAATGAAGTTTTTTTTACATCCTTACTCTTAAATATTCAATTATAATTGACTAAATTGACTAGTTCATTCCCAATCCTTCATAATAAGATAATTAGGATTGTTGACCTGATTGCTCCTATCTCCCTCTGACTACATTGATGGAATTGATATAGTAATTCTCAGGAAATCCTATGCTTTTCCTTCTTAAAGATATTGAACTAGAAACAAACTTTAACAAACAAGAATGATTTCCATTTTCAGTATTTCATTTGGCATAAACCCAAAACATAGAAATAGAAATATAAACAATATGCTAAGGATAGTCAAGAGATGAAAATCATTTGTTATCATTTCATTTAGTCAATGTATAATTCATTGACAACATCTAAAATAAGTTGACAAGGATTGTATTTTTTCTGAATTTATATTGTGCTTAATGATGAAAAAAAAGCAAACATTCCCAGTGATTCTCTGAAATAATATTTTACTTTTTATGTAGACTTTACATGAATTTTGTCATTACTATTCTGTAGTTCAGAAGCTCGATCATTGAAAAAAAAAATTAGAAGAGATAAGATTTATTTAAAAAACTAGTTTTTTTTCTGTCCCTTTTCTGCAAAGTTTCATGCTATCTTATTGTTTTGACAATTACTTCATGTGCTTCTTACAGTCAACCATTATCTGACACACTGGTAGTGAAAGACATTTTTTTCTGGCATGATGTGTGCATATTGAATTTGATGTGTGTAGCATTGCAATACGTTAGCATTTGTGCAACCACATATTGACATAGAAGAGTAGAAGTTCACTGAAAATGATTTAATTCTCCTTTAAAGCCTCTCTAATTCTTGCCACATTGTGGTATAAAGTGATCATTGTGGTGAGCATAACACATTGGAATTATGTAGTAACTAGGGTGATCACTCATCTAGTATAATCGAATTACAAGTGCTGTGTTATTTGATTTTTTTTCATCCACACTCTCCACAATGTGCAAAAAATTATGTTTTGCATGTCTCATTTCAAAGACATCCTAATATTTTATTATGAATAAACTGTAACTGTTTTGTTCTTTTCTTTCTTTTTTAAATTTTCATTATTGAAGTTTATTTATTTATTCATTTTTGAAGGGGGATGTGTATCTTGGAGTTATTCATTATGAATTCATCATCAATTGAATACATCTAGGCTAAAACACATACTATAACAAAAATAAAAATTAAAGATTTGATCAACATATATTTGTTTATATATTTGATAAATAAGGATAAATTGTATTTTAACATCAATTTAAGATTCTTTAGCAACTGTAATACATCCAACTCATTAATCCATATTGTAACCAGTGCCTGTATCTTAATTTATTTTCTCTAATAGGTAGTCATTTAATTTTTATAGTAGCATGGTGGACAGTCATATTTATTACAGGATAATATCAATGAAACATGAATATGGTGATTCCTTCTTATTGAAATGTTTATTGAGATGCATTCATGCAAAGTAGAATTGCTTGTACCATATAAGTAAAAAAAACAAAAAAACTTACATATCTCATGCCTATAATTTTGTTCTGAATTCCGTTTTTTTTTTTTAGATTGGTGCATGGCTGACCTTGAAAACTTGACATGACTTCCGATGTATGGGGCTGTATTGTTGCTCTGAATTCTATATGTAGGTGATAATTGAAAGCGGCATCCCAAATCCATGAAGAGGAAATACCTCAAATTGCTTTATTAAAAAAGGGACAAACTCTTAAGTCAGATTGAACTGATAGGTTTTAGCATGGAATTAAAACAAATTATCATTTAAGGCAATGCATTTGATTGAGGTACAGAGATAGTAGCATAATTTCTCCTGGTACAGTTAATAGATATTCACGTTGACCGGTTACCATGGAAATTATTTCAGGTGTCATGATGTCATGTTTCATTAGTCGTGGGTGGAAGGGACAGGAGGATGTACCAATATTGTAATACAATACATGCACAGTATATGGACATTGAGAAGATTGAATAGTTCAGATATTGAAATATTTGAAATAATTTTGTATCGTGAATAGTTGGATTTCTTAACCTTCCACATGGTAATCTGTAATCTCAACATACAATTTTTAAATGCTGAGATTTGCACTGATCAAAGCATTCTCATTGCAGCTGGAAAAGAGTGAATTAATGCCCACATTAGAG
This sequence comes from Lytechinus variegatus, assembly GCF_018143015.1. Classification (NCBI taxonomy): domain Eukaryota; kingdom Metazoa; phylum Echinodermata; class Echinoidea; order Temnopleuroida; family Toxopneustidae; genus Lytechinus; species Lytechinus variegatus. Next base: position 23,885,245 of record NC_054742.1, on the reverse strand, counting down.
TATGCTATAAAACATAAATGTAACACCCCCCCATATAAAAGGAGAAAAACATCAATCGTGACATTGAGACACATTTACATGTTGAGATCTTTACATTTTTATCTTACAGTAAATATAGTAAATTGATAGTTTGCAGGGTAATGATGAGCATAGAGAGGGAGAGAGGAAGAGGTAGAGGTACATGCTTAAAGGGAGATAGAGAGATGGAAAGAGAGAGAAGGGGTGGTGGAGATGAATATAGAGATTTTGTTTCCATACAAGTGTCTCCATTTTGACAAGGATCAGTGAGATGCTGTGTGGCTGTAATTCCTTTCTATTTGCATGTGTGCCTAGCTGATGGGTGTGTGAACTTGAGAGCTTGTGGGTGTTGAACAAGTGCAACCAGCACCAAGCAATGACCTTTAGAAGGGAAGAACACAAAAGTCATTGCAGGGGAAGTATCTGTTAAGGGGATCCAAGATTCTTAATGGGGTAAGACAAATTCATCCAGACAGGAATTCAGGATAGATCTTGCAAGGATGGGAGGAGATTGCGGTGTCTGGATAGTAGTGTGGAAGATATCTACAATACAGACAAAGTTCAAGCAGAGAATGAAATTAAATAAATTATTATTGGAGGAATAAAGTTGTAAAAACAGAGACAGGATGTATCTAGATTGCCTAATCTTCAGTTTCAGTTTTCAACATGTACAATACTAAAAAATAATTGAATATTTGGTTCTACATCAGAAAATATCCTTATTTCATTTTATCCGGCTGTCTGGTCAATTAAGTTAGAAACATCTTGATAGAAAATACTAGAAATTTTGAATATTGAATTTAAGTGGAAACAAACTGTAATTGGTAAGTCATATTAAATTTCTGTCAGGTAGAGAGTTGCAAAATGGAATAGAGATAGGCCCTATTTATTTTTGTTTAAGTTTGAATTCAGAATGCATTAAAATGTAATGCCCTTTTCTTAAGTTTTAAAAGGGAAATGAAGAAATTATATATTCATCTTGGATAAAACTCTGAGTAAAACTGCTTTGAGATTCTTTATCCATGACAACTATTTAAGTGACATGTGTGCCTGTCTTTTCACATCAACATTTTCTATTTTTCATTTGCAATAACTATTGTTCGCTATGATACCTATTTCTAGTTCAGTGGTCAAGCCGTCTTTTAGATGTATTCAGTCTCGTCCAGCAATCAAAAATATGTGAGCATATACATATGCGTCAAGTCACCTACAGGGTAGCCTCAATCCTCCTTTTGACGTATGTGTATCTTGGGCTTACATTATCTTGTCTTATATAAAAGATTTTAACATCAAAAGCGTTGTGAGCAATCATGATATAAAGAAAATACACTGAAAATGCAAGCATTTAGATGTAGAATAACCATTAGTTCCAATAATAATAACTACTTTTTAGCACATGAAAATATTCTTGTCACTGCTTACACAACTGTTACCAGAAATTGTAATCATTTTTTTTCCATTAAGTGACTACAAGGATTTATTTTTTGGGTGTGCATGAGTCCCATTTATCTTGAGATTGTCCTGTCTGACACTTCGCATCACTTGAAGTACACAAAGAGCAGGAAGGAAATTCCCTTCAAACTTGCGACTAGTTCTATGTATAGACCTATGTATACACCATTACAAGGACATGATTGTAATTTTGATTGTGGTAATTGGGAGCCAATGAGGATGAGTCTAAATTGCTAGTTGAAAGATCTCATTCTAGACAGAGGACGGTCCAGGATCGGGTGACTACCAGACATGTCATCATGCAGTCACATTTTATTTATCCAGTAGAGTGACTTGTATATGGTGCATGCGCACTTAATACTGCACTTTCCTGTTCTGTTTGTCCTCATTTTGATAGAGGATATTAACATTAGTATCTTTTTACTGTTAATTTGTTAACTAGTTTACAGTAAAGGATCAGATTCCGGTTGATGCTAATAGGTTTAGAGAGCCTTACATAAACCCATGAAACTAGAACTATCTAGACTGTTGGAGATGGCTTGAAAAGTTGAATAAGAAGGATTCGGTTGTCTGTGCTTGTTTCTAAAATGTAGGCATATTTATCAAGGTATAGACTCGTGTTACGTTTCTTCTTAAATTTTGTGTAGGTGTATATGCATCAGGCAGGTCAGTCTGGTTAACTTTCCTCTCCCAGCTCTTCAAAAGCTGACAGTAAATCAGATTGGACTCTCTTACTCCTTCTTAATAGTTATCCAGTTTTTAGACTTTTATATCATTTGCGGCAGGTAGTAAATCAAATTTTGAGTGGGTGAATATATGCCACTTTTTTTTAAGGTGGGCACGCCCTAAACATGTGATTGGGTATATCCTATCCTAGTCCAATGTAAAATATTGACATGCCCAGCTAGGTCCTCTGTGTATTTACTGCAAGTCATGATCAGGATTTTAGCTTGGTTCAATGTGTGGATTAAATATACTCAGTTGGTTGAAAACAAACCACAGAATTTCCTCTACAGTTGTAGTTTTTGTTGGTAACAATCCAGGTCCTTTTCGCTTGGTGTATATATTTGCTACTTTCCTCAAACTGATATTCTAGACGATTCTTGGCAAACCTGTGTAAAGTAATTTGTTGTAGTCTGTCAGTTGTCTTTTCTTAAAGTGTCTCAGTCTGAATTTGTTTACTCATCGGGTTCTAGAGAAAAAATTATGAGTGTAGAAAAACACTGTCTTTTGTTTGATTGGGGCAAAATGCTGTTTCAAATTGATCTTTGTAACCAGGTGTAAAGGTTCTTTCTGTGTTTGTTGGCAATTTAATTAGATGAACAGTTCAGTAAGCTTTTATTATTCAAGCAAAAATTGTTTAAATTATTTTATATTTAAATGGATTTTTAGCATTGCTTTGTATGCTACAGATGGAACAAACATAGCCTACAAAAGTTTTGACCCATCTGAAAAAAATACATCAGATTTGAAATCTATTTCTATTTTTGTATGGAAAATAGAAAAGAAGTACAGATTTTGATCGAACTGTGCCATATACTCTTCATGAAGATAGAAGAGAAGAAGAGTTCTTCCAAGATTTTAGTTCATCTGACTTCATCAGATATTTATAATGAATGAGAATTTCTGGTTTGGGGCTCAATTCAAGTAATTCATCAAGTTCTCATTTGGCATCCCATGGGTCACTCTATATCCTTTGACGTCATACCATAAACTTTTGGTTTCTGTTCTATCGGTTTAAAGCTAGCAGAGCTGTTCAAGGGATGCTGGAGAAGGGAATATATGGCCATAAACAGATTTTTCAAGAGACTAAGACACCGTTGTCATTATACTTTCTAAAACTGGTTTACTGGACACCGGTTTGGAAGATCACTTTGTGAGCATTCTCATTTGATCACACGAAAGTGGTTTTTAAAACCACTTCACATAAAGGGGTCTTGTTGCTATGTGAACACTCTCAGTGGGGTGACATGTGTTGCGCGAAATTTGAAAACGCAGCGTAGGCTTTCCACATACAGTGTGTGGAGTAGCATGCTGAAAATGTGCGAGGATCGTTTCTTGAAAAATGGTTGTGTCCTCGTGCTAATACCAGTTTAACAATGAAAAACAATCTTCAAAACTACACCGCGAGGTGGTTTTCTGAACTGGTTTGGGAGATCGCTTCCTCCAAGACCACTTTGACCATTCTCATTACACGTTAAACTAGTTTCTACCAAACTAGTCTCCAGTAAACTAGTTTTAGGACAGTAGTGAGAACAAAATCTTATTTTTTTTGTAGTAGATCCATAAGAATTTGAATCACAGGCAATGGTCTGACAGTACATGAACCTGATTCAAGATGGATGAATACTATTGAAATAATTCTGATATTGTGTTTGATACATCATTGATATCTGCAAGAACTTTTATGATATGAATTATGATACATTATTGCAACCGTCATCAGACAATTTACTCCTTGAGAAGTAATTTTAACACGACCCATTGGGCTTTCAGCCTAATGTAGTTGGCTTGACAATGTAAGAATGTAAGCCGCTTCAGTTTGAAGCCAACTGAATCACCTTTGTCTCCTACTGGGTACCAAGAATGTGAAACACAGATTGAGGTGCAGTTTTTAGCACAGCAATTTTATTTCAATTTCTGTGAACTTGAGAACTCCTCCATGTTGACCCATACTGTAGTATGACTCAATGGGAGAAAATACCTTGTCTGTCATCAAGATGTCAGTCCTTCCCTTACAGTAGGTCACTTTAAGCCTTCCACTTTAAGGGAAACATCCTAAACCTATCCACTTCCAATAAACTCCCCATGCCTGGGTAAAGATCTTGCTGTCCAGATCTGTTAATCTCTGTCTTAGGCCGATAACAAAATTTGCGTACACATGTCGCTGATAAAACAGTTTGTATGCTTTGGCTCTCGAGTGAATACTTTACCCTGTATCCTTAGGCAGCGATTGATGGGTTTCCGTTTGACTTTAAGACAGATTTGATAAAAAAATCTCACCGTAAGCTTGAAGCTGTACTTTTGATTGAGTTTCATATTGCATGGTGATCCATTGTACTTAAAGTGTAATAACAAGGTGACATCAAACATCTATAAAACTACAGTAAACATTTGATTGTATTTAAAGATCAATAGTACTTTTGGAGAGACAGAAGATAAATGATATTAATTGAGAGTTTAGTTGGCTGAGGAAAGCTGCATGAAGCTCTCTTTGAAAATAAAGATATCAATTTGTTTTGTTTCATAAAATTTGTTTACGTAAAAGGAATTTAGAAATACATATTTAGCTTAAATGAAATATTACCACAGGAATATTCTTCAATGAAGTAGGTATTCAAATCTTATTTAGTAGTTTAATGTGAAATTATGGGTAACAATTATTGAGAATGTAGTAATTTGAAATGGGGGAACTTCTTTGCTCATTGCACTTCTGACTTTGCTTTTACAGTTCAAACAAATAACAAAAATAACAAGTACTACTTCAAATTTTGACCTATATGTGACATTGGCAAGAGTGAAGGAAAGATAAGTATACCTAACCTGACTAATTAAAGAGTCACACTACAATTCAAACTTTGAATCAGGAATTCAGGATATTAAAAGTGGCCTTTCTACACTATATAAAGACAAATCTTCTAAATGACTATCAATTAGTGATGCACTGCTTGGAACAACTGCTTGAACCATCTTCATGACTCTCCCTTTATGTGGTGTAGGTAACTTGATTTAGATTTGATTAAGTTATACAGAAAGATGATGGAGAGAAAAACAATGACTACAAGATAACAGTTGTTGAAGTAATGGCTAGATTCTTCTTTGCTCAAGGCCATATATTGATGTCCTAGCAAATCTGGGTACAACTGTAAAAGTATTCTCATACTAAGTAAGATGTGATTTATATCTATATATTTGTCAAATTCTTTATCAAATAGATCTAAATTTTTCCCTGTTGGTTACTAAATTGAATACCGGTAGGTTGGTATTTTGCATTTGTCATCAGGAGGTAGACTGTGACAAAAGATTTGGAATAAAATTCATTCCTGCTGGGGACAGAGACACAAGTCATGATAATGATTGATATAAGACAACTTTTTCATACATAAATTCTATCATATGACAGTCATTTTAGGTATGAATTGTGTAGACAGCCTCCTCTCTTTAGCGATTCAAGAAAGCCATTGAATATCATCTCTTTTACTAAAAAGTACAATGAATTGCATGGAGTAAGCTAACCATTCTGAGGTGTTTAATTATTGTTTTAGTGGCCCAATCATGGAGTAGTATGTGGCAGTGCATTCTAACCAAAAGGAAAAGGCACTCTATCAAAAGACGTTTGGATTGCAATGGATTGGATTATGGATCTATTTAATACCAACAAAATACTGATGATTAATACTTGAGCTGTCTTGATTTGTATCTGTTGTCAGTTGGTGATTTTCAATCTGATGACATTTTATTGAATGTTTAGCTGTTATGTGAATATCATTAACTTAAGTGAGGTAAGGTCCCCCCAACCAAAAAAACCCCATATTTTTTAAGGAGACAAAAATCATTTGGAAAAGTGCACATGACTACAGAAATAGTATCAAAATTGAATATTTGATCATAAATTTGGCTACTGTAAGTGAAGTCTTAAGCAGGAAACCAAATGCAAATCCTATTGTTGGTCTAGGCTGTCTGTTATGCCAAATTTTAGTTGTGACCTTGAAGGGTTGTTGGCATATGGCAAGTTACAAGATGAACACTGAAATTTAATTATGTGGGCAATTTTTAGAGGGAAATGAGATAAAAGTTAACGGACAGCGATATCTACATTTAGATAAACCATTTTTTCCCCAATTGAAATATAAATGAAAGACTGTGGTGCCTCATTAAAAATATATAATGTAAATGATTTACATATGACCAAACAACTTAGCTGACAGATGAGAAGATCAAATGTAAAAGAACTCAAATAAATTCCAATTTTATTGAATTCAAAACAGGCTCCTGTTTTTAAAAAGTGGACAGCTAATGACTTCATCAAAGTGATTAGGAAGATGTGTTTTACATAGCACACCTAGTTGTCTCTCTCTTCACAGATCCCCTGATCTGAAATCAATTTGGTGTTTTACAATGTACGGTAGGTTAACTAGCTTTCAACCAATAAGGTAGGGTAGGAATAACCATATCCCAGTGAGCTAAAAAAAGAAAGATTTTTTCACAAGTGATAACTGATATAATCGAACCTCAATGCCAGTCAGGATAAAATGGAGTGTGAGACGCATGGATTGCAAGAAGATAAAATATGCGTAATGAGTAACTGGATGGAAAATAGTTTAATTCCTCTTGATATTAAGATCATCAAAGTTTGAAGTGGCTGCTGTAATCTAAATTTGAATCAAATTAAAAAGAAATTTGAAATCAATCTTAAATCAATCTTGATTCTGTTACTCAAATTTAGATACTATATGTATTTTTTAAGTGTGTTTCTCATTTTCCTTTCATCTCTCCTAATTTAAAGTGTTATTTTTCTTCAACAATAACACTATTTAATTAAATTTAGCTTGTTGAAATTGTTTTACCTAGGCCTTTTGTGTGTAATATGGGTGTGGTGTGGTATAGTCAAAGTAGTTTTTTTTTCATTGAATACTTCCTCTTGAACCACTGTTATTATATTGTCTAGACAGGTTATAGTGTTTACAATGCATTTAATTAGCAGTAATTATTTGAAAGGTTCTGTTTCTTGCTAACTATTAAAGACATGTGACTGATGAGCTTTGGCAGGCCTTGGATTGAATTGAATTTGAAAGAGGATAATGGATGTTGTGATGTCAATTAAAGAGTGTGATGTCTCTTTTACATTGATATAGCCATTTTTACCAATTTTTGCTGAAATGATGGGAAAATGAGGATAATGATAATTGTCATAAAAGTTTTACTACAACTACAGAAATATGAACAACAATGACATTCTTCTTCTTGTTCTTCTTGTTCTTCTTTTTCTTCTTCCTCTTCTTCTTCTTCCTCTTCTTCTACCACTACTACTTCTACTACTACTACTATTACTACTACTACTACTACTACTACTACTACTACTACTACTACTACTACTACTACTACTACAACTACTACTACTACTACTACTATTTCTTCTTCTTTGTCTTCATCTTCACAGTGAATTCAAATAAATATTAAATAAAATGGCAAGAACCAAACAGAAGCCAGGGCTTGCTAAAATTGACCCTTTTGGATAAACACAGTTAAAATAGTTAAATAGACCAATGCTGTGACTTTCAATACTTTTTAAACCTATCCTTTAACATGAACTGTTAGAATCTAAATCTATCAATTCATAAACTGTGGCTGTATTACTAATCAAATTAACAATAACAATTCTAACCAGAATTCTTCGCATAGTCACCCTTCCTCCATAATGGACAAATATAGGTGAGTTAGGTCCCAAGAAGGTTTCCGTTGCACAAGCATCACAATTCATTTCCAGGATTATTCCCAAATGGTTGTCATAGTGTCGTTAAAGGAAGCTTTACTCATTTTCCCCTTCACAAATTCAGATTTTAATGATGGTATGATATAAGATGAAAATCTTTATATTTCAGTGGCCTTTAATATGTAAAGATGTAGGCGTACTTGAACATATCATTAAAGCTTGTTACAAATGGCTGAAGATAAATATTGAAGGAAAGCTGTCACTCTCAAACTATATTGAAGAGAAAATTATTATTTATCAAAATGAATGAAGAAATTCCATTCAAATGACCACAAACTTCTAATAAACTGTTTTGAAAAGGTTAATATAAAGTATGTTAAGACCTTTGTTTCAGAGCTTGGGTTACACATACCTCCTTGAACTACTGGAATATCCTTTAGCAGTTTAACACTGAGTCTAGAGTTTGACTAAACTGTCTTAAGATCAAGCTGCCAAATTATGATTTTTACTTTAATGGTCAAAATGGCATGACTGATTCATTGGAAGCCCTGATCATGATTCACAGGGATTTTACTAAACCCACATGGCCATTCAAGGTTGCACAGGGTCGGTCATGAGAAATATTGCTAAAACAATGATTTTTGGTGCTACTATTACCTAGGGGTCTCCAGAAGTTTTTTTTAATTATTGTGATGATTGTTATGGTTTATCATTGGTTAATAATTTCAGAAAGTACTTTTTGTAACAATGCTTTGGTTTTTATGACAATCATGGAAATTCACTGGCGGATATAATCTATAGTAGATATAGACTTACTTAAGAAATAGACCAATTATATACATTACAATTTACAGATAATAATTTGCTAGATGGTAGAAAAGCTTATAATGAGAGGGGTACATTAGGTTTCTTGAAATAAATATTGCTTTGGATGTAATTAGAAATATTTCTCACTTTCCTTTAGAAACATTGTTGTGACTTTGCACAGATCTTATAATTGATATTGAGTTAGTTTATTTACTTGATAAAAAGTGAATTATTCAAGATTTATTCAATTTAAAGACAACCTGCAAGAGTTGACTTCATTATTTGTTATCGACAAGAAGTTTTGCATCATTGTATTTAAAATTTGAAGCTGTTTCATAATTCTGGTATAAGCAACTTGCAAAGTGTATTACTTTACACTAAATTGCCTTTTCAGGCAATATGTTTCCTTCTCTCAATTTTTCCTCTGATCTATTATTGATCTTTCACATGCTTATTAATTTCATTCGAAAGATTTGTTTTGCAGAGAACAGGATCCTACTAATAACCTAATCCAAAGAATACTCTCATCACTGCTAATATTCCCTCTCATATCTGATGCATGATCAGCCACATGTGTACAGCTCTCTTGAAAAACATCACTTTTTGTGTAATCCCACCCATATCCTGTCAAGATATATTTGGTACCAAGTCAAAGGAAGACATTTACAATGGGGGTTTACCCTTCCAACAAGGAAAATATGATTTGTAAAATTTGGCTGAAGAATACCGATGTGAAATTAAGAACTTCCTTTGATTATTCAAGCACCTTTATCTGTGGCTTATCCAGTGCAGGCAATGACATGTATGCCAGAGAACGTGCTTGTCAGTAAAGAATTGATTAATGTCTTTCTGCCTAGATGGATGAACTTTGGAAAGCTGAAGAGTAAACAAATCCTATGTATTAATCATTTGGCTACAAACAACCTATATGTGATTTAAGTTTATCTTTTGTAGATCAACTTAAAAAAAAAAACAACTGATGTAATTGCATGATTCTGTTAAAATCTGTTATAGAATTGAATGAAATTATAAATTCATAGAGAATACAATGATCTTCTATTTCTGGGTTAGCTTTCATACTGTACTGAATCAAATATATTAAAAACAGATGGTGCACAAGAAGCCTTGAACATGATATGAACTCTAGTCAACTTTATACTTAACAAAAAAAAATAGAACATAATCTCCTTACCTTGTTTTAGTAAGATTTCCAAAGCAAATAAAATTGTTTTATCCACGGTAAAGTATATTCTCACCGGCTTCCAATTCACCAAATTAACAGTTATATGAATGCCAATAAAAAGTATATGAATGCCAATGCAATTAACACACCAAACCAGTCCAAAGACCACGGAAATGGTTGCAAAGAAGCCTGTTCGTTTGGTCAGACCTTCTGCAAGGGCTTTATACTATAGAGGTTTAGACCAAAGCAAGGAGGCTTAAAGCAAGTTGATCGCTTGTTGGCAAGTCTCGCAAAGAGTGATACTTGCTACTCAGTGTTCTTGGAGCTTTGTGTGCTCTGGATAGAGAGAAGGGATTCGATGACTCGAAGTCATGCCAGGAGCTTCCTGCTCACACTCTCTAGCGCCGTGTTGCTTATGAACCCTGGGTTGTGGAATAAAAGTATGACACATGCTTTATGCAAATGCTGCTTAAGGGAGAGATAGTATTCAGAGGTTTGGCTGTACTTAAGGGGTAGGTGGAAGGAAGATAGTCATCTGCATTAAGCATCCCAATGAGTCCTAAATTGTACCTTTTTTGTCCTTGCTCATTGAAAATAAATGAGGTTGCAGGAACATGCAAGTTCCCTTCACCATATGATAGTCTGTTAATGTTCCTTATAGAATCTATTTATGTAAAGATTGATGATCAGATTCTAAGAAGAACTAGTTCACCCCAAGGTAAAGAACTTGGTGGGTTTATAATAAAGATGTTTTTAAGTCACAAGCAACTTTAAGGATGACTGGTGATTCTTGTGGTGATATAACCAAAATTTCATTGATGTTGATCTGGTACCTTTGTAAAGTTGCTTGTAACTTTTAAAAAGCTCTATAGAAACACCTACCTGTCCTTATTAATTGCCATCATAGTCTTAATGATTTTTTTCATCCGCATATAAAACTCATCTGTACACCATCCCTACTGCCACAAGTGCAAGGAGAATGACAAAACAATCTATCATCCCAGATCCATTTTTACTCACTTGGATAATAGGAATGAACTTTTTAATACTTTCGAGCTCCCTGTCATTGCATTGTGCCCTCTCGACTCAGAATGAGTAAATACAAGTATAAATACCATTTGTCTTACTCAATTTGGTGGAATGGGTTGGATGTGATTTAAACAAGAAGTTTATAATCTTTGTCATTATAAGTCATCATTTTAGACTATATGGTTTGTCTAATAATAATGATACCAACATACTTATCGCATGTCACTGCCAGTGCATCCCTATGCGCTCAAATGGATATTATTACCCTGGCTTTAGCCCCGCAGCCTTTTTAAGGGTGGTAGCATTTCAAGGAATACATTCCTGCCAGGTATCCATTTACCTCACTTGGGTAGAGTGCAGCAAAATGTGGATAAATTTCTTGCTGAAGGAAATTTCACCATGACTGGGATTCAAACCCACGATTCTCTGTTTAGAGTCAGAAGACTAATTCACTGGGCCACAATGCTCAAGAGAGGAATCTTATATTTTTGTATGAAGCTCATGCATTGGACCTTACTTTTTGGTTGTAAAGTCTGGTGCATTGATATATTCTTTATTTCAAATAATGTTTTCCTTTGGATCATTTTTGAGCATTTTTTTTAAAATTCACATTTCATACATACTTTATTTTCAGTATGTAGTACATATTTATTTCATGGAACATCTGACATACCAATTTTCAAGAAAGATATAGAAAAATATGTGTAAAAATTGTGAAATATTTCAATGCTATGATGATTGATGTACTTTTTCTTAAAAAAATGATTTATAGTTCAGGGGTATTTATGCAGTTTTGAATAAAACTATTTCATGTGATTTTCTGTATAGACAAGTGATTATGTACGAGTCCAAGTTTACTGTCATACAAAAGTTACCAGGACAAGTGAGCCATGAAAGTGATTTGATCATGTGAAAATTTGGTGTACAGTATATGGGAAATCAATTAATATAATCCACATTGTAGACCCTCTATGCTTCAAGCCCAAGTACAAGTTAAGACTAAGTGAGAATTAGTGGGAAAAGTGGGAAATAAGAAGATAAATTGATTATGGGTGCCAGCACTAAGGCCCGGGGGGCGGGGGGGGGGGGGGGGCACTTCCATTGACGAGTGGATGCCATGCGCGACCATGGGTCTCGAAAAGCACCCTAAACACGTAATTTCCATATTCTGAAAATGCTCCCCTTAACAAGTATTGGCATGTGAAACCCTTCCCTTAACAAGTATTGGAAACAAAACGATACTCTTGGCAAACAGTCCCTAAAATGAACCCCTAAACAAGTACAGGAATAGTAGGCCTATGTCACGGGTCCATCGCTCGTCGGTTTTACCTTTACACATCATTAGGTTTAGTACGACCCTACCTTCCACACCTCGCGGAAATCGGACTCTAAACACGTAGTTTTGGGGCAAAAAGGACATCCTTTATAAAACATTTTAATTTTGTTTTATCATCCCCGCAAATTTGACCCTAAACATGTAACTTTCCTAGCAAAATAGATGCCCTTTTTTCATTATTTTTGTGTTTTTGACACCCTTATCACGTTACGTACGTAACGTGCCCTATAGTGAAAAAGACATCCTTTTTACGTTTTTTGGTCGCGCATGGTATCCACTCGCCAATGTAAGTGCCCCCCCCGGCACTAAGGTCATGATAGTGATTTCCAAAGCTATTTTGAAGTACCAGGAGATGCCTCATGGAATGATTTCCATCATATTTTTACTTATGATGAAATAGATGATTGTTTTGTAACAATTTCATAGCATTTGTATCAAATGTATGATTTCTTCCCTTCTGTAAAACTATACATAAATATTCAGAATGATGAAGTGAGCTAAAAGAAATTAGATGAATCCTTTTCCTCTGATCCAGTGCTAGGGTTTATATTAACCTCGATATTTCTAAAATGTAAATTGATAGCTGAATCATAATTCTCAAGGGACATAAAACCAACATTACTCCAATATCCTGCCAGCTCTAACTCACATTCTGTAGGGTTTTTAAGTCCATTGGATCAAGAGTAAATGCTTTTTATATGCCCTTCAAGACTTCTAGTAATATGGCATCAGCTCAGTGTCTGTCCGGTCCGTCTGTTCGTTAACTTTTCCTTGTAAACGCGATAACTTCAGTTTAACCTAGGCTCATATAATTTGGTGGGCATGATACTTGCATGGTCCCAAAGAAGCCAATTCATTTTGAGGTTAAAGGTCAAGATCACACTGACTGTGACTAGGTGGTTTCAAACCGCCTCGATCACAAGAATCCCCGTTAAATTACGAGAACTTTTTTTGGCTAAAAAATACCCATTAATTATTCCTGCATTCACACCGCCCCGCGACATACCCTTCGGGATAAGTTCCCGAAGTTACGAGCATGGGCAGTATGGTCTGATAAGAAGGCAAGGCGCGAGATTCAAATTCACTAGCCCAGCAGCCACCCACGCTGCCGCGCCCAACGACATGCTGGGCTAAAAGTTCCCGTAATTTGCTTTCACATTGCCAAAATACCTGCGACCTTGGAAAAATCCCCACGAAAGTTCTCGTAATTTCGCCAAGTACCTACTATTTAGCGGGTATTTTCTTTCGGGGAAATTTCGCGTAGTTTGCTTTCACATTACCAAAATACCTGGTATTTTCTGATCGGGGTAAATTTCCTGGTCAGAGAATACCTTGAACTGGCGAACTTCGAGGCGGTCTGAAACCACCTACTGACATGTTTTCATCTACCCTTCTACAAACCTTGTAAACTATCACTTTAGTTTAACTTAACCTAGGCTCATGTAATTTGGTGTGCATGATACTTGCATGGTTCCCAGGAAGCCTATAGATTTTGAATAAAAACAAAGACCCAGGGACTTACTACCTGAGTATCACTTGCAGTAATTTTGAATCTCAAGTAAGAAGTGAGTTGTTGATATGATGTTCTTTTCTACATGTTTCCCTTGTAATGATTTTATAAATATTTTACAAGTGAATAAAAACAAAATGGCTGTTAGCAAGTGTCCTGAATGGAAATCATGTCATTCATCTGAATATGGTAAAGAGGAACGAGTGAAATGGAGGCCGAGTTTCCGTAACCAACATCCTAGCTCCTCCAGTGTATACAGCTTCCCCATAAGAGGAAGTCTAATGTCAGGGGAACATGGCTTATTTATAGCCTCATTTTTGCTTTATAAATCAATCAGTACCCTCTGTTCATCTTCATCCCTTCTTGTCATTAAATCTTTGAGAATAAGTAGGGATATGTTTGAGACAGTTTTTTTTTGAGGCACTATTATAGAAGAAAGACTCAAGGTCGTAGTGTCATCTCTCTGCTTCAAAGTATTATATAGGTTTGTTTGAAGTTCAAGATCATGAAGATTTTTGTGTCATTGACTTCATCACTTTCTAAAATAAACCAACTAGGGTATCATTTTTATTTTGTTTTAGTACAACAAATGATACTTTTAAAGGCTAACTGTTTCTCAAAGTTCACCAATGATATATTTCATGGAATTCTTATACTTTACTTCTCAATCATAATCCTCAATTTTTATTCCAAAGCATATTTACATATTGATTTCTTCACCTTGATAATATAAACAATTTTTTTTTAAATATTTGTACTTTGATTGTTCTGGAGTAATGTAATGTTTTTATGTATTTTTTTAAGATATTGAATACTTTTTGAAGATTTGAATCCAAATAGATTTTTTTATATAAAAGCTGTGCTATACAAATTAATGCTTATTATCATTATTGGAAATATTTCTAAGAATAAAAGATTATTAACGTTCTTAATTACCCCTGGATTAAACAGTAATTTTACAAACTGGCACAAACCTAGGTTTTGGTCAAATTTTTTAAATTGAGTGTTTCCATATTCTGAAAGCCTGTCAATAATTATAGAATTACAAAATTTCAGATCAAAATTCCTATCATTTAAAGAATAAGGGCATATTTTTATATTGTACAAAGTGGCACATCCTCCTCCTTAGATTTTAAGAAGTGGCATAATATTTTTCTTTGTGTACTTTAACAGTCTCCAGAATAGCATTCAGAGGTATTAACCTAACCTAGATGTTGCACTATACAATGTGTATGCATTGAATTATTTGACAAACTGGTACAAACCTTGGTTTTTTTAGTTGCTAAAAACTTGGAAAAAAGCTATGCACATGATACGGGTGATTTTACAAAGTGGCAGAAACCCCCTGAATTTCGTAAAAATAAAGTTTCTGAAATGCATACCTGAGCTTCATTTCAAATTTTAAAGAATAAAATTGAACTGTGAACAAAATTTTGCATATAATAAGAGGATAAAATGTATGCTTCATATTGGTATAAATAATTTCTTTGTATTCTTTCAAAGCCGGAAGTTATGAGCGTATGAAAAACGTCCAAACTTTGAACGCGATCATCTTAAAATTGTGTTATAAAGACCAGCCGAGGTTTGTGCCAATTTGTAAAATGACGGACAAGTTTTCAATATCTGTGCATCACTATGTAGATTTTCTGAGTTCTTATGTTTCAATTTGGTCATGGGAAACTAAAAATTTGTGATAATACACAATAGCTGTCTAGTGAGGTCTGCCATGCAACATTCTCAAAATGACGAAATATGGGTGAAGGTTGTGACTTGTCCCCAATGTTTATTTGGCTGCAAAGACTTGTGTTGTATTTGTCTAGTATTTATCCTTCATGGCCTAGATGTTGGACTTAAAATATCTACAATTAGTCATGAACTAAGTGATTTGATCTTCAAAAGTACTATGAATAATATAAAATCAATGAGAATGAGTTAGATATAAATTGTGGGTGTATGTGTGAGTAGGGCAGATATTGTGATATTTGAAAGATTTTTGTGTAATGTTAAGACAAAATTTTTATTTTATAGTTAGAATTATATCCTTAGTATAATGAAATAGTATTGAGTGTGAAAATTGTCAATTGCCAAAATTTCATGTCAGAAAATTACAATCCTAAGACAAATCCTGTCCTGTAAAACAGGCAAGACTTAAAGGACAAGTCCACCCCAACAAAAACTTGATTTGAATAAAAAGAGAAAAATTCAACAAGCATGAAACTCTGAAACACTGAAAATTTCATCAAAATCGGATGTAAAATAAGAAAGTTATGGCATTTTAAAGTTTTGCTCACTTTCAACAAAATAGTTATATGAACGAGCCAGTGACATCCAAATGAGAGAATCGATGACGTCACTCACTCACTATTTCTTTTGTATTTTATTATATGAAATATGAAATATTTTTATTTTGTCATCATTGTCATGTGAAATGAAGTTTCATTCCTGCCTGAACACGTGGAATTCCATTATTTTAACATTTTGTGCTTAAGGCAAGGAGGTCCTAATCGTCAAATTCGTAAAAATTGAAATATTGTATAATTCAAACAATAAAAAGCAAAAGAAATAGTGAGTGAGTGACATCATCGACTCTCTCATTTAGATGTAACTGACTCTTTCATATAACTATTTTGTTAAAAATAGGCAAAACTTTGAAATGTCATAACTTTCTTATTTTACATCCGATTTTGATGAAATTTTCAGCATTGTGCTTGTCCGATTTTTCTCTACTGATTCAAATCAACATTTTTCTGAGGTGGACTTGACCTTTAAGTAGAATGAAAGAATAGTCATATAATAATGACCATAATTAGAAATGATAATGGATTAGTGAACAATTTTCCATTATGCAAGAACAATAAAGAGTCTTCTTGGCTGTTTGCCATTTGAGGTCCTCTAATAATCCTTGCCTATATGTTTCCAAATGAATGTGACTTGCATGTATATACAGTATACATCCAAATCTTTTTGCTTGGAGCAAGTATTTAAGTCAAAATAACAAACTCTGTCAGGACAAGTTTTTTTCGAATTATCCTGGTAAGAACGATTTTGAGAATATTTGTGATGAAGATGAAATTAGTGGGCTTTTAGTTTGATTTCATCATAGGACAATCCCAATTTGATTTATTTTTGCAAAATAGCTTGCTACTATAGTTTGATGATCACCTAGCTAATTTGTAGGTGGAGACACCTATGTTTTGACTCTGGATTATTGATCTGTTGTACAAACCAGCACATGCCTAAATCATAAAGTCGGTGCATAGTATTTGTTGAGGATTTGCTATGTGGCCATTGATGCATTCCAGGTTAAAGATAAATTCCAGTTTTGGTAACGATCTCAAAATGACTTTTTACAGAATCTAATATAATTACCACCCAAGTGTTTGTTTGTATGAATAAAAAATATGTGCCAAAGGATTCTGGAAGAAATTGTGTAATTGCTGAGAAATAAGCAAAATAAGCACGGATTCGGTCACTTCCGTCGGGTCTTTATTCCAGCAATAATTATACACTGTCCCACGTGTGCCTATCTGTGTTGGTGATCTTCAGTGTGAACGTTTTTCAGCGAAGATTTCAAGATTTCACAAAGTTCAGTTTATGTAACTGTACCAGATCTAGATCCTCGATGATATAGTGACAATTAAGCCTGGTTTTACAGACTTTCTCATGAAATCAGTGTTTACTGCAACTACTGGTATTTCTCTTTAAATTAGTGTGAACTAGGTCCATGGTGTGAATAGTATAAATTTGGCTTGTGGAGCATGGGTTTCTTGTATCTCTGGCTTTCAATGTAGAATCTCAAGATTGAGAACCTTCATACTAGTGTATGATGTTTATATGCAATTACCACTATCCTCTCCTTGGTCCAAACAGTAACAGGGGGTGTTTCACAAAGATTCAAGTATGACTCAAGTCGCACTTAAAAGCCTATTTGTATTGAAAGCATCACGGCATTGGTCAGATCATGGCAAGTGGACACTCATTACTGCATATTGATCAATAAGCTTCCGCATTGCATATCATGTACATGTCAGCATTTAAGTGTGACTAAGTCATACTTAAATCTGTGTGAAACGCCCCTTGGGCTTGTAATTGGATGATTGACCAAGTGGTCATGATCATCGCACCATGAATTCCATGAACATATTTTAGAATTTAATGATGATGATGAATGGTAATCATAAAGATAAAGATGATTGGTTATGATGCTGATGGTGTTAATGATGGTGGTAATGATTATAATGATGGTATGGTGGTGATGGTGGTGGTGATGGTGGTGGTGATGGTGGTGGTGATGATGATGATGATGATGATGATGATGATGATGGTGATGTTGATGATGATGATGATAATGATGATGATGATGATGTTGGAGATGATGAATGATGGTGATGATAATAATGATGTTGGAGATGATGAATGATGGTGATGATAATAATGATGTTGGAGATGATGAATGATGGTGATGATAATAATGATGTTGGAGATGATGAATGATGGAGATGATAATGATGTTGGAGATGAACTGATGATGAATGATGGTGATGATAATGATGTTGGAGATGATGAATGATGGTGATGATGATGTTGGAGATGATGAATGATGGTGATGATAATGATGTTAATGGTGATAATTGTAACATGTAGGAGGAGGTAATTCTACTTATTCACCAAGGGAGATACTCAAGTCAAGATACTCCAATTTACCCCCCACCCCTTATGTACAAGGCTACTATAAATGTGAGATCTTGGAGGAAGGTGGCAAATCTACGTTGACATCATGTCAAAGGATGTGGATGCTAAAGCTGGACTTTATTGCAGTTCGTAATAACAAACATATAACAAATTATATACATGTATGTAATGCATCACATTAAAGGGAAGGCTTTTAGATAATTTGTTACTTGACATTCATTGGAAGTTTTATTCATGCCGTTACATAGTTTGTTTCATGGACTGGCAATTTCACCACCATCTGTTAACCCTTGGAGGCTTAGACTTTGCTCGTTTCTATATAGTTGAGCATGATTTTAACTCATACTTAAACAAGGCTAAATGTATTAAGAATATGTATGAACATGAATTCATATAAGATTGGCTAAATACTAGAGATATGAGCTTCACTCACTGCCCAGTCTATTTTTCAAGAATCATGAGATCAGTCTGACACTGTCAAGTTTTCAAGTTCTGGCAAATTTAGACCTATGAACCTTGTGAACTCTTTTATCTCAAGTGCAATCTGAAACCTACATATTCCTACCTTATAAACACATCTCTCAGGATCTTTATACATTGGCTCACCAGCCCTAAAATAGATCAGACCTCTTCCTCTGGAAACCTTGCTTCCAATTGCTCCCTAATTCTTGATAAATCTGTTCCTCATCAGAGACGTACATCTCATGTAAGATGTATCAGCACGTAGTCATCATTGAAATGATGAGCTTTCCCCAATATCATTTGGGATGGTGTTTTTTTTTTCTTTATTTGATCGCTGATTACTAAGTATCATAACAAGATGTGTGTAATTTGAGCAGGATGATGATGTCACATTCCTTTATTTGTAACAGTGTTTCATATCTGTTTGATATCCTTCATAATTCGTTGTGATAAATGTGAAGAAAAATCTAATGTAGTTTTCAGTTAAAGAATGTTGGTAGGCCTATAGTATGTTTTCCAGGTTTTGCATACCATGGATATTATAACGGAAATATTTGTTAGCAATTTTGATAAGTTAATCATTATTTTATTCCTTCTGTCTTGGGTAGTAGTATTCCACCAGACAAATTAGTAAAATGGAGATTATATTGCTTGAATTTCCCTGAGGTGATAGGTAAATCCCTTTGTTTTGTTCTTGGCTTAAGAAAATTGATTTTTTTAATTGCACAAGTTTATTATAACATTAAATTTTCCTCTTCTTTCTTATTTTTTACTCCAGAATTGATGGGGAGAGACTGGCACAGCTCAACAAAGTCTTAAGATGCATTCGATTAGGCAATTTCAGGTGATAATATTCATATTTCTTGAAATATATTATGGTACTCACAATCATACAAATAGGTAGCTTACAACTTTGAGGCAAACAATATATATTTTACATTTTGCAATTTTTGGAATAAGGTCTATTGCAATTACAGAAATTCCTTGGTATACACTATGATCTGTTGTATGTTTATATTTGGTATGTGTATACAAGGTATATTGGATTGAGAACTCAATTTTTACAAGATTGTCTGTAAATGAGTTAAGCAATGAGCTAACCATCAACAGGTGTTTGGCCACTGCCGATCCCTTCACTCTTAATTTGATTTCCCCTTTTCTCACTTTGTACAAGTATGTGTGTAGGTACTCGGGTCCCATTATGCATGAGAGTATAAACATAAATCTTAAGCTTACAAGTAGCTATGAAGGTTATTCATATTTTTATGAATCATTTGAATTTTTCTTAGTATTTAAAAAGAAAATATTGATTCTTTTTTTTAGGGTACTTGACTTTTGCAGTATTTTAACAGATCTGTAGACTGAGACAAATCATTCAATAAGAATTGCTGGTATATAAGTTGTGACTTGACTTGATTTCAATGAAAACACTTGGTCCTTTTGTAATGGTTTTCTTTAATTATTATCATTGATTTCTTCCTTTTAGATATGCCCATAAGCCACTCAACCTAGGAGAATTGTCTGGCAATCATTTCATAATCATATTAAGGTAAGCTTTTATGGAAACCGGGAAAAAATCATTTCGTGGCTGATGAGACTCCTCAATGATGATATGAGCTTTGAACAGATATCTATTTCTTGAGAGCTCTCTGGTGGTAATAATTTGCTTGGAATGTATAATGCTGATTATTTGAAAATCAGCAAATTTACTGAAAGTTTTTATCTGAGTGCATTAAAGGCTGAAGAGTTTATGTTCTTTTGGCAGCATCTTTTATAAATGTAGAAGTGCTGTGGTTTAGTGGACAAACCTAGTATAGGGTTTAAATCCTACTATGTACCTTTGGTAAGACAACCTACGTTTGCATGTATACTCTACCAAGGTGGGGTAAATTGGTATAAGATGGATTTCATTGTGAAAAATACTTGATCATTGGTCGCAATGTAAGTACCAGGGAGCTGTTTCATAAAGCTGTTTTTAAAATTATGCATGATTTTATAAACAATTGGAATATAAAGTGCTAAAATGTGAGCCTTATGGTTATTACAATGCATATAAGCTCTGCCTAATTTTCAAATAATTTCCTTTTTATATTGAAAATGGGAATTTACATGTTATTCAAAATTGCACATAAATCACATAATTCAATGTCATCTATTCCAAATTAGACACACATGCCGCTTGCTTTATTCCAGACTTTTGTAAGTTCATGCATAACTTAACAAACAACTTTTTAATGAATGCAAATCATTGAATATTGATTTCTTATTAAAATTGACTTGGGGTTAAAAAGAGAGGGGGTAGGGGCTATTATAGAGTGTTGTATGCAGTACAATGTACATCATTGTAGTGTATGTATGAACTATGATGACAGTAAACGAGGATGATAGAGACCCCCCCCCCCCATCTGTACAGGGAGACTAGGTATTTCCTGTGTCCGGCAAGATGTGACTTCCTGAATTCATTTCCAGGACAGTTGATTGTCAGTATATTTCTGGTATTTAATAAATGTGACTATATATCCGCTTTCATCATCACTGACTCGAGATCCATGTAATGGGAAAGATGAAATGATCAAGACATCCTATCAATATGACTGCATGTAAGAAATTTACATTTTCAGAATGTTCTTGTACTTTAAAATTAGACATAACATGAATGAATAAATGAATAATTGATATATTATGATGAAATATACCAATTAGTAGAAAGGTTAAACAATCAAATGAAACAAATGAGATGAATTATGGTTAGATATGTTGTTGAATAGAGAGAGAAATTCAAAAAAGCAGAGAAATGTATGAATGACCATATAATTCACAGGATGAATGAATAAATCAATTGAGAATTGAATATATGACTAATTTATAAACAAATCAATAAATAGGTCACAATATTATTTCTCTTTGTCAACTGAAACACATACTTTTTAAGCCAGAAGAAAACATGATATAAAATATGAAAATACATCGTAAGGATCATGCTTTTATTTCCCTCCTCGCCCCCCCCCCCTTCACTCTGCACCTGCACTCTTATACATTAAGATGGTATTGTTAGATATGATTTGTAATTGATTTCCCGAGTTGCCACAAAGTCAAGCTAACTTTATAGTGGCAACCCTTGCAACCTTTTTAAAATCTTTGTTATAGACAATATGACCTTGTTCACATTATGTATTTTCTTTGTTACTCTGTATATTTATGAAAAAGTTGCAGAAACAATGAATTAAATGAAAATAATGAATTATTAGATAAATGAATCTATATAGAAATGAATGATATGACATTTTCGTTTTAAAATCTAAGGATTTTTTTCTTGGCATGAAATATAACTATGGGTGATCTTCATGATACCCTTCAAGAACAATACATATTGTATGATTTCATCTTTACAAAGATGACAAAACATCTACATACATCTGTTTGGAAGTCAAATTGTAAAAGTGAATCATGATGAATTCTTGTTGCTGAGAGTAAGTCTTCTTGATGACTGTTGCTTGCTGTTGATTCCTATATTGACTCTGCTTCATCAGTCATTATTAATGAAGCATTTAAAAGACAATGCCTCTATTAAAAGCCAGACTGGGGCTCTCCTATTTTTAGCAGAGAATAAAACATGCTCGTCAATCAAATTATTCTCTATTTCTAATTGGCAGAAAGTTTGGAGGGAAGTAGTGATTTGCCTGTTATAATTCATGTTGAAATACATAAAGGGAAATGGAAAATAAGAAAACGTGTATTAGAATGATCAAAGAAACAATTATTGCACTTGATTCCCTTAAAAATTTAAGATTTTTTTTTTCTGACATATTTATGATTGTCATAGGGAAGGATACTGTTCTTTTTATATCATATGTGTGGATCGATTAAGGCAATAATTTTTTTGAAGAGTGCATAGGCCTATTACAGAAAAGAAGATTATATTTTTGGGGCAGTATTCAAATAATTATCGAAGAGATAGAAATAAACACTGGCAATTAAATTAGTTTCTTAAAATGAGATTTGTTGGGGTTTTTATCTTAAGTTTTCTTTTTTTTAAAATAAGGCGAGAAAGATCATTTTATATGATTATGGAAACTGAGGAAATAATAACATTTTCCATATATACAGTAAACATAATTTTGATGAATCAAAGAATCATAAAGTCGATTGAAACAGAAGGATGAAGGCCAAGGTGTTGACAAGCTTGCAGGTTCTCGTGAATATTTTGAGTATGCATAAATAATTGTTAACTGATATTGATAATTCATAATTTTCTGCTACATGATTGCTTTGAATTGAAGCTCTCTTTTTTGGAGAAAATATTTGTTTGCCTCTTTTATCATTTCAAACAGATCTTGGCGAAATCTTTTTTTTTTTTCGAGTGAGGCTATAGTGAAAGAATGTCTAAATAGATTAATTTTGATTAGAATAATTAGTTTATTTGGTTGTGCAGTTTACCTTTCATTGTATAGTTCATTGAATTCACTGTTTTACCATTATTTCTCTGTCATACTAGACAGGGATGGTATTTATTCTGCTCTTAAAATGCAGACAGAACATTCTCAAGAGCTTTATTAATGATACCTTTTTAGCTCATGCTTGAAAGATATGAGATATGCTCTCATAATCATGTAATATTAGAGGCTTTATTTAGTTGAAATATGACACCGTAGATTATGCCTCCTTTTGCTTTTCAATGACTCACACCATCAAAGAAGCTATTTGGTATTCAAAAATAACATTTGGAGAATAAATTGGGTATTTATGGTATGAGGGAACACCTTAGTCACTGTCTTAAAATTATTATTGACTAATGTGGGGTTATTTTATTCTTTCTACAAATTACAATCCGGCTTGTCTGTCTGCAACCATTGTCATTCAGGTAAAAGTAGCATCAATTTGATGGAAATAGGAGAAATGTAGATCTATTTCAAAGTGCCTTGAACTTCCTGCTCCAAGGTGTCATGCCAAAGAAGGAGAGAAAGTGGAAAATGCTTGAACTGTAAGACAGTTTGGTAAGAACAGGACATGTGACTTCTCATAATGAATAAAGCTGTTAACATTTTGTTTCCAGATTGAGATATAGATGCCATGAAGACTTGTAACTTATAAGAATAGAGTTTTCATCAGAAGATTTAAGGCAAAGTTTAATTTCAAAGGTCTCTTTATAAAACAAGTCTAGTCATTATCACCTGAACATGCATTTTTTTACCCTTTCACATGAATACAGTACCATACATTCTTTTATGTATTACAGAAACTATGAAATCTATCAAATCAAAATACTGTACAAAAAAAGTTATATTAAGAAAAATACTTCGTTTACAAAGACATATAAACAAAACAAATTGTGAAACAGGGATATAGTTTACTATCAAGGTGATAGTAGTGATGTACAGTAATGTGTAGGTTTTTTACATGTATGATGATTGGAGGGATAAATCCTAAAATAAAAGCCACACAGGATGATTCACTCATCCACAGTTCCTTCCTATCTGTCAAATATAACTATTGAACTTGACATGACATAAAGTGTACAGGGTAGAAAGAGAGAGGGATGGGCAGTAGGAGCAGGAGGAGGAGGTGGAGGGGGGGGGGGACTAATGAAATCAAAACAATTAAAATGGTGAATGATAGAGGGATAATGGAGATAAACAAACATGGGCAGTTCCAAGGGATAGGGACAACAGTGAAACATGGCAGTTTCATAGGGGTAGGGGACAGGAGTGAAACTGCCTCATTTTTCAAGAAGTAAAATTAAGTGTCTTGTGACAAATGCATGAATAATTAGTAGACTCTTTATATATGCATCAAATTAAGTGTAATCAATGAATGAGAATACTCCCACACCATGGTTTCAAACCAAACCACAGAATCAAAACCATCTCTTGTGAATCTGGACATTTCTGTGTTGTAACCCTTACCCAATCCTACACTGCAAATTAGCTAGCAACTGGCATCTATCATAAACATTGAAGAAAACAATAACTTTTGAATTGTATTTTTTTTTCAGAATGATGCAGGGGAGTAGAGAGCAGATCAATAGGGCAATGACATCCCTGAGAGATGTTGGATTCATCAATTACTTTGGTATGCAGCGATTTGGTAACTCACTCATCTCTACATACCATGTAGGAAGGTAAAGTCAAAGGCCTGTATTCTGAAGTAGAGTTTAACTTAAACTCTGGTTTAAGTATGGGAAGCCAAAAGTATCAAAATTTTTATTAAGTTGTATGTTTCTTACGTTTACTATGGTTTTTCATGATTCAACGATGGCGAATCTATTTATACTTCCTACACAATTATGAATGATTTGAGAGCCGAATGAGCTGAAGTATGATATCTCTACTGTTAGAAATTATGTAACAATTGGCTGTCCATACTTAAACCTTAAACCACAACTTTAAACCCGACTTCAGAATACGGGCCATAACTATCTCTATTACAGTTTCTTACACTTCGCTTACTTTTACATGTACATACATGTCTTATAAGCCGTGTGGATTTCAAGTGATATCAAGTATGGAAAGCCACAGGTGCCATTGTTCATCATGGAACAGATGTGTACCTGGTTATTTTGTAAAAAAAAAATATCAAGATGATGATCAAGGCATGACCATATGGTATCTCCTGTGATCACTATTGAAGCTAGAATGCACACGTTGATGATAATATAGTCATGCTTGCTTTTCATAGATGAGATTGATTTGAATCAATCACATATTGAAAGGGTGAAGCTTTCATGACATGCTTTTTACTCCATAGTAATTGAACAAGGGCTAACGTTGAAAAACCTAGTGCAGGATCATGTTACTAAATAATAATAATCCACTTCTATATAGCGCTTCATACATCCGAACAACGTCTCTACAAAGCGCTGTACGGATATATTATTACACCGGTCATCGGATCCTTGCATGCCCGCATACAATGTATACCCTTTCTCCACTCCCTGGGGAGCATTCCAACAAGAGTTCAAAGACTCCATAGCTAGGCATACTACAGGCTTTTGCATCCCACCGGGTACCCATTTAATACCTGGGTGTGGATGGATGCCTTGCCAAAGGACGTTAGGCAATGGTAGGATTCATAATACCAACAGTGAGTATAAGGAACATCGGCATTCCTCTGGTTACAATTGCAGACTTTGGCATGTATTCTGACCTCTGGTTAAACTGAAACTATGGTCCGAACAAGAGGTTTAACTATTGGAAGCCACTTCCAACATAAATCTCTGCTTGTAGATATTTAGTCAGTCGGCGCATCCGGCACTCAAACCATTAAGATCTTTCTAAAATTATGAATATTTTCTTTTCCATTATCGCAAGAGAAAACATACATTTTAGATAAATTTCATCTTCTTTGCTGTTCATGATTTGATCATCGAGTTATACCCTAGCTGAGGTGGACTCATAATTATTTGTTTAATCAGGATGGTTCCAAGAAGCAAGCCCCCAAAATAGTTGGTACAGAATTAAGTTTGGCGCAGATGGTACACAATTAAGTTTGTCGTGAATACTTTGCTTTCCTTCAAAGGGCACTATTGGTAACCCTTGAAACTCATTTGACCCCCACCTCATTCCAACTAGCCCTTATCAGCTTGTAATGGCTAGCTTCCATATCTTATAAATGCTCAATCAATTTCGCCTGATGTCTCAAAATATAGGCCTTGCAGATATTAAGAACCTGAAAATGCATAGCTTTACTTGGCACTGTGCATATTGACCTCCTTTTACTTTGTATTACTAGGATGTAGGTGGAGTTATAAATGCTAACATGTAAAAATCATGGCTCAATACCAGCAGGAAATTTTGGTGATAATGTTATTTGATGTGACCAAAACTGTTTTCATAAAAATAAATGTGAATTTACATTTTGACTTGCCTACCTCAACAGGATCAGTCAAGATAAGATTTTCCAGTCAGAATGAAGATTATGCATAATTGGGTCAGAGATTGTAAATATGTAATCAAAGAAAGGGTTCATCCAATATAGGTATAAATATCATACTAATATGAATGTAACTGATAATCTTTTAGCCAATTATTGAATAATTCAAAAAGTTCATGCAATATAGGTATAAACATAATCTTTTTAAAACCCAGTCATTAAATAATTTTAAAAAGTTCAGCTAGGTGATCCATGTGCAACTAGGTGTATGAGTAACAAGGTGTTTGAGTTGTAACCGGAGACCTTGCCTTCGGGGAATGGGTGTGGAAGAAATGATTAATACCAGAGAGATTTCAAGTAGCGTTGTCAAGGAAACATGCAGAAAAAATGTTATGAAAAAAATTGTTCTATTTCCGTGTGAAAAGAGATAATATTCCTTATAAATGTAATTAGGGGATATTAGGCCATAGCCTATTGCATACATGTGCAATTATTAAATTTTTTTCATACCACTTGCTACCATTTTCCTTCTTTTTGGCTGAAAAAAAAAGACCTCGTACGGTACACAGATATTGAATTTGATAATTATCCCTGGAAAGAATCGCTCTGATATTGTCTGAAAAATAACATTTTCCTTATCTGTGTATTTTATTGATTGATTTGAGAATTTTACAATATAGTAATAAAGCATGTAGTAGTAAATTTGCATTTATATTCACAAGGTTTGTTTTAATGTGATTTATTTGTAGAAACAAGAAAGCCAAATCTAAGAAAATGTTCAAAATATGTAAATGTGTTTTGCTCAAATTTTCATGAAAATGATTGTGCTCATCATTCTAATTGTTTTCTGATAAATTAAGTATTTTGAGAGATATCTTAAATATTCTTGACAAATGACCAGCATTTATGGAGGGACACCTATTTGGGGCACTTATTTATTTATTTTTTTTTTGTTTTTTTTAATATCATCCATTAAATGTCTAGTTTTTCATATTTTCGAAATAAAGATATGTGATGAAGAACCAAGTTTTGATCTCAAAATTAAAATCAAGAGCGATTTTGATCTTAGAATATTTTTGTAAAGAAAAAAAATAAGTTTGATAAATTTTATAATAAAGAGCATTTGTCTGTATAAACTTTTTTTAATGTTATGCTTTAGGCATCATTTGTATTTTTTTCATTTCATTGAAGTTCAGCTAGGTGATCCATGTGCAACTAGGTGTATGAGTAACAAGGTGTTTGAGTTGTAACCGGAGACCTTGCCTTCGGGGAATGGGTGTGGAAGAAATGATTAATACCAGAGAGATTTCAAGTAGCGTTGTCAAGGAAACATGCAGAAAAAATGTTATGAAAAAAATTGTTCTATTTCCATATGAAAAGAGATAATATTCCTTATAAATGTAATTAGGGGGATATTAGGCCATAGCCTATTGCATACATGTGCAATTATTAAATTTTTTTCATACCACTTGCTACCACTTTCCTTCTTTTTGGCTGAAAAAAAAGACCTCGTACGGTACACAGATATTGAATTTGATAATTATCCCTGGAAAGAATCGCTCTGATATTGTCTGAAAAATAACATTTTCCTTATCTGTGTATTTTAATTTTAAATTACCATTTTTTTCTGACCCATAGGTTGAATGGGGGTTAATCACTGAAGGCTATAATTGATAACAAGTAACAAAATAATTCTTAATCTGTGTATTAAACCTGAAAGCAAAATAAATTTCATGAACTGATTCACAAAAGGTTGTAGGGATCAATCCCTGTGAAGGATAGAAGTGATCTGAACCAATTTCAACTTGTCACAAATGGTCACTGCACCTCATTTCTACCAGAACATACCTTTGCACAGCTGAGGCTATGTCTGAATGTGTATACCAGGCTGGCCTTTTGTGAGCAGTGAGAGTAAATCTCAAAGCCAGGATGAAAATTTGATTTTACTCCAAATATAGCAATTATACCAGTCGACTGACTCTGACAGAAATTCAGATATTAGGTGTTACTTTTCCTGTATTCAGTGAAATTTTAAATCTATAACAACTAACATATAACCTACTAAAAAATTACAACCAAAATATTTGAAATATGAAATCTTGGTCAAAATTGGAGTGCATTGATTTAAGTTTGCTTATATTTTTTGTTATAGTAAATCAATCCCTGCCAAAAGCAGTTTTAACATGTTGGGATTTGAATTAGGTTGGGATGAATATCAAGCCCAGAAATTGCTTTTAGGAATGATATCACAGTAAATCACTCCCATGGTTTAATCATTAGCAAATTATAAGAAGACTCAACATAGTAGACCGGCCAAAACGATTTTTTATACTTCGGACGGCAAGATTTGTTAATGCTTGCTAATGCTTGGCATCCCAGCTAAAAGTCTTGCAAAAATGCCCAGGAATAGCTTACGGCCGGATGCCAAGCGCAATTTTGCGTGAAAGCGTTATTTTCAGCGTAAAATCTGAAAGACTGTCGAAAATCACGCATTTTGATATTTTGACGGATTAAGACCATATTTCTTATTATCTTTGATATGAAATCATTTTTATTCAGAATTTCAAATCATAAGTCTGCTAAATATGCATTTCAAATTTGAATATTACACACAAACATATGGCACAGGGAAACATAAAACCGCGATTTCCTCAAAATAAAAGTTTGTGAAAACTATCAATAGTTTGAATTTTTTTTACGCAACATAAATTCTTCGATAAATGCGTTTATCCATCGAATGTATAGTAAATGTCCTAGTGCCACAAATATTAAAAGAATTTTCAAGTAAGATGGTAGATATCTCATTTTATGTTATCCGAAGAGAGACAATGTGCATTTTACCAGGTGCGCATTTTGAAAGAAAAATTGAAAATACCGTACATTATGTACATAATTATATGTATAAGTACATACTAAAGCGAGTTTTTATTTACATGTATAAGTCCATAATAAAGCGAGTTTTTAATTGGATAGCACAATTTGTCAATTCCTTGCATCCCAGCTAAAAGTCTTGCAAAAATACTAAGGAATAGCGTACGGGCGGATGCCAAGTGCACTTTTGCGTGAAAGTATCATTTTTAGCGTAAAATCTGAAAGACTGTCGAAAATCACGCATTTTAATATTTTGACGGATTATCATCATATTTTTGATTATCTTTGATATGGAATTGTTTTTATTCAGAGTTTCAAATTATAAGTCTACTAAATATGCATTTCAAATTTGAATATTACACACACATATATGGCACAGGGAAACATAAAACCGCGATTTACTCAAAATAAAGGTTTGTAAAAATTATTAATGGTATAATGTTTGTGTTCCGCATCTCAATTTCGTCAAGATTTAGTGCTAACCGAATAAATACTTAATAATTGTTGTCATGTCACATATAGTGAAAACAAATACTGAAATAAGATGCAAGATATATATCATTTTATGTTATATATGCGAAATATAACAATGCACATTATTTTATCAGATGCGCATTTCTGATAAAAAAATAAACAGCGCACAATATTACATCGATATTGCACATATCTTATATCAGTGCGATACTCGTCATATTATATAGGATTATGTTTGCTTTTGTAGAGTTCGATCTTCTTGCTATTTCCACGAATGAATTGGTGCTGAACTTAAATCTACCTGTGGCGATATTCAGAAATAGGTCTGATATTTGATTTGCCGTTACCATGGTAGCATTAATTTTACAGGAATATCTATATCCAAAATCATAGAAAACATACATGTATGAATAAAGCGATTGAATTAGCATTTTTAAACCACTCTGTCAATCTACATTTTACTTCAGTTATTTGATTATCAAAGTATATTAAAAAAATGGCCGTTGCACGGCAGTACCTATTTTTTGTCTCGCCGGCATAGCAGAGCAGGAATAAAGGAGCCACTTCTCCGGTGGAGGTGACGTTAGTTTTGATATAACAGCGTCATATCAACCTTGAAATCTTAACCAAAGTTACATTTTTCAAAATTTCATTATAATTTTGAACGTATAGAAAAAAAAATTAATGACACTTTAATATTCATGTATTACTGATCGTCTTGCACAAGTTTTAGATCACATGATTAAGGTCAAAAGTCATTTAGAGTCACTGAACTTCGGTCATATGGGGGTATTTTTTTAATATCATCATAACTTTTTATTTTTATTGATCCAGTTAAAGATTACACTTGAACATAAGGGTATTAAGTATCATCGATCATTTTGCATAAATTTCAGTTCACATGATCAAAGTCATACGTTATTTTGGTTCGATGAGCTATGGATGGCGTTTTTTTGAATTATTAATTTCAGTTGTTTCCAATGTCCTGCTGCTATAATTATTATGTTAAAATATGAATAATAAATGTTATTTGGTCTTTTGCATTGCAAATTATAATTTTCATTCAATTCATTTTACTTCATCAAAATTTTTTGCATTTGTTATGGACATTTTGATGAAGTTTTGAAATAAACAATATTATATATCTGTTTAAAGAGAATCCAGTACAAGCCTAGTCGTTTTTTTTCAATTAGAAACGAAACATTGCGCGATAGCTCAATCAGTAGTGAGGGGGTTTCGAATTCCGGTGGCCTGGGTTCGATTCCCACTTGGTGCGCTAGTGCCAAGTAAGGCATTTAAATGCCTTATACTAGTAATGGTAGTAAGGTATTTTAATCCTCATTATAGGTCCCTCAGAGAGTACCTTATGCTATCGCTCCTCTAGTTGCTAGCTTAGAAGCATTCACGCTTTCTGAGCAAATGAGGTAAAATAAAAATCGCCAAATCATGAACAGTGATCAGTATTTAATTATAGCATTTGATGCGAGCGCGAAGCTTGAACTGAAAATTTCGAATTGAATGAATGATTTTGAACATGTTTTTAATGTGGAAAAGATGAATATCTTACTAAACAAAACCGTTAGCGCAAAAGCGGGATCCTTTCGGACACTATACATGACCTTAGACAGCGGGGGAGGGAGGGGGCAGAGGCAGTTGCGGCCAGAAATTTTGTAATTCGCTTTTAAAGGTCAAGTCCACCTCAGAAAAATGTTGATTTGATTCAATAGAGAAAAAATAGACAAACACAATGCTATAAATTTCATCAAAATCGAATGTAAAATAAGAAAGTTATGACATTTCAAAGTTTCGCTTATTTTCAACAAAATAGTTATATGAACGAGCCAGTTACATCCAAATGAGAGAGTTGATGATGTCACTCACTCACTATTTCTTTTGTTTTCTATTGTTTACATCATACAATATTTCAATTTCTACGAATTTGACGATTAGGTCCTCCTTGCCTGAACCACAAAATGTTAAGATAATGGAATTACACAGGTTCAGGGAGGAATGAAACTTCATTTCGCATGACAATGACGAGAAAATCAAAATATTTCATATTTCATATATAATAAACAAACGAAATAGTGAGTGAGTGATGTCATCAGTTCCCTCATTTGCATAATGACCGAGATGTGCATATAACTGTTTTGTGAAATGAAGCGAAATTTTTAAATGTCATAACTTTCTTATTTTACATCCGATTTTGATGAATTTTTCAGTTTTATGCTTGTTGAATTTTTCTCTTTTTATTCAAATCAAGATTTTGTTGGGGTAGGCTTGTCCTTTAAAGTACTTATTCATGTAATTATGTTTATAATTTACAGTATCTTCAATTTTATACTCAAAATGCCCCCCCCCCCCCCGATAGATTTTGCATGTCCCGTTTCGGAAAATATCTCTTCCACCTTACTTAAAAATTATTTTGATATTTGTGACATTAGAAACGATCGATATTCTATATATGAACTTATTTAAATCGAAGAATTCGAGTTGTAAAAAAACTAAGAGCTATTGATAGTGTTCACAAACTTTTATTTCGAGTAAATCACGATTTTTTGTGTCATATTGCCATATATGTGTGTGTAATATTTCAAATTGAAATGCATATTTAGTAGACTTATAATTTGAAACTCTGAATAAAAACAATTCCATATCAAAGATAATCAAAAATATGATGATAATCCGTCAAAATATTAAAATGCGTGATTTTCGACAGTCTTTCAGATTTTACGCTAAAAATGATACTTTCACGCAAAAGTGCACTTGGCATCCACCCGTACGCTATTCTTCAGTATTTCCGCAAGACTTTTAGCTGGGATGCAAGGAATTGACAAATTGTGCTATCCAATTAAAAACTCGCTTTATTATGGACTTATATACATGTAAATAAAAACTCGCTTTAGTATGTACTTATACATGTAATTATGTACATAATGTACGGTATTTTTAATTTTTCTCTCAAAATGCGCACCTGGTAAAACGTACATTGTCTCTCTTCGGATAACATAAATTGAGATATCTACCATCTTACTTGAAAATTCTTTTAATATTTGTGGCACTAGGACATTTACTATACATTCGATGGATAAACGCAATTAAATCGAAGAATTTATGTTGCGTAAAAAAACTTCAAACTATTGATAGTTTTCACAAACTTTTATTTCGAGGAAATCGCGGTTTTATGTTTCCCTGTGCTATATATGTGTGTGTAATATTCAAATTTGAAATGCATATTTAGTAGACTTATAATTTGAAATTCTGAATAAAAATGATTTCATATCAAAGATAATCAAAAATATGATGATAATCCGTCAAAATATCAAAATGCGTGATTTTCGACAGTCTTTCAGATTTTACGCTAAAAATGACACTTTCACGCAAAACTGCGCTTGGCATCCGGCCGTACGCTATTCCTGGGTATTTTTGCAAGACTATTAGCTGGAATGCCAAGCATTAACAAATTTTGCCGTCGAATTCTTATCTAGAACACTTTTTGAGGTTTGGCCGGTCTACTAACATGTAATACATGTATTCATAACAAAGTGGGATATAAGATTTTGTTTGGGAGGGTTTGTAAAGACATTTAATAGGAACTGAACTTTTAGTTAAATACAACAAAATCAATGCTGATGATTTCCACAGAATTTGACCAGACAAGAGGCAAGTATGATAGAATCTGGGACAGCCCATGTAATTTTAAGATTCTCCTGACCTGTTTTTCTATCTCTGTGGAGTAAGAAATTGGACTTGCATCTGTTGAGACTGGCAAGAGATCGAGGTTAGAAGATTAAGCTTGGATTAGCAGATGGATTTATCGCTGCAACGCCAGGACATTTTTAGGTTGATCCATTCACACAGAGCGGATCAAACTTGGGAAATTGTCATTTCTTCAGCTTCCTTCACTTAATCCGCCCACTTGAATCTTCCACCAGTCCTGTCCAGTTTTCAAAATGACTTGATCTCTCCTGATGAAATGTTTGATTCCAAGGATGCTGCAAGATTCTGTTGAAATGATGTTTCTGTGTTAGTATATTTTATTGAAGATTGATTTGAGAATTTTACAATATAGTAATAAAGCATGTAGTAGTAAATTTGCATTTATATTCACAAGGTTTGTTTTAATGTGATTTATTTGTAGAAAGAAGAAAGCCAAATATAAGAAAATGTTCAAAATATGTAAATGTGTTTTGCTCAAATTTTCATGAAAATGATTGTGCTCATCATTCTAATTGTTTTCTGATAAATTAAGTATTTCGAGAGATATCTTAAATATTCTTGACAAATGACCAGCATTTATGGAGGGACACCTATTTGGGGCACTTATTTATTTATTTTGTTTTTGTTTTTTTTAATATCATCCATTAAATGTCTAGTTTTTCATATTTTCGAAATAAAGATATGTGATGAAGAACCAAGTTTTGATCTCAAAATTAAAATCAAGAGCGATTTTGATCTTAGAATATTTTTGTAAAGAAAAAAAAACAGTTTGATAAATTTTATAATAAAGAGCGTTTGTCTGTATAAACTTTTTTTAATGTTATGCTTTAGGCATCATTTGTATTTTTTTCATTTCATTGAACTGTAGGATTTGGTAGTTAAAAGCCTGTGGGTTTTTTTCAGAGCAAATCTCCTCAGGTCTGTGAGTGCTGTCCTTTACATGCTCTTTTGATATTTAACTGCAGCTGTTTCATTCCCACCCTTTAGCCCCTTTGATACTCTAACAAGGCAATTATTGTATGATCTGCATGTAATAACTTCATTACACGTCAATCCGTTGTATGACATATACCAGGACTGGCCCAATACCA